>NC_067413.1:99700800-100443300 GCF_009764475.1 Pristis pectinata
CCATGCCCTAATTGCCCATCAGATGGCAGTAATGAGCAGCCTTCCTGAACTGCTGCTGGCGTGTAGGTGAAGCAACACACAACATGCGGTTAGACAGAGCGCTCTGAGATTTTGATGCAATAAAGATGAAGGAGCAGTGACCCAGATGGTGTTGAGGGTCTGGAATTCACTGGCTTAAGGAGCAGTAAAGACAAGAACCATCATCATACTTAACCATTTCTTGGACACGTACTTGAAGGGCCATGATACGTGGGGCCAAATGTTAGAAGATAGAATTAGGTTGGAGAGTTTTTCTTCAACACGATGGGCGCAATGGCATCCTACTGTCATGGAAACGTTCTGTGATTCCTTGAGGTGATCCTCCCCAATGGCTGTCGCTCTCGTCCTTCCAGGTGGTAGGTGTTGAGGCAGCTTGAAGTTGAAAGGTCACCAACAGAGAGGTTAACTCTTGGTCTGCCGTCCTGCTGACTACTTCCAGCACCTTCCTTTTGTTACTTCAGATTTCCGGCATCTGCAGTATTTTGCTTTTTGATCTTGTAATTGGGATGCTAGCGGTAAAGGAAATAAACGCTTAATGTGGTGTTTGGACTGTCAGTCAAGTGGGCTGCTTTCTCCTTCAGCAGGTTGGAGGGGCTCTTATCCAGGCAGGTTGGAGATTATTCCATCACAATCCTGGCATGGCTTGTAGATGGTGGAAAAGCTCAGGGAAGTCAGGAGGCGAACAGTCAGCACGGCTTTGTGTGGGGCAGGTCATGTCTTACAAACTTGACTGAGTTCTTTGAAGAGGCGATGATGATAACTGATGAGGGTCGGGCAGTGGATGTTGTCCACATGGACTTCAGTAAGGCATTTGACAAGGTCCCTCATGGGCAGCTGGTCCAGAAGATTAAGATGAATGAGATCCATGGAGACTTGGTAGTTTGGATTCAGAATTGGCTTGGCCATAGAAGACAGAGGGCAGTGGTGGAGGGGTGTTATCCTGGCTGGAGGTCTGTGACCAGCGGTGTTCCACAGGGATCAGTCCTGGGGCCTCTGTTGTTTGTGATATATATAAATGGCTTGGTTGAAAATGTAGGTGGGTGGGTTAGTGTGTTTGCAGATGATAGTGGAGGTGTGGACAGTGGAGAGGGCTGTCAAAGGATACAGCAGGGTACAAATCAGTTACAGATATGGGCAGAGAAATGGCAGATGGAGTTTAGTCTGAGCAAGCGTGAGGTGTTGCACTTTGGGAGGTCAAATGAAAGGGGAAAATAAATAGTTAATGGCAGGAGTCTTAACAGCATTGGTATATGGAGAGATCTTGGGGTCCAAGTCCATAGCTCCCTGAAAGTGGCCACGTTAGTAGATAGGGTGGTAAAAGACGCATACGGCATGCTTGCCTTCATTGGTCGGGACATTGAGTATAAGAGTCAGGAAGTCATGTTGTAGCTGTATAAAACTTTGGTTAGACTGCTCTTGGAGCACTGTGTGCAGTTCTGGTCGCCCCATTACAGGAAGGATGTGGAGGCTTTGGAGAGGGTGCAGAAGAGGTTCACCAGGATGCTGCCTGGATTAGAGGGCATGAAGGAGCAGCTGGAAAAACTTGGGTTGTTTTCTCTAGAGTGTTGGAGGATGAGGGAGAAGTTTATAAAATTACAAGAGACATAGATAGAGTAGACAGTCAAGAGTCTTTTTCTCAGGCTGGAAATTTCAAATACCAGAGGGCGTTGTTACGGACTCAGTGAAAGTCCCTTTAAGATAGAGAGTGTGTGTATGTGTGTGTGGGGCGTGCTTACGTCAATAGAAGATAAAGGACGTAATGACGTTGTTGAAGAAGTTAGAAGAAGAAGAAGAGAGAGAGAGAGAAGGGAGAGAGACACCAGCCTGCTAGTTTTCTCTATCGATGGATGAGAAACAATAACTGTGTTTGCCACTGAAATCCATGTATGGAAGTTGGAAGTAATCCGGTGGAGTTCACTTTGTTGCTGACCTGTAGAAGGAAACAGGTTTTTGTGTGTGGACGACCACGATTCGGATGCTTTTCGGGGTGAGGAAGTCACTACCGAGTAAACACTGAAGTGTCGTTTGGGTTCCATCGTGGAACATTTGGATTTCGTATTTACTCTCTCTATGTTCTCTACATCTACGTCTTATCTTCTGACAACGGTGGTTGTTGAAGAAGCCCTTGCTCATGTTTCACCTTATGGCTTGCGGAACTGAACTTTAAGAACCATTCCGGAACTTGGAGTTTGGGACTTTGTCACACACACACACACGACGAGTTTAGTTTTGGGGTTAACGTTCGAGGTTTAACATTTTTGAATTCTAACATACTAACATTTTTACTTTTATTTTACGTATTATCATAAGTAGTAATTAATAAAATAGTTTTTAACACTGAATCATGCTCAGTGTGTTTCTTTTGTTGCTGGTTCGTGACATAATTGGGGGCTCGTCCGGGATCCAATCCAAAGATTAACGAGTGTCATCTGGGATCGTTCCCCAGATTGACGAGATTTGTTTGGGATTCAATCCAAAGATTTTTGAGGGAGGTCTGATAAATTCTTTTTAATTGGCTTGTGTGTGTGGAAACCAGCAGCAATGGATATTAAGGCATTTTTGAAGTCACCAACCCTAAAGGGATTGGAGGTGGCGAAAAAGGATGATTTGGTAAAGATTGCTACAAGGCTAAACCTTACAGCAGTAAAGCAGTCTATGAGAAAAGCAGTTATTCATAGAATGATAGTTGACTATTATTTGGAGAAGGAAGTGTTTGAGTTGAGTGAGGTAGTTGAGTTTCCTGAGAGTAAACCAGTGATTTCTGATGTGACTTCTCAACCAGTGGAGTTGGAGGATCTGGAGGAGGAAGAATTAGAAGAGTTTTCTGGGAGTGAGTCAGAGATTCCTGTTAGCCAGGTGCAGTTAGCAAAGATGGAGTTAGAACAAACACGAATGAAGTTCGAGTTGGGACAAAAAAAGATAGAGGAACAGACAAAGGACCCTGAGTTGACAGAATTGAAAGAAAAAACACAACTCTGTCATGTAAACATGCTGAAGCCTTATTATGAGAGGGATTCAGTTGTGGCCTTGGTGGGTGATGTGAAGGTTGTTTCTAGAATGCCTGATGTTGATGTTGAGGAAGGCCAATTTAGACCAAATGTTGTTCCATCGAAACTAAAAAACCAAAATATCCTGGAGAACCTTGAAACAAAGTTGGACCATTTACAAGTTTCACAAAAACAGCAGATGAGGGAATTAATTTTAAAATTTAAAAATCTGTTCCCAGATGTTCCAAACAGAACATCGATAATTACCCATGATGTTGATGTTGGGGATGCAAAACCAATCAAACAACACCCATATCGAATGAATGTGGAAAAAAGTAAACTTGTTGATCAGGAAATAAAATACATGTTGGAAAATGATATTATCAGACATTCAACTTCAAATTGGAGTTCGCCCTGTGTTATTGTACCTAAACCTGATGGAACTGTTAGATTTTGCACAGATTACAGGAAAGTGAATGCTGTAACAAAGTCAGATGCTTACCCTATTCCTAGGGTGGATGATTGCATAGACAGAGTGGGAAAGGCAAAATTTCTTACAAAAATTGACCTATTAAAAGGGTACTGGTGTGTTCCATTAACAGATAGAGGAAGGGAGATTTCAGCCTTTGTAACCCCTTCTGGATTGTATGAATACAATGTTTTACCATTTGGAATGAAAAATGCTCCGGCAACATTTCAAAGAATGATTAATTCAGTGATTCATGGGTTAAAACATACAGATGCCTACATTGACGACTTAGTGACTGGGAATGATACTTGGGAAGATCACATCTCTGCGTTAGAAAGGTTGTTTGAAAGACTTTCCAAGGCTAACCTTACAGTTAACTTGGCTAAAAGTGAATTTGGCCATGCCACTGTGACGTATCTTGGTTATGTTGTAGGTCAAGGCAAGCAAGCTCCTGTTCAGGCAAAAGTTCAAGCAATATCTGAGTTCCCTATTCCCACAGGTACGAGGACTGTTAGAAGATTTTTGGGAATGATTGGATATTACCGAAAATTTTGTAAAAATTTTGCTGATATTGCTCTTCCCCTAACTAATCTTCTGAAGAAGGGAGTAAAGTTTGTTTGGACAGATTCTTGTCAAGAAGCATTTGAGAAGCTGAAAGCCATTTTATGCTACCATCCTGTGCTCAAAACACCTGACTTTGAAAAGCCATTTTCATTAGCAGTAGATGCCAGCGATGAAGCTGCAGGAGCTGTGTTGTTGCAGAAGGGTGACCTTGATGATATTGACCATCCGGTAGCTTACTTTTCAAAGAAATTTAATGAGCATCAAAAGAATTATTCCACCATAGAGAAAGAATTACTGTCGCTTGTTTTAGCCTTGCAACATTTCAGTGTATATGTATATACAGATCATAACCCATTGGTGTTTCTGAGCCGAGTCAAAAACAAGAACAGAAGGTTGTTAAACTGGAGTTTAATTTTGCAAGAGTTTGATCTCATGATAACTCACATTAAAGGCAAAGATAATGTGATTGCTGATTGTCTTTCCCGATGTTAAATGGGAAACATGTATCTGTACTAATCTGATAGTCTGTAGTTGTGTAGCATGATAATTATTAACATTACTAACTGTATGCGCGGTTAAATTTTTCTTGGGAAAAATTTTTTTTTTAGGTGGGAGGTGTTACGGACTCAGTGAAAGTCCCTTTAAGATAGAGAGTGTGTGTGTATGTGTGTGTGGGGCGTGCTTACGTCAATAGAAGATAAAGGACGTAATGACGTTGTTGAAGAAGTTAGAAGAAGAAGAAGAGAGAGAGAGAGAAGGGAGAGAGACACCAGCCTGCTAGTTTTCTCTATCGATGGATGAGAAACTATAACTGTGTCTGCCACTGAAATCCATGTATGGAAGTTGGAAGTAATCCGGTGGAGTTCACTTTGTTGTTGACCTGTAGAAGGAAACAGGTATTTGTGTGTGGACGACCACGGTTCGGATGCTTTTCGGGGTGAGCAAGTCACTACCGAGTAAACCCTGAAGTGTCGTTTGGGTTCCATCGTGGAACATTTGGATTTCGTATTTACTCTCTCTATGTTCTCTACATCTACGTCTTATCTTCTGACAACGGTGGTTGTTGAAGAAGCCCTTGCTCATGTTTCATCTTATGGCTTGCGGAACTGAACTTTAAGAACCATTCTGGAACTGGGAGTTTGGGACTTGGTCACACACACACACGACGAGTTTAGTTTTGGGGTTAATGTTCAAAGTTTAACATTTTTGAATTCTAACATACTAACATTTTTACTTTTATTTTATGTATTATCATAAGTAGTAATTAATAAAATAGTTTTTAACACTGAATCATGCTCAGTGTGTTTCTTTTGTTGCTGGTTCGTGACAGCGTGCATTTAAGATGAGAGGGGGAAGGTGTAAGGGAGATGTGTGGGGCAAGTTTTTTACACAGAGAGTGGTGGGTGCCTGGAACGGGCTGCCAGGGGTGGTGGTGGAGGCAGATACGATAGAGGGGTTTAAGAAGCTTTTACAGTAGATAGGCACATGGATGTGCAGGGAATGGAGGAATATGGATCATGTACAGGTGAAAGAGATTTAGTTTAATTTAGCATTGTGTACGGCACAGACATGGGGGGCTGAAGGACCTGTTCCTGTGCTGTGCTGTTCTGTGTTCTAACTGTAGAAAACCCTGCCTCTGATTTGCTCTTGTGGATGCATTTCTTCCGTGGCTGGACAAGCTGGGATAAGGAATAATAAGATACATGCAGCTGAGAAGGAAACATGGCCCCAGTGCAAACGGCAACAGGGAAGGAGCATCAGCTTTACTGGAACCCCCGGTGGCCAGACCTGTTCTGCAGCACCAAGAGCAAAAATTCCATTGTTCCCCATGGACCAGAGTCTTGCGATGTTTCATTTAAACTGCAGATAGTGAACAGCCAAATTATGGGGGTCATCAAAGCAGTTTTACAGCAGATTTGTGGCAGATTGAGCTGGAAATTCCCTCTGGAGATTCTCCCAAGGTTCTACCATTATGGTTAATTTGTTACTTCTGAGACCAACTCTACTCATCTGTATTTATCTTCCAATCTGTGAATCAAGTTAAGCTTGTTACTTTCTTCAAAAATTTTCATTATAATTGAAAGGGGAGTGGTCGGACCTTGAAAGTACTGGAGGGATACGATAATAATTGGCAGGCACGGTAGCATAGTGGTTAGCATAACACTTTACAGCGCCAGCAACCCAGGTTCAAATCTGGCCGCTGTCTGTAAGGAGTTTGTACATTCTCCCCGTGTCTGCGTGGGTTTCCTCTGGGTGCTCTGGTTTTCTCCCACATTCCAAAGACATACAGGTTAGGAAGTTATGGGCATACTATGTTGGCGCCGGAAGCGTGGCGACACTTGCAGGCTGCCTCCCAAGATCACTAGGCAAAACATGTATTTCACTGTGTGTTTCGATGTACATGTGACTAATAAAGATCTTATCTTAATAAATTCTAAATGTGAGTTGACATGGAAGTAAACCCAAGAGGTGTACAAGATGATAAGAGGCATAGATCAAGTGGACAGTCAGAGACGTTTTCCCAGGGCGACAATGGCTAACATGAGGGGACATAATTTTAAGATGATTGGAGGAAGGTATAAGGGGGATATCAGGGGTAGGTTCTTTACACAGAGAGTGGTGGGTGCATGGAACACACTGCCGGCAGAGGTTGTGGGGGCAAATACATTAGGGACATTTAGGAGACTCTTAGATAGACACATGAATGATAGAGAAAAGGGGGGCTATGTGGGAGAGAAGGGTTAGGTAGATCTTAGAGCAGGATAAGATGTCAGCACAACATTGTGGGCCAAAGGGCCTGTACTGTGCTGTAATGTTCTATGTTCTAATGTTTTCTTCTTCTAGCTATGACGGGATGTGACCGAAGTGTGATGTAAATAAGACTGTAATGAAATTAAATTGGAATTAACCCTGTGATTGGGCAATGGGAACCGGCTCCAAACTACGAAAGAACCAATGGCTGAAATTCTTATTTTGTACAGACAACAAGATATGAAATGTTAAGGGTCAGATATTACAGATTAAGGATGAGGCTTTGGGGTACTTGGAAGCTCATGATAAAATAGGGTGAAGTCAGCATGGTTTCCTTAAGGGGAGATCTTGCCTGACAAATCTGTTGGAATTCTTTGAGGAACTAACAGGCAGGATAGACAAAGGAGAGTCAGTGGATGTTGTTTACTTGGATTTTCAGAAGGCCTTTGACAAGGTGCCGCACATGAGGCTGCTAAACAAGATAGGAGCCCATGGTATGACAGGAAAGGTACCAGCATGGATAGAAGATTGGCTGACTGGCAGAAGGCAAAGAGTGGGAATAAAGGGGGCCTTTTCTGGTTGGCTGCCGGTGACTAGTGTTCCGCAGGGGTCGGTGTTGGGTCCGCTACTTTTCACGTTATATGTTAATGATCTGGATGACGGAATTGACGGCTTTGTGGCCAAGTTTGTGGATGATACAAAGATAGGTGGAGGGGTAGGTAGTGTTGAGGAAGCAGGGAGTCCGCAGAAGGACTTGGACAGGTTGGGAGAATGAGCAAAGAAGTGACAGATGGAATACAGCGCAGGGAAGTGTACGGTCATGCACTTTGGTAGAAGGAATAAAGGCGTAGACTATTTTCTAAACGGGGAGAGAATTCAGAAATCAGAGGTGCAAAGGGACTTGGGATCCTAGTGCAGGATTCCCTAAAGGTTAACTTGCAAGTTGAGTCAGTAGCAAGGAAGGCAAATGCAATGTTAGCATTCATTTCAAGAGGACTAGAATATAAAAGCAAGGATGTAATGCTGAAGCTTTATAAGGCATTGGTCAGACCACATTTAGAGTATTGTGAGCAGTTTAGGGCCCCAGATCCAAGGAAGGATGTGCTGGCATTGGAGAGGGTCCAGAAGAGGTTTACAAGAATGATCCCAGGAATGAGATGGCTCTGGGCCTGTACTTGATGGCGTTTAGAAGGATGAGGGGGGAATCTCACTGAAACCTACTGAATATTGAAAGGCCTGGATAGAGTGGACGTGGAGAGGATGTTTCCAGTAGTGGGAGAGTCTAGGACCAGAGGGCACAGCCTCAGAGTAGAAGGATGTCCCTTTAGAACAGAGATGAGGAGGAATTTCTTTAGCCAAAGGGTGGTGAATCTGTGGAATTCATTGCCACAAACGCCTGTGGAGGCCAAGTTATTGGGTGTATTTAAAATGGAGGTTGATACGTTCTTGATTAGTAAGGCCATCAAAGGTTACGGGCCACAGCCAAGAAAGTTCACCAGCACCTCTACTTCCTCAGGAGGCTAAAGAAATTTGCCATGTTTGACACTTCGACACTCACCAACTTTTATTGATGTACCATAGAAAGCATTCTATCTGGATGCATCATGGCTTGGTACAGCAACTGCTCTGCCCAGGACCACAAGAAACTGCAGAGAGTTGTGGACACAGCCCAGCACATCACCGACACTAGGTTCCCCTCCATGGATTCTGTCTTTACCTCTCGCTGCCTTGGTGAAGCAGCCAGCATAAGCAAAGACCCCACCCACCCAGGACATTCTCTCTTCTCTCCTCTTCCATTGGGTAGAATATACAGGAACCTGAGGGCACGTACCACCAGGCTCAAGGACAGCTTCTATCTCACTGTGATAAGACTATTGAACAGTTCCCTTTGTCACAAACCAGCAACAAAAGAAACACACTGAGCATGATTCAGTGTTAAAAACTATTTTATTAATCACTACTTATGATAATACGTAAAATAAAAGTAAAAAAAAATGTTAGTATGTTAGAATTCAAGAATGTTAAACCTCGAACGTTAACCCCAAAACTAAACTCTTCGTGTGTGTGTGTGACAAAGTCCAAAACTCCCAGTTCCGGAATGGTTCTTAAAGTTCAGTTCCGCAAGCCATAAGGTGAAATATGAGCAAGGGCTTCTTCAACAACCACCGTTGTCTGAAGATAAGATGTAGATGTAGAAAAACATAGAGAGAGTACATACGAAATCCAAATGTTCCACGATGGAACCCAAACGACACTTCAGTGTTTACTCGGTAGTGACTTCCTCACCCCGAAAAGCATCCGAACCGTGGTCGTCCACATACAAATACCTGTTTCCTTCTACAGGTCAGCAACAAAGTGAACTCCACCGGATTACTTCCAACTTCCATACATGGATTTCTATGGCAAACACAGTTATTGTTTCTCATCCATCGATAGAGAAAACAAGCAGGCTGGTGTCTCTCTCCCTTCTCTCTCTCTCTCCTTCTTCTTCTTCTTACTTCTTCAACAACGTCATTACGTCCTTTATCTTCTATTGACGTAAGCACGCCCCACACACACATACACACACACTCTCTATCTTAAAGGGACTTTCACTGAGTCCGTAACACCTCCCACCTAAAAAAATAATTTTCCCAAGAAAATTTTAACCGCGCATAGTTAGTAATGTTAATAATTATCATGCTACACAACTACAGACTATCAGATTAGTACAGATACATGTTTCCCATTTAACATCGGGAAAGACAATCAGCAATCACATTATCTTTGCCTTTAATGTGAGTTATCATGAGATCAAACTCTTGCAAAATTAAACTCCAGTTTAACAGCCTTCTGTTCTTGTTTTTGACTCGGCTCAGAAACACCAATGGGTTATGATCTGTATACACAGTCAATGGTTTCTGAGCAGTGCAAACATATACACTAAAATGTTGCAAGGCTAAAACAAGCGACAGTAATTCTTTCTCTATGGTGGAATAATTCTTTTGATGCTCATTAAATTTCTTTGAAAAGTAAGCTACAGGATGGTCAATATCATCAAGGTCACCCTTCTGCAACAACACAGCTCCTGCAGCTTCATCACTGGCATCTACTGCTAATGAAAATGGCTTTTCAAAGTCAGGTGTTCTGAGCACAGGATGGTAGCATAAAATGGCTTTCAGCTTCTTAAATGCTTCTTGACAAGAATCTGTCCAAACAAACTTTACTCCCTTCTTCAGAAGATTAGTTAGGGGAAGAGCAATATCAGCAAAATTTTTACAAAATTTTCGATAATATCCAACCATTCCCAAAAATCTTCTAACAGTCCTCGTACCTGTGGGAATAGGGAACTCAGATATTGCTTGAACTTTTGCCTGAACAGGAGCTTGCTTGCCTTGACCTACAACATAACCAAAATACGTCACAGTGGCATGGCCAAATTCACTTTTAGCCAAGTTAACTGTAAGGTTAGCCTTGGAAAGTCTTTCAAACAACCTTTCTAACGCAGAGATGTGATCTTCCCAAGTATCATTCCCAGTCACTAAGTCGTCAATGTAGGCATCTGTATGTTTTAACCCATGAATCACTGAATTAATCATTCTTTGAAATGTTGCCGGAGCATTTTTCATTCCAAATGGCAAAACATTGTATTCATACAATCCAGAAGGGGTTACAAAGGCTGAAATCTCCCTTCCTCTATCTGTTAATGGAACACACCAGTACCCTTTTAATAGGTCAATCTTTGTAAGAAATTTTGCCTTTCCCACTCTGTCTATGCAATCATCCACCCTAGGAATAGGGTAAGCATCTGACTTTGTTACAGCATTCACTTTCCTGTAATCTGTGCAAAATCTAACAGTTCCATCCTCTTCAATTCCATCTGCTTCATTGCTAGATCAGCCTCTATCTTCATCTGAGTTATCTTTTGTTCTGCCTCTAATTTCTTTTGTTCGGCCTCTAATTTCTCTCGCTCGGCCTCTAATTTCTCTCGCTCGGCCTCTATCTTTAACTGGGTTTGCTCTCGTTCGGCCTCTAATCTCTTTTGTTCTCGTTCAGCTTCTAATTTATTTTGTTCTCGTTCAGCCTCTAATCTCTTTTGCTCTCGTTCAGCTTCTAATTTATTTTGCTCTCGTTCAGCCTCTATCTTTGCCAGCTGCACCTGTGCCTCAGAAATTGCTATTTCACTGCCAGGAAACTGTTTTAACACTTCCTTCTCAAACACCTTCTTTTCCACATAATGGCCAGCTATCAGTCTCTGAATATCTGCCTTTCTCATAGACTGCTTTACTTCTGTAAGGTTTAGCCTTGTAGCAATCTTTATCAAATCATCCTTTTTCGCCACCTCCAATCCCTTTTGGGTTGGTGACTCCAAAAAATGCCTTAATATCCATTGCTGCTGGTTTCCACACACACAAGCCAATTAAAAAGAATTTATCAGACCTCCCTCAAAAATCTTTGGATTGAATCCCGAACAAATCTCGTCAATCTGGGGTACAATCCCAGACGACACTCGTTAACCTTGGGAACTATCCCGGACGAGCCCCCAATTTTGTCACAAACCAGCAACAAAAGAAACACACTGAGCATGATTCAGTGTTTAAAACTATTTTATTAATCACTACTTATGATAATACGTAAAATAAAAGTAAAAAAAAATGTTAGTATATTAGAATTCAAGAATGTTAAACCTCGAACGTTAACCCCAAAACTAAACTCTTCGTGTGTGTGTGTGACAAAGTCCAAAACTCCCAGTTCCGGAATGGTTCTTAAAGTTCAGTTCCACAAGCCATAAGGTGAAACATGAGCAAGGGCTTCTTCAACAACCACCGTTGTCTGAAGATAAGATGTAGATGTAGAAAAACATAGAGAGAGTACATACGAAATCCAAATGTTCCACGATGGAACCCAAACGACACTTCAGTGTTTACTCGGTAGTGACTTCCTCACCTCGAAAAGCATCCGAACCGTGGTCGTCCACACACAAAAACCTGTTTCCTTCTACAGGTCAGCAACAAAGTGAACTCCACCGGATTACTTCCAACTTCCATACATGGATTTCTATGGCAAACACAGTTATTGTTTCTCATCCATCGATAGAGAAAACAAGCAGGCTGGTGTCTCTCTCCCTTCTCTCTCTCTCTCCTTCTTCTTCTTCTTACTTCTTCAACAACGTCATTACGTCCTTTATCTTCTATTGACGTAAGCACGCCCCACACACACATACACACACACTCTCTATCTTAAAGGGACTTTCACTGAGTCCGTAACAATGAGATGGACTCTTGACCTCACAATTTACCTTGTTGTGGCCTCGCACCTTATTGTCTACCTGCACTGCACTTCCTCTGTAGCTGTACTACCTCAATGCACTGAGAATGTGTATAAGGTATAATGAAAGGTTAGGAGAGTAAAAGATTGTGGGCCCTGAAAAGAGAATTTAAGGGTATATCACTATGGCTGTAATAGACTGCTTGAAATAGCTGTGCTGTGCTTTGCAGTGTCTTGCTTCAGAGATTTTGCTTGCTTCAGCTAGTTTTCTTCAGCCTTGAGATATGATTATACAGTAAAATCAGTTCTTGTCTCAGCAAGTCTGCAGAATTGACTCTTGCTCCACTAAACTGACCCTGAGCCCACCATGAGAAACCTTATGTATACAAAGATAACCGGTGGAACCAGATGGTCTGAAAAGATTAAGGAACTATAGCTTTAGTAAATTTTTTAAAGTAAATTCCTTTGTCTGTAACCAATCACGATGTAGAAAATAAGTTCCATGCTGCCGGACTAATGCATGATCATTCCTTGTATGGTAATTGTTTGCACCTCTGAAAAAGTATAAGAATGTATGGAGATCACTGTATCTCAGAGACCACCCGGTCCAGGACATAGGTGCCTGGCTTGGTGCTCTCTCCTCGGATCAAGTAATAAAGAGATTGAACGAGAACATTGGTCTTTTGAGTCTTCTCTCCGACCGAATTCGATAATTGTGGCGAGTCAGCCAGGAGTCCAAACAGCACCCAGCGGTGGATCGGTGTAAGTGGAAGAGGCAGAAACTCGCGATTGGAGACGAGACGGGCCCACAGGGCGATTTGACCCTGGTGTCCTCTCAGCCGCGATTCTGTAGCTCTCCCCCTTCGATCCCCAACTGGAGTGACCTAAGGACTCCTCGAACCAGTGGAGGGGAAATCGGTCGGTAAGACCTATTTATTTAAGTATTATTAATCTGGCTAGGCACAGAGCGGGGTAACCAGGCCCTGCCTCCTGACAAAGGTTTGAATAATCTGGCTAGGCGCAGAGCGGGGTAACCAGGCCCTGCCTGCTGACAAAGGTTTGAACAATTCGACTAGGCACAGAGCGGGGTAACCAGCCCTCACCGGCTGACGATTAGTGAGGCAAGGAGAATGAGAGGGGTAAATCGGGCCCCGATAAGACCCGGTAAGGAGTTGAAGGTTAGAGATTGTGAGCGCTCGGGGAAAAGAGAAGGGGGGGAGGGGATAAGAGTCACCGAAACAGCATCCTGCCTTAGGCCAGTTGTTAAGAGGGGAAATCCCCCATGCGAAGGTCAGGACCTGAAGTGGATGCCGGAGTAGAGTGACAAAGTGGGTCAAACTTTAGACAAAGGGGATGTTAAAACACCCTTGGGAAAATTGTGTAAAGAAAATCCAGATCTAGAAAAGAGTTTTCGTCAACTTAGTGCACGATTGAACAAGAAATTGGGGGATTATAATTGGCCATTGGGGGGGACTTGGGACTTAGAAAAATGTACACGCGCTGAAACAGTTTGGAAAACAAATTGTTTGCAAAATTGGAAGGACCTCATTACTAAATGGAAAGGGGTGGCAGAGAAATTGAATGAGAAATCTAAACAGACCTCTTGGGAAGTAAATGCCAAAAGGAGGGATATCCCTATTACAGATGACCAGGGTATACCCCGTCTATATATAGTCCTTAAAGCCTTGTGTGAATTGTATGATAAAAAAAGGAATTAAAGCAAAGGGGGAACTGGTAAACGAATGGCGCCTTTGGACATGTCTGGACTTCAACAACTTTTTGAGAGTGGGGAAGACACCGATATGGAAGAGGTGATTGCCTCCGCCCCTCCCTTACCTCAACGAGGCGCGGCTGTTCCCCCATTGTATCCCCAATTTCCCTCCCAACTTCCCACCTACTCAGAATCAGAGGAACAGGGAGCTGAGGAAAACCGACCTAGCAAGGAGGTTTTTTTTCGGACCCCATCGCTTGTCGCACTCGGTCTAGTGGTGGTAAGGGAAACCTTCAAGCTCCCGTAGGAAGTAATCTAAGGGCTAGGAAAGTAACGACTCCCCAGGGTACGAAGCTCAAGACTATGGGAGCCCATCATCAGACCTTGGCACCCAAAATCAGACAGGCCCATAGCAAACCCACAGGGCAGGGAATGCGTTTAAATTGCCCAGGGAGCGGGCGAAATAGCAACCCCGAAGATACGAATTCAGATACAGATGAGGATCATTCTAGGACGGATCGACCAGAACAATTTTATAATAGGTCCTACCCAAAAGATGACGGTCCCTCAAAGACCCCTGGTAGGCTACAACTTCCCATGCGTAGGGCACCGAATCCCAGGGCAGGACAAGGAGGACAGGGAGAGACTGTTGAAGTGTATTCTCCCTGGAAACCCCAGGAGATGTACATGATTATTAATGGAGCCCCAGACAAGAAAACAGCACCTGTAGAAATCCTTTTAAGACCCGATGTACAGCTTCCCCAAGTCAAACAATATCCTCTGAAGACCGAGGCAGTACAGGGGTTACGCCCCCTCATTGCATCGCTCCTCCAACAAGGCGTTTTAGTCCCCTGTCAGTCTCCTTGCAATACTTCAATCTTAGCAGTCCCGAAGCCGGGACTCCCTGAGTGGCGCCTTGTTCAGGATCTACGGGCTATTAACGCCATTGCGGCCCCACTTCATGCTGTGGTGTCTAACCCTGCAACGATTCTCAGTTTAATTCCAGCATCGGCCAAATGGTTCACTATTATTGATTTACAACATGCCTTCTTTTCAATTCCTTTGCAGGAGAACTCGCACTACCTTTTTGCCTTCACCTTTGAGGATAGACAGTATACCTGGACCCGCCTATTCATCCACTCCCCCACTATATTTTCACAGACCCTCTACGACCAACTGCGCGATATTCATTTTCCAGGGCAGTCCGCTCTCATACAGTACATGGATGATCTGCTACTGGCCAGTGACACCCAGGACAGCAATTTTACCGATAGTAATTATTTATTGAATGCTCTCCACTCACAGGACTTTGTTGTCCCACCAACCAAGGTCAAACGGGGCCAGTCCCTTGGGTTCCTGATTAGTGCCGAGGGTAGGATGCTAACGCCTGATAGAATGACCTCTATAGTGTAAGCTCCCCCTCCCACTACTCCTAAGGGAATACGAAAGTTCCTGGGCTTGGTTAATTTTTGTCGTCAGTGGATCCCTAACGCAGCATGTTATACCCGTCTGCTAAGTCCCCTTGCTTCTCCAAAGGCTCCGGCCACATTTAGTTTAACATCTGAACAGCTCCAAGCTTTTCAAGAACTAAAACAACGGCTCTCTTCTGCTCCCACTTTGGGGAGGCCACTTTATGATCGCCCTTTCCAGCTGTACGTTGCTATTATAGAAGAGTGAGCCACAGCTGCGCTTATGCAGTTGCATAGTGATAGACGCCGTCCGGTTGCCTATTTTTCCATCCGCCTTGATGCAGTAGCGCGGGGTTACCCCCCTTGTACGCAAGCCACTATGGTCACAGCCGCTGCCAATATTACCCTACAACAGCCCATTACTGTTTATACTTCCCATATGATTGCCTCCCTCTTGACTACTAACTGTACACAAAGCCTCACACAGGCTAAACTTAGCTGCTACGAGATTGCTCTTCTTCAGAACCCCCTTTTGACTTTTGCTTTTTGCTCCACAGTTAACCCGGCAACGTTTGTCACCAGCCCACCAGACGAGTTGCCAAAGCCCCTCACTCCTGTCCTGAAGCGAATTATTTCTTAACTTCCCCCAGACAGGACCTGACTGACCAGGAGCTACCCCTCCCTGACAAAGCCCTTTTTGTGGATGCCTCCTCATCCGTTTCGGACATAGGGGGAACGCAGGCTGGTTATGCCATCTCTACTACTTCGGAGGTCCTAGAAGCAGGGAAACTGATACCTGCTGTTTCCGCTCAGAAAGCTGAACTTTTCGCCCTTACCCGAGCCTGCATCCTCGCTGCGGGAGAACGAGCAAATATTTACACTGATTCACGTTATGCTTTTGGGGTGGCCCACGACTTCGGGGCTCTGTGGGCCCATAAGGGCTTTCTCACCTCCACAGGCCAACCCATCTCCAATGCACCTTATATAGAGAATTTACTGCAGGCAATTCAGTTGCCCTCTGCGTTGGCCGTAATTAAGTGTGCCGCACATAGGGATGATGACACTCCCACTTCCATAGGTAATGCCAAAGCTGATGCAGCAGGACATGGGTGGGAGGTTAGCGCAGAAACACGCGCCTTATTACTGCGTGATACTCCTCGAAGTCCAGACATCTCCAACAATTTGAAACTTCAGGGGGACGCCCCTGCTTCTGAAATCCAATTGTGGCGGCAGCACAATTGCTGCCCTCACCCTGTGACGCATGTGTCTGGACAACGCCGGCGGGGCCAGATGTGTGCACCTAATGCTTCGTTACCCCTCCTTATTGATAAACTCCACACTGATACTCATCTCGGGAAGGAGGGAATGTGTATGGTTTTGCTTAAAACAGGGTAGAATCCAAATATGGAAGAGGTAGCTAGAAGCAACGTTATGAGGTGTATGACTTGCCAAAAAATAAACCCGGGCAAGTCAATTAAGTGTGAGAGAGGAAGGAATCCCCTCCCTGGGGGACCATTTGAGACATTACAGATGGACTTTGTTGAATTACCACGGGTACATTGTTATAAGTTCTGCTTAGTCATCCTTGATATGTTTAGTAAATGGATTGAGGCTTTTCCGACGGGCAACAACAAAGCAAGTACGGTAGTGAAAATTTTACTAAAAGACATCATTCCCCGGTTTGGGATACCACGGCAACTATCGTCGGACAATGGACCTCATTTTATTGGAAAAATTAATAAAAAGCTGCGCACAGCCCTAGGCATTGATCAACAATGACATTGCTCTCATCACCCTACTGCAGCGGGCGCCGGAGAAAGAGCCAATGGAATTTTAAAGGACAAACTGACGAAGTTGACTTGAGAGACAGGACAGAATTGGTTAAAGGTGCTCCCATTGGCATTATACCATATGCGAGTCACTCCCCAGAGTAGTACCGGACTGCCTGCAGCCGAGATGGTATACGGACGACCTGCCCGAACCCCCTGGACAGTGACAACCCCCATCCCCCTATTATGGATTTACAGATGATGAGACAGGAATTACAGGACTATTGTGAGCAAATGACCCTTTCTCTTATGTCCCTCTATTCACAGGTGAAAGAGGCTTATCGGAAAGATACGAAGGGAGATTGGCCTGATCCTGGACCAGGCGACTGGGTCCTAATCCGTGACTGGGAAAGACCAAAGCTATGAGCTCGTTGGAAGGGACCGCTCCAGGTGCTGTTACAGACACCATCAGCCGTCAAAGTGAAGGGGAACAAGAACTGGATACATCTGAGTGATGGGAAGAGGTGGCTGAAACATTCGACTTCAAATCCAGTGAAACATCCCTAATAACTATATTCTGGTTTCAGGGAGAGGAGTCAGGAGTAGAGGGAGCAGAGGCAGGATAAAAGGAGGGATAAAATAAGGAGGAAGATTCAAACAAGAATGGGAGGATTGGAAATTGGATCTATTATAGTGCTAGGAGATATACGGGCATTAGAATCAGGGCGATGGAAATTATAACTCTTTTTGGTCACTATGTCATGTTTATGCTGGACGAAAAACACAAGACAGGATGCTGGGTATGTGCAGTGATCCCTCACCATGGGGAGTCAGGGGTTCCCCTTTCAATAATATCCCTTACTCAGAACGAGACCAGATCTATCCGATTTATGGCGAGGGACGAAAGAAAATCGTAAACCAGGGGTTTATCCGTCCCTGGAACGAAATGCCTGTTATCCCTGCTGTTATAAAGGTTGGCGCCTTAGGCCTCTTCCACTTAGTTATACCCTGTTGGGACCAGGGCTGGTCGTTACCCCTCCTGCTTCCCCACTGGATGCCACCTGTTACTGTAACTATAATAAAAGTGCCCCCTATCAGTTGGGGAATAGTACCTGCACCCGAACAAGCGCGGGAGGATTGTGCCCCGTGAATGGTACCCATTGGGGGTGTGGGAACAAGGCCCATCCTTGGTTACCTGGGGAAAGACCAAATCCCAGAGGGGAGGACTTGGGTTTCATGTACACACCCGCCTCACGTAAAGGGTGGAGTGGGTGCTGTAACCTTGCTTATCTTGCCCTTTATTTGCGTATTTTGAACCACCCCGGGAACACCCAGACTGGTTAATGCGGCAACGACGAAAGGTGACAGAAACGGATCGATTTTTCTGGACTCTGTTCCCACCATACGGTACTGCCAGATCAGGGGTGGAGATTCAGAAATTAGCAGCGGCTCTGGAAGAGCTTGCTAACAGTGCGGCCGACGTTTTAGGGGGCATTCAGTCGCAGGTAAACAGCATAACAACCGAGATGATAGCCATCCGCCTGATAGTATTGCAGAATAGGATGGCGTTGGACTTTCTCCTGGCAGAGAAGGGGGGCACTTGCGCCGTGATAGGGAGGGAATGCTGCACATTTATACCTGATGTTTCTTCCAATATCACTGACCTGTCCCGGCACATTCAAAAGCACATCTCCAACACTCAGGAGGCAGGGAATAGGTGGAGGAAGGAACCTGGATGGGAGTGGGGAAGCTGGCGGTTATCGGGATGGAGCGGTTGGTTAGCTAACCTGGCAATTTATGCTTTAATAATCATCGTGGGTCTGTTTGTTGGCCTAGCCATATTAAAGTGTATTCTGCACCGGATGATGAACTCGGTCGAGGGATTAATACCCGTGCAAAAGGTACTGATGGCACGTTCACCCCGAGGCCAGGATCACGAGGAACTTTTGAGACCACTACCACCAGAGGACTATTATCATGATATGATAAAAGGAGGGAATGAGAATGTGTATAAGGTATAATGAAAGGTTAGGAGAGTAAAAGATTGTGAGCCCTGAAAAGAGAATTTAAGGGTACATCACTATGGCTGTAATAGACTGCTTGAAATAGCTGTGCTTTGCTTTGCAGTGCCTTGCTTCAGAGATTTTGCTTGCTTCAGCTAGTTTTCTTCAGCCTTGAGATATGATTATACAGTAAAATCAGTTCTTGTTTCAGCAAGTCTGCAGAATTGACTCTTGCTCCACTAAACTGACCCTGAGCCCACCATGAGAAACCTTATGTATACAAAGATAACTGATGGAACCAGATGGTCTGAAAAGATGAAGGAACTATAGCTTTAGTAACTTTTTTTAAGTAAATTCCTTTGTCTGTAACCAATCATGATGTAGAAAATAAGTGCCATGCTGCCTGACTAATGCATGATCATACCTTGTATGGTAATTGTTTGCACCTCTGAAAAAGTATAAGAATGTATGTAGATCAATGTATCTCAGAGACCACCCAGTCCGAGACGTAGGTGCCTGGCTTGGTGCTCTCTCCTCGGATCAAGTAATAAAGAGATTGAATGAGAACAGTGGCCTTTTGAGTCTTCTCTCCGACCGAATTTGACAGCACTGTGTAATGAATTGATCTGTACCTCGGTACAAGTGACAATAATAAACCAATACCAATACCAATACCAAGAAGGCAGAAGAATGGGGTTGAGAGGGAAAAATAAATCAGCCATGATCGAATGGTGGAGCAGACTTGATGGGCCGAATGGTTTAATTCTGCTCCTATGTCTTATCGTCTTATATTGGAGGTTAAAGCAGCTGGAATCATTCAAGAATTGGCTGGATACCAACATAGAACAAGGAGCGTTATAAGATCTGTTTAGAAGGATGAGCCAAACAGGGCCATGTGTTTACCTCGTCAAAGTCAAATTCAATGTGAAAAGTCAAAGTCAAGGTTATTGTTCTATGCACAAGTCCACATGTGCACAGGTGTAATGAAAAACTTACCTGCAGCAGTACCACAGGCACATAGCATCAGATCAGCAACACTCACAAGGAAAACATAAACACATATGATACACAGTCTTTACAAGAAAAAGAACAATTAGAACAAAAAAAAAGTCCATTTTAGTGTAAAGTGATCAGAGGGGTCATAGTGTTGCTCAACTGTTGTGGTGATTAGGGTTTTGCCAGTCGGTTCAAGAACCGAATGGTTGAAGGGAAGTAGCTGTTCTTGAACCTGGTGGTGTGGGACTTCAGGCTTCTGTACCTCCTGCCCGACGGGAGCTGTGAGAAGATGGCACAGCCCAGATGGTGGGCATCTTTGATGATGGATGTTGCCTTCTTGAGGCACCACTTCTTGTAGATGCTTCCGATGGTGGGGAGGGATGTGAATGTATGATAGACGACTCTAGATGTTTGAAAGTCTGTAAGGGCAATATTCTTAAATCCTATCCTGCCAAGATATTCTCACTTTCCAAGACTGAGTTATTTGCACATTAGGCACTCCCAGAACCCAGTCCCAGCTCTTGGCAGGGCCTCTGGCCTGGCAGGAGAGCAGATCTGGAGCACCAGGGTCTTTTTCCTGATGCTCAGAAATAATAAATGGAATCATCCATCACTCTCTATTCCCTGCTTCTCAAACCTCCCCATCCCTGGGTTGAGTGATCACTCCTGCATATTCCTTTGAGATCTACTAATAATAAGGCAGATGAAAATAGCATCTAAGGTTCAGTTCTTTCAGAAAGCGTTCTTCCCACCTACTGCTTTCGAAGATCGGCCCCACCCCTCTCCCTCACACACAAACAGCAGTCTTCTGGGGATGAGGAAGGAAACTAACTCAAATGGTCATGTGTTTCTTCCTGTTCAATTACTCAAACAAATTTTAACCATAACATTGCCAGTACCTTCTATGCCCTTTGATATCCTGGGGTAAAGTAAAAGGAAAGGAGACTCGGTGTCACAGGCTTTTATCTCTCAATCTCTCACCCCCGTGTGATCCCAGGTTTAAATAAAAACAGAGGAAAGTCACATGCTGATGGCTTCTAGCATTTTCTACTGTTAATTCTGGTCTCAAGTGTATTTTGATTCTGCAATATGAAGCTCTCTGCTGACCTCTAGTGTTGGGACAATTTACATTACTGTACACTGCAGATGCCGGAATCTGGAGCAACAAACCATCTGCTGGAGGAACTCAGCGGGTCGAGCGGCATCTGTCGGGGGAAAGAAACTGTTGATGTTTTGGGTCGAAACCCTGCATCAGGGCTTATCAGGACTGCTGCAGGGTTTTGACCCGAAACGTCGACAATTCCTTGCCTCTCACAGATGCTGCTTGACCTGCTGAGTTCCTCCAGCAGATTGTTTGTTGCTCCAGAACTTGTATGGCACTTTCATAGAGCTATCCAGCTCTTTCCCCACATCTCTGAAAGTTTTTGCATTTCTACTATACATCTAAATAACTTCTGAAAATTATTATTAATGGGAAAATTGCAATAAAGCCCACACTTCCAGGCAATGCATTTCTAATCAAACAACTTGCTGCATTAAAAATGTCCTTCTTATTATTACCTTCTTCTTTTACCAGTCCCATTAAACCTCTGTCCTCTGGTTACTGACACACATGTCACTGAAAACAGTTTCTTCTTATCTACCTGAACAAAATGGAACATAATTTCAAGCTCCATTAAATCTCTATTTAGCTCACTTAACTTCTAGAAGATAAACTGATTCCTTAGTTCCAGTACATAACTGAAATTTTCTTGACATACCTGTATCATGCTATGGTATTCTGTTAAAAAGATGCTACTAAAATGACACATCAAACTGGTCAATAATATGCTGTGTGTGATCTTTGTCTTGTTCATTGGTGACTTCCTGCCTTATGGATGCAGAGGCACTATTTAAAGTTATCCACTGCAGAAACAGGTTCTGTGCTTGGAGCTTGGCAGATGTAGATTGGGGGAGGACCACAAAATATACTTGGAGCACCTGAAAGTGCCTCAGGTACTCAATGTGTATAAATTTAAGGATATAGTTGGGAAAGTGGACAAGGTAAAGGATCAGCCAAGAGCCTTATTTTCTTATTACACACCAGCTGGATTGGAGACCACCTGATTACTGCTGAGTCTTGGAGAACTTCTACAGATGTACAGTGGAGAGCATCCTGACTGGTTGTGTCATGGCCTGGGATGGGAGCTCCAAAGCACAGGAACACAAGTGACTTCAAAGAGCGGTGGGACTCAGCCAGTTCCATCACGGGTACAGCTCTCCCCACCATCGGGCCGATGTCTCAGGAAGGTGACATCCATCGTCAGGGACCCCCACCATCCTGGCCATGCCCCCTTCTCGATGCTGCCATCAGGCAGGAGGTACAGGAGCCTGAAGACCCACACCTCAAGGTTCAACAACGGCTTCTTCTCCACTGCCCTCAGGCTCTCAAACCCACCTGAAAAACCCCAACACCACCTCGGACTAGACTTCTTTTCCTCCCTCTCAACTTGCACTATTGTTGTTATGTTTATTTTGTTATGTAAGTTATGTATAATTGATGTTAATTTAAATATGTTAACTTATGTTTGTCACATCTGTAATGTCCTGTACTACTGCTGCAGAAAGTTCAGTTTCATGGTATTTATACCCTGGGTATGTGAGCCCATGACAATAAACTTGAACTTGAACTCCTTTCTTTTAAAGGTTTCTGAGTAAGATTCACTGCTTCTCTCTAATTTTGCTCTTTTGGGAGAAGGGAAGATGACAGGGAGGATGCAAATATCATCGTCAATGCCCCAGCAATCTCTTCCCTCGACTCCTGTAGTAACCTGGGGTATCTCCCGTCCAGTCCCAGGACTTATCTATCTTGAATTTTTTCAGAAGCTCCAACACTACCTCTTTCTTAACCTCAACATGCTCCAGCACATTAGCCTGTTCTACGCTGACCTCACATTCGTCAAACCCCCTCTCCCTGGTGAACACTGAAGCGACGTATTCATTAAGGACCTTCCCTACCTCCTCCACCTCCAGGCAAATGGTTCCCCCCTTTATCCCTGAGCAGTCCTACCCTACCTCTAGTCATCCTCCTGTTCCTCACGTACTTAATTCTGCTTGCCAAGGGCTTCTCATGTCCCCTTCTGGCTCTCCTAAGTCCTTTTTTAAACTCCTTCCTAGCTACCTTATAATTCTGACGAGCCCTGCCTGACTTTTGCTTCCTAAAGCTTAAGTATGTTTCCTTCTTCCACTTGACTAAATATTCTACCTCTCTTTCAACCATGGTTCCTTTTCCTTACCATCCTTTCCCTGTCTCAGTGGGACAAACCTATCCAGAACCCCATACAAGTGTTCCCTAAACAGTCTCCAGTTTTTTCTGTGCATTTCCCTGAGAACATCTGATCCCAATTTACACTCTCAAGATCCTACCTAATATGGGCCTGATTTTATCCAATGGATTAAATTACTTTATTTATCCCCTTCTGCTCGAATTCTTACTAATTTTCAAAATTCTAAACCTTTTAAACTTCAACGTGGAACCAGACAGGGATGTCCTTCGAGCCCTTTTAATAACATTAATTTGGCCAATCAATGATATAGAGA
Organism: Pristis pectinata; assembly: GCF_009764475.1. NCBI lineage: Eukaryota > Metazoa > Chordata > Chondrichthyes > Rhinopristiformes > Pristidae > Pristis > Pristis pectinata. The sequence continues at coordinate 99,724,325 of NC_067413.1, forward strand.
GGGGAGACCAACTTGATAAAACCCTTTTCACATAGTGTAATAAGGTAAAAAAAAATTTCTTTAAATAAATGCTTATAATTTTTAGTAATTGACACTCCCAAATAGGTAAAATGATTTCTTACAATTTTAAAAGGAATATTAATATCAAATGGTACCAGGTTATTCAGAGGAAGAAATTCACTCTTGTATAAGTTCAATTTGTAGCCTGAAAAATGACTAAAGCGAGAAAGTAAAGAAAGCATAGGAGGTAACGAGGCTTCAACATTAGATATAAAGAGTAATAAATCATCAGCATATAGAGAAACTTTATGGTTAATACCTCTTCTGGAGATACCAACAATATCTCTAGATTCTCGGAGAGAAATAGCTAAAGGTTCTAAGGCCAAATCAAAGAGCAAAGGGCTCTTTGCTAAATTTATATATCTATTTCAGGCTTTACCTGTTTTTATTCCTAAATCTTTCTTTGACTCTCTTGAGTCAATTATATCTTCTTACATATGGAATAATAAACATCCTAGACTAAATAAAGTTCACCTTCAGAAGGTTAAAAAGGATGGAGGTTTAGCCTTACCTAATTTTAGATCTTATTACTGGGCAGTCAATATACGAAATCTTACGTTTTGGTTATATTACATTAATCGAGAGGCTTGTCCAGTTTGGGTCTCTTCGGAAATTAACACTGTTAAAAAATTTTCTATTATTTCTCTGCTTGGTTCTCCACTTCCTTTAGCATTAAATAAACTAACAGATAATTTAGTAGCTAAACATGACTTGAGGATTTGGCTACAATTTAGAAAATATTTTGGTTTATTGAGTTTTTCTTTGTCCAGTCCCATTTTCTCTAATTACTTTTTTAAACCTTCTATGACTGATGTAGTTTTTAAAAGAGTGGGACAAATTGGGTATTATTTGTTTTCAACATCTGTTTGTTGGAGGAAATCTTTCTTCATTTGAACAATTGTCTACCAAGTATAATTTACCAAAAACTCATTTTTTTAGATATTTACAAATTAGAGATTTTCTTCGACCTCAATTACATTCTTTTCTTTTGTGTCCCGATAAGAATTTATCAGATGTAATTTTTAAGTTGGAACCCTTTCAGGATGGCTCAATATCTAATATTTATGACAGATTACTAGGAATGAGTAAGGTGCCACTAGATAAAATTAAAAACACTTGGGAACAAGATTTGCAGATGTCAATTGCCGAGGAAACTTGGAATGAAATTTTCAAGTTGGTTAATACTTCATCATTATGTGCTCGTCACTCTCTCCTTCAATTTAAAGTGGTCCATAGAGCTCACTTGTCTAAAGATAAACTATCCTGTTTTTATTCTGATACATCTCCTTACTGTGATAAATGCAATAACAGAGTGGCTTCCTTAATTCACATGTTCTGGACGTGTCAGAGTCTTAAAAGATATTGGACAGAGGTCTTTCATACTTTTTCTGTACTTTTTAAAATAAAGTTTAAACTTAATCTTTTGACTGCACTATTTGGGATTGTTGGAGAAAAGATATAACTTTGAAGGCTTCTGATTTACATATTCTGGCTTTTATTTCTCTTATAGCCAAGAGAGTAGTATTGCTTAAATGGAAGGAAGCTACTCCACCTTTGCATGTTCAATGGTTACGGGATGTTATGTCATACTTGAATCTAGGGAAGATTCACTGTTCAGGTTTTGAATCTAACCTAGACTTTCAAACCCTGTGGGGACCCTTTTTGAATTATTTTCAAAATCTCTGATTTGGGGACTAAAATGCAGATATTGGCTGAGACGGTTACATTTTTTAAAGGTTTTTCCTTGCTGTTTCTTCTATCTAACAGCTTCGGGTTTTGGTAGTGGGGGTAGATTTTCTTTTGTAATAAAGTATTTCAATTTTGTCTTTCCTTATTAACTAAGTACTATATGTGATTATTGATTTAGAGTATTGTAATCCTAAGTACGACTTAACACAATGTATTCAGTAGTATTTTTACTTTCTTTTTTGATGCATGTACTCTGTATTTTTTCATGGATTTAATAAAAATATTGTAAAAAGAAAAAAGATCCTACCTAATATTGTTGTAATTAGCCCTCCCCCAAATTAAAACTTTCCCATATCGTCTGCTCCTATTCACCACCCTCTGTGTGAAAAAGTGCCCCTCAGATTCCCTTTAAATTTCTCCCCTCTCACCTTAAATCTATGACCTTTAACTCTAGACACCCCTGCCTTGGGAAAAAGATTCTGACTTTCTATCTTATCGATGTCCCTCATGAGACCATAATGTAAGATCAAAGAACAGCATCTCTTCCATCAAGACCATAAGACATAGGAGCAGAATTAGGCCATTCGGCCCATCGATTTTGCTCCGACATTCAATCATGGCTGATTTATTTTTCCCTCTCAACCCCATTCTCCTGGCTTCTCCCCATAACCTTTGACAACCGTACTAATCAAGAACCTATCAACCTCCGCTTTAAATATACCCAATGACTTGGCCTCCACAGCCGTCTGTGGCAATGAATTCCACAGATTCACCACCCTCTGGAGTAAGAAATTCCTCTTCATCTCTGTTCTAAAGGGATGTCCTTCTATTCTGAGGCTGTGCCCTCTGATCCTAGACTCTCCCACTACTGGAAACATCCTCTCCACATCCACTCTATCCAGGCCTTTCAATATTCAGTAGATTTCAATGAGATCCCCCCCCACCCATCCTTCTAAACTCCAGCGAGTACAGGCCCAGAGCCATCAAACGTTCCTCATATGTTAACCCTTTCATTCCCAGGATTATTCTTGTAAACCTCCTCTGGACCCTCTCCAATTCCAGCACATCCTTCCTTAGATATGAGGCCCAAAACTGCTCACAATACTCCAAATGTGGTCTGACTAACACTTTATAAAGCCTCAGCATTACATCCTTGCTTTTATATTCTAGCCCTCTTGAAATGAATGCTAACATTGCATTTGCCTTCCTTACTATGGACTCAACCTGCAAGTTAACCTTTAGGGAATCCTGCACAAGGATCCCAAGTCACTTGCACCTCCGATTTCTGAATTCTCTCTCCATTTAGAAAATAGTCTATGCCTTTAATCCTTGTACCAAAGTGCATGACCATACACTTCCCTACTCTGTATTCCTTAATGTTATAAACCTCTATAATGTCACTCCCTGGCCTCCCACTTTCCAGTGAGTATAAATCCAGCTGATCTAAGCATAATTATAGTCCTCTGTTCCAGGCAACATCCTGGTGAATCTCTTCTGCACTCTATTGCTACCACATCCTTCCTGTGGAGCAGTGACCAGAACTGTCCACACTACTCTAAGTACCAATGTCTTGTATAACTGCAACCTGATGCCCCAACTTTTATACTCAATGCCTCAGCCCATGGAGGCAGGCATATCAAATGCCTTCTTCACTACCCCATCCACCTGTGTCGCCACTTTCAATGAGCTATGGACTTGTACCCCAAGGCCTCTCTGTACATTGGTGTTCCTAAGGCCCCTGCCATTCATTTTACCTCTCAAGCGCATTATCCCACCTATGTCTGGATGAAGTCCCATCTGCCACTGCTCTGCCCAACTTTCCAGCTGATCTATGTCCCACTGCATCCTTTGACAACTTTCTTTGCTCTCCACCACTCCACCTATTTTCGAGTCATCTGCAGACTTACTAATCAAACCCCCTACATTCTCATCCAAGTCATTAATATATATTACAAATAACAAGGGTCCCGACACCAGTCCCTGCAGTTATGGTTTTCCAGTCAATAAAACACCATCCACCAATACCCACACCAAGCTAATTTTGCATCCAGTTTGCCAGCAAGCCTGAGATCTCTTGTGCCTTAGCCTTCTGGACCAGCCTACCCTGCGGGATCTTGTCACAAGCCTTACTAAAATCTATATAAACCACTCCTACTGCTCTGCCCTCATCAATTTTCCCAGTCACCTCATGGTTAGGGATTATTCTGGAGTTATGAAATTGTGGATAGCACAATTATGGATTAATTAAAGTGAGAACCAGTCTTCAGGAAATAAAACCTGTTCATAATTTAACTTCAACTGATACTTTAAGGCTATTGAAACCGATCATTGGGTGTGGGACATCCTAATTCTGTCCCATTGAAACTACACAGGGGAAGCAATAGATGAATGTTCGTGTTAATTGGTGCTTATTGAAATCTTCAGGTTGAGATCAGGGAAGGCATGAAGTGGCCAGCTCAGATATTAACGCATCGTTAAAGGCAAATCCCTGCCATTAACGCACATTTCAGGACAGGTCTGTTTTTTGCTTAATATTCTGGCTAGTTGTATATTCAGGGAGCTGTCCCTCAACACTGTAACAGAAAAGGTTTATTTTGGGTGTCTGGAAGGACAAACTCCAGCCACCAGTACTTGAACATTCAGAGAGGTTCTGCTAGTTGGGATGGAGTCCCATTGTAAATATGTAATTCTGCAAAGTTACCCATCTACGCTCAAAATGTTAAAGTTGAGCAGGTGATTATAGCTGTTGAAACTGTAGTTAATTGTATATTGTTGTCTTTGTGTTTAAAAGATATGAAACACTGTGCCGGGAGAGAAGAACTAGATTCCCTCTAGTTGTGTTGAATAAAGATCTTTGCAAACGAAGGTACAAAGATCACCGTTAGAGCCCCAGAGGTCTCCTCCCTTGCTTCCACAATGCTTTCCCTTTGGCCACTTTCTATTCATCATCCACATGCAGTACTTTTGCAATATCAACTGGCTTCATTCTACGCAACCTCTGGACTCTCCAGTGCCTCTGCCTTTGTTGAATACATGTCCAACTTCCAATGATGGATGGACAGAAATTTCCTCCAGCTAATGGGTTGGTAGGTTAATTGACTACTGTAACTTGCCCCCAGTATGTGGGTGAGTGGTAGAATCTGGGGGGAAGTGATGAGAATGTGGAAGAATAAAAGAATGGGATTAACGTAAGATCAGTGTAAATGGGTAAGATTAGAGAAACAAAGGACTGCAGATGCTGGAACCTAGATGAAAAACACGGTGATGCTGGAGGAACTCAGTCCTGAAGAAGGGTCCTGACCCGAAACATTGACCGCCTGCTTTTCTCCACGGATGCTGCCTGGCCTGCTGAGTTCCTCCAGCATTGTCGTGCTTTTCATCGGTGTAAGTGGGTGGTTGGTGGCCGGTGTAGACTCTGGGCTGAAGGCCCTGCTTCTGTGCTGTATCTCTCCGTGACTCCATGACTCTATAACTACAGGGAAGACTGAAGTCATTGTCTTTGTTTGCCAACACAACTTCAATTACCTGGCTACCATTTCCATCCCTAGCAACCATTTCCATTCCTGATAAATGTCTGAGGTTGGGCCAGAGTATCACAGACTCCTACTGTAAAGACATCCCAGCTATCACTAAGTAAACACCCTCGCAGCAGTCTGTAAGGTGATATGATTAAGTTTCTTTTCACATTGTTCCAGGGAGCTCTTGGGTGTGTCTGTGAAAACAGCAAGCAAAGCAATCCGTAAAATATTTGTTTCCTTGAGTTTCATGTCGTTGATTTTATTTTACTCTAAATAAAAGTTGATTTCTCATTGTAACAATTCTTGAAGACATTTATCATTAAAGATACTTGATGGCAGTGGAGATGGCCATAATTATTTAAAGCAATTCTCCCTTTGTTCTGGAACTGGAGCTGGTCATGTTGTTTAACAGTTATTCAAACACTCAACTGTGTACACGTTGACTTGGGGGATGCTCCATCACCATTACAAGATCTCAAAAAGCTCACCAGCACCTCTACTTCCTCAGGAGGCTAAAGAAATTTGGCATGTCCCCTTTGACACTCACCAACTTTTATCGATGCACCATAGAAAGCATCCTATCCGGATGCATCACAGCTTGATATGGCAACTGCTTTGCCCGGGACTGCAAGAAACTACAGAGATTTGTGGACACAGCCCAGCACATCACGGAAACCAGCCTCCCCTCCATGGACTCTGTCAATACTTCTCACTGCCTTGGTAAAGAAGCCAGTATAATCAAAGACGCCACCCACCCCTGGACATTCTCTCTTCTCCCGTCTCATTGGGCAGAAGATACAAAAGCCTGAAAGCACGTACCACCAGGCTCAAGGACAGCTTCTATCCCGCTGTTATAAGACTATTGAATGATTCCCTAGTACAATAAAATGGACTCTTGACCTCACAATCTACCTCATTATGACCTTGCACCTTATTGTCTGCCTGCACTGCACTTTCCCTGTAACACTTTATTCTGCATTCTGTTATTGTTTTCCCTTGTACTACCTCGAAGCACTGTGTAATGAATTGATCTGTATGAACATTATGCAAGACAAGTTTTTCACTGTACTTCAGTACATGTGACAATAATAAACCAATTTACCGATATATGATGGAAATGTTGCAAAAAAGAGGATATGTGAGTCAGCTTGGCAGAATTATTGTTAAAGCCCAAGGACCTTCTGGCAGTTTTGGAGATGCCATTGTCAGTGGATGTGGCAGAGATCTATGTTTGATGGAACTTGTCCATTATCTGAGTAATTTTCTCCCACCTCTATCAGACGTGGTTGATGTTTCAGGTCAATCATCTTTCATTAGGACTGGAATAAAGAGAAAACAAAATGTTTTAAGTTACAGTTAAAGGGGAGAAGGGAATAAACAAAATGCCTGTGATAGGGTGAAGACCAAGGGTGCCAAGGTAAAACCAACACTCAGAATCAGAATCAGGTTTATTATCACTGACATCTGTCGTGACATTTGTTGTTTTGTGGCAGCAGTACAGTGCAAGATATAAAAATGACTATAAGTTACAAAATTAAATAACTAGGGCAAAAGAGGAATAATGAGGTAGTATTCATGGGTTCATGGACCGTTCAGAAATCGGATGGTGGGGGGTGGGGGGGGGGGAGAAGCTGTTTCTGAAACTTGGTGAATCTGTGGAATTCATTGCCACAGACAGCTGTGGAGGCCAAGTCATATTTAAAGCGGAGGTTGATAGGTTCTTGATTAGTAAAGGTGTCAAAGGTTATGGGGAGAAGGCAGGAGAATAGGGTTGAGAGGGAAAAATAAATCAGCCATGATCGAATGGTGGAGCAGACTCGATGGGCTGAATGGCCTAATTCTGTTCCTAGATCTTCTGATCTTGATGGAAGAGCTGCTGGTCTTCGATCTTACATTGGTATTTGTTGGAACAGGACAAGATTCCAAGACAGAGAGGTAAGAGAATTCAAGTGTCAGCCCTCTTCACCTGGTCCTCCTACCTCTTCCCTTCCCATCTTCCAGGGACCCAAACAAGTCCTCCCCAGGAGACGCAGCAATTTACTTGCACTTCTATCTATTTAACGTAATGCATTCAGTGTTCACAATGCAGTCTCCTCTACACCAAGAAAATCAAATTTAGACTGGGTGATTGCTTTGCAGAATACCTCTGATCGGTCCATGAAGGTGACCCTGAGCTTTCAGTTGCTGTCACTTGTTCCCCATTCTGTGGAGCAATGTGATTATTTCCAGTCACAAGCATATAACCCTCAAGACAAGAAAATCATGACTTGGCTGACGGATCATTCACTAATTTTACACCACACCCAAGTTTGCTTTCTGCTTAAGTCAAACTAAGGTAATCACTGGGCCCTTCCTCTGAGGAGTTTACCACTGAGAGATGTTACTGGCCTGACCACTTAGTCCTCACACAACATCCTACTGTAAGAAGGAGTTACAGTATACTGACAGTGGCACACATCAAACTTTTTCTTTAGTATGGAAGATAGAACATGAATAGAATGGTTTCTATGAGTAACTGTCAAAAATGTATTGCTATCAGCCTTCATGAATCATTGGTGTCCTTTGCCATTGGCAATAAGCCTGTGATTAGAGTGTACACAGGAATACTCACCCTGGCGAAAATCTAAGCAAACAGGCCCTGATTACAAAATGATGCTAATTGATCTTTTCAAACAAAGTATTTTGCTTTATTCATCTGGGACCATGTTTCCAAGAAAATATGGTCTGCCTTTACTTTGTGCCCTTATTTTAGTATTAGTTATTTATGAGGATTGGAGGCCAATTAAACTATTTTGTGAAATCTATTATGTAATTCTTTTTTCATGCATTTAATTGAGATGGAAAATTGCTATTTGCAAATCTAGAAAATAATTGCTATTAAATAAAGAGATGTAGGCAGATCCCTAACCAGTTGAAGGTCATGAAATATTGACTGGTATTTCAAGGCAGAATATCGAAGCTCTCACTGGCATCTATTGGGTGAAGGGTCTTTGTGGTATACTAGATATAACAGACCTGAGCAGGTGGGAAAGTGGATTTCTACAGGAGGTTTGATCTTATGCTGGGTTTATGGCCCACTATGAATCTACAGCAATGATCTTATATAATCTTATATTTCCCTTTAGGCTCCTTTCAGTGTTCATTGTCTAAGGCTGAAAGCAACATGGCAACATGATTTGTGTTAAGTGGAGAACCAACAACTTTATAGCTATATCCCGCATTCTCTAACTCATAAAAAGAGCCTAATCCTAAATGTATTCTTCACCTTTTAAATGCATAGTATTTTAAAATTAATATTAGAGGTGTAACCAGAAAAAAATAGAAACCTATCACTAGCAACTTGACAGTGAAGCTTTTATTTATAGCTTTTGATCTCTGAAGATTTAGCAAGTAAATTGATTACTTCATGGAACGGATCAAAAAGGTTTAGGGTTCAATCTCTGGTCTTTGTTGAGTTCCTTATTTCTAATGAGGAGATTTCTAATTTCTAATAGGAGTTCCATATAAGATTTAAGCCTCTTTAACTTAAGATTGAAAACAAGTCAATGAACAACTCAGTTCCTACTTAGGTAGTGAGTTTGTGTGAAAAATGTAAACATTGGATAATAACTCAACAATCAACCATGACGCTTCCAATTTTGAATTATTTATTGACACTCAACACAGAATTTCTTTATGCTGTGATGTTAAATGGATTGCTGTAACCTTTAAAGTAACTTTGAATGGAAAGCCTAAACTTCAACGAGTGAGTGGGAGTTATTGTAGAAAATAATTGCAGACTTGGACAAATTAGAGTGTGTGCAGTTGGGAGGGGTAGAGGTCTACAGGCAGTCACAGTCTGACATTTTGATCTACAGATTCACAAGTGCACTGCTGAAATAAGTTGTCTGATTTGGGATGGCTTCCACAGTTGTGGCCGTGCACATTTACTAATCCTCAAGTATCCAGTAAACCGATCTACTCAGAAAATATTACTCGCCAATAGAGAGTTGAAAATTGTGACTTTGCAGTGATTTGATTAAAAAATAATTTATAATAATGGTGTCTTTTTCATTATGGACAGAGACATCAAAACAAATTAATGTCGATTAGCAAATATCAAAACAAATGAATTGATTATGGGTTTGGGGAGGAGGAATTCAATTCTAATTTAATAATTGAAGGTAAATTGATTTTTAAAATGGCAGATATTTTAAAATCAATGACAACTTGCTGATTGGATACAGCCTCGCCCTGCTGTTGGGTCTCTGGGACTAAGAATAGCTGAAACGCATTTCAAACAAATTGTGTTTGCAAACGCACAAACCACAATTCCCTCATGGGGCGGCACAGTAGCTTAGCGGTTAGCACGACGCTATTACAGCGCCAGCGATCGGGGTTCGATTCCCGTCGCTGTCTGTAAGGAGTTTGTACGTTCTCCCGTATCTGCGTGGGTTTCCTCCAATTTCCTGCGACATTGCAAAGACGTAAGGGTAGGTTAATTTGTGTTTAAAATGGGCGGCGTGGACTTGTTGGGCCGGAAGGGCCTGTTACCAAGTTGTAAATAAAATTTTAAAAAATTTTTTTAAAAATTAAAAAATTTAATTAAAACAAAATAAGGAAACTAATAGTCATAGTCATGGAGTCCATCAGCACAGAAACAGGCCCTCCAGCTGGTAGGGATTACTCTGGAGTTATTGGTATCTGTTTATTATTGTCACTTGTACCGAGGTACAGTGAAAAACTAGTCTTGCATACCAATTGTACAGGTCAATTCATTCCACAGTGCAGTTACATTGAGTTAGTACAGAGTGCATTGAGGTAGTACAGGTAAAAAAGAGCAATAACAGAGTACAGAGCAAGTGCAGTGCAGGTGGACAATAAGGTGCAAGGTCACAAGGTAGTTTGTGAGGTATGAAAGTATGGATAGCAGATATTAATTAAAACGAGAACCAGTCTTCAGGAAATAAAAGCTGTTCACAATTTAACTTGAACTGACGCTTTGGGATCATTGAAACCAATCATTGGGTGAGGGGCATTCCGATTCTGTCCGATTGAAACTACATTGGGGAAGACAATAGATGAATGTTCATGTTAATTGGTGCTCAATGAAAACTTCAGGATGAGTTCAGGAAAGGCATAAGTGGCCATCCCTCTATTTTAAACACATTGTTTAAAGGCACATTTCTGCACTTAGTGCACAGTTCAGGACAGATCTGTTTTGTCACTTAATATTCAGGGAGCTATCCCTCAACACTGTAACAAGAGGTATATTTTGGGTGTTTGGAGTTTGCACTCAGAAACCCTTGGACCAGCCACCAATATTTGAATATTCAAAGCGATTCTGCTGGTTGGGATGTGCCCCCATTGTAAATATGTAATTCTGCAAAGTTACCAGTCTACATTCAATATGTTAAAGTTAAGTAGGTGATTATAGCCAGCACAGTAGTGTAGCGGTTAGCGTAACACTTTACGGCCCCAGCAACCCAGGGTCAATTCCGGCTGCTATCTGTAAGGAGCTTGTACGTTCTCCCCGTGTCTGCGTGGGTTTCCTCCCACATTCCAAAGGTGTACGGGTTATGAAGTTGTGGGCATGCTATGTTGGCGCCAGAAGTGTGGCGAGACTTGCGGGCTGTCCCCAGATCACTCTATGCAAAAAATGCATTTCACTGTGTTTTGATGTACGTGACTAATAAAGATATCTTGTATTAAACTGTAATTAATTGTTTATTGTTATCTTTATTTTAAAAAGTGTAAAACATTGCATCGGGAGAGGATAACTAGATTCTTTCCAGAAGATCTGCTGTGTGAATAAAGACTTTTATATCTTCCAGTTACAGCTTCCACATGGCTCAGTTTGGTCAGTCACAACAAGCCCACCAGGCTGATGCCCATCCATATTAATCCCACTTACCAGCATTTGGTCCATGGACCTTCTCTGCCTTGGCGATTGAAGTGCTCATCCAGCTACTTGAGAGAGTCTCTGCCTCCACCACTCTCTTAACTGGCACATTCCAGATTGCAACCACCCTCTGGGTGAAAAAGGTTTTCCTCAGATTCCCTTTATCTCACTTAACCCTATGTCTTCTGACTTAATTCTTTTTGTTCGGTAACAATTGGAGCAGAAACTAGGTTGTTAATTTTCATTTACATAGCTAAAGTATCAGTGTCTGGTTATCGATGGTTGGGACATATTTCACGTCAGTGGTCTTCAGATGTGATTTGGATTGTCAATCTGATCCTCCTCCCAAAGGCTATGTATCAGTAACCTGCTCTTTATTGGCCACAAATATACAAAGATGTTTTGCCTTTTAATCAGAACAATATAGTCTCTCCATTATGCAGCAAGTCTGTGGAAAATGGAAAATGAAGACCTTGGCATTCACTGACTCACAGCTTTCTTCCAAATCATAATGGAAGATCTGTAAATTGTCACACAAGAAAAAAAAACCCAAAGGTCTTACCATTTTCTGATGAAAACAGAGGTTTGCAGATTACACAATGCAAGTGGTTAATGTGGCGTCTTCTTAGAAAAATAACACTTCAGACTTCAGTTTGGCCGGATATGTTGTGTATTTCCTTGAAAGATGATCAACACTAGCAGATCTTTAAATGATACTTAGTGTGTTTAATGTAACCACAATCCATTTGGAAAGAATATTACTAATACTATGCTGATATAGTTGCTTCAATTTCTCACACATAATGCTTGGCTTGGTTTTGATTCTATAAGGACTGCCAGCAGTTGCACACAGTAGCTTGCAGTAGCCCTGATACATGACTTCTGAAGCAAATTGCAGAGTATTTTTAAAGTTGGAGATTAGAAATTCTGGTCTTTCAGTGTAATACCTGAAGTTTTGCAAGTGGAACTTCTATCATTAATCACTCTCTTGTAACCATGGCATAAATGCTGGGAATGGGAGTCATTGCTGTTTCCAGATGAGTATCCGTGCCAGAATCATGGAATCATGAAGCCCTTTATACTAATTTAGGAATGGAGTGGAAGAAGATTTAGTGAAATTCTGGGCAAATTGGAGGCTCCCACACCCGTTGAGGTCATAGTTGTGGGTGAGGTTTGTGAGTGGGATTTGTTAAGGGATGGAACCAGAAGGCAAGGCCGCACAATCCCCATCAACCAGCAAGATCCTACAGGGAATTACTTATTCAATGCACCTGACCTCCCACTCCACCTGGACTCAGCACCAAGACCAGGAGCAAAACTCATTCATGCTGAGCTGAGGAACCACATACGCTTTGTAACTGCTCCATCAGCTTTATTTAATATTTTAATTATTTTAAGTAAATTAATTATCTTTAAATTTTAAATTTTCCTTAAATTATCTTAATCTATTTCAATTGTTCTTAATTATCTGATGATCAAAGACATTTAGAAACAATTGAAAAGAACTTTGACAGCATGAGCTGTCTATAGGTCACTTCAGTGGTCTGGGATCGGCTTCATAATCCACTACCTCAGGTCTAAATGGCATCTTTCACAAGGTGACCATGGTAGCAAGTCAGCCAATTCAATTGGACCCACCGGCTATGAGGGGTCAGTGTGACTATGGGGATACTGCTGGGTTGAGAACAATTTGGTCTGATGATGAATGTGAAAGAACAGAAGTAAATATATTACAAGATCTTCTGGTTACCCGTTCCTGAAATTCAACCACATTTGTAATATACTGCTAACTCTGAACTATGTACTATTACATGTGTTGATAAACTCTAAAGGCAATATTCTAGGCCATTCAGAAAGAGAGGAACATTGCTAAGAGGGAAGGCAATTTAGTATTTCTTGATTTAATTGAGTTAATTTATTAATTGTGTTTAAGTATTTCCCAATACTTTTGAGTCTATTCAGTTTTTAAAATTTTCTTAGGATGTAAAATATTAATAACATATTTAACTATTAATAGTTTTTAAATACTTCATCTTCAATGGAATGAATTTTGGAGGGAGGGAACAATCCACTGACAGGTCTATGCAATGCAGTTCATTCTACTTACCGGAGAGACATTTCTAAGCAAATGTGTCCTAGTTTCTTCACATTTCTGTTAAATGTACCAGTCTTAGAACTGTCAGTGCTTGCAATTCAAACCGTACACTGCATCTTGTGGAATCTTTTGTAACAATATTGGTGCTTCACGATCCAAATAATCCTTATCTCACAAACCACAGCCCATCAATTCAATAGCATAGTCATTGGAAGGCAACTGCACATCATGGATAATCTCTCCATTAAGTGATACTGCTCTGAAATATTAGGTTGCACAGTCACTTTGTACTGAGCTGTACTACTGGGATTGATTTTGAAAACTGATAAGTTTTTCATAGAAAACAAGGTCGCCGGTGGGGAAGGGTGTTGGTTACTACATATGGGACAAACTGTAAAGACGAGCTTTTTATACCGTATATACTTTTTGCTCAAGTATTAATGCTCTATACTGTTTTTTTAAAAATCAGATGTGTTTAATTTTCTATTCCCAATTATGTTAAAATAAAATTGAGGATGCATCCCTTGTAAACCTCATTCACTTTGGTGATTTGCATCAGCATGCATGTTTAGCCAAGCAAGATGACTCAATGATATTGGAAAGTGCTCTACATTAATTATTGTATATGATAATTCAAACATCAGAAGCAATTTTTTCATAAAGTGAGTTGAAATAAAGTAACACTGATTAATATTGGCTTTCAGTGCACCAAGTGTTTGTTCAGTCCACTTATGGAAGGATTGAGGCAGTGCATGTGTGAAAGGCATGAATATCCAATTCAGGTCTCATGGGAGTACTATTGTTACATCCTGGGTGATATTATCATACAAGTATATATAGGGTTGTATGACACTATTTCTAAAAAGAGAAGGTAATCAGACCATTTACAGAAGCAGCTGAGGCCACTGAACCCAGAAAAGTATCCATGACAAACCTGAATTTATAACAGAAGTTTGGACATCTTCCAGCATCCGAGATGATTCTAAATATGTTCACACATCTTGGAGGTTTGAAGAGAGTAGTCGGGAGTAGGTACCATAACTAGCTCTTCCACTCATTAGCCAGATGTATTAAGTCTGACTGCAACACACATCCAGCTAAAACAAGATAACATTAGACTGGGGATTAAACCAGGAATCTTGCTTAGTAATTTATCAGCAAGTGGTTTAACAGACATTTGTTTTCTGAAAAAAGACCGAGTCAGCTGAGAGTAAAGGTCTAAAGTCTGACCACCTGCTCATAAGGAGATAAGTACTTCACTAAAATAAAGTCATGCAACCATCTTTTTAGACATTTGCAACACCATATTGATTTTTAAATGTATTTTAAAAGCTACACTCTATACTCTCTCACCTTAAAGGTTTGACTTTAGCAAAACAAAGACAAAGTTTACAAAAAACACTATATGGCTAAACTTGTGTTAGTTTTTGATATGCTCTGTTGCTTTTAGTTATTGGTTGATATTTATATAGTTGTACATGTGATACAAATAATAACAATAGACAAAGATTAACCTTGAATTAACAAGAACTCTTAACCTTGGATTCAGTGGTGGCTAAGAGAGAACCTGCGAGCCATCCACTGTATAAATGATACTGCCAATATGTTTGTTTCACTAAGTCTGTCATGAATTATCTGATCTTAACCAATACAGCAGCATGGTGCCTTCAATTTTTTTGTATTTGTTTATTCAAGGGATATGTGTCACCGAGAAGGCAGCATTTATTGCCCATTCCTAATTGACCCCTGAATTGAGGGCCCTTCTAGATCATTTCACATGGCAGATAAAAGTCAAGCACAGTACCGAGAGTCTGGAATCATGCAAGGGCCACACTGAGTAATGGTGACAATTTTCTTTGCTCAAGGACATTAGTCAACCAGATGAGATTTTCTGTCATGCTATAGCTTCAAGGTCACCATTATTGTTGATGGTTTTTCGTTTCAAATGTTTAGTTATTTTAGTTTGAATTCTCTCTCTGCTGCAATAGAATTCAAGCACACACACTCTACGCAAAAGATACATTTCTGTGTGTTTCAATGTACATCTGACTAATAAAGAGATCTTATCTTATATCTCATTTCCTATTTCCAGATCAACATTTTAGATCTTTGAATACTTAACCTTACGCTACTGAATCTAGTTTTGATCTCAGCACCACTGGTGGAAGGAAGATCAACTACAACTCTTACGCTCAACTAAAATGGCTCGTTGCATTGTGGACATGTGGATATTGTTTGAAAGAGGAACAAGCACTGGTACCTTCAAAAAGCTGTCACACTTACCTGTGGTAAATGATCATTTCCTCAAGCTGTAAGAGGTTGGCTGGCAATCATCTAACAGTACACTGGTACCTTCAGGGGAGGAGGGGTATGAAAATGATTGTGTGCAAAATATCTGTCAGAATTAGACAACTTCTGGACATCTGGCAGCTGAATCTGACAATTATCTAGACTATCCATGTATTGATACAATGATGACTTAAGTTTTAAACATGTATGATAACTGCTGCTTTGTGTATCAGTACAAAATAAACTAACTGTACAAATGAGGAGTAGAACATATGACATAGGACCACTCGGTGCCTCAAGCCTTTACTGCTATGTAGTAAGAGCATGGCTGATCTAATTGTAACCTTAAAATCAAAAGGAAGGGAATATGTCATTCATGCATGTTCAAGCAAGTTCTGCCATTCAAATTAATATTGGCTGATTTGTATTTTCCCACTTATCCACATAGATGTCATGTACCTCATATACTTGTCTAACAATAATTTTAACTTTAATTTAAATTTTTCAATTGATCACTGATCCTCAAGGATTTTCTGGAGAACTGTGGCACAATTCATGATTATTTTTAATATATAGTTTAGAGATGGATTGAGAAGTTACATTTATAATTTTGGAATATTAAACATGTTTCCTGAAAACTGGCAACATTTTACCATGTCATGAAGAGCAGGAAGTTTCAGATTTCCTTTACTGATTGTACTGATTTTAGCCAGAGTGCAGTAAGGTTAGGGCTCAAGTTTCCTTCACCGAGTCAAATTAATAAATAATGGAAATGGAAAAAAGGTGTTTACTTAAGGTGGGTATTAAGTTATATCTGTAATTCTGGGACAATTATCCCTCATTCTCTGCCCAATTTCATTTTTCCCATTGATTCCCTCTTGTACATGAAATACATTGTTTCTTCAACACTCATAGATTTCATCATTTTTGCCATTTGCTTATAGAATAACAAGGCATTATCCAAGCTTTGCTATTCATAAATATGTTATAAATAATACACATACTTGAATTTTAATCATGAAATAAATGCTCATAAAATGGTACTGAACGTGGTAAGAGATTCACAGATCTAGTTTTACAGGTTTAGTCTGTATTAGTTTTACTTTGGTTAAGAAATAACTAGCTTCACTACAGTGATCAAAAGTGTGACAGCTGGAAGAATGGTTATTAAAAAGACAACAACTGCATTTTCTAAGAACCTATCTTTTCTCATGATCTTCATTTACAAACTGGTTTGCTGTATAGAATACAAGATGATTAAACTATTTACATTACATAGCCACACCACATAGCATTTGATACAGCCAGCCCCTTGGTCAAATCATAGACCACCTCATCTTTCAATCCACACATCGCAGATTTTTTATGTAAAAAAAATCCAGTAAGGTTATTGGTTAAAGAAATGTAATCAACATTCCGTATCCAACTGGACCCTCCATGTGTGATAGTAACTGCTGTAGTTTGTCCCAGAATCTCCAAGAATTTAAAAATTAATCTTCTAGTTTCTGCTTAAATCAAACCAGGAGTAAAATCACAGAAGCATTTAAAAAGTGTCTCTTTTCATTTGGTTTGAACATTTTTATTGTTAGTTTTTACAGCCTTGTAACTGGCGTTTTAAGCTGATGGAGCAAGGTGGGTGAACACACATTTTGCATTAAGATATGCCAGAGCAAAATTCAACACACACAAAACACTGGCCGAACTCAGCAGGTCAGGCAGCATCTATGGAGAGAAATAAACAGTCAATGTTTCGGGTCGAAACCCTTCATCTCCACAGATGCTGCCTGACCTGCTGAGTTCCTCCAGTATTTTGTGTGTTACTCCAGATTCCAGCATCTGCAGAATCTCTTGTGTCAGAGCAAAATTCAGTTGTGCACATGCCTTGGACGTTTAATATGTACAAAGGATTTTCCTGCATAGAGGACATCAGATAGGTTGCAGATTATAGGCTGCCACAAGCAGAATTGTGCTGAGTCTGGAGAGATCTGGGCCATCACTGGAGGGAAGGGGAAAACTGAAACATCAAGGGCCAGATGGGACATATGGGGGGGTGGTGGGAGATAAGAGTGGGGAGAAGGAGAAGTTCATAACTGGCTGCTGGGATCTTAGTCCTAATTACATGAGTTGGGTCAAGATCTGGATGTGGTGATGGCAGAATTGGGACTGCAATTGGACTTGTGTGTGTATTTGGAGGAGGCAGGGGTGTGGGCAAGAACATAACAATGGTTTTATCACTTTAAAATTGTTATTCATAATATGTACCATAAATACAATTGGACATGTCTTCAGCTATGTTCATTGTACCAGCAATTCACTGCATAACATCACAATGTGTCAATACCACTTAAGTCTCCTCTTTTAAAAATGCATCAGTGAAGCAGCAGGTGTTCCAAGTGGCCCAGCCCCTCAGTGTCCAGTGGCACAAGACCCTGAACTGTGTACCTTGACCAAAGAGCCTTTGTGGTGGCTGTCCCCAGCTTCACTGCATCCCTCAGCATGTGGTACTGCACGTAGGAATGTGCCAGTCAGCAACATTCACGTGTAGACCTTTCCTTGTATTAGAAGACCAACAAGTTTCAGACAGACCAAAGTGCAACTTTCACTAAGTTGATGATCTTCCAGCAGCAGTTGATGTTTGTCTCAGCCTGTGTTCCTGGGAACAGCCCGAAGTCTTGTGTATGGAGCTGCTTGGGATGAACCTCAACAGTGGGCAAATGTCTCATCCACTCCACAGCCATCATGAGGGCAGCGTGTGATGGACTGGAACTCCTGCTGTGTGAAGGATCTGATGAGGGCTCCTCTCACCATTTAACCAAGCAAAGTTCTGGTGCTTGTTTGAGAGTTTTGGCAATGAGGCATTCTGTCAAATGAATTTGACAGTCTGCTTTGGGGTACCTTCCCACAGGATCTACCCTCTCCTTCTCCTGCAGATCGTCCAGCCTACTACTGCCTGATAGACTTGTGGTCAAAGATATTTTCCACAGAAACTTTTCTACTGAATGAAACAAGTTATGGAAAAGCCCATGGTTGTTGTAAGTACTTAAAGTAATGGACACCTGGTTCCAACTACTGGACTCCTGGGGCTTGGGATCTGTTCAGGCAGTGCCTAGGTGCCCTTTAAGTGTTGCTGGAGATTATATGATTACATTAACAAGGTTTAACATTATATTAATGATTTAGACGAGAGGTACAGGGTGCAATTTCAAAATTTGCGGAAGAATCCTGAAAATGTGAAAAAGATGGCAATGGATTTGTTATGAAAGCCTGCATCTTCATAAGTAGTCGACATAATGCACTGTTGAATTTTCCAGTTCTAGTCATCAAAAGTGCACTGCAAACATCAGTGCCACTGAATGCATCCAGGTGCTTCCATGCATGTGCATAGAGTACCCAGAAA
The DNA here is from genome assembly GCF_009764475.1 of Pristis pectinata. Taxonomy (NCBI): domain Eukaryota; kingdom Metazoa; phylum Chordata; class Chondrichthyes; order Rhinopristiformes; family Pristidae; genus Pristis; species Pristis pectinata. The sequence goes on from NC_067413.1 coordinate 99,743,254, forward strand.
TAAACAGAAGCTGCTCCCATCAGCAGATGGTGCAAGGACCAGGATACTGATTTAAAGTGATGGGTGAAAGATAATGGAAGGATACGAGGAAAATGTTTTGCACAAAGAGGGATTATGATCTGGATCTTGTTACCTATAAGGATCGCAGAAATTGAGTCAATCAAGAATTTCAAAAGCAAATGGGAGAGCCACTTCAAGGAAAATCATTTGCAGGGCCTTGGGGAAAGAGCATGGTAACTGGAAGGACACTTAGCTCTGAAAAGTGCTCGGAAAGACTTAATGATCCAAATAGTTTCTGCACGCTATTGTACCCTACTTTTCACTTCAGCACCACTGATGGAGAAAGATTAGCCACATATCCAAAGTTTAATTACAATGGCTCTTTTTGTCATGTCAATCTTGTGTAAAAGTGCCATAAAGGCTCTCTGATTCAAATTCACAAACTTCATAAGTAACACAGCAAGTGGTCTTTTCTAATAAAATTCTATCATGTGGAATACACAAGAGATTATCTAGGCCTATAGGTAGAAAAAGGCCATTTGACTGGCAAGTTCAATTGCAGGGAGGAGATTGTATGATTACATTAACAAGGTTTTACATTATAGAACGTTACAGCACAGTACAGGCCCTTTGGCCCATGATGTTGTGCTGACATTTTATTTAAGATTTAAGATATTTATGAGTCACATGTACATCGAAACACACAATGAAACGCATCTTTTGCGTAGAGTCTTCTGGGGGCAGCCCGCAAGTGTCGCCACACTTCCAGCGCCAACATAGCATGCCCATAACTTCCTAACTCGTAAGTCTTTGGAATGTGGAAGGAAACCGGGGCACCCGGAGGAAACCCACACAGACACAGGGAGAACGTACAAACTCCTTACAGACAGCGGCCGGAATTGACACCGGGTTGCTGGTGCTGTAATAGCGTTATGCTAACCACTACACTACCGTGCCTGCCCAATCCTGCTCTAATATCTATCTAACCCTTCCCTCCCACGTAGCCCTCCATTTCTCTATCATTCATGTGGCTAAGAGTTTCTTAAATGTCCCTTATGTATCTGCCCCCACAACCTCTGCCGGCAGTGTGTCCCACACACCCACCACTGTAAAAAACAACTTGCCTCTTACATCCCCCTTATACCTTCCTCCAATCACCTTAAAATTATGCCGCCTCGTGTTAGCCGTTTTCACCCTGGGAAAAAGTCTCTGCTTGTCCACTTGATCTATGCCTCTTATCTTGTACACCTCTATCAAGTCACCTCTCATCATCCTCCTCTCCAAAGAGAAAAGCCCTAGCTTACTCAACCTATCCTCATAAGACATGCTCTCCAATCCAGGCAGCACCCTGGTAAATCTCCTCTGCAACCTCTCTAAAGCTTCCACATCCTTCCTATAATGAGGCAACCGGAACTAAACACAATACTCCAAGTGTGGTCTAAACAGAGTTCTATGGAGCTGCAACTCTTGAATTCAATACCCCGACTAATGAAGGCTGACACACCATATGCCTTCTTAACAACCTTATCGACCTGCACGGCAACCTTGAGGGATCTATGGACATGGACCCCAAGATCCCTCTGTTCCTCCACACTGCTAAGAGTCCTGCCATTAACCTTGTATTCTGCCTTCAAATTTGATCTCCTGAAGTGTATCGCTTCACACTTTTCTGGGTTGAACTCCATCTGCCACTTCTCAGCCCAGGTCTGCATTCTATCAACATCCTGTTGTAATCTACAGCAACCTTCTACACTATCTACAACACCGCCAACCTTTGTATCATCAGCAAACTTACTAACCCAATCTTCCACAACCTCATCCAAGTCATTTATAAAAATAACATTAGGATAGATAACAGCAGGGGTCCCAGAACAGATCCCTGTGGAACACCACTGGTCACCGACCTCCAGGCAGAATACACTCCACCTGCCACCAGAATACATCTTCTGTTGGCGAGCCAATTCTGAATCCACACAGCCAAGTTTCCCTGGATCCCATGCCTTCTGACTTTATGAGCGAGCCTTCCATGAGGAATTTTAGCAAATGCCTTACTAAAATCCACGTACACCACATCCCCTGCTCTACCTTTATCAATGTGCTCTGTCACATCCTCAAAGAATTCAATCAGAGGTGTGAGGCACGACCTGCCCCTCACAAAGCCATGCTGACTGTCCCTAATCAGCCTAAGCTTCTCCAAATGCCCATAAATCCTATCTCTAAGAATCTTCTCCAGTAATTTGCCCACCACTGAAGTTAGACTCACTGGTCTGTAATTCCCAGGGTTATCCCTACTCCCTTTCTTGAACAAAGGAACGACATTTGCCACCCTCCAATCATCTGGCAATACTCCTGTGGTCAGTGAGGACGCAAAGATCATCGCCAAAGGCGCAGCAATCTCTTCCCTTGCTTCCCGTAACAACCTTGGATATATCCCTTCCTGCCCCGGTGTCTTATCTATCCTAATGTTTTTCAGAAGTTCCAGCACATCCTCTTTCCTCATGTCAACATGCCCTAGCTTATCAGCCTGTCGTACGCCATCCTCACAAATGTCAAGGTCTCTCTCACTACTGAATACTGAAAAAGTATTCATTAAGGACCTCCCCTACCTCTTCTGACTCCAGGCACATTTCCTCTTTATCCCTAATCGGTCCTACCCTCACTCTGGTCATCCTCCTATTCTTCGTATACATGTAGAATGCCTTGGGGTTTTCCTTAATCCTACTTGCCAAGGCTTTCTCGTGCCCCCTTCTAGCTCTCCTAAATCCATTCTTAAACTCCCTCTTGGCTAGCTTGTACTCTCTAGAGCCCAGTCTGATCCATGCTTTCTAAACCTCAGGTAAACTTCTTTCTTCCTCTTGACAAGATAGTCTACATCTCTTGTCAACCACAGTTCCTTCACTCTACCATCCTTACCTGCCTCAATAGGACAAACCTATCTAGAACCCCATGCAAGTACTCCCTAAACAACCTCCACATTTCTGCTGTGCACTTCCAAGAACATCTGTTCCCAATTTACACTCCCAAGTTCCTGCCTAATAGCATCATAATTCCCCCTCCCCCAATTAATGATTTAGACTAGAGGTACAGGGTGCAATTTCAAAATTTGCAGAAGAATCCTGAAAATGTGAAAAAGATGGCAATGGATTTCATCTGTGCTAGTTATGAACATGGGTGACACCCTCACCTCTGATTCACTGGATTATTGGTTCATGTCCTGCTTCTAAGAACAGTGGTGGTGTTGTGGTATAAACCAGTAACCCATAGCCCTGCAGTAACAATCCAGATCAAATCCCACCAGGATAGCTGTAGTTTTTTTTTTAGTTCAGTTAATAATCACTAGTAATGATCACAAAACCACCAATTTGTCTTTAAAAACCAATGTAGTTCATTCATGTCCTTGTGATAATATTGGCCATCCCCACCAGGACTGACCTATACATGGCTACAAACACACCAATCTGTCTGTTGTTGATACATTTGTCTGTGAAAGTATTGATCCAAGTAATGACCACTCAACCCTTGTGAAGACAAAGTCCTGTCATCCCACCGAGGGCACTCTCCATTTAGTTGGGAGGCACTACAAATGCAGTAAATGGGATAGTCTCAGGACAGACTGCACAAAACTAGGTATTCACAAGGCACTGTGGACAAGCAGCAGCAGAAGTGTGCATTACCTCAATATATAAACTCTTAGCTTGGAAAATCCCTCACTGTACCATTACAATCAATCCAGCAGATTAAGTCTAGTTCAATGAGGAGAGCAGAAGGCCATTCTAGGAAAGCACCAGACCCACCTAAAAATTGGGTACCAATCTGGCTGAGCTGCAACACAGTGAAACCAGCAGCAAAATCACCATGCAACAGACAAAGGTAAGCAATCCTGCAACCAATTGAGCAGGTCAAACCTCTGCATTCCTGCAACATTTAGTTGTAAATAGCTGTGGACAATTAAATGGCTAACAAGAGGATGGTTCCAACAACATACTCATCTTCAATAATGGGAGGGCCAGCAAATGAATACTAAAGGTTGAAGCATATGCAAACATGTTCATTCAGAAGTACCATGTGAGTGATTCATCTGGGCTTCCTCTTGAGATATTCCACCATTACGTACAGTAAGCCAATTTCACAAAGTCAATCCATTCTGTGTGATACTGGGAAACAAATGATACTGGGTGTACTTAAGGGTCTGAATATCCAGGCTACAGTACTGAAGATGTGCTTCAGAACTAACTGTACTTTTAGCCAGGATACCTAAGTATGGTTACAACACTGCCAATTACCCAACAACCTGGAAAATTGGCCAAGTGTGTCCTCTCCACAAAAGGGAGAAATCCAATCCAGCTAATTACTATCCAATCAGTCTTCTCTCAAACGTTAGCCAAGTGATGGAAAGTGTCATCAACAGTTCTATCAAATGACACTTACTCACTGAGAATCTGTTCACCAATGCCCAGTTCAGGTTTCACCAAGGCCACTTGGCTCCAAACTTCATTACTGCCTTGGTCCAAAAATGGACCACAGAATAACTGACATGAGGGAAGTATTTGACGACTGGCATCAATGGACTCTGGTAAAACTGAAGACAACAGGCATCAAGGGGAAAACATCACACAAAGGAAGATTGCTGTGGCAACTGGAAGTCAATCAACCCAACCCCAGGACATTGCTGCAGGATTTCCTCAGAGCATTGCCTTAGAACATAGAACAGTACAGCACAGGACAGGCCCTTCGGCCCACAATGTTGTGCCGACATAGCTAATCCCTCCTACCTACAGAACGCCCATATCCCTCCATTTTCCTCTCATTCATGTGCCCATCCAAGCCCCTCTTAAAAGCCCCCAATGAATTTACCTTCAACACCCTATCAGGCAATGCATTCCAGGCATCCACCACTGAGTAAAACACTTACCCCTCATGTCTGTTCTGAACCTACCCCCTCTCACCTTAAATGCATGCCCTTTGGTATTGGATCGCTCAATAATGGGAAAAAGATATTGCTCGTCCACCCTATCTATTCCCCTCAATTTTATACACTTCCAACAGATCACCCCTCAGCCTCCGCCGCTCCAGAGAAAAGAGCCCAAGTTTGTCCAGCCTCTCCTGATAGCACATGCCCTCTAATCCAGGCAGCATCCTAGTAAACCTCCTCTGCACTCTCCAAAGCCTCAACATCCTTCCTATAGTGAGGTGACCAGAATTGCACGCAATACTCTAAATGCGGCCTAACCAGAGTTCTATAGAGATGCATCATAACTTCTTGACTCCTATACTCAATACCTCGATTAATGAAAGCAAGCATTCCATAAGCCTTCTTAACCAAGCTGTCTACTTGTGTAGCCACTTTCAATGAACCATGGACTTGCATCCCAAGGTCTCTCTGCTCTTCAACACTGCTAAGGGTCTTGCCCTTAAGAGTGTACTGCCTCTTGACATTAGTCCCACCAAGGTGCAACCCCTCACATTTATCCGGGTTAAACTCCACCTGCCATTTCTCTGCCCACATCTGCAACTGATCTATTGTATATCACACTGTATCCGTCACCAGTCTTCTACACTATTCACAACTCCACCAGTCTTGGTATCATCTGCAAACTTACTAACTCACTCACTGAATAAGTCCCTTCAACCACCACCCTCCTTCTTCTATGGGCAAGCCAGTTCTGGATCCACACAGCCAATTCTCCAATGACCCCATGCATCCAAAATTTCTTGATTAACCTATTATGTGGGACCTTGTAAAATGCCTTACTGAAGTCCATATATATGACATCCACAGCTCTACCTTCAGTCTCTCGTCACCCTATCAAAAAACTCAACCAGGTTAATAAGACGTGACTTGCCCTGCACAAAGCCGTGCTGGCTTTCCATAATCGAGCCATGGGATATACAAGCATCTGGAATCCAATCTCAAAGAATTTTCTCCAGCAATTTCCCTACAACTGACGTGAGACTCACCAGTCTATAGTTCCCTGGATTTTCCCTTGTTCCTTTCTTAAATGGAGGAAAAACATTAGCCACTCGCCAGTCATCGGGACCTCACCCATGGTCAAAGAGGACACAAAGATACTGGTCAAGACCCCAGCAGTTTCCTCTCTCACCTCCCTCAGTAACCTGGGGTATATCCCATCAGGCCCCAGGGACTTATCCACCTTAATACTGTTTAGGAGACCTAACACTACCTCCTCCTTGACCTTTAAGTGTCCTAACATGTTTCCGCCCTCAGTTCCAATTTCTGCGTCCTGCATGTCCCTTTCCTGGGTAAATACTGAAGAGAAATACTCATTCAGAACCTCACCCACATCCTCTGCATCCAAACGGATTCCCTTTATCCTTGTGGTTCTCCCCGCTCCCTTGTTATCCTCTTATTCCTGACGTAGGTATAGAATGCCTTTGGATTCTCCTTAATCCTACTTGCTAAGGACTTTTCATGACCCCTCCTGGCTTTCCTAATTCCTTTCTTGTTCATTTCTAGCTTCTTTATAGCCCTCATGTGCTTGAAACCCTGCACCATCTCCCCAGCCACTCGTTTGTCTGTGCTATCATCCTGTTCTTTCCTTCACTAGCCCGTGGCACCTGGAGTGATCTGGAGATTACTACCTTGGAGGTCCTGCTCTTCAGCCTCCTTCCTAACTCCCTATACTCATTGCGCAGGACCTCTCCTGCCTATGTCATTGGTACCAGTATGCACTACGACCTCTGGCTACTCACCCTCCCCCTTAAGAATATTCTGCAACCGCTCAGAGACATCCAGGACCCCAGCACCTGGGAGGCAACACACCATCCTGGCGTCTCTGTTGTGGTTGCAGAATCTTCTGTCTGTCCCCCTAACTATTGAGTCCTCTATGACTATCGGTCTGCCTGACTTCTCCTTTCCCTTCTGAGCCTCAGAGCTGACCACAGTGCTACTGGCCTGGCTGTTGCTACCTTGCCCAGATAGGTCATCTGCCTCAGCAGTATCCAAAGGGGTACACTTGTTGCTGAGAGGAATGGCCACAGGGGACCCTGCACTGACTTCTTTTTCCGCCTAACTCTCTCAGTGCTCATCCATCCACTACCTGAATCCTGCCCTCTGGGTGTAACCACTTGCCCAAAAGTCCTGTCTATGATTTGCTCATTCTCCCCGATGTTTCTCAGTTCATCCAGCTCCTTAATCCGGTCTTCTAGGAGCTGAAGTTGGCTACATTTCCTGCAGGTTTAGTCATCAGGGAGACCATCAATCTCCCTGAATTCCCACATCCCACAGGAGGAGCATTCTACTGCCGTATCTGCCACCCTGCCTACACTGTACTAAGGGAATCTAAGACCAAAGCAGCAACAATAAAAGGACCAACTTACTCTTCTTACCTGTTCTTTTGCCTTGGCCTCTTCTCATCGAAGCCTCTAATTTCCCACTCTGACTCTAGCCCCTCCAATGATAACTGCTCCGCTAGACCCTACCTCTCTTATGGTTAAACACTCCAAGCAAGGAGAGGGGGAGCAACTCACTGAGTCAGGTGACTCTCCACTCTCTTCCCACACCTGTGCACTGGCTTATACCCAATTACTTTCGGCTGCTTCATCAATGCCTTTCTATTTGATGAAATGCTGATGATGCACATTGTTCAACCAACCTGCACAACCCTAATCACTACAGATTACCAACGCTATGACCACTTTGATCACTTTGCACTAAAATGGACTTTGATTTTTTTGTTCTAATTGTGTTCTTTGTAAAAATTGTGTATTTGTTTTTCTTGTGAATGCTGCTTTATGATGCTATGTGCCAGCGATGCTGCTGCAAGTACAGTAGGTTTTTATTGCACCTGTGCACACACAGAGTTGTGACAATAAACTTGACTTTGACAATTCCAATCACAGCTCCTCAGCAAATGAAATAGGTTTTGCTGCATGCTGCACAGCCTGAACAGTCAGACATGACCAGATAAGTGACAAGTAACATGTGTACCATAAAAGTGCCAATGATAATCTTCAACAAGAGAAAGTCTAACCACCTAACCCTTGATGTTCAGTGGCCTTACCATTAAAGTTTTCCATTACTAATATCCTGTGGGTTGCCACTGACCAGAAATTCTCCTCAATTGTCACATACTTACTGTGGTTACAGGAGATCAAAGGCTGGGTAACTGACTTCCTGATACCCCAAAGCCTTTTCAGCATCTACAAGACGAATCAGCCATGACAGAATACACCAGTCTTGCCTGGATGAGCACAGTTCCATTAACACTCAACAACAACAACATCATATGGGACAAAGCACCCCACTTGATTGGGGCCTCATCCACCACCCAAAACATTCAGTCCCTCCCACCATGCTAAATGCACGGCATTTACTGACAGCACTTTCCAAACATGCGACCTCTACCATTGAGAGCAACAAGGATAGCAGGTACATGGTAGAACCACCACCTGTAGGCTCTCTTCCTAAACGACACTATCCAAACTTGGAAATATACTGCCATTCCTTTATCATTGCTGGGTCTAAATCCCAGAACATCTTCCTATCAGCATTGTGGAAGCGTCTTCACCAGAAGGGTTGTAACAGTTCAGGGAGATGGCTCACCACGACCATCTTAACAGCAGATTGGACAACAAATGCTGGTCTTGCCAGTAGCAACTAGAGTACATCCCAAGACATGGATACAAAAGCACAAAAGTGTCAAATACGTGCTTTAACAAGGACATGAGAGCTTTGCTAAATGGAGAGAATGGAATGACTATAATGGTTCCAGGGAAGAGAGTTTCTATTCAATCTTATGGACTGGAGTAGCAGAGTTATTCTCTTAAGAGAAGAGAGAAGACTAAATTACAGGTGTTTAAAATCCAACGATTAAGGCAGGGTAAACACAAAGCATTTCCAGTGGCTGACAGCTCAATAACCAGAGGTTGGCAAAAGAACCACAGGAGGCAGGAGCAAATACAAAGAATAAAATACTGGAAAAACTCTGTCTATATTTCTCACTGCCTTGGTAAAGCAGCCAACATAATCAAAGACCGCACCCACCCTGGACATTCTCTCTTCTTCCCCCCCCCCCCCATCAGGCAGAAGATACAAAAGCCTGAAAGCACGTACCATCAGGCTCAAGGACAACTTCTATCCCACTGTGATAAGACTATTGAACAGTTCCCTAGGTCGATAAAATGGAATCTTGACCTCACAATCTACCTCGTTATGACCTTGCACCTTATTGTCTGCCTGCACTTTCTCTGTAGCTATGACACTTTATTCTGCAATTTGTTATTGTTTTCCCTTGTACAACCTCAGTGCACTGTGTAATGAATTGATCTGTACGAACAGTATGCAAGACAAGTTTTTCCACTGTACCTCAGTACGTGACAATAATAAACAAATTCCAAATAAGGCAGCATTTGTGGTTAGAAAAACAAGAGTTAAATGTTTCCTATCAATAACCATTCAAGAAAACAGATGACAGAAGGAAAAATATTTTTTCACAATAATTAGGAATTAGAATGATACGGTGCTGGACATAGATATAATAGTGACCTTCAAAAACAAACAATAAATATTTACAGGGATGTGCGTAAAGAGCAGGGTGTATAAATAACTGTAGGACTTTTTGAACGAGATGGTGGAGACTTGCTGGACTGACTGACCTATTCTGTGTTGTACTATTCTATGAAACTATGACAAAACATCCTGGAACATGCCCAATATGAATTGGCAGCTCTACATCAATGGCACTGCTTGCAAGCAGTCTGGGACCTGGACTGTGGCTTGTGACCTTTACTGTGCCCTGCTGCAGACTAAATAGAACCAGCTGTTTCCTAATGACTGCAGTACAGCAGTTTTACTGAGAGAGTGCATCATATTACTGGTTTGAGGTAAAAATATTACAACAACTTTTATTTATATTATACCATTAACCTACCTAAACATCCAAAAACGTCACTGAACAAAATTTGATACCATCACTTTAGTGCAGTAGATCTAAAGCTTAGTCAAAGAGTTAGGTTTTATGGATTGTCTTAAAGGAGAAAACAGTAGTAAAGCAGCAAAAGGTTTAAGGGAAGGAATTCCAAATCTTAGGATTTCCAAGGCAGCTGAAGGCACGAGTACAGGGGAAATGGGAGGATGAGTAGATCAACCAGCCCCTCAAGCCTGCTCCAGCATTTAATAAGATTACAAGTCAATCTTTATTATCAACACTAATTTCCTTCTCTTTTCTGCTGGTTCAAATGTCTGTCAGTCTCCCTCATCAATATATTCACTTACTCCACCTCAACAGGTCTCCAAGGTAGAGAATTCCAGAGGTTCACAACTGTATGCAAGAAGAAATTTTTCCTTCTCTATCTTAAATGAGTGACCCCTTATTCTGAAACTAGGCCCACTAGTTCTATACTTTACCTCTCACTGTCTTGTTGAAGCAGCCAGCATAATCAAAGACCCCACCCACCTGGGACATTCTCTCTTCTCTCCTCTTCCATCGGGTAGAAGATACAGAAGTCTGAGGGCACATACCACCAGACTTAAGGACAGCTTCTACCCCCACTGTGATAAGACTATTGAACAGTGCCCTTATACAATGAGATGGACTATGACCTCACGATCTACCTTGTGACCTTGCACCTTATTGCACTGCACTTTCTCTGTAGCTGTGACACTTCACTCTGTACGATTACTGTTTTTACCTGTACTACATCAATGACTCAATGTAACTACACTGTGTAATGAATTGACCTGTACGATCTGTTTGTAAGACAAGCTTTTCACTGTACCTCGTTACAAGTGGCAATAATAAACCAATACCAATAACCACACTACAGGAAGCATTGTCACAGTATCAACCCCACTAATCCTTTTCAGAATCTTTTGTCTCAATAAGATCACCTCTCATTCTTCTAAACCCGAATGAATATAGGTCCAACCAGGTCAACCTATGTTCATACATCAACCCTTTCATCCTGAGAATGAACCTACTGAACATTCTCAGCACTGCCTTCAAGGTACATATACCCTCCCCAAATACAGGAGCAAAATTGTACACCATACTTCAGGACCCATCTCACCAACAGCATCCGGTAAAGTTGGATCAAAGCTTATACTTTGTACGCTTTGCAATAATGGACAACATTGATCTAAATGAAATATATCTGATCTTGAAGAGGTATACAAAATCATGAGGGGCATAGATAGGGTGAATGCACTCAGTCTTTTTCCCAGGGTTGGAGAACCAAGAACTAGAGGGCATCAGTTTAAGGTGAGGGGAAAGATTTAATAGGAACTTGAGGGGCAACATTTTTTTTTAAAAATACACACACACAGGCCAGTATCTATGAGCAATCAGCTGCCAGAGGAAGTGGTTGAGGCAGGTACAACAACAACTTTTAAAAGACAGTTGGACAAGTACATGGATTGGAAAGGTTTAGAAGGTTCTGGGCCAAAAGCTGGCAAATGGGACTGGCTTGGTTGGCACAGACCAGTTGGGTCAAAGGCCTGCTTCCGTGCTGTATAACTCTATTGCACTGGCCTCATTATTACTAGCAAACCACCACCCCCACCCCCCCAAAAATCCCCTTGTACTGCAACAATTTATGGTCTCACTCTCTAAATAGTTTGCTTTTCCATTCTTTCTTCTGAAGTGAAAGATTTCCCTTTGCTGCTCTTTGTATTATCCTCACCGTTTTGCTATTCCATCTGCCTTTTGTAACATCAGAAAACCTGGTAGTAGTACATTTGGTCCCATCATCCAAGTCCGTAATACAGGGTAATAATTGTTGAGGCCCCAAAACTGATCCCGATGGCACACTACTAGTTACCATCAATCTGAAAATGACCCATTTATTCCAACCCTCAGTGTTTTGTTAGTTAACCAATCTGTTAACTAGTCCAATGTATTACCCCCGACCTCATAAGCTCTTATCCTGTGCAGTAACCTTTTATGTGGAATCTTATCAAATTCCTTTTTGAAATCGAGTACATTACATCTACTGGGTCTCCTTTACTAATTCTGTTGCCTCCTCAAAGAACTATTGAAGATTTCTCAAAAACCAATGTGCCTTCTGTAAAATCATGTTGACTGTTTTGAGTGTCTTCTCTAAATGTGATTATGATTTTCTAAATGTCAGTGCCTCCTTAATATTGGATGCCTGCATTTTCCCAATGACAGACATTTGGCTAACTGGTCTACACATTCCTGCTTTGTCTCCCTCCTCTCTCGTGGCATTACATTTGCAACTTTCAAATCCTCTAGGACATCTCCAGAATCCAAAGAATGGTTAGTAATGATAGAGAAATTATATTCAAATATGATCAAAAGACTGGAATTGGATGAGCATAGATACCTTGTGGATTTATACAGCAGGAGAAAATATGTAGCTATAGGCCATGGAGGAATTTTAAAGTAGAAATAATTATTTTAAAAATGAGATAGTTTGTAGCTGGGAACTAATGTATATCAGCCTGCAAGGAGTGATGTGTGAGCAGGGCCAGCATGGAAGTTTTAGATGTCTTGAAGTTTTAGATATCTTCCAAGTTTATGAAGGGCACTGTAAGGGAGGCTGGTCACCTCGTGTATTGAAATAGCCAAGTCTATTTCAGCAGCAGGTGAGCAAGAAGTGGGTGAGGAATGAGTGGGCATTTTGGAAGTGAAAATAAGAGGCCTAACTTTGGCACAAACATTAAAGTCTGTGTTTTGATCAAACCAAAATACAATTATCCCACATACACAGGATTTTTATTTAATAATTTAAACTATATGAAAGGCAGGCAAATAAGAGTTTTGTTTTATTGTTTACTGTAAATCTAATGTTGAATAAATGTCTGTATATTGTTAGAGAGATAGAAAAATACACTTCTTTTTTATACCTACTCCAAAACTATTATAACTTCCTTGACTTGTTAAAAAAATTATACTGAAATGCAGTATAGTGCACTCTGGATAATTTAGCTGACAAAACTGTACTTTCCATAACACTACCATGTTTCAGAATTTTTTTTTAAGTTTACTTGCACAGAGAACAGGGAAATGTTTGTGGATACACTAGTTCACAAAGCATCAATTCAAATGGCAGAGTATTGATCTATTTAACACTAGTTCACTCACAATCCTCCAATGACTACACTAAATCATTCTTCCATCATCTAAACAGTAATTCCACAACAAGCATATGCCACTTCAAACTCTGGAATAAGAGCCAAGTAATGCATGACACCATTAAGCAGGTAAGGACTTGAAAACATTAATAACCTATTTCCTGGAACAAAGTAAACATATTCAATGCCATGTAGCACAAATGATAATTTATATACACACACACACACTGTCAAAAGAGCACAAGATTAAGGGAACAAACACCTCCCTATGTGATGACTTGCATGCCTTAAATTCCAGCCAATGCAAATTGCAGCAGTTCATCCAGTTGTTACACAATCTCGGGTGAACATTTTTAAGGAAAGGCTGGGCAAAATAAAGGGACAAATAGAATACAACTTACTTTACTTTGGTTTTCACTCACTAATGTCTTCTCATTCCTCTCACTGAGTTAGTTTGTTGGCATTGTACTGTCAATTATACCCGTTTATTTATTTTCTTTTAGACCATCTCATCTATTGTTTACTCAATTTATTTTCTAATCTTTACTTTTTAAAAAAAATATACATTTTCTCTAATTATTTTCTCCCATCATCTATTCCTTGCCTGTTTACTTCTGAAAATAACCCAAGTATTAGCTACATGGGTGGTTTGAAACTGACAGGATATTGACAGGCTAAACTCAACAACAGTTCATTTTCTGTGCTCCCACCCCTCCTATTTACAATAATAATGGCTTGGCTTCTGGAAAATAACTTCAGACAAGTGCACAAAGGCCAAAACCCCACCCTGTGAACCCAATATCTAAATTTATTACTTTCAACATAGTGCAATCAACAAGTGTTAGAAGGGAGGTGATTCATACTGCTGCTAGACACTGACTACATTGCAAGTAACCTGTTGCTGGACATAACTCCAAAGACTCATTTGAACTAAACTCTCAAAAGAAACTGAAAGGAGAATTCTTTATAACTATATACAAATTCACATTTTGAAAAAGTGAAACAAACCAATGAAGAACTTCTGAGAAATGTGATTTTCCGGGACAATAGGGACATTCCAATTTACTGGCTGACTAAATTTATCTTCAATCAATTTGTAAGAAATTGCTGCTTCCTGCAAAAAAAAACCCAAGTCATTCTGTTATTCAGTGGTCACTACTGGAAATTTGAAGCACATCACAGATGCAAAACATTCGAAGAAAGCAACCTCAAGAGATGGCAAAAGAATTCAATGGTTAGGGTTTTGTAGGGTGTATTAAAGAACAAACATTTATAAATAGCTTGCTTAAGTTAATTCTGAAGATTCCCCTATCTGCCAGAAACCTCTCTCAGTGCACACACTCACTAAAAACAATAATGCTTTATGGATCTGACCAAAATATCAATGAGTGAAGAATCCTAGTCCCACATATATCAGAATATTTATTACAAACACACCAGCCTTCATGGTTTCCTTATTTCTATAGAAAACACTAGAACGGCTGTCCCCTGCGGATGTTATGAATTAAACCGCCTATTTCCTTCCCAAATGAATAAACCCACGCAAACTATTAACGTACGTAATGTAAACTATATCATAAAGGAAGCAAATCAAATGTTTTTTAACTGCAATATTTTATTCGACATCAATTCCTGGATAACAGGAACAACAAAATACTCCGTTACGAAGTGTACACCTTATTTTATTGTAGCGAAAATTAAGGGCCTATTAAATAACAACGAACTTAACCCTACTTTTCCATGAAACCAGGTCCAAAACGCAGTGGGAAACGACACGTACTGTAAACAGTTCGCGGAATTCCTGATGTAGTGGGTCGAGAGTTCTTGGAATGCGGGGTCGGCTCGGCTCAGCTGCCATGTGGTATCCAGTCCACGGGTGATAAACGGCTTGGGGGGGGGGATTGAAACATCTGTGGAAACGGTCAGTCAAAAATACGGGAGTCCAAAGTGGGGGGGTAAAATATCAAGGTCGGCGTGGTAACGACCTTGCGGTGTCACAGACTCCTTCAAAAACAAGCACCAGACGGCGAGATTTCCTGCTGTAAACACGGTGTAACCTCGGGCAGACCCGTTGAAAAAATGCAATGAAATCCACATCCAAAAGATTACCCTTGGCTTTGCATTGTTTTAGAAAACACATTGTAGTCATCAGGACTGGTGCAGAGATGGATCCGAATGGCTTTAGTAATCTCTTTAAGAATACCGCACAGTGCGTTAAGATTAAGACAGAACCTTTCTCTCTCCTGTTCATTTCACACCGACATTCGGCGGCCGATTCCGCGCCTCCCTCGGCGGTGAGCCGGGCGAGCAGCCGGCGTGGATGTCGGCGGCCCGGCTCCTTACAGCGGCATCTTCTCCAGGTAGAGCGGCGGGCAGTGGCGGTCGATGCGGAGGCGCCTCACCGCCTCCTTGATCAGGTTGCCGGAGGAGAGCAGCTGCTCCAGCCGCTGCTGAGCGCTGACCTCGCAGGCGGCCGCCTGCCGCCCGGCTTTGCTCCTACCGTGGGCGGCGGCCGCCGGCCCCGGCTCCCGCAGCCTGGCCGGCACCTGGTAAGGCTTGTTGCGGCTCGGCGCCTTCAGGCGGTCGGTGCAGCAGACGCCGCACTTGGCGGGGCCCCGCGGCGGCGGCGGCGGCTGGGGCGGGGACCGGGGCGGCGGCTCGCCGGTCCCCCCGCCGCCCGGCATCCGCTGGAACCGCAGCGTCTCCCCGATCTTCGCCACCAGCGCGTCGATCTCATTCGGGTCGACGGTGACGGCCTGCTCCAGGAGGAGGAAGCTCTCCCCCCGCCTCGGCATCCTCTCCTCCCCCCGCCCCGCCGTGTGTCTGCGCCGCCGCCGCCGCCGCCGGTACCGACTCCCGCTGCTGTGTCTCCGGGCGCCGGCTGCACACATCAGCTCCGACCCGAACACATGTCGTTTTCTGCCGCCCCTCAGCCGAGAGAGAAAAGTTTGAGTCACGGCTTCCCAAAATAAACGACGCTCCGGAGGGTGGCGGGCGGCGACTGACCGGGCGCCGACTGACTGACTGACTGACCGACTGACCGACCGGGCGCCGAGGGGCTCTGACTGACCGACTGACCGGGCGCCGAGGGGCTCCGGGTTCCGACTGACCGACCGGGCTCCGACTCACTGACCGACCGGGCGCCGAGGAGCTCCGGGTTCCGACTGACCGACCGGGCGCCGAGGGGCTCTGACTGACCGACCGACCGGGCGCCGAGGGGCTCCGGGTTCCGACTCACTGACCGACCGACCGGGCGCCGAGGGGCTCCGGGTTCCGACTGACCGACCGGGCTCCGACTCACTGACCGGGCGCCGAGGGGCTCCGGGTTCCGACTAACCGACCGGGCGGTGTGCGCGCCGAGCTCCCACTGACCGGGCGCCCACACACCCGGCCGCCGGGTGTAAACAAAGGCTGACGTCACCCGCAGGAACGCCCACTCCCGCTCCGGGGGTGGAAGGGAGAACCCGCCGCAACGTGTACCGGCGTGAGGAACACTCCGGAGGGCTTACCCCTCAAGGATGCAATTCTGTGCGCCCTCTACTCTCGGCTACACTTCATTCCAGCGCTCTCCCCCTCACCTACTTGGGAGGGGCTCCGCCAGCCTGGGCTCCGGCGGCCCCCGTGGGCGCCAGTGGACGCGCCCCGGCGGCGGAGAATGAATGGCGCGTGACGTCACCGGCTTCCAACCGGGGAGGGAGGCGCACGTGCGCACGCGCGCGCTCCCGACAGGGGGCGGGGCGACGGCCCGGCGCGCGCTCCCGGGCCACTGGAGCCGGGAGGGCGGGAAGGAGAGTCAGCGCCGCGCAGCCAATGGGCGGCCCGTGTGTTTTTTCGAAGAGCGGCCGTTGGCGACCGCACCGCCTAATATGGGCAACGGGCGCGTTTACTGCCCGGGCAGCTTTTTGCATCGTTAAATGTTATCATTAAACATTTCAATGCATGCAAAACGGTGCATTCAAAACTTCAAACTTTTTGAAGCCGTTTTGCTGCGTGCAAGTGTGGAGAACCCACCAACACTACCTCACTATTCCTGTACCTCACTATTCCTGTACCTCACTATTCCTGTACCTCACTATTCCTGTACCTCACTATTCCTGTACCTCACTATTTTACCTCACTATTCCTGTACCTCACTATTCCTGTACCTCACTATTCCTGTACCTCACTATTTCTGTACCTCACTATTCCTGTACCTCACTATTCCTGTACCTCACTATTCCTGTACCTCACTATTCCTGTACCTCACTATTCCTGTACCTCACTATTTTACCTCACTATTCCTGTACCTCACTATTCCTGTACCTTACTATTCCTGTACCTCACTATTTTACCTCACTATTCCTGTACCTCACTATTTTACCTCACTATTCCTGTACCTCACTATTCCTGTACCTCACTATTTCTGTACCTCACTATTCCTGTACCTCACTATTCCTGTACCTCACTATTCCTGTACCTCACTATTTCTGTACCTCACTATTCCTGTACCTCACTATTCCTGTACCTCACTATTTCTGTACCTCACTATTCCTGTACCTCACTATTTCTGTACCTCACTATTCCTGTACCTCACTATTCCTGTACCTCACTATTTCTGTACCTCACTATTCCTGTACCTCACTATTCCTGTACCTCACTATTCCTGTACCTCACTATTTCTGTACCTCACTATTCCTGTACCTCACTATTCCTGTACCTCACTATTTCTGTACCTCACTATTTCTGTACCTCACTACCCTTATTTTTGCACTGATTTTCTGTAATTTATAGATTTTGATGCCTCTACTGCCCCCGAACAACACATTTCACCTCATGGGTCAATGATAACAATTCTGATTCTGGGAAAAAAAATACATTTTCTGCTTTAATTGCACATCAGTCAGTATAGGTGGGTTTTTTCCGTAATGTTTGGTCGGAAGTGTAAATTCGCCGCAAGCAGATAGCAATCAGTTATAGTTTATTTTTCTTCCAGTAATTGGCCTACGTGGCTCAAAAATAACTCAAAACGAAAGTAGGAATTGATAGTTGTCAATAAAATAATCTACCTAGATAAACAAGTCAGGGGCTGTTAGTCATAAAGGATTGTGCTTACAGTTCCTGTCAGTTTTTAGAATGAGCCATAACCTTTGAAACTTCAAAATAACCAACGTGGTCTACAATATACAAACATAAACGCTGTTGTAATGCAGGCAGCCACCAGCTAATCTGTGCACCATAAATTCCCCTAACCTGCAGTTTAACAATACTCAGATAAGGAACTTCAGTCATTTTGATTGAGGAAAGTTACGAATCACTCCACATATTTCTCAAGGCAAAAAATAACCTGCTGGAAGATCTCAGCAGGTCCAACAGCAACTGTGGAGGCAAGTGGAAGGTTGGCAGCTTGGGCTGAGAGTCTACATTAGGACTGGGAGTGTAGAAGGTATTGGTTTATTACTGTCACTTGTACTGAGGTACAAGTGTGTAGAAGTGACAGGGAGGGGGTGAGGCAGGTGGGTGAAATGTGGAACCAGATGGGGTGTGGGGGGCAATGGGAGAAGGGAAAGTGTTGAGACAGAGGTGGAGCCAGATAAGAGAGGGATGATGGGGAGATGGAACCACTTGGGGGAGGGTTACAAGCCTCAGTAATGAAGCGGGGGGGGGGGGGGGTGGGATGGAAAAGATGAAGAAAGGGATAGAGAACTTGGATGGATCAGTGGGAACACATATTTCTCATAGTTATTTCTCATATTCTCTTAGGATAGAACACTCTATGCCAACTCTTGGATCATCCCCATTAGAATTATACCTCCTACTTATCCATGCCTTTAATATCCATGTGAGAAATCAGATGAGCTATGTTTTAACATTTCTTCACCTCTGATTGTTTACTCCTTAAATGTTAGGCTGGATTTTTGTTCTTAACCCTTCAGCGTGGAACTTGAATGCATAACCTTCTGTCTCAGAAGCATAAAAACGGAAAATGTACAATGCTATAGGAAACCATTGGGCCCATGGTGTCCAGGCCAATTGAAAAAGAGCTACCAGACCTCCTCCCGCTCTCCGGCTCCTGATGCATAACCCTGCTGGTCATGGCTCTTCAAGTGTACATCCAGTTGGAAGTGTCACGAACCAGCAACAAAAGAAACACACTGAGCATGATTCAGTGTTAAAAACTATTTTATTAATCACTACTTATGATAATACGTAGAATAAAAGTAAAAATGTTAGTATGTTAGAATTCAAAAATGTTAAACCTCGAACGTTAACCCCAAAACTAAACTCTTCGTGTGTGTGTGTGTGTGTGACAAAGTCCAAAACTCCCAGTTCCTGAATGGTTCTTAAAGTTCAGTTCCGCAAGCCATAAGGTGAAAACATGAGCAAGGGCTTCTTCAACAACCACCGTTGTCTGAAGATAAGATGTAGATGTAGAAAAACATAGAGAGAGTACATACGAAATCCAAATGTTCCACGATGGAACCCAAACGACACTTCAGTGTTTACTCGGTAGTGACTTCCTCACCCCGAAAAGCATCCGAACCGTGGTCGTCCACACACAAATACCTGTTTCCTTCTACAGGTCAGCAACAAAGTGAACTCCACCGGATTACTTCCAACTTCCATACATGGATTTCAGTGGCAAACACAGTTATTGTTTCTCATCCATCGATAGAGAAAACAAGCAGGCTGGTGTCTCTCTCCCTTCTCTCTCTCTCTTCTTCTTCTTCTTCTTCTTTCTTCAACCACGTCATTACGTCCTTTATCTTCTATTGACGTAAGCACGCCCCACACACACATACACACACACTCTCTATCTTAAAGGGACTTTCACTGAGTCCGTAACACCTCCCACCTAAAAAAAAAATTTTCCCAAGAAAATTTTAACCGCGCATAGAGTTAGTACTGTTAATAATTATCACGCTACACAACTACAGACTATTAGATTAGTACAGATACATGTTTCCCATTTAACATCGAGAAAGACAATCAGCAATCACATTATCTTTGCCTTTAATGTGAGTTATCATGAGATCAAACTCTTGCAAAATTAAACTCCAGTTTAACAGCCTTCTGTTCTTGTTTTTGACTCGGCTCAGAAACACCAATGGGTTATGATCTGTATACACAGTCAATGGTTTCTGAGCGGTGCAAACATATACACTGAAATGTTGCAAGGCTAAAACAAGCGACAGTAATTCTTTCTCTATGGTGGAATAATTCTTTTGATGCTCATTAAATTTCTTTGAAAAGTAAGCTACAGGATGGTCAATATCATCAAGGTCACCCTTCTGCAACAACACAGCTCCTGCAGCTTCATCACTGGCATCTACTGCTAATGAAAATGGCTTTTCAAAGTCAGGTGTTCTGAGCACAGGATGGTAGCATAAAATGGCTTTCAGCTTCTCAAATGCTTCTTGACAAGAATCTGTCCAAACAAACTTTACTCCCTTCTTCTGAAGATTAGTTAGGGGAAGAGCAATATCAGCAAAATTTTTACAAAATTTTCGGTAATATCCAACCATTCCCAAAAATCTTCTAACCTTCCTCGTACCTGTGGGAATAGGGAACTCGGATATTGCTTGAACTTTTGCCTGAACAGGAGCTTGCTTGCCTTGACCTACAACATAACCAAGATACGTCACAGTGGCATGGCCAAATTCACTTTTAGCCAAGTTAACTGTAAGGTTAGCCTTGGAAAGTCTTTCAAACAACCTTTCTAACGCAGAGATGTGATCTTCCCAAGTATCATTCCCAGTCACTAAGTCGTCAATGTAGGCATCTGTATGTTTTAACCCATGAATCACTGAATTAATCATTCTTTGAAATGTTGCTGGAGCATTTTTCATTCCAAATGGCAAAACATTGTATTCATACAATCCAGAAGGGGTTACAAAGGCTGAAATCTCCCTTCCTCTATCTGTTAATGGAACACACCAGTACCCTTTTAATAGGTCAATCTTTGTAAGAAATTTTGCCTTTCCCACTCTGTCTATGCAATCATCCACCCTAGGAATAGGGTAAGCATCTGACTTTGTTACAGCATTCACTTTCCTGTAATCTGTGCAAAATCTAACAGTTCCATCAGGTTTAGGTACAATAACACAGGGCGAACTCCAATTTGAAGTAGAATGTCTAATAATATCATTTTCCAACATGTATTTTATTTCCTGATCAACAAGTTTACTTTTTTCCACATTCATTCGATATGGGTGTTGTTTGATTGGTTTTGCATCCCCAACATCAACATCATGGGTAATTATCGATGTTCTGTTTGGAACATCTGGGAACAGATTTTAAATTTTAAAATTAATTCTCTCATCTGTTGTTTTTGTGAAACTTGTAAATGGTCCAATTTCGTTTCAAGGTTCTCCATGATATTTTGGTTTTTTAGTTTAGATGGAACAATATTTGGTCTAAATTGGCCTTCCTCAACATCAACATCAGGCACTCTAGAAACAACCTTTACATCATCCACCAAGGCCACAACTGAATCCCTCTCATAATAAGGTTTTAGCATGTTTACATGACAGAGTTGTGTTTTCTTGCGTCTATCTGGTGTTTTGATTATATATGTTAGATCAGTCACTCGAGATTCAATAACATAGGGTCCAGAAAAGCGAGCTTGCAAGGGATTATTTTGGCTAGGGAAAAATACCAACACCTTTTGCCCCACTGCGAATGTCCTAGGCCGAGCACGTCTATCAAAATATGTCTTCATTCTTATCTGGCTTGTTTTCAAATTCTCTCTCGCTAGCTGGCAGACTCTCTCCAACCGAGTTTTAAATTTTTGGACATAGTCCAACAGACTCAAGTGAACTTCCTCATTAACCCATTGCTCTCTCAACAACTCCAAAGGTCCTCTCACCCTATGTCCAAACACAAGCTCAAAAGGACTAAATCCGATTGACTCCTGGATCGATTCTCTAACGGCAAACAAAAGTAAATGGATACCTTCGTCCCAATCCTTGGTGTTTTCAAAGCAATAAGTCTTCAGCATATTTTTGAGAGTAGAATGAAATCTCTCCAGAGCTCCTTGAGATTCTGGGTGATATGCAGATGATACAATCTGCTTTGCTCCCAGCTCATAGACTATTTGTTGAAAAATTTTTGACATAAAATTACTACCTTGATCAGATTGGATTTCTTTTGGCAAACCAAACAAGGTAAAAAATTTTACAAGAGCCTTTGACACTGTCTTGGCCTTAATATTTCTAAGGGGTATTGCCTCTGGAAATCTAGAAGTGGCACACATGATGGTTAACAAATACTGATTTCCAGTCTTAGACTTTGGTAATGGACCAACACAGTCCACAATCACCTTCGAAAAGGGTTCACCAAAAGCAGGAATTGGTTTCAAAGGAGCCACAGGGGGTTTTTGATTTGGTTTACCTACCATCTGACATGTGTGGCAGGTTCGACAAAACATCACCACATCTTTTCTCAAACCAGGCCAATAGAATTGTTTCAAGATCTTCCCTACAGTTTTATTCACACCAAAATGACCACCCAAAGGCATACTATGGGCCAGGTTTAAAATCTCATCCCTATAAACTTTTGGAACAACAACCTGATGAATAACTTCCCATTCCTCAGTAACAGGAACATGAGGAGGTCTCCATTTCCTCATTAACACTCCATTTTTGACATAGTATCCAGTTGGCACTTTCTCAATCTCCTCACATGAGAGAGCTTTTTCTTTCAATTCTGTCAACTCAGGGTCCTTTGTCTGTTCCACCATGAAATCCTTCCTCGACAAAGACAAATCTTTAAATTCAGGCTCACTGTAAGGATGTTGATCCTCCAGTGAAGACAGAAAAGTCTCAGATAAGGCATCAAAATTTTCTTCCTGTTTAGGACTGTCACAAGGAACTACATCAGACTGCACCGGACTGTCTGTCTTGGCTAATTCTCTAGCTCTAGCTCGAGTCACCGCACATGATGGGTAAACATCTGGATCATCCTCAGACTCATCAATCCTTGGTTTGGTTGTTAACCGTACCACAGGATCACTTTCTCCATTTGCAAGGTCATTTCCCAATAACAAAGAAACTCCTTCCACTGGCAAACTAGGTCTTATCCCTATCTCGACTGGTCCTTCTACGAACTTTGACTTTAAAATCACCCTGTGAAAAGGGACAGACATGGTCTCACCTGTAACGCCTCGTACTAGATTTACTTCACCAGTGTCACTTTCTTCACCAAAATTTAAAACACTGTCCAGCAAGAGAGATTGACTAGCCCCAGTATCTCTAAGAATTTTCACTGGCACCTGGGGTGACTCATCATTCAGTGAAACAAAACCCTCTGATACATACGAACGGAATTCCTTTCTCACCTCCTCCAACTTTTCCGCTTTTCCCTCTTGCAAGGACTGATCTTTAACAGCATCTCCTGAACCTTTTTGATTTTTAATTGCCTGAAAGCAAGCATTGGGCACAGCTTCCTTCCTTTTCTTCAAAAGGGCACAATTAGATATCACGTGGCCAGGTTTCCTACAGTAATAACAAGTACGCTCAACAGGTTTCTCCAGCTCTGGCTTCTTTTCATCTTTTCCTTTTTGATTACCTCCCAATTTAATCTCCGGTTTACCTGGATTGTCTTTGTAACTCTTTTGAAAGGTTTTAGGTTGTCCCCATTTGGATTTATGGGTTAAAGCATAATCATCTGCCAACCTAGCAGTTTCTTGTAAAGTTTCCACTGCCTTTTCATTTAAATATGTTGTTAATTCAGCTGGAACACATCTTTTAAAGTCTTCCACCAGTATCAATTCTGTCAATTTATCGTAATCCCCATCTACATTTTTAGCCAGGCACCATCGTTCAAAACATATTCTCTTTCCATTGGCAAATTCCATATAAGTCTGATCTGCAGATTTCCTCAAGTCTCTAAATTTTTGTCTATAAGCCTCAGGGACCAATTCATAGGCCTTCAATATAGCTTGTTTTACCTTGGTATAATCAGCTGCATCCTCAACAGACAAAGCAGAATAAGCTTTTTGAGCTTTACCTTTAATCACACTCTGTACCATAAGAGCCCATCCTTTCCTTGGCCAGTTTGAACTCACAGCAACCTTTTCAAAATGTTGGAAATACTGATCAACCTGATCTTCTTCAAACGGAGGGACTAATCGAACCTCCCTGCTGGCTGAAAAACCATCATCAGAATCAGATTCCGAACTCCTACGCTTCATTTGTAACTCATGCTGCCTCTGTTTCTCCTTCTCCTCACTATCCAGCTCCATCCTCTTCAATTCCATCTGCTTCATTGCTAGATCAGCCTCTATCTTCATCTGAGTTAGCTTTTGTTCAGCCTCTAATCTCTTTTCCTCTCGTTCAGCCTCTATCTTTAACTGGGTTTGTTCGCGTTCAGCTTCTATCTTTAACTGGGTTTGCTCTCGTTCGGCCTCTAATCTCTTTTGTTCTCGTT
Organism: Pristis pectinata; assembly: GCF_009764475.1. NCBI lineage: Eukaryota > Metazoa > Chordata > Chondrichthyes > Rhinopristiformes > Pristidae > Pristis > Pristis pectinata. The sequence goes on from NC_067413.1 coordinate 99,767,714, forward strand.
CAGCTTCTAATTTATTTTGTTCTCGTTCAGCCTCTATCTTTGCCAGCTGCACCTGTGCCTCAGAAATTGCTATTTCACTGCCAGGAAACTGTTTTAACACTTCCTTCTCAAACACTTTCTTTTCCACATAATGGCCAGCTATCAGTCTCTGAATATCTGCCTTTCTCATAGACTGCTTTACTTCTGTAAGGTTTAACCTTGTAGCAATCTTTATCAGATCATCCTTTTTCGCCACCTCCAATCCCTTTTGGGTTGGTGACTCCAAAAATGCCTTAATATCCATTGCTGCTGGTTTCCACACACACAAGCCAATTAAAAAGAATTTATCAGACCTCCCTCAAAAATCTTTGGATTGAATCTCGAACAAATTTCGTCAATCTGGGGTACAATCCCAGACGACACTCGTTAACCTTGGGAACTATCCCGGACGAGCCCCCAATTTTGTCACGAACCAGCAACAAAAGAAACACACTGAGCATGATTCAGTGTTAAAAACTATTTTATTAATCACTACTTATGATAATACGTAGAATAAAAGTAAAAATGTTAGTATGTTAGAATTCAAAAATGTTAAACCTTGAACGTTAACCCCAAAACTAAACTCTTCGTGTGTGTGTGTGTGTGTGACAAAGTCCAAAACTCCCAGTTCCTGAATGGTTCTTAAAGTTCAGTTCCGCAAGCCATAAGGTGAAAACATGAGCAAGGGCTTCTTCAACAACCACCGTTGTCTGAAGATAAGATGTAGATGTAGAAAAACATAGAGAGAGTACATACGAAATCCAAATGTTCCACGATGGAACCCAAACGACACTTCAGTGTTTACTCGGTAGTGACTTCCTCACCCCGAAAAGCATCCGAACCGTGGTCGTCCACACACAAAAACCTGTTTCCTTCTACAGGTCAGCAACAAAGTGAACTCCACCGGATTACTTCCAACTTCCATACATGGATTTCAGTGGCAAACACAGTTATTGTTTCTCATCCATCGATAGAGAAAACAAGCAGGCTGGTGTCTCTCTCCCTTCTCTCTCTCTCTTCTTCTTCTTCAACAACGTCATTACGTCCTTTATCTTCTATTGACGTAATCACGCCCCACACACACATACACACAGACTCTCTATCTTAAAGGGACTTTCACTGAGTCCGTAACAGAAGAAGGCTACCAAATGCCTAATGGCTGTAATGAAAGATCATGGTCAACATTTTTACATATTGATGAAAAGAAAATTTTGTTCTTTGTCTTAATTTCCCCATTCTATTTTTCTCATTTTATTCTCTATATCTGCATAGTGACTATAGAAAATACTGAAAGGCAAAAATGGAAAATGCAGAAAGTATTCAGCAGGTCAGGCCACATCTGTGGAAAGAGAAACAGAGTCAATGTTTCAGAACTTTGTCAGATACCCTTCGTCAGAACTGAAAGAAAATTGGCCCTTGGGGCTGTAGACGAACTAGTAGTCAAAGCAGGAGGAAGGAAAGTGCAGAAAAAAAAAATTGTATAATAACTGAGAGAATTTCCAATGTGACATTCTATAACTGGCAAGGTTGGAAATTAATGCTGTTGTTTCAAATAACAACAAAAAATGTACATAATCACTTGAGTAGTTTCGTTAACCCTTCTTGACCGTTCCAATACATTCTCACCATCCACCTCTCATAAGTGTGAGCTCAATCAAACCTCTACCCATTGGCTCTGTACATACTGGCAATATATTGGCTTTCAGTCTGGCAAAGAATGAAAAGATGGACAATGCTTCTTAGGAGCAAAATATACAGAGGGATCTTGGGGTGCAAGTCCATAGCTCCCTAAAAATGGTAACACAAATAGATAGGGTGGTAAAGAAGGCGTATGGCATGCTTGCCTTCATCGGTGGGGGTGTTGTGTATAAATGTCGGGAAGTCATATTGCAGCCGGATAAATCTTTGGTTTGACCACATTTGGAGTACAGCGTGAAGTTCTGTTTGCTACACTACAGGAAGGATGGGGAGCCTTTGGAGAGGGTGCAGAAGTTGTTCACCAGGATTAGAGAGTATGAGCTATAAGGAGAGGTTGAAGACACAAGAGATACTACATATGCTGGAATCTAGAGCAACAGAAGTTGGAAAGGAGAGGTTGCACAAACTTGGATTGTTTTCTCTGGAGCATCAGAGGCTGAGGGGAGACCTGATGCATGGATATAAAATTATGAGAGGCATAGAAAGGGTAGACGGTCATAGTCCTTTTCCCGGGGTGGACATGTCAAATACTAGAGGGCGTAGCTTTATGGTGAGAGGTGGAAGTTTAAAGGAGATTTACGAGATAACTTTATGACACAGAGAGTGGTAGGTGCCTGGAACATGCTGCCAAGGTAAGTGGTGGAAGCAGAAATGATAGCTATATTTAAGAGCATTTAGACAGGCACATGAACAGGCAGGGAATGGAGGGACTTAGACCATGTGCAGGCAGATGGGATTAGTTTGGATTGGCATCATGGTTGGCACAGACATTGTGAGCTGTACTGTTTTATGTTCTATGTTCCCGAAACTGTTCCACAATCATTGCAGCTATCACATGAATGGAGGTGCATCATGGAGTCATAAAGTGGTAACCCCCACAATTTGAGAGAATAGTTTGCTTGAAGTTTAAAATGAACACACTGGAACAGTCAGTATGGAAGTAATTACAAGAAGCTTTGGTTACTGGAGACACAAGAAAGACGGCAGATGCTAGAATCCGGAGCAACGCACAAAGCACTGGAGGAACTCAGCGGGTCAGGCAGCATCTGTGGGGGGAAATGAACAGTCGACGTTTCGGGAAGGGTCTCGGCCCGAAACATTGACTGTTCATTTCCCTCCATGGATGCTGCCTGACCCGCTGAGTTCCTCCAGCATTTTATGTGTTGCTCAAGCTTTGATTACTGGTTTTATTTGAAAAAGATCTTGAAACATTGATGAACAAATGCAGTATTTGCTATAATTGTAGGAGTCAGCTACACAAAGCTCCTTTGCGGTTACCGGACCTTTTCTGTTGACTTTTGAGACGCAGGGAATGATGATTTCCTTGGAACCAATCTTTAGTCACTCAAAGTCAATAAAGTGAAACACATGATGACAATGGCCCTCAGGTTGATTCTACTCTGTTTGCACACGGTATGAAATGAAATGGTATTGTACATGCACTTGTTCCTTCATATCCCCTAGCTTCAACAGTAGGAGCCAATAGGTCAGTCAGAGTAGTTAGAGAAGCTGACAGAGATTGAGCCAGAACCTCCCACTACGTAAGGGATGTCCTGTTAAAGATACTGTGCAGAAACTGGGAGATTATTTTGATCTGAGGTTACTAGAAATAGCTGAAAGCTAGAACTTTAGGACGAGGAGCCAGAAGCAGTGTGAGACAATGTTTCAATTTGAACTTATCCTTTCATTAAAAGGTGATGCCTTTTTGGATTGTGCCTTATGCATTTACGCCTTGTGTAAAATAGCCATGTTGTTGGAAATGGTATGAAAGAAAACTGAAGACTTTTTTCCACCAGAAATAAATGGCAGGACATAGTTGGAGAGCTGTAGCAAGTCTAAGGGTATGAAACTGAGTCCAAAACTCCTGGTGGAGCCAGTTCAGTCATTACAAGGATGTTGTCAGGACTAGAGGGCATGAGTTATAGGGAGAGGTTGGCCAGGCTGGGTCTCTATTCCTTGGAGTGTAGAAGAATGAGGGGTTACCTTATAGAGGTTACTGAAATCATGAGGGGCATAGATAAGGTGGACAGTAACAGTCTTTTCCCCTGGGTAGGGGAGTCCAAAACTAGGGGGCATTGGTTTAGGGTGAGAGGGGAAAGATTTAAAAGGGATCTGAGGGGCAACTTTTTCATGCAGAGGGTGGTGAGTATATGGAACGAGCTGCCAGAGGAAGTGGGTGAGGCAGGTACAACAGTATCATTTAAGAAGCACTTGGATAGGTACATGGAGGGGCGGGGCTTGGAGGGATATGGGACGAACACAGGAAATTGGGACTAGCTGGGTGGGCACCGTGGTCAGCATGGACTGGTTGGGCCGAAGAGCCTGGATCCGTGCTGTATTGCTCTGTGACTCGATTTGCCATTGTTGCAATGATCATCACACATTACAGTCTTGGCAGTTTAAAACAGTTAAATGTTTCAGTTGCCAAAAGAAAAGACATATTCTGAAACCCTGCAGGTCCAAGGCCAAGACAAGCCAAAGAAGTAATTAGAAAAAAAGCAATTTGAAACAACAATGGAGAAAAGCACTTTGTAGCTTGGCAGTCCATTCAGTCAATGAACAGCTGGAATTGTACAGTATCTATGCATCACACAGCAACAGCAGCAAACAGGATTTTGAATAAAGGCGTTAATTAACAATCAGTACAGTGAAATGTAAATTGATACTGTCTCAGACCATTGATTGAGTCAAGTTCAGTTACATGCCATTTACCAAAAATGCTGTCAAACTGAAAACCTATTTTGGTGCGATTTTACAGATGTCAGGGCACGTGGAGTGCATAGTGCAACACAACAGATCGTGAGTGCAGCCACCTGTCACCATAGCACACTATGAAAACACAACAACTTTGTTGGAAAGATTGGGTGAGACAACTCAGAAAAAAAATTGGAAGAATATTTTCATCACTGATCCTTCAAGGGCATACTTGTTGGAGTGTTCAGTCCAGATGAAGGGTCTCGACCCGAAACGTCAACTGAACATTTCCCTCCATAGATGCTGCCTGACCCACTGAGTTCCTCCAGCATTTTGTGTGTTCCTCCAGATTCCAGCATCTGCAGTCTCCTATGTCTCCTCTCGTTAGAAAGATAAGATGATGTATTTGGGGAAAGCTGTAAATTTTTAATTTTGAATCTTTGCTTCGCTTCCTGTTTTAGAGAAGACAAGACCCCAATAAGTGAGTATCAGGGCAGCAAATAAGTGTTGAAGATTTGAGAGGAGCTGAGTATCACAGTGGCACAGCTAGGACAGCTGCTGCCTCATGGCTCCAGTGACCCAGGTTCAATCCTGATTTCTGGTGTGTGTGTGGAGTCTGTATATTCTCCCTGTGGCCATGTGGGTGGTCTTCAAGTGCTTCAGTTTCTTGCTCCATCTCAAAAACATGTAGGCTGGTAGGTTAGTCGCTCACAGTAAATTGGCCTTGGTGTGTAGGTGAATGATAGAATCTGGGGGGCAGGGAGTTGATTGGAATATGTGGAGAATAAAGTAAGACAAGAATAGGATTGGAGTAAATGGGTGCTTTATGGTTGATGGCCCAACGACATGTTTCCATGCATGACTCTTTAGGGCCCTACAACATTTTTCCACCTGGTTGTAAAATACTAGGCACAGGGCTAATGTGAGGATAAACTGAGGAACTGGAGACCATGAGTTAGAAACTTATTGATTGGCACACATTTATTGAGAATGTGAAAATCATCAGTATCAGGTAGTGCGACCAAATGACTAATTTCAGTGGTGGGGTCTGGATCTAAACCATACGTTATTTATAATCTGGGTATTTCCAAAGACACCAATGTTGAAAATGCAAGAATATTGAAAATGAAATCATGACCACATTGGATTCGAGAAGAGGCTCTACACGTAATGGGTCTTGAGTCAGAGGCCCTCAAAATATAAAAAAAATTTAATCACTGAATACGATGCAAAACTGATGAGTAAAAGCACCAGTAGGATAATAATAAGGGCAAAAATTGGTGCTAAATCCAGCTATGAAGAGCATAGAAAGACTATATGGAGATCAGCAAACAAAAGTGAATTTTAGGCAATGAAAGAGAACAAAAGATAGAATTTGAAACATTTATTTTAAAATGTTAAAAACACTTGATGTCGTAGTTTGACATATACTGCTGAATTTTGGAGATAACAATCAAAAGTTAGATTAAACGAAATTCATATCACATAACCATGAAATTTCAAAGACAAGGCAGAAGTCTGATAGACAACCACAGGCTTTTCTGCTGGATGATACCATGCCAAAAAAAGCTCAAACTTGTGTCGGATTTTTAATGCATAAAAAGCTGCTTAAGGAGGTCTATAAATTGTGATTTTGTGACTCATTTTGAGGAATGTATCAAAAATGAATTTTAGAATTATTGTTGGAAAAAGTGGAACAGTTATTGAGACAAACAGTAGTAAACCACTCCCTGTGGCCCACCAAGTCCATGTCAACCATTAATCACCCATTCACACTAATCCTATACTAATGTCATTTTTTATTCTTCCCACATTGTCATTTCCCCCTGATTCTACCAATCACCTACACAGCAGGGGCAATTTACAGTGGCCAACCTGTGTGTCCTTGGAATAGGGGAGGAAGGTGGAACACCCAGAGGAAACCCACATGGCCATAGGGAGAACATGCAAACTCCACACAGACAGCATCTGAGGTCAGGATTGAACCTGGGTCTCCGACGCTGTGAAGCAGTGGTTCCACAGCTGCACCATGGTGCCGCTCCCATCTAAACCATTCATCAATGATTAAGAGAATTAAGACATGTTTGTCCTTGATGGAGAGAGAACTGTTAAAAAGTGATAAACCATTGTTACGGCTCAGTGAAAGATAAAGATTTCTTTGTTGACAGAAGATCAGAAACTGGTATACAACACTGCCCACTCCTGTGTGAAGAAAACTACAGTTTGTGGCCAACTTATGGTTCAATTTTGGAAAATTCCCATGATAAAATAGGTTGGACTGGAAACAATCAATCCTGTTGGTACAAAGCAAGTCAGATGTGGTCACTGCCTCTGAGAATTTTAGTGTGAAGCTTCTGCATGTCAATGCAGACAAGAAATGTAATGACAATTTTCCATAAAAAACATTAATTTAGTACTTCAGGTAAACAAAAGAGCTCAGGTAAAGAGGAAGGAGTTAAAAGCTCTCTGCAAAAATTAGAATCGCTACAAGAAAGCAATACAATAAATGTCCTTGGAATTTTCTGCTTTTATTGGAAAGAAGAATGCTAGATTTTATTTTCCATCCCTGAAACTTTCTGTGAAGTGTTAAACTTCAGCAGGCAGGCACGGTAGTGTAGCGGTTAGCGTAACGCTATTACAGCACCAGTGACCCGAGTTCAATTCCCGCCGCTGTCTGTAAGGAGTTTGTACGTTCTCTCCCAGTGTCTGTGTGGGTTTCCTCCGGGTGCTCCGGTTTCCTCCCACATTCCAAAGACGTACAGGTTAGGAGTTATGGGCATGCTATGTTGGCGCCGGAAGTGTGGCGACACTTGTGGGCTGGCCCCCAGAACACTCTATGCAAAAGATGCATTTCACTGTGTGTTTCAATGTACATGTGACTAATAAAGAGGTCTTATCTTATCTAACTTTATTGCTACCTACATGATCTTGAAAATTAATGACAAGGTTATGATTTGCTAGTCTGTTCAACAAGAGTTGCTTATGTTTTCTGCTTTGACCTGAATCAAAGCTCTGTTTTTCATACATATGTTCAGCATTTATTTTTAAACTGGTTTGGTGTAATTCATAAGTAATTGATGAAATTAACAAACTATCTCAAAAACTGGAAATGCTGGAAACACTCAGCAGGTCAGGGAGCATCTGTGGAAAGAGAAACAGAGTTAATATCTCAGGCCGAGGACCCTTCATCAGAACCAGAAAAGTAAGAAAATAGTTAAGTTTTATATTGCGGACAGGGTGGAGGAGGAAAGTTTATTGGTTTATAATTGTCACATATACCAAGGTACAGTGAAAAACTTGTCTTGCATGCCATCCATACAGATCAATTCATTACACAGTGCATTGAGATATCACAGGGTAAAACAATACTGAATGCAGAGTAAAGTGTCACAGCTACAGAGAAAGTGCAGTGCAGGCAGACAATAAGGTGCAAGATCATAATGAGGTAGATCATGAGGTTAAGAGTTCACCTTATCGTACTAGGGAACCATACAATAGTCTTATAACAGTGGGATAGAAGCTGTCCTTGAGCCTGGTGGTACGTGCTTTCAGGCTTTTGTATCTTCGGCCCAACGGGAGAGGGGAGAAGAAAGAATGTCTGGGGTGGGTGGGGTCTTTGATTATGCTGGCTGCCTTGCTGAGGCAGCGAGAAGTATAGACAGAGTCCATGGAGGGGAGGCTGGTTTCCGTGACAGGCTGGGCTGTGTCCACAACTCTCTGCAGTTTATTGCGGTCCTGGGCCGAGCAGTTTTGGTGAGGGTCAAAGGGGACATGCCAAACTTCTTTGGCCTCCTGAGGAAATAGAGGTGCTGGTGAGCTTTCTTGGCCAAGACAGACCGTTGGTGATGTTTACTCCTGGGAACTTGAAGCTCTCAACCCTCTCGACCTCAGCACTGTTGTTTATGTGCATCGCACCCCACTTCCTGAAGTCAACGACCAGCTCTTTTGCTTTGCTGACATTGAGGGAAAGGTTGTTGTCATGGCACTGTGTCACTAAGCTCTCTATCTCCTTCCTGTACCCTGACTCATCGTTATTTGAGATATGGCCCACTATGGTGGTATCATCTGCAAACATGTAGATGGAGTTAGAGCAGAATCTGGCCACACAGTCATGAGTGTATAAGGAGTAGAGTAGAGGGCTGAGGACACAGCCTTGTGGGGCACCAGTGTTGAGAATAATTGTGCCTGAGGTATTGCTGCCTATCCTCACTGATTGCGGTCTGTTGGTCAGGAAGTCAAGGATCTAATTGTTGAGTCACAGGTCTCAGAGTTTGGTGATGAGTTTGCTTGGAATTATAGTATTGAAGGTGGAGCTGTAGTCAATAAATAGTAGTCTGATGTAGGTGTCTTTGTTATCCAGATTCTCCAGAAATGAGGTAGGGCCAGGGAGATGGTGTCTGCCGTAGACCTGTTTCGACGGTAGGCAAATTGCAGTGGGTCGAGGGTTTCTGGGAGGCTGGAGGTAATGCGTGCCATGACCAGCCCCTCGAAGCACTTCATGATGGTGGATGTCAGAGCCATCGTGCGGTAGTCCTTAGGGCACATTACCTTGTTTTTCTTAGGTTAGTGGTCTTCTTAAAGCAGGTGGGAACCTCAGATTGAAGCAGAGAGCGGTTAACAGCTCTTTGCTTAAAGGTCACCCATCAGACTTCAATTGTTTCTCTTTCCACAGATGCTGTTTAACCTGCTGGGTGTTTCAAGTATTTTCAGTGTTTTTTGTGTTCATTTCTCACCAGTGGGACCTCTACTGAGCCACCGCCTAAATCACTTGAAACAATTAAGCTTTACTTCTGTAGGCCAAATTCCTTACATCGATTTTCCTTAGGAGTTTGTGTCATATCTTAAGTGCTTTCAGCTCATTGTGCGCTTGAATAGAAAGCAAAGTCACTTTGCAAATAATTCCACTGCCTTCAATGTACCAGCACAGCCTTTGTGTGATTGAGGGAAAGGGCGTTTGAAGATCACGACAGCAGACTTGGCACGAAACACGTGGTCTACTGGACAGCAGTGACTCCTGCCCTCTTTTGTTCAGATCCAGATTAGTTTATTGTCAGGGTGCAGTGAAATTCCTTGCTCACGTGAAGCTCACAGAGTAAGCAGTATACGTGGTAACAATAAATGCAGCAATAAATACTGTGACGAGTGCAAAACAACAGAATGCTATAATAAACAGAGCTGGACTACTGCAACAACTAGTCAGGACATTGAAAAGATACCACCAATGTTAATTCCACTAAATCCTCCAAATTCACTGAATGGAATTCACTAATGTTAGTATCCTCACCTGGCCAATGTCCCCAAGATTGTGGCACTGCAGGTAGTGGAGCTGCTTCACAGTTGGAATTGGAATTAGAATTGGTTTATTAGTATCGGTATTTTTCAGTATTGGTATTGAAAAACTTGTCTTGCGTACCGTTCATTCATTACACAGTGCATTGGGGTAGTATAAGGTAAAACAATAACAGAATGCAGAATAAAGTGTTACAGCTGCAGAGAAAGTGCAGTGCAGGCAGACAATAAGGTGCAAGGTCATAACGAGGTAAATAGTGAGGTCGAGAGACCTACATTCAATCCTGACACCCAGTACTGTCTATGTGGAGTTTGCACATTCTCCCTGTGACCACATGGGTCTCTACAAGGATGCTCCAGTTTCTCTCTCACACTGAGGGAGAGAGAGAGAGAGAGATTTCTTTATTAGTCACAAGTACATCGAAACTCACAGTGAAATGCATCTTTTGCACAGGGGGCAGCCCGCAAGTGTCGCCACGCTTCTGGCACCAACATAGCATGCCCACAACTTCCAAACCCATACATCTTTGGAATGTGGGAGGAAACCGGTGGGAGGACGGGATTGATGGGATTGTCCTGAGAGCTGGCACAGACTCAATCAGCTAAATAGACTCTTTCTATGTCGAGGGGAAATATGAAACTGAGGTCCTATTTACACCCAGTCATACCCACGCCGTTCACATGCCCACCCTCAAACTCCCATTTTATTCAGAGCTCCGTCAGGACAGGATTCCCAGCGGACAGAGGAAAAGATTCAATATGTTTCAAGCTTCTATGAAAAAGAAGCAACATCCCCACTGATTCTTGCAGATCCCTGGCACATGACCACTTACAGTGGAGAAGGAGCACTTGGCACAACCTCCACCTAGGAGCACACAGCAGTCCCGTGTGAACAGCAGCAGGAGGGCTCACAAGGTACCAATCCACCTGTCCCATCAGGCACCTCCTGCCTCATCTGTGGAAGGCTCTATGGTTTCCACATTGGCCCCCTCAGAACCAACAAAACTGGACTGGAAACAAGTCATCCTCGATTCTAAGGGACTGCCTAAGAAGAAGAAGAATTCCATTGTCCCTTAATAAAACAAAAAGCATGTGGTTGCACTGAAGAGTGTGCAGGGGAGATTCACCAGGACGTTGCCTGGATTGGAGTACATCAGTTATGGGAAGAGATTGGATAGGTTGGGCTTTTTTCCCTGGAGTGAGTGAACCTGAGGGCTGACCTGATAAAGGTAAATAAAGTTACAAGAGGCAATAGAGAGGTCTTTTTCCCAGGGTAGGGGTATCAAAAACAAGAGGACATAGGCTTATGGTGAGATTTAATGCAGATTTTAGGGGAAAATTTTTTACACAGTTGATTGATACATGGAACACACTGCCAGAGGAGATGATGGAATGAGATATAATCACTAGGTTTAAGAGGCATTTAGACAGGCACAGAACAGGCAAGACGTTAAAGAGCATTGACCTAATGCGGGCAAATGGGATTAGTGTGGATGGGCAAAATGGTGGTGTGGACAGGGTGGGTCAAAGGGCCTGTTTCTGTGCTGTATGGGTGTGGGAGAAACGTTACAGACATTTTGTTCTGTGCTGTATGACTCTGTGACTCTATGGTTATGATGGCTCTCTAATTTTTTGTACCACTTCGAATCCTGTGCCATATTCCATTTTACACTGAACATAAGGTCGTAGAGAGAAACAGTATAGAAACAGGCCTTGCAGCCCACTGAGTCCATGCCAACATCAAGCTCCCATTTTTACACTCATTCGACCCTAACCCATTTTATTGCCCCCCCCCCAAGATCTAGTACTCTTCTACACACATAGAAGATTACAGCACACTACAGGCCTTTCGGCCCACAATGTTGTGCCGACATTTTATCCCGCTCTAATATCTAACCCTTCCCTCCCACATAGCCCACCATGTCTCTATCATTCATGTGTCTATCTAAGAGTCTCTTAAATGTCCCTGATATATCTGCCCCCACAACCTCTGCCGGCAGTGTGTTCCACACACCCACCACTCTCTGTGTAAAAAAACTTACCCGTAACATGCCCCTTATACCTTCCTGCAATCACCTTAAAATTATGTCCCCTCGTATTAGCCATTGTTGCCCTGGGAAAAAGTCTCTGACTGTCCACTCGATCTATGCCTCTTATCATCTTGTACACCTCTATCAAATCACCTCTCATCCTCCTTCTCTCCAAAGAGAAAAGCCCTAGCTCACTCAACCTATCCTCATAGGACATGCTCTCCAATCCAGGCAGCATTCTGGTAAATTAAGGGCAATTTACAGTGGCCAATACACTGTAAATTACACTAAGGGCAATTTACAGTGGCCAATTAATCTACTGACCCACAGGTTTTGGGATGTGGGAGTAAACCGAAGCATCTGAGGGAAACCCACACAGTTACTTGAAGGCATGAAAACTCCACATAGACAGCACTGGAGGGCTGGATTGAACCTAGGTCGCTGGAGCTGTGAAGCGGCAGCTCTCTGAGCTGTGCCATGGTGCCACCCTCAAATCTGCTGTGGGTCCCCTGCAAACCAAGAGTACAAAGGAATGTATAGTTCTGATGCAGCTCTGGAGATCTGAATAACTGGAAAGTAGTAGGCAAAGGCAGGCTGGCCATTAATAAACATCCTTTAATGAATGATAGAATTTAACAATGCTCTTTACAGGAAAGTGTCTAGTGTAGTCACTGAAAGGCTCATGGATTTTGGCACAGCCTTTCTCTCTGATCAACTCTGATCTCTGTTCTTCACCAGGTTTGCTTTTTGCCTTGTGCAAACATGACAATGAATGATGGCTTGTGGAGACACAAGAGACTGCAGATGCTGGATTCTGGAACGACTAGAGGAACTTATGGGTCAGGCAGGATCTATGGAAGCGAAAGGACGGTGATGTTTTGGGCTGTGACCCTGCACCAGGACTGAGAGTGTAGAGGGAAGATGCCCTGAGAGGGACGGTGAGGCAGGAGCTGGCGGGTAATAGGTGGAACCAGGGGAGGTGGGGGATGATGGGTGGATGGAATCAGGTGGGGGAGAGGGAGTTTGGAGATAGAGGTCAGTTGTGGAAAGGTGGATAAGATGGAGCCAGGCTGGGGGAGAGGAGAAGGAAGGTGGAGATAGAGTCTGGAAGGTGACGTGGAACAAGAGAAGGCAATGATAATGGCAGGATGGAATCAGATGGGGGAGGGAATAGGAAGGGTATGCTGAGGGAGAAGAAACCCAGATGGATAGGTTTGTGAGTGACGAGCAGATGGAACCAGGTTAGGGGGAAGGAGGGGTGATCACATCTCGGTAAGATAAGATTAAATAAGATAAGATCTTTATTAGTCACATGTACATCGAAACACACAGTGAAATACATCTTTTGTGTAGAGTGTTCTGGGGGCAGCCCGCAAGTGTCGCCACGCTTCCGGCGCCAACATAGCATGCCCACAACTTCCTAACCCGTACGTCTTTGGAATGTGGGAGGAAACCGGAGCACCCGGAGGAAACCCACGCAGACACAGGGAGAACGTACAAGCTCCTTACAGACAGCGGCAGGAATTGAACCTGGGTCACTGGTGCTGTAAAGCGTTCCACTAACCGCTACACTACTGTGGTAACAGGTTGGCGGGTGGGAGGGCAGAAGAGGCTTGTCTTCAGCATGAATCATGAGCATTGCTTTTGATGTTTGGCAACTCAGCAATGATATGAATGATGCCAGCAAATCAGCACTTATGATTCATTAATCAGATATGGTAAAGAGCAGGGCCATAGTCTGTAAATAAATAACTAAACAAAGAGGAAAATAAAAGCAATATAAAAGTGAAATAATTCAGATTCCAGGAATCTGAAATAAAAAACAGGAAATGCCCGATAAATTCAGCAGTATAAACACAAAAGTAATGGTACATGGGTGTATGGGTATTTTTAGATTTGGCACTGACCTTTGTATGTAAGTTGTTTGAGAAGATGAACAACAGATTTTCCAAGAATGTAACCTGGCAATTTAAAATTATCAATCCCTTGAAATCGAGAAACTTTCTCAAGGGAGTCATTGGTAGCAGATTCTTAGTGAGTAAGTGCTATCGACAGCACTGTCAATGACATGGTTTATTATTTTGTTTATGGTTGAGAGTAGACTGATTGGAGAGTAATTAAGCCTGATTAAGTTTGGTGTGGTTTTAGTAACCAGAACATATCAGAATCAGAATCAGGTTTATTATCACTGTCTTAAATGATGCAAAATGTGTTGTTTTGTGGCAACAGTACAGTGCAAAGACATAAAAATCTATAAATTATAAAATAAATAAATAGTGCAAAAAAAAAAGGAATAATGAGGCAGTGTTCATGGACCATTCAGAAATCTGATGGTGGAGGGGAACAAGCTGTTCCTGAATTGTTGAGTGTGGGTCTTCAGGCTCCTGTACCTCCTCCCTGATGGTAGTAACGAGAAGAGAGCATGTCCTGGGTGGTGAGGGTCCTTAATGATGGCTGCCACCTTCTTGAGGCACCGCCTCTTGAAGATGTCCTCAATGGTGGGGAGGGTTGTGCCTGTGATGGAGATGGCTGAGTCTACAACCCTCTGCAGCCTCTTGCGATCCTGTGCATTGGAGCCTCCATACCAGGTGGTGATGCAACCAGTCAGAATGCTCTCCACCGTACATCTATAGAGATTTGCAAGAGTCTTTGGTGACATACCAAATCTCCTCAAACTCCTAATAAAGTAGAGCTACTGGCATGCCTTCTTCATGATTGCATCAATGTGTGGGCCCAGGACAGATCCTCTGAGATGTTGACACCCAGGGACTTAAAGCTGCTCAGCCTTTCCACCACTGACCCCTCAATGAGGAATGGTGCTCATATTTGGCTCTCCCTCTCTTAGTTGGCAAAAATCTGTGTCATAGATTTTCTCTTAGTCTCCACAGATATTCTCTATGTTTTCTTCATCACTCCCCCTTCTCTGCAACTTACACTATGCTTGTGTTCTAAATATTTCCAGTTCTGATGAAAGATCATCAACCTTAAACATCAACTGTTTCGTTCTCCACAGACACTGTCTGACCCGTTGAGTAATTCCAGCATTTTCTCCTTTTAATTTAGATTCGTAGCATCAACAATTCTTTGCTCTTTGATGTACGCAAATGTTCCAGCCTTTTTTTTAGCATTTATATGCTGAGCCCTGCCAACATCAAGCACCAAATGCTCTTGGACCCTTTTCCTCCCATTAGCTGTTAAATTGTCCACCACCATCATGACTAGATGAGGTAGGACAGTAGAGTTTTAATTGGATCTGTTGGTAGTTGGATCTATTGCTGTTTAGTGCTGTTTAGGATGGGTACATGTGGGCACAGGGCTTAGAGGGATATGGGTTGAACACAGGAAATTGGGACTAGATGGGTGGGCATGGACTGGTTGGCTGAAGGGCCTGTATCAATAATGTATTGCTCTATGACTCTACGACACGTGTAACTTCACCATATTGGCCCTCCACTTTAAGCTATGTTTGGTGCTGTTCGTCACTGAATCATAGTTGATATACTGACTTCACTGAATATGCCAGGCCAAGGGCTTATACGTTGTGCTGGTGTACCTTTCTATTACTGCTGATGATCCACAGCACCTCATGGATGCACAGATTTGAGTTAACAGGTCTGCTCTGGGTCTGTCTTGTTTAGTGTGATGGTGGTGCCACATGGTAGACGATGTCCTCAATGACTTTCTCTCCACAAGAACTGTACGGTGGTCACTCCACAGTGCTGTTGTGGACAGACGCATCTTCCAAAGGTAGAATGGTGAAAATGAAGTCAGTTTATTGCTCTTGTTGGTTCATTCGTTACCAGCCACAGATCCTATCTGGTAGTTCTGTTGTTTTGAACTTAGTCAGCTTGGCCAGTGGTCATGTTACCAGCCATGTTTGGTAATGAGCACTGAAATCCCCCACCCACAGTACATAGTCAGAACTTGTTATTTCAGCTCTTCTTCAAAGTGTTCTTCAACATGGAGAATGATAGCTGGTAATTGGGAGAATGTTTCCTTGCCCATGTTTGACATAATGCATCAAAACTTTATGGCCTTTGAAGTCAATGCTGAGGGGCTCACAGGGCTAGTTCACCCTACCTGTGTACCAATGCACTGATGGGACAAGATACACCCAGGGATTGTGATGGAGGAGCCTGACACATCGCTTGTAAATTATAATTCTGTGAGTACAATTATACCAGACCATTGCTTGACTAGACTGTAGGACCACTACCCCAGTTTAGAACCCAATCCCAATACGTCTGTGAGAACGACCTTGCAAGGTGGATTGGGCTGGAAGCAACTTTTCCACATTTGAGTTCTGTGCCTGGGTCAACGATGGCTGGTCCACCTGCTTTTATCCTTTTGTTTTGTTTCAACCTAGCAGTTTGGATACAACTGAAGGGCTTGTCAGACCCTCAGAGGTCTGTTAAATATCTGGAGTCACACATATATCAGATAGGGCAGAAGTCACAATACAGTACTCTATCACGGTAGTGTAGCAGTTAGCGCGACGCTATTACAGTGCCAGCGACCCGGGTTCAATTCCATCCGCTGTCTGTAAGGAGTTTGTACGTTCTCTCCCCGTGTCTGCGTGGGTTTCCTCCCACATTCCAAAGATGTGCGGGTTAGGAAGTTGTGGGCATGCTATGTTGGCGCCGGAAGTGTGGCGACACTTGCGGGCTGCCCCCAGACCATTCTACACAAAAAAGATGCATCTCCCTTGAGTTTCAATGTACATGTGACTAATAAAGATACCGTATCCTGCCTTAGATATACTCAAGCCATTTCTGCATCATTTTTGTAATCCAGCCCTGGTGTGATACAGTCTAACATTCCATCAAACCTTTTGGTAACTATAGTTTATATTTAGGGTAGGTGAAACACGGTAAAATCCTTTCAATGAACACTCCCCTTCAAAAAAATAAAGACTATTGTCACAGGTGAAAATAAGCCTGTGATGGTCGGGAACCATGTTTCTCACAGGCCAGTGCTGCCGGGGAACCATGTTGCAGCCGAGTCGGACGGCATTATCGGCGGCACTGGCGGGGCGTCCTGGCTGCGGAGTGCGGTTAGTTTGTAACTTGTCGGTCTGTAATGTTGCAGTTAGCGCCGTAATGTTGCATTCCCCCAGTGTGCGCACTTCTCGTCTCTGCCAACAGCGATCGGGAGCTTGGTCTTTATTCACAAGGTTGCCATTGTGTGATGGAGCGGCGCTGACTGCGGCCGGGAGTGAGCCCGCTACCCGGGGCTGGGTGTGAGCCCGGGGGCCGGGAGTGAGCCCGCTACCCGGGGCTGGGTGTGAGCCCGGGGGCCGGGAGTGAGCCCGCTACCCGGGGCTGAGTGTGAGCCCGGGGGCCGGGAGTGAGCCTGCTGCCCGGGAGTGAGCCCGCTGCCCGGGGCCGGGAGTGAGCCCGGGGGCCGGGGCCGAGTGTGAGCCCGGGGGCCGGGAGTGAGCCCGCTGCCCGGGGCTGGGTGTGAGCCTGCTGCCCGGGTGTGAGCCCGCCGCCCGGGGCTGGGTGTGAGCCTGCTGCCCGGGTGTGAGCCCGGGGGCCGGGAGTGAGCCTGCTGCCCGGGGTTGGGTGTGAGCCCGGGGGCCGGGAGTGAGCCCGCTGCCCGGGGCTGGGTGTGAGCCCGGGGCCGCCCTCGGTTCGCCAGCTCTGCGGCTGCACTCTCCAACACGGGCTGACCTGTTGTATGCATTTCCTGCACCAGGAGCTTTCGATAGGTCCACCGCAGCGTTTCCATAAACGTAAATTCCTTCTACAGACCGAATCTCAGGTCCAAGGCAGGAAGACCGAGTGAGCGCTGATCCCATTCCCTCTCCTACCTCAGTGCGAGTAAGTGTGGGGCGTGTGTGTTGTCCGGGGCTGCTGCCGACATTGTGTGGGATCAGAAGATTTATTTTGTGTTAACAGGACAATATTCTGGATTAACCAGTGTTTTTTTCAGTTGCTTTGAATCTGAAGCCTCAGGCTGATGTGTTTATAGATGAATGTATGTCTGGCTGAGGGACAAAACAATGGCTAAATCACAAATAGCAGATGTTAGAATTGAAAATACAAGAAATGTGAAATTAAAAAAAAATATCCGGGAGGTGTGCCAACACTTGGAAAATAGGAACTGAATATTTTGGGTGAATTAATTTTGAGGTAAATAGAAAGGGGGATGTAGCAATACACAAAGTGCTGGCGGAACTCAGCAGGTCAGGCAGCATCTATGGAGGGAAATAAACAGTCGATGTTTCGGGCCGAGACCCTTCATCAAGAAGAAAGGTCTCTCCTGATGAAGGGTCTCAGCCCAAAACGTCGACTGTTTATTTCTTTCCGTGGATGCTGCCTGACCTGCTGAGTTCCTCCAGCACTTTGTGTATTGCTCCAGATTCCAGCATCTGTAGAATTTCTTGTGGCAGGGTGGATGTAGCAATGTTATATTAAGTTCTGGAGATCCAGAGGTTTTGTTTTCTGTTCCTGATCTGTGCTGAATGATCTGATTTTGGTTGGAATCTTATAATTGGTGTGAGTGCCTCTGAGCTGCAGTGCAGAGACTTAAAATTTTTTTACGTTAATACTTACTGTCACTGGAAAATAGTGATGCCTTCCACAGTCTGATGGGTGGTTGATACACTTTGTAAACATTGGGAATGTCAAAGCCATCGTCTTTGGTGTTCACGACGGCCTCTGTTCCCTTGCAGTGGATTCCAAAACTCTTGGCTGAATCAGTATTCTCTTTTACATTGAAAACCACGATGATGCTGGAGGAACTCAGCAGGCCAGGCAGCATCCGTGGAGAAAAGCAGGCGGTCAACGTTTCGGGTCAGGACCCTTCTTCAGGACTGAAGATAGGAAAAGGGGAAGCCCAATATATAGGAGGGAAAAGCAGAGCAGTGATAGGTGGACAGAAGAGGGGAGGTGGGGTGGGCACAGGGTGGTGATAGGTAGATGCAGGTAAGAGATAGTGATGGGCAGGTGCGGGGGAGGAGGGGAGAGCAGATCCACCAGGGGATGGGTCAAAGGTAAGGAGAGAGGAAAAAAGGGGTAGAAAAAAAGCGAGAGAGGCTAGGACAGGGAAGAAAAGAAGCAGCATGGTGGAGAGTGTGGGTGTTGTGGGGAAGGGGGTGTGGAGATTACTTAAGGTGGGAGAATTCAATGTTCGTGCCGTTAGGCTGCAAGGTTCCAAGACGGAAAATGAGGAGCTGTTCCTCCAGTTTGTGCTGGGAATTCTCCTGGCAGTGGAGGAGGCCAAGGACTGACATATCAGTGATAGTGTGGGAGGGGGAGTTGAAGTGACTGGCGATGGGGAGATGCAGATCGCGGTTATGGACAGGGTACAGGTGTTCTGCAAAACCGTCAACTAATCAATATGGACCTCGACATTGACCTCCTTTACATTGGTGAGACCAAATGCAGACTAGGTGACTGTTGCATTTTCTTCATCATTGCTGGGAATACATCTATTTCAAGAGTACTGATAGTACCTTCATCAGCCAACACTACCTCAGTCATAATTAAGGAGAGCAATACACGTTGGCCTCATGACACCCACATCCTGTAAATTAAAAAAGAATTCAATAGTTAATTTTGTTAATAATCACACCTCCTGTTACCTGGGTTTGATCCTGACCTTGGGTGCTGTTTTGAATTTGTGTATTCTCCTTGTGACCTTGTGAGTTTTCTCTGGGTACCTGCCAAGTGCCAAAGACCTGCTGGTATAAGTTGCCCCTAGAGTAGATGGGAGGTAGGAGAATGTGGTGGGGGGCAGTTGATGAGGATGCGAGACATAAGTAGACACTGCTCTTCTAGAATTTTGGTGCTTATAGGTCCTTTCCACTACCGAAGGGGTCTACCTTTTACATAACCAGGGAAGATGTAATTCTTAGGATTTCATTACCAAATTTGAGAATTGTGTTTAGATGAGGAAACTAATGTTGAATCCAGTTTTGCAGGAATAGGAGTTGAGTTGGCTGAGATAAATCGAGGAAGGATGATAAAGATACGATTGTAGAGGAGCAGTGGCAGACGTGTAAACAAGTAATTCATTAACTTCAATCATCATTTTAAGGAGTAAGAACTCTGCTGGAAAAGTGGTGCAGCCACAGCTGAGAGTACAGTTACATTTCTAAAAACGATATCGATATGACAAATAGAAAAGTAGCCCAAGAGTTGGGATGGTTTAAAAATCGACAAAATATTGCAAGGATGTGGATAGAAAGAGAAAATATAATAATTGAGTAAATTAGCTAAGAAATATATAAACAGATTTGGAAGAGCTTTGGCATAAAAGAGAAGATATTAATATAAGTAAATGTCTATCCCTTGGAAGTTGAGGCAGGAGAAGTTATAACAAGGGA
This sequence comes from Pristis pectinata, assembly GCF_009764475.1. Lineage (NCBI taxonomy): Eukaryota > Metazoa > Chordata > Chondrichthyes > Rhinopristiformes > Pristidae > Pristis > Pristis pectinata. The sequence continues at coordinate 99,787,775 of NC_067413.1, forward strand.
TATAGAGGCAGAGACATTTAAAAAAAAGTGTCTAGCATAGGAATCTGCAGGGACCAAAACTCCCAATGAAAATGAGGAATTAAATAATAATGGAAAAGTAAAAGGAATTGCAGAAAGTAAATGATAATAAAACCTGAAAAGTTCTACGTTCAACGTTGACTTAAACTATTTCAGATACGGAGTCTGCTGCTCCCTGTTGTACCTTCCCTAGACCTATCAATGATTCACCTGCCCCATTATCATCCTTGCCCAGTGACAGGTTGGTCCTGAGGTTTATGTATGCCTTTGACTCCATTCATTGTATTCCATCCACCACAACCCCAGCCCAATAAGGTTGAAAAGGCCAATCAGTAGGAGGAAAACAATGAGGTTTCTGGAGCATGCAAGGGAGTGGTACTTTTAGTGTGAACTCACAACCTTGTCTCCCTCATCTGGGAATGGGAACGCATGCCAGCTGACCTTGGTGCTCCGACCATTTTGTCAGGAGGATTCTATTGGAGTTGGCCTTTTCCCCCTGCCCCTCCAACACCCCCTCTCTTCAGTAATGCCTTTTCCGACCATGGCATTGAAATTGCTCAGGGTGATCAATTTTTCTCCCTCTGGAATGTGGCTGGGTTGTTTTTCAAGGTCAGCGTAGAAGTCCTTCTCTGCGGCATCTATAGCTCCCAGGGTTGGGGGTATATGTGCTGATGACCAGAGCATGCTGGCTGTGTATTTGAGAAGCATGAAGTATTTATCTGCCCCACTGAGGGAGTTGCTGAAATGCTAGCTCTTTCTTGATGGCAAAACCCACCTCATGAAGATGGTGAAGGTTCGCTGTTCCTGTAGAGCTAGCCATCTCCTGCTCACCGTGTCTCAATCGGGGCAACAACATCAATGACAGAGTTCCCAGGTCAGGTCAATGGAGCAAACTTCAGGTCAGTCACTTTTGGGGCTGTCCATGAGAATCTCAACGTATCAGGTCCCTAACTTTTGATTGCAGAATAGAAGTTGCATGCACACAACTTCTTTTAATGTGGGATAGCCATTACACGCCAGATACCTCAGAGACATGACTCTTTGGCCTTGGGTAGGGGATCCAGGGCGAAAAGAGCATGAAGCCTATAACACACATGCAGAAGCAGACATGTGTGAAAGTGCCTGTCAGCATTTACATATCTGTACACACATGCAGGTGGACTCAGGCACGGATGTACCTGCCCACAGCCTCTTCCTCATCCTCCTCCCCTGCTCCAACATTGTCTGTTCCTCCCTGCCCTTGAATCTTCATCCTCAGACCTTTCACCGTGATTCACCCCTTCTTTCCCTGCTCAGGCTAAACCTTCTCCTCTCCATCTCTGGCCCAATGCCCCCCCCCCCCCCCCGGCCCCCACCCCTCTGCGTCTTCTCTATCCTGCTTCAAAAGGTGTAACGCTATTGCAAACTTTTCCTTTCACTTTGTTCCTGACCTTTCCTGCATCTTAACTTTTCCTTAACTTTTTCTGGTTGTGATGAAGCATTTTATTTTGCAGATGTTGCCTGACCTGAGTATTTTCAGGATTTTAATTTAGATTTTACTTTTGCTTTAAATGTTTGAGATCAACCATTGTCAAGCAAGTGGGTGGGCAGGGAAAAGGCAGCGAGGATTCAGGAACTGAATTCAAGGGCAGGAGTGATTACTGGACTGAACTGATGCTTATACAAGGAAAAATGAGGTGCTAATGAAGCAAGTATGTGAAATAGATTGGTCCCTCAAACTAAACAATTACTGGTGAATGGTAGAGGAGAAGGAAGCAATGAATCCAGCCCTACAAGTCCATAGATCCCTCAAAGTAGCACGCAAGGTTGCTGCGCGAGTTGATTGGGTTGTTAAGAAGGCGTATGGTGTGCTGGCCTTCATCAGTTGGGGGATTGAGTTCAAGAGCCACGAAGTAATGTTGCAGCTCTATAAAACTCTGGTTAGACCACACTTGGAGTATTGTGTTCAGTTCTAGTCGCCTCATTATAGGAAGGATGTGGAAGCTTTAGAAAGGGTGCAAAGGAGATTTACCAGGATGTTGCCTGGATTGAAGAGCATGTCTTATGAGGATAGGTTGAGCGAGCTAGACATTTTCTCTTTGGAGAGAAGGAGGATGAGAGGTGACTTGATAGAGGTGTACAAGATGATGAGGCATAGATCGAGTGGACAGTCAGAGACTTTTTCCCAGGGTGACAATGGCTAACACGAGGGGGCATAATTTTAAGGTGATTGGAGGAAGGTATAAGGGGGATGTCAGAGGTAAGTTTTTTTACACAGAGAGTGGTGGGTGTGTGGAACACACTGCCAGCAGAGGTTGGGGGCAGATACATTAGGGACATTTAAGAGACTCTTAGATAGACACATGAATGATAGAGAAATGGAGGGCTATGTGGGAGGGAAGGGTTAGATAGATCTTGGAGTAGGCTAAAATGTTGGCACAACATCATGGGCTGAAGGGCCTGTACTGTGCTGTAATGTTCTGTGAATTGAGAAATCTGTGCGATTGAAATGCACCATTCTTATTGAGAAAGCTTATTAAATCCCACAATGAACTGAGGGGAGTAAAAAAGATCCAAGTACTGTAATGCTGGGAAGTGTATGGATTGTTGCTTTTGCAGATATAAAAATGAGAACATTGCATTTTCAGTGGTCTGGAGGTATATTAGGGTTGTGCACTTGTGCTCAGTCTGATTTTTCTATTTGCCGTGCCGCTAAATGGTCCCAAGGAGTATAATCTATTGCATGAGGTTGTTAACTATTTTGAGAGAGTTGTAACTATGATATTTTTGTCATTAAATTTGTGAAATTTGCTATGGCAATTACTGCAAAAAAATGTATGATGTACAGTATGTTTAGTTTTATAACTTGAATTGTAAATGAGCTTGTATTTCTGTTGCTCTGTCCACTAACATTGTGTGTGCCTGTGGAATAGTAATCACTTCATCAACATTTATTTTTGTGTCAGAGATATGTGATTGTGATAGTTTTAAATTTTCTCAAATTAATTTTGTCTTGCTGTTGAATTCAGAGCAGTATCTGGTAATTTTATTAATGAAACAGCCTTTACATTAAGGGTGAAATGATAGAGACGAGGAAGAGAAGAAAACAGAAATGTCTGGAAGATCACACCATTCAACAGGAGGCAAAGCTGGAGGCATCGTCAGTGGATGCACACCAGGAAGAGTTTATTCTGGAACATGAGGGTGAGCAAACCTGTGCAGAAGAAATTGCCTCAAGGGAGGAAGAAGAAGTGCCTCCGAAAGACAAAAGTGATACTGGAAACAAAGATACAAAAAGCAAGCGTAAGCACTTATGTTTCTTCTGGCTTTCACTGCACTGTGGTTTAGAGATTTGTTGTTAACATGTTGTCACGGTAACAGAGTAATTACCTCATTTAATTAACCAAGGCTTAATCTTGGTTTTATTCCAAGTTAGTACTTCTGTATGCAATGTAGCCATTGTTTGAGGGCAGGTGAATCTTCTGGTCACCTGAGCTTATTGGTCTTTTGTCCCGGAGCCCACACCTTCTTGCTTCAGGCTCCCAGGTAGAGTCTTGTCACTGGGAAGCAGGTTTCCAGTTGCAAAGGCCCAGCATGGTACAGGACTAATCTGGACAAGTGGAAGGCTTCAGCCCTATATTGCTTTGACGTTTGGTGGGGACACATACCCAGTCTCACTGATTGTGAACGCTGTTGTTTAAATTGAATGTTTGTGAATGTCTTTAGCATCCATAAACATTCAAACCGCTCAAAAGCTATCTTAACAAGTAAAAGGGAATACTTACATATATAATTTTCATAGGCAGTCTTCTACAGCTGTCCCTGGCAATGAGGATGACTTGCTTCCACTATGGTTTCCCTGGATCCTTTGACTAATGTTCTGTGTGGGACTTTATCTCTGGCATACGGGTCAGGTGGATTGACTGGATTGTTGCACTTTTCTTCAGCCACTTGGTCTTGGGCCCCCGCTTGTTCTCATCAGAGAGACCCAACGTGTTTGGTGCATTCCAGCTAATTAATCAGTTTGAGTGGTTTTGGACTAGGGATTCCCATGAGCTAGTGAGTGATTTTTCTTTCAAGGTGGGTTTGAGGACATTTTATGATCCATTTTCTTTGTACTCCTGGAGAACTCCGTGCACAGTAGAGCATTTGCTTCAGAAGCCTGGTATCAGCCGTTGAGTGTGATCAGAGCCTCGATGCTGGGTGAGGATGCTGACGTTAATTCACCTATCCCACCAGAGGATTCACAGCATTTTGCAGAGGCAATGTTGGCTCTTCTCTGGTGCTTTGAAGTGCTTACTCTAGGTTGTACTTGTCTTGGTGGGCTATGAGCTTGGTGTCAAATTTGGGGCCTGGTCCATGAATTCCTTTGCCCTCTGGTTATAGATACCTTTGCAATGGGGAAAGGTTTACCACTGTCAACCCTGTCTATACTTTTGTACACCTCCATCAGGTGCCTCTTCAGCTTTCCCTGCTCCAGGAAAAACAGACCCAACCTATCCAATCTTTCCTCGTAACTGAGCCACTCCATCCCAGGCAACATACTGGTGAATCTCGGCTGTATCCTCTCCATGTCATTCTTATACCATAGCGACCAAAACTGCACACAATGAGCCAGATTTTCCAATTTTTTTAATAAAGCTTCCCTCTTATATTCTATGCCCCTGCTATGTTCCCTCCTTACAACCCTATCGATCTGTGCTGCCACTTTCAGATTGTTATTGTAACAGGAAGCTGTTCAGTCAATGTCACCTGCAGTCCAGAACCAAGGTCACTCAAACCCTGGTCGTCGAGCAGCAGTGTGAAGACTATACGGGCATATGTGTATGTTCATGGGACATTGTCCAAGTCATTGATAGCTTGAAAGGTTGGGCCTTGCACTCAATTCACAAAACAAAGGCTCTTTACCAATGTGCCCCCTTCGATATAGATCCACGATGATCCCCTGGATAATGGGGACCACTTCCTATATATTAGAAGCCACCTCTCAGCATTGGCAGACCATTGGCCTTCAGTGCACTAGTGCAGCCTTTGGCCATCTGAGGTAAAAGATTTTGTTTGGAGATCATAACCTCGATCCTGACACAGAGCTCACGGTCTACCAGGCAGCAGTGATCCCTGTCCTGTTTTATGCTTCTGATACTCATGGCATCAATATAGCTCCATAAAGACATGAAGGACACCTCTGATGTAATGCCCCATTCTTAAATCTCTGCTCTCTGCAAATCGCATTCACTGTTGTTACAAAACAAGAACACATTAGATTGTAGTCATAGTAGTCAGCCCTCAAATATTGGTTTCAAAAAAAAAACCTCGTGCAGTAATTTGTTTTTGTGAATCTTTTGCCCTCGTCTTTAATTGGTATTCATTTTGGGAGTGTAATAATTAGTTTTACACTGGCATGTACTAGCAAACCAAATCTCCTTACTGATGGTGTACCTCTTCCCACTACCCATTTGCTTGATCAATCGTATCTTTACCCTCTTGGTGTGGAATTTGGTCACCTCACTCGAAATTAATTATATTTCTGCAGTTCAAGGAAAAATTGTAGAGTCTGGTTTTAAGTTTTTAATTATAAGCATTATTTTAATATTGAAACCATGGGTTTAATTTGTCCAGCACATTATACAACCTGAAAAAAAACTTCTCATGAAGTAAACTATCCTCTTGAAATGCATGCCACTTGAGGGCTGAACTGCACAAATCAGGCTATGATTCTGTAAATAAAGAGTTTCTGTGTAAGATTACATGCTTATAGCATGGAATTATAATTTTAAGGTAGACTTGTAAATAGTGAGCTAATTTACAAAACTAAAGTGCACTTATTTTTTGACATCCCTTGGAGGAAAGAAAGGCACAATTGTTAAATTCAACTGCATCGATTCTATTGTTAGTTATTTGTTTCAGTTATTAATGTGAAAGTACACCTGTTTCCAGTGTGTGAGGTATTTATGTAACTCATATTTCCATGAGCATTAAACACTTTGACTTGAACTGTTTTACAGCTGCCCTTCATCAGTGGGCAAAGGTTTTCTTTGGCAGCTGGGCAGCAATTGCAAGCGGAATGTTGTATGCTGTGTACCTTTCTACATTTCATGAAAGAAAATTCTGGTTTTCCAGCAGACAGGTGAGATTATTTGTACATTTTGATGTTTGCTTAATATGCTGTTCATAATACTGCCAAAGATTTTCTTCCTGGCTCTTCCCTGAAGATGATCACTTGCACTTGCAGACATTTGTGGTTCTCTTGCATTGTGCCCTGGTGGCAGTTCTTCACGTGGACATGTGGGGGAAGTATTACAGACTGTTATCGATCTTATGACCGATAGCTGCAAGTACTATAAAACATCACATTTTACTGACCCAATTTGCTCACACTAACGTCATCGAATGTTCAGTTTTATTTCAAGCCTCTAAAGGGATGTTACTATATATATGTTGTATTTCTTATGGGTATAATTTGTTGTGGGGAGTAGGTTGACTGTGGCTGCTGAGGGGAAAAGATCAGACGTGCTCAATTGAAGCAGTAGAGGAAGAAGGAAAAAACAAAATTTTGTCTTGTCTGGAATATCACCCAAGCTAGGTACTCTAATATTGACCTTTATTTAGTAATTGGTTTATTATTGTCACATAAGATAAGAATCAGATAAGATATCTGTATTAGTCACATGTACATCGAAACACACAGTGAAATACATCTTTTGCGTAGAGTGTTCTGTGGGCAGCCCACAAGTGTCGCCACACTTCTGGTGCCAACATAGCATGCCCACAACTTCCTAACCTGTATGTCTTTGGAATGTGGGAGGAAACCCACGCAGACATGGGGAGAACGTACAAACTCCTTACAGACAGTGGCCGGAATTGAACCCTGGTCACTGGCGCTGCAGTAGCGTTACGCTAACCGCTACACTACCGTGCCTGTCCACATGTACCCAAATACAGTGAAAAACTTTGTTTTGCATGACATCCATATAGATCATTTTAAAACATCAGTACATTGAGGTAGTACAAGGGAAAACAATAACAGAATGCAGAATATAGTGTTACAGTTACAGAGAAAGTGCAGTGCAGGCAGACAATAAGGTGCAGGGTCATAACAAGGTAGACTGTGAGGTCAAGAGTATATTTCACAGAAGGTCGTTCAAGAGTATTATAATAGCGGGATGGAAGCTGTCCTTAAGCCTGGTGGTACTGTTACAGACTCAGTGAAAGTCCCTTTAAGATAGAGAGTGTGTGTGTATGTGTGTGTGGGGCGTGCTTACGTCAATAGAAGATAAAGGACGTAATGACGTTGTTGAAGAAGTCAGAAGAAGAAGGAGAGAGAGAGAGAAGGGAGAGAGACACCAGCCTGCTTGTTTTCTCTATCGATGGATGAGAAACAATAACTGTGTTTGCCACTGAAATCCATGTATGGAAGTTGGAAGTAATCCGGTGGAGTTCACTTTGTTGCTGACCTGTAGAAGGAAACAGGTATTTGTATGTGGACGACCACGGTTCGGATGCTTTTCGGGGTGAGGAAGTCACTACCGAGTAAACACTGAAGTGTCGTTTGGGTTCCATCGTGGAACATTTGGATTTCGTATTTACTCTCTCTATGTTTCTCTACGTCTACGTCTTATCTTCAGACAACGGTGGTTGTTGAAGAAGCCCTTGCTCATGTTTCACCTTATGGCTTGCGGAACAGAACTTTAAGAACCATTCCGGAACTTGGAGTTTGGGACTTTGTCACCCACACACACGACGAGTTTAGTTTTGGGGTTAACGTTCGAGGTTTAACATTTTTGAATTCTAACATACTAACATTTTTACTTTTATTTTACGTATTATCATAAGTAGTGATTAATAAAATAGTTTTTAACACTGAATCATGCTCAGTGTGTTTCTTTTGTTGCTAGTTCGTGACAGTACATGTTTTCAAGCTTTTGGTATTGGTTTATTATTGTCACTTGTACCGAGGTACAGTGAAAAACTTGTCTCTTGTACCTTCTGATGATTGAAGGGGGCAAAAGAGAGAGAGGCTGTTGTGGGAAGGGTCTTTGATTATGTTGGCTGCTTTTCCAAGGCAGTGTCAACAGAGGGGAGGCTGGTTTTCGTGATGGACTGAGCTGTGTCCACAACTCTGTGCAATTTCTTACGGAGCATGTTTTTAAAGAAATTCTTAAGTGATTGTTAACAAGTAACTTTTTAAACATATTTCTGCTCTTTTTAACCTGTGTCTTTCTAAAGTGCTGACACTAAGTTTTGGAATGCATTGAACATCATCTATACCACTGATAGAGTAACATTACACTTGTACTAGCTTTTTTAACCAGTTTGGTTAGTCAATTTCCCTGTCTCTCTCCCTGTAGCTCTGCAATTTTTTTCCTTATTTGAAAGCCATGGTTAAATCTGCTTTCACTATCAGGCACTGAATTCCAGGTCATTACTGCTTACTGCATGAAAAGGAATTTCCTTGTCTTGCCTTGGTTCCTTTGTCAGTCGCCGTGCACCCTCTGTCGAAGTCACCGTTCACTAACCATAGTTGTTAACTGCTTTAAGCAATTTAGCAACTCCGTAACAATCTGACTGGATTGCTGATTTCAGCCAGGTTAGTTCCTTGAGAAATTTCACTCCACCATTTCCCTGCTGTGTTTTGTGATGTGATGGGCTGTACTGATTTCAGATGGTCTCAAGGCAGCTTCAATCAGCTGGCCATTCTTCATTAAAGTGTGATTACATGAAAGGTGAGATTTTTGGTGCCACAATTAATAGCTGGAAGAGAGAATTGTTAATTAATGTTTTTGTTTCTTTCCTGCTACAGTGTATAATAGGGAAATGGTGCTTGTGCCAATTAATGCTTAATACCAAACTGAGGACACAGTAATTTTGTTCTCTTTCACTCTTTACTTCATTTCTTGAAGACTATGGTTATAATACTTCTATGACATGCTGAGGTTATGAAAGGTACTATAGAAATACAATATCAGAATCAGGTTTATTATCACTGTCGCATGACGTGAAATGGGCTGTTTTGCGGCAGCAGTACAGTGCAAAGACATAAAATTACTATAAATTACAAACGTAAATAAATAGTGCGGAAAAAAAACGAGGTTGTGTTCATGGACCGTTCAGAAATCTGATGACGGAGGGGAAGAAGCTGTTCCTGAATCGTTGAGTGTGGGTCTTCAGGCTCCTGTACCTCCTCCCCGATGGTGGTAACGAGAAGAGGGCATGACCCAGGTGGTGAGGGTCCTTAATGATGGATGCCGCCTTCTTGAGGCGCCGCCTCTTGAAGATGTCCTCGATGGTGGGGAGGGTTGTGCCTATGATGGAGCTGGCTGAGACTACAACCCTCTGTGGCCTCTTGCATTGAAGCCTCCATACCAGGCAGTGATGCAACCAGTCAGAATGCTCTCCACTGTACATCTACAGAAATTTGTAAGAGTCTTTGGTGATGTACCAAATCTCCTCAAACTCCTCACGAAGTAGAGCAATTTTGCTCTTTCTGCTGGAGTACAGTTCAATGGATTACCAAAAATCCACATATTTGGCACACTACTCTGAGGGGTATTGCTTCCAAATCATTATTTGTTGGGAAGGATGGACCATTCTTTCATATCTTTGGTGGGATTGTCTGCCAAGTATTTCTCTCGTGTTTAGAGATGGATGTTCAGAGGCTAAACTGGAAAACCGGAATGTTGATCAGACAGCGTGACTAACCCATACTTGTTTAATTTGGCGTAGGCACTGCAACATATTCATTCTGGCAGCTCATTATAATGATCACTTTGTGCAGCATTCTTGGCTTATTGTCACAGCAGGGAGCCCAATTTCAGGAGCAATTAGCACCAGTTAAAGTGTAGCTAAAGGAGAGATGCGTTGTGCTGCAGCGGGTTCTGATGTGAGTGGTGTATTGGTGACATTCTTGGCTTTGTCCACGTGGAATCGATATAAAGAGATTTTCAGAAGCACGATTTCTGATACAAGGGGTTGCTGGGGGGAATGATAAGGTAGTTAAAGGCAGGGCCTTTGGAACTGAAGGTGGCCTGAATGACATTACAGAATAGCACAGAAATCAGCAGACACTGTGGCGTAGCAGAGCTGCAATGGAAGCCTTGGTACAGGATGTGGAAAATAACAAAAGATGTTCTGTTTCTACACGATTCCAGGAGACTACTTGCATGTGTACTTGGAAATCTAAATGTGGAAATAACTATGGTAATGAATGCTAAGAGTTTTGACACCCAGAATTCAGTGGTGTGAAATGTTCAGTGAGCTCCCACAGGTGACCTACCAACTGCAGCACTAATGTCAGTCATCAATGCACCACAACCCTTCAAATACCTACCAGCAATCTCTGTCAAATGTAGCGCAAGCTTCACACTTCTGTGTTCTGGTCTACTTCTAAGCAACTTTTACAGAGCTGACATTGCAGCAAATCTCATTCCCATATCTCATAGCCTGCAATTAATGCAGGCCACTCAGTTACGAAAGCCATGTCACATTGCACTGTGTACTCACCGACACATCTGCCTCATGAAAGGCAAGGTGACTTCCAACTGGAGGTAGCGACAGCTAGCTGGCAGGAGATGGGGGAAGCTGCATCATCTTACCCCAGTGGTGGAGGCATTGCTTTCACATTACCAGGTCGCCATTTACAGAAATCATGGCCTGCAGTGGGCAGGAAAATGGTTGGATCCTCCTCCTTGCATCTTGGTCTTAACAGAGAGAAAGGGAAGTGGTAATCAGAGTTATGCATATTGATATTGTTGTTGGATTAGTTGCTCATAGAGAGCTCGACGCTGCCTCCTGGTTTCCTCTTCAACTGTTTGGCATTTCCTTGCCATGTAGCTGGGGCAAGGTTTGAGCACTCATGATGATGAGGTTGTGCAACGTACAAACAGGCCACCGTGATTCCTGAGAGCTGCTTTGTGGACTTCCTCTGGACTGGACCAGGGAGGGAGATCCTTGTTTGAGAATGCTGGTGGGTCCACTGTATGACATTTCATTTGCTGGTACGGCATCACTTGTATGCATGTTAAATACAAGTCATATTAACGCATGGTAGCTCTTGTTGGCCTCTGTGTTGTGGTGGCTCAAATGGAGATGGCACAATGGACTGTAGCAGAATGAAAGGGTCCTGACCACTGCCGTGATACTGCACATTGACCTGTGTGAAGTGTTGCAGTAAAGGAACTACTTCTGCTTGTGGTCCATCTTTAAGTTGATATGTGGCACCTGCCAAGCAAGTCATCAGCACCTGCAGTCCTTGTGTAGTTGTTGCTGGCTTTGGCAGATTCTCTGTAGCAAGAGGGAATGAAATATGCTCAGCTAAAGTGGAAGAACATTGAACATTGAATTCTCCCACTTTAAGTAATCCCCACACACCCCCCCACCACCATGCTTCTTTTTTTTTCTACCCCTTTTTTTCCTCTCCTTACCTTTGCCCCATCCCCCGGTGGATCTGCTCTCCCCTCCTCCCCCACACCTCCCTATCACTATCTCTTACCTGCATCTACCTATCACCACCCTGTGCCCACCCCACCTCCCCTCTTTTGTCCACCTATCACTGGTCTGCTTTTCCCTCCTATATATTGGGCTTCCCCTTTTCCTATCTTCAGTCCTGAAGAAGGGTCCTGACCCGAAACGTTGACCGCCTGCTTTTCTCCACGGATGCTGCCTGGCCTGCTGGGTTCCTCCAGCATCATCGTGTTTTTCATCTAGATTTCAGCATCTGCAGTCCTTTGTTTCTCAAGATTTTCTAAAGTGGAAGAGGCTTGTGCTAAAAACAGTGCTAAATTGGGGAAAGACTAATTTCAAGTGTATTAGATGGCAAGTGGGGAGAATAGGTTAGGAACACTGGTTATTGGGTAAATACACATCTGATGTGTGGGAGTCTTATAAAGACCAGCTGATTAACATTCAGGACCAGCATGTTCCTGTGAAGATGAAAGATGGGTATAGCAAGGTTTGGGAACTTTGGATGACGAGAGATGTAAGTTCAGTCAAAAAGAAAAAGGAAGTATATGTAAGGTTCAGGAAGCTGAAATCAGACAAGACCTTTGAGGAATATAAATGGAGCAGGAAAGAACTCAAACAAGGAATCGGGAGAGCTAAAAGAGGCCATGAAATGTCCCTGATAAGTAGGATTAAGGAAAATTCCACGGCATTTTATATATGTATTTAAAAACAAGGGAGTAGCTAGGGAGAGGGTAGGACCACTCAACGACAAAGGAGGGAATTTATGTCTGGAGCCAGAGGAAGTGGGCAAGGTACCAACTGAGTACTTTGCATTGGTATTCACCAAGGAGAAGGACGTTGAGGATAATGAGGTCAGGGAGGGGTATGTTTATATTCTAGGGCATTGTTTCTAGGGGAGGCACAAGAGATTCTGCAGATGCTGGAATCTGGAGCAACACACACAACACGCTGGAGGAACTCAGCAGGTCAGGCAGCACCCATGGAAGGAAATAAACAGTCGGCATTTCGGGTCAAGACCCTTCATGAGGACTCCATGATGAAGGGTCTCGACCCGAAACATCGACTGTTTATTTCCCTCCATAGATGCTGCCTGACCTGAGTTCCGCCAGCACTTTGTGTGTGTTGTTTCTTGGGGAGTTTGTTTTCGAGTAGGTTAATTACTCCCTGAAGTCTCTGGGTGTACATGGTCTCCTCTTTTCCAACCTGTCCCACCTCTCTGTCGTACTGCTAGATACTGGCGATTTTTCCTCTTCCCTCTCAGTCCTGATGCAGAGTCTCGACCCAGAATGTTAACTTGCACCTTTTGCCTTCATGAATGCTGTTTGACCCGCTGAGTTCTTCCAACGTTCTGTTTTATTGTTTCAGATTCCAGCATCTGCTGTCTCTTTTGTCTTCCTCTCCCTTCTTGTATCGGTTTATTATTGTCACTTATACTGAGGTACAGTGAAAAACTTGTCTTACAAACCGATCTTACAGGTCAATTCGTTACACAGTGCAGTTACATCAAGTTAGTACAGAGTGCATTGAGGTAGTACAGGTAAAAAAAAATAACAGTACAGAGTAAAGTGTCACAGCTACAGAGAAAGTGCAGTGCAATAAGGTGCAAGGTCACAACAAGGTAGATCGTGAGGTCATAGTCCATCTCATCGTATAAGGGAACTGTTCAATAGTCTTATCAGTCCTTATTAGTTCTTTCCTCCCCTCCACTCACCCATGCATTTGCTTAAAAGTGCTGCATCTCCAGCTTTTTTTTTTCAATTCTGATGTAAGTTCATAGACTTGAAACACTAACTTTGTTTCCCTCTCGGGATGCTGCCCTGAACAGCTGAGCATTTCCACCGTTTTGTGTTTATTCTGCATCTTCAGATTTTGTATTTGAAAGTCAAACAGTTTCAATATTCTGGTGGCATTAAATCAAGTAGTTAATAGGAATGTATTGACACATGGTGTGCCAGGTGAATTTCATCAGCAAAATAAAGATAAAGCAATAGTGTGAGATCCTACAAATGTAATCAAGGTTGCCTGTTTCATGTTAAGTGAAAATACTTGGGAATCATTGAACTGAAAAAGTACAGATTTAATAAATATCAATCCATTACCAGTGAAGGTTGGTTAGCTTTCCAGAGTATTTTCTTGTACTGTCCCACTCGCATTGCTGTTCCTACTAAAAATGCAAAATCAAGGCTCTATCCGGGCTCAAAAATAATAAGGCCTCAGGAGCAGACGGCATCCCCACTGAAATTCCAAAACTCAGCAGAGAAGACGTTCAGTAATTGCAATGTCCACGTCTGGTGAAGGAACCTCACAGGTGCTGCAGTGATGTTCATTTTCAGGAAAGGAGACTTCGCCACAGGGAAAGTCACCAGCAGGATCTTCCTCTGAGTAGCCAAAGATCTACTCAAATCACAGTGTGAAATCTATCCATCTAGATGCACCTTGTGATGTTCAGCTTGTGATAACTCCAAGAAAAATGCACCAACCGCTATATTTAGGCTTCCTTGACTTCAAAATATTTGACTCCTTCAATCAGGAAGGTCTGTGAAATGCCCTTCTCAAATTCTGCTGCCCACAGAAATTTGTTTCAATGTTGTTTGTTCTGCAACTGTATGCAGGCCATGACACTAACCTTTGGGTCTAGCACGGACCAATATCGGTGAAGACGGGTCTCAAGCAAAGCTGCATCATTGCCCCATTATTTTTCTGAATTTTCCTCATACAGAGTTGTACCTGCCTCCAACAAACTTCCCTCAGGAGTGGTGCTAATCTTGAGAACTAATGGAAACTGTTCAAGCTGTGGCAATCACATTTGAGAACCAAGGTTACCCAAACCTTGGCAGTTGAACTGTAGAATGCAGACGAAACTTATGTTTGCATACACTCGGACGCAGAGCTCCAATTCATTGTTGACTCGTTCACTGAAGCGTACAAGAGGATGGGCCTTGTGCTCAACATCTGCGAGACTGACGTCCTCTACCAAATTGCTGTCTCTACAGAATCTCCAAATTCATTTGAAGGAGAAGCAAACCAATGTCCGCATTCTCTCCCAGGCCTACTTTCCCTGCCTTGAGGCCCTTATTACTCAGCGGGTTGCATCGGACAAGCCACGCAGTTCTCATGCCCGATGTGAGAGCTCTGAAATGGACACTCTGTTCCGCGCTGTCATGGGAAGAGGTTACCAGGTGGACAGAGAAAAAGATTCAAGGACGTGCTCAAAGCTTCCTTGAGGTGCAGCGTCCGAATTGATGCTGAAGTCTTCTTATGATTGCAATGCACACAAAGTGCTGGAGGAACTCAGCTTGTCGGGCAGCATCTGGAGGGAAGTAAACAGTTGACGTTTCGGGTCCAGACCTTTCATCAGGACATTATTGGGTACTTTTACAAAACTTTGTTTTGGTACTGCCTCCTGCCTCACTTCTGTTGAGAATTGCATTATCTCTATCTTTCTCCAATGAGTCCTTTTTATTCTACTGTGCTCTGATTTCTTGCAGTGTTTCATATATTATGACTGTGAAAATAGGTACATATCAAATGTGTTTAATTTGCTGTGAAGCATTTTGAGTCATCTGCATTGAAAGTCTCTTTCATTTCAAGCGATTGGGTTTCCAGCCACACCCATTACAGGCTGTCCCTTGTAACTCACTGTTTGTGGAAAATCTCTGCTGCATTCTCCCAGTTCCTGTCTTCTTCATTTACCGGTGATAATTCAATGCTGGGTCTTCCTCGTAGTAATGATTGGCAGAACCATTAGATCTGGTGTGGCCAGTTTCTCAAGACTCTCCTTTCAAAGCAATGATTGGATCCTCTTGTCTGTATCTTGCCACCACATGCTTTTGCGTTTACCAGGTTATTACCAGTTATTTCCATAATTTACAATGCAATCCAGCTACTAAGCAAGTTGTTATTTCCTCTTCTTTTGCTGTTTACTGGAGGCCCAATTACCTTCAGGCCATCCTTGATCAACCACATCCAACTGCAGTGGCCCACTTTGCCACATCTTTGTGTAACAGCTGAATTTGCCAGGTTTGTTACTTCAGCAGCTCCCACTTCATGGACTGAAGCAATGAGCGATCCTTTTATATGGGACTATGATTCATTTCCTCTAATCTAGTTTATTGTATTCACTACTGTGGTCTTCCCTGTTTTGGGAAACTGATCACATCATTGCTGTGTTTAATTTTGACAGCCTTGGTTTTGGTCACTCAGTCTGCCACGCACACTTGGTTCTTCACCTTTTGCCACCAATGGTTCTTCAGCCCAGCTCAATGCAAGTTTTGAGGAAATCACCCTTTATCTAGGTGACTCAGCTGCCCATGGGATAGATGAAACTTTAGTAATTTCCAACCTCAACTATACCCTCGTATATAACTTCCTCATTGGTATAGTGGTTAGTATCCCCGCCTGTCGCCAGGGTTCAATTCCCCGACGGGGAGTTATAAATCTTTTAGGGGTGGCATGGTAGTATAGCGGTTAGCATAACGCTATTACAGCGCCAGCGACCCAGGTTCAATTCCCGCTACTGTCTATAAGGAGTTTGTATGTTCTCCCCATGACTGCGTGGGTTTCCTCCGGGTGCTCCGGTTTCCTCCCACATTCCAAAGACGTACAGGTTAGGAGCTGTGGGCATGTTATGTTGGCGCCGGAAGAGTGGCGACACTTGTGGCCTGCCCCCCCAGCACATTCTCAGATTCTCAGTAATGCAAAAGGTGCATTTCACTGGGTGTTTCAATATACGTGTGACTAATAAATAAAGATCTTATCCCTAATTTTCTTTTGAGTAGGGTTAGTATTAGTGTAAGAGGGTGTTTTTGTTGGGGGGGTGTTGCGGGGTGGGGTGGTGGGAGCGGAGTAAAGAGGCACATTACCATTTTAGTGTAGGTGTCTCATTTGTACAAAATTCCGGCAGGGAGATGTTTATCCAAAGCACTGCTCCTTATTTGTTGTAAAGAATTAATCTACTGCTTGTTTCTGGCATTTTTTTTATTTTCAATTTAAGCCTTTCTCATCAGTAGGCTTTTTTCCAACCACCCTAAAATTCAGCTTTCTGCTGTCTAATGTATGTATTTCTTCCACTCTGGAAACCTAGAACAAAAGTAAAAAATTGTGTTTTTTAGGCAGGTAACCTGTCAACTTCCTTGATGTGAAGAAATATGAAGTAGTTGGGAGATTTTTCTTTATCTTGTTGCCAAGTTGCAGTGAATATTAAAACCAAATGTTTGGAAGCACATGCTTGAAAATGAACCTGTGGTTAGTTGGTGTAAAATATCTCCATCCTTTCTGCAGGCATGGGCTTCAAACCCCCTATTACTTGGGTAATCAATAAACCTTGGATCATGATATAAATGTGAAAGGTTTATCAGTATTTATCTTGCACTCTCTGAAATCCTCTGCTTATTTTTGTACATCCTGTACACAAATTTATATCATGGTGTTCAATTTTTAGATTTATTTGTTGGTGTTTGATTTTATTTTCATTGACACACGTTTTGCGGTTTCTCACTGTCAATGGGAATGATGTTAAACCCCTCACTTACCTCCTTTATTTCCGTGCTTTTTAGGACCTCGAACGAGAAATTTCTTTTCAAGCGGACAGTGGCTTATACTACTATTATTATAAAAAGATGTTGCAGGCAACGTCAATCCAAGAAGGTATTTTAATTTGCAATATATCTTTTTGTGTTCTGTGGGGAAAATCTGCTATTTGTAGCTTTTAGTTGCACTTTTAACTCACAGTGAATAGGTTTACTTTTTCCCCCCTCTGGGAATGTAGCCTGGCTTTTGCTCTGGACTATTTTAAAGGTTTTATGTGTAAATGTTTCTGTGGGTGCTCTGTGATGTAATCTATGTTAATTGCTTCTGGATTTTTAAATAATATTATTGAATGTTTGCAACCCATTGTGTTGTTGGACCTTTTTTTGCATGCTTGCCGTTCTCTGCTGGTGACCTTCTCACTGAGGTCATTAAATGTGTGTCAAAACATCTTTCATGGAGGAAGATAATCAGGCAAGGAACTTGGTTTCTAAATGTGTAAAAGTGACTCCCTTACTCCATTTAAGCCAGTGTAAAAATGTATTTCTTTTTTTCCTCTTGTTGCATTATTTGTTTTAATTCCACTTTGATGGAAAGTGTTTTATTTTCACTTTTTTTTAATTAGGATTTTTTGAACTGACACACGATAACAAGACATTATCATTAAGGACCCTTAATTCGGTGCAGCAAATCGGTCTGTATCCGGAGGTCTTTGCTGGCATTCTGTACCGTATTACTGGTAGTCGGGTATGTAGTCTGCCAACGTGCATCTAGCCTTTTTAGACACTTTTTTTAATGTAATTTATTTTCATTTTGACAATAATAATAATTAAATGTAATCTCTGTTCAATGACACCAGTAGAGTAGTTTTTTTATTGCAGTAATGAGTACACTGCCTATGTAAGTTATTGATTGCAGATGTGTTCGATAAAGCAAAACTTTGATAGTCTGCGTATCACTCTGTTTCTCCCCACTCACTGCATTTGGCTGTGAAAGGTGGTGGCGTTTAGACAGTTAACGGGAGGAGAAGGCATTCTGAGCATCATCATCTTGCTATTGAATACAAAGGCCAGGAATTGTTAGCAATGCCCTTCAGCCAAGGAGTGGAGTGGATCCCTGTCTCCCTCCAACCCAGAAGGTTAACTTGGCTGTCCTGTGCGGTTTCTTTTATGTGGAATGCCGGTTTTCCCAGATATTCAACAGAGAGGGAGGATATCCCCAGGGAAGCCCCAGCACCATAACTGGCTTATCATGAGCTTTGGAGCCTTTCACCTTCCATTGGCCAGGATTACTTGTGTGGAGTGAAGCTAAGGTTGCAAATCAGAGCTTGGATTTGTTTTTTTTTCTGACTGTTATTCCAGCCTCATCACCTTGGGCTGCTTCACTGTTAATTAGTGCCTTTGTCACTCTGAACGACTCCTGCTCGCGTTGCCTTGTAGGCTTGCTTCTGCTTGCCCTCCAGTGTTTATGTAAGTCTCTTCCTGGGGTACTGGGGCCTTGCCCATTGTTGGTTTGTCACTGGACCCTCTCTCACTCACTCTCTCTCATTGTAATGTCTGTGGGCTCAATCCTTAGGCCTCACTCACTCATGATCCCTGCCTACAATCAGCACTGACTAGGTCCCGTCCTCTGTTTGAGGGATGCTGTTATGACAACCCTATTCTCGAGGTACATATGTCACAGAATTCTGCTAATTTGATTCATATCATGGAATGTAATGGGAAGGCTGAGAGCACTGAATGCAGCAAAGTAGACAACATCCCTACAATTGGACTGAAACCCAGTGCTCCAGAACTATCAAGATCCAACAATTCTCCTCCAGCTCCAGCAATGCCACTGACCTATTTGAAAAATTTTGTGGGTATATTCTGCCTAGAAAATGTAGAATGAATCCAACCTATTGGCCTTTTTCAGTGCATCAGTAAAGTCATGGACGATGCTGTCCACAGCACTATCGGGCAACACTTGCTCATCAACAATTGACTTGCATCGCAGTTTTGAGTTCTACCTTGACCGTACAACTGCAGACCTTATTGTAGACTGGGTTCAAACATGGACCAACAAGCTGAATTCCAGACATGAAGTGAGTAATTGCCCTTGACCTCAGGTAGCATTTGACTGAGTGGACATCCAAAGGCAAACACCAATATAGCTGAAATCATACTTTGTACAAAGGAGGATGGTTGTAATTGTCAGAGGTCAATTGTCCCAGCCTGAGGATGTTGATGCAGGAGTTCCCTGGGGCATTGTCCAGGGCCCAATTATTTTTACCCTGTCTTCAGAGGAGAGGTAGGGATGTTCGCCAATGATTGCACAAAGTTCAGTTCCACTTGCAATTCTTCAGATAACAAAGCAGTTTGTCCCTGCCTGCTGGAAGACCTAGGTAACACTGAGGCTTTGATTGCCACAGTTCAAGTAACATTTGGTTCCAGCTGATTCCCAGCCATGACTATTTTTAACAAGGGCAGGATCTAACCACCTCCCTTGACACTCGATGGTATTCCCATTGCTGAAAACAAGCAACATCAATGTCTCGGTGGCTACAATTCAGTGGAGGTGTAACCGTATGCACAAAAGTGGTTTTGAGGTAAGAGATTGGTCTAAATGTTACTGAATGGCAGAGTGCACGTGGGGTTGAATGGTCCTCACCAGCATCTATTCCTTTTGTTCTTAATTCAGGAAAGTGGCCGACCACTATCTTCACCAGAGTGACTAGTGATAGATATTAAATGCTTGACTTGCCAGCAATGCATATATCCCCTCAGTAAATTTCAAAAACTGTAATTGTCACCTCCATTACAACACGCTTAGCAATGGTTAGTGGAAGGAAAATCATATTTCAGCATCATCCCTCCAAAAGCCAGGTGCCTGCACAGTACGAAAGAGGGGCTCTGGTAGAGATAACCAGAACGCTGGGGTGCCAAGGAACAGGGTGCAAGATTCTGGGCGATCACTGCAGCAGACTCAGGGCATGTTATTATGGTAACTTCAAAGAATCTGCTCAATCTTCAATTTTCTTGTTCATTTTCTATAACTTAATTTGTGAAGACTCATGTTATTGAGTTATTTTCTCTTTCATTTGTAGGAAGCAATCGAGCCTGTGTATTTTTACATTGGTATAATATTTGGGTTGCAGGCAGTTTACGTGACTGCACTGTACGTCACAAGCTGGATGCTGAGTGGGACGTGGATGGCAGGCATGCTTACGGTCATTTGGTATATTATTAACCGGTAAGGTTATAATAAAGCAGAAATCACATTTTCTTTTGTTTTAACTTTGTCAGAACTTCTAAAAAGAATAGATAATAAATGGATGTAACCCCATCTAGTCTGGTGTTCTTTAATTGCATGAATGTGGATTTTGGCTACCCTAAGCCTTGAGGATGTAGGAATTGTCCTAACTGGGGTAGAATGTCCGTACTGACATATCTTATTCTAGCTGGAGGTCTGTGACATGGTGCTCCTCAGGGATCTGTACTGGAACCTCTGCTGTTTGTGATGTATATAAATGTCCTGGATGAATATGTACGTGGGTGGGTTAGTAAGTTTGCAGACGATACAAAGATTGGTGGTGGTGTGGATAGTGTAGGAGACCGGCAAAGGATACAGCGGGATACGGATCAGTTGCAGATATGGGCGGAGAAATGGCAGATGGAGTTCGAACCGGCCAAATGTGAAGTGTTGCAGCTTGGGAGATCAAATGTAAAGGGTCAGTACACTGTTAATGGCAAGAATATTAAGTGTTGATGAGCAGAGGGATCTTGGGGTCCAAGTTCATAGCTCCCTGAAAGTAGATGCACAGGTTGATAGGGTGGTAAAGAAGGCATGTGGCAATGCTTGCCTTCATTAGTCGAGGCATTGAGTTCAAGAGTCAGGAAGTTATGCTGTAGCTTTATAAAACTTTAGTTAGGCCGCATCTGGGGTATTGCATTCAGTTCTGATCGCCCCATTATAGGAAGGATGTAGAGGCTTTGGAGAGGGTGCAGAAGAGGTTCACCAGGATGCTGCCTGATTTGAGGACGTGCTATGAGGAGAGGTTGGACCAACTTGAGTTGTTCTCTCTGGAGCGACGGAGGCTGAGGGGTGATCTGATAGAGGTTTATAAGATTATGAGAGGCATAGATAGAGTAGACAGTCGGTATCTTTTTCCCAGGGTCGAAATGTCTAATACCAGAGGGTGTGCATTTAAGGTGAGAGGGGGTAAGTTCAAAGGAGATGTGTGGGGCAAGATTTTTTTACACAGAGAGTGGTGGGTGCCTGGGATGTGCTGCCAGGGGTGGGGGTGGAGGCAAATATGATAGGGGCGTTCAGGAAGCTCTTAGATAGGCACATGGATGAGAGGGAAATGGTTGGATATAGATATTGTGTAGGCAGAAGGGATTAGTTTAGTTGGGCATTTTATTACTAATGTAATTGGTTTGGCACAACATTGTGGGCCGAAGGGCCTGTTCCTATGCTGTACTGTTCCATGTCCGATGTCACACTATTGCTGCTGAAATGTGAGGTGATGCTGAAGACCTGCTACAAATGGACACATTAACAAACTAATCGTCTAGCTTTTGGCAGTCATCCTTTTAAAGGAATTTATCCCACTTGGCAGTGAAAGTAACTGGAGCTCAAGGGATTTTCCTGCTCTCCTTTTGCTGTATTTAATTATGTCCTTTTTAATTATGTGCCAACAGTTGTGTGACACTCTTGTTTCTGAGTCAGAGTGCTGTGGGTTTGAACTACAACCAGGCGCTCGTGTAGGGAAGAAAGTGCAACCTCGAGTGCACTGAAGGGCAGCCTCTCTGTATGAGCTGCCATCTTTTGGATGATGCACTAAACCAAGGTTGCATCTGATTTCCGAGAGGAAAGGATTTCATGGCACTAATTTGCAGAGGAGTTATCCCATGTGTTCTGCCATCATTTGTATCCTGTTTTCTACTGTGAAAACTATGGACTTAATTCTCAGTAAAACTATTTGAAATGTTCTGAGCTCATTAAAGGGACCATGGAAATACAACTGCATATTTTTCATGGCCCATTTTGTGCTGGATTTTTGTTTTTCATTTTTTTTGGCCCCTTCCATTAATGCAGTGTGTTATATTTATTGCTTTGGCATTTCCCTGGAAATTCTGTGGAACCTGCACTGGGATTTGCACCACCTTTATTGGCTAGTCCACACTGCTCACTTCAGTGAGATGAGAGTTGTGATAGTCACGTGGACTTCCATTGAAGTTTGCACCTGGTTGATTTAAGAAAGATCCTTTACCTTGGATCTGAGCGTGTGCCTTTTTGCAAATCTGGATTTTAATTTAGACAAAATATGTTTCACTGAGGGTTCCATATTGTCCTTTTCCTCTTTTAAATTTGGCTTTATTAAGTAAAATAATAGGCCATGTTCGTTCAGAGCCTGCCCACTGCTGGATATGCCGGCCCCCGTTCCTTCAGAGCCTGCCCGCTTCAGAGCCTGCCCACAAGACTGACCTTTGCTAAAAATGGAGTGCTGAAAGAGCTGACCTTCCATCCCTCTGCCCTGATACCTTTATCCAGCCCTCAAAGGCTTCGTAACTGTTTTTGAAATGCCTTTTATGAGTTTTGAGCCAACACAACTCATTGTTTAGAAATAATCTTATGTCCAAAGTGAACTACTGAAATCAATTCTGCTATCAAACACAATTGGGTAGATGCTTGTTCTGCCACTCCAGGGTCACATTTTGGACATCAAATAGTCTTTAATAAATTAACTTAATTTGAATGTGTATATAAAAACTGGATTAACTTCCTGTTGATGTCAGTATTACTTATTTTGTTATCAGTTATGTTAGAAGTTTTTTTTTAAAATGTATCTTCTAAAATCTGAGGAAGGTCATTAGTTTGGCAGTTGCCAAAGTTTATGTTTTTTATCTACTTTAACATGTACATGTTGAACAGTGTAGAGGTTGATGTGGATGTTGATTTCTGATGGTTATTGTTATTTATCACGGATGTCTAGATATTGGACCCATTTATGCTTGTACGTTATGTGTAAATCGTGCATAGAAAGCATTATTTGGTCTGCTTTGAAATGTTTCATAAATATTGGGCAATTGGACTGGTTCTGCCTGTTGAGATTCCTCCTGGCGCTGGTTCCATTGCCATGTCATGTTTCCTATGTATGACTATGTCATCAACATGTGTGGAATATTTCTTAACTACAGAAAGTGGATCGGAAGTTTGTGATTCATGACTTGCAATAAAATGAGGTGTACATCCAACTGAAAATTGTATATTAAGGTGCACCACTCCACCCATCCTGTTCCAACATCCCCAGATATAGTTTCACAAGAGACTGCAGATGCTGGGTATATTTTACCTCAGATATAGTTTTATGCTCAATAAATTCTCCATTTAATGGAGATGTTGTGCAAATCAGTCACCATTCTGTGTTTGGTTTCTCCATTGTGGAAGAGACCATGTTGTAAGCACAGAATGCAGTTCACTAAGTTGGAAAAAATGCAAGTGAACTTCGCATTTGGGTCCCTGATCGTAGGAAGGGAAGAGGTAAAAAGGCAGGTGTTGCATCTTCTGTGGCAGCATTGGGAAGATGCCATGAGAAGGGGAGTGATTGGAAGAGATGGAACATTTCAGAATGCTGAAAGCAGAGGAAAAGGAAGATGTGTCTGGTGGTGGAATCTATCTGAAGGGAGTGGAAATTCTGGAGTATGATCCGTTGAATGTGAAGGTGAAAGGTGTTGAATGCGAGGTGAAAGGTGAGGACAAGGTTGGAGAAACCATCCCTGTTCAATTTGAAGGGTGTGAAAGCAGAACTGTGAGAAGTAAGGAAGATGCCCTGTCAGCTATGGTAGATGGAAAGCCAAGGTTAAGGAAAAAGGAAGACATTCAAGGCACTGAGGTGGAAAGTTTCTTTATTGGAGCAGATACAAAGGAGGTGGAGGGACTGGAAGAGTGGAATAGAATACTTTTCAAGGAGTAGATTGGATGGAGGTGTGGTCGAAATAGTTGTGTGAGTCAGTGGACTTGTTACAGACATTAGCGCAGGCAGGGTAGTGTAGCGGTTAGCATAACGCTATTACAGCTCCAGCAACCCAGGTTCAATTCCTGCTGCTGTCTGTAAAGAGTTTGTATGTTCTCCCCGTGTCTGCGTAGGTTTCCTCCAGGTGCTCTGGTTTCCCTCCACATTCCAAAGACGTATGGGTTAGTAGGTTAACATGGGTGTAATTGGGTGGCGTGGGCTCACTGGGCTGGAAGGGCCTGTTACTGTGCTGTATAAATTTTTATTAGTTGCTAAGGTATCCCTTGAGATGGAGATGGAAATGTCAGGAAGAGAAGAGCTGGTTATTTACTGTTGGTTGAAGGCTATGTATTGGCCAGAACACATTCCCCTGTTTTAATATGAATGTGTTCATGGGAGCTATTATTGTATTTGGTGTTACAGTGAATTCAAATGACAGTATTTCCCATCACTCACTATTCTGCCTTGCTAGTTTACATGCTCGAGTGTCTGGAGTGAGACTTGACTCTGAGCTTTTGACTGGGAGGCTGAGCCAAGCCTGACACCTATTTCAGACCTACATGTGTGCCTATCTAATGCACTTCTGATTTCATTATTTTAGGACTGATACCACCAGAGTGGAACATACTGTTCCCTTGAGGGAAAATTGGGCATTGCCATATTTTGCACTACAGGTTGGGGCGCTCACTGGTTATCTGAAGACCAACATTAATTCTACTATGGAGGTGAGTGTGGAATAGTAATACAGTAATCTAGAGGGAGATTATTTTGGGTGATGCTTGACTCTCTTCCAACTAACATCTCCTCCTCTTTAATGAAGATATTCATTGCTGTGATAATGGCTTTTATATGCATTGAATGTAACAGCAGGGGTGTGGACCATTCCACGCAACAGGTCTTCACTTGTGCTTTAAGCTGCATCTGAGGTACAACTTATTTTACATCTCTTATTTTGGCTCTACATTTAGAATGGAGCAACTGGAAGTTACTCTTCTCAGCAAGTAAGGTTGAGAAGATATTTGTTAGAGGATTTTAAGATCATAACAGCTGTAGATCGGGTAAGAAGCAAGCTGCTCTGCTAAGAAATCTAAGAAACAGGAACAGCAGTTGGCCCTATTGCTCCTCAAAGCCTGTTCTACTATTCAATAACATCACACCTAGTTTGATCTGATCTGATCTGATCAAGGCTTCAACCCCACCTTTCTCGCTGGATCCCCACTCCCGTTGGACCCACAGTTGTTGGACTCCCCTCAAAAACCATCAGTGGGAGTCTTGAATGCATGAAGTGGCTCGGACTCCCATCACTTGCCGGGGTAGAAAATCCCAAAGGGTGCATGACTCTCTGAGAGAAGAGATTCCTCCACAGCTCCATCTTAATGTGAAAGTATCTACTCTGGTTCCCACTTTTGTGCATCTACTTTAAATTCTCTCAGAATCTTGTGTTTCATTGAAATAATTTCTCATTCTTCTAAATTCCAATGAGTATAGCTCCAACTGGTTTGACCTTTTGTTGTAAGGCAACCCCTTTATCCCAGAATCTGCTTAATGAACCACCTTTTGACTGGTCTCCAATGTAATTAGAAGATCAAATTGTGTGGTATTCCAGGTGTGGTCTCTTTACAGTTGTAAAAAGTCTTTCCTCCCCTTGTACCCCATTGCCTGGGGAATAAAGGGTATGATCCAGTTTGGTTTCCTAGTTACTTCTGTTCCTGAATGCTAGCTCTTTGTGTTTCATGTATGAGGAAACCCAGGTCCCTTTGTATAGCAGCATTCTCTCTCCATTTTAACAATATTCTGCTTTTCTGTTCTTCCTACCTTAGTGCTTAACCTCATTTTGCCTATATTGTACTTCATCTCTCAAATTATTACCCACTCATTTAAACTGTTTATCCCTTTACAGACTCTGGTTCTCCTTGCACTTAGATTTTCCCACCGATCTTTTATGTTATAAGTACATTTGGCTACAGTACATCCAGACCCTTCATTCAAGTGATTAATATAGATTGTAAATTTTTGAGGCCTCCGCACTGATCCCTGTAGCACCCATGGGTTACAGCTTGGCAAGCTGCAAATGACCCATTTATTCCAACTCTTTGGGGTTTTTTTGAGTTAGCCAATCCTTTTAACTATGCTAATATGTTGTCTTTCATGCCATGCTGTAACCTTCTGCAGTAATCTTTTCACGTAGCACCTTATTTATTGCCTTTTGGAGATGCAAATACTACACTTACAGGTTTCTCTTTATCCATTCTACTCCTTACATTCTCAAAGAACCCTAAGAAATTGTTTCTAGTTCATAAAACCATGTTGAATCTGCTTGATTGTATTATGATTTTCTAAATGTCAAGTAGCGGCTTTGTCATTAACAGATTCCAGCCTTTCCTCAAATCTGACAGATGCTTGGTAACTGGCCAGTAATTCTCTACTGGCCAGGAAAAGGAACTGAGTTGGCATTGAGAGAGAATAATTGGTATTACCGTGGGGAAAGAGCAGGGAAATGGGACAAGACACAAAACGCTGGAGGAACTCAGCAGGTCAGGCAGCATCTGTGGAGGGGAATGGACAGTTGTCATTTCGGGTTGAGACCCTTCATCTGGACTGACAGGATTGCTCTCCTAGGAGTGTGCCATAGTCTTGGCAGGATGGATGGTGGCCTCTCTCATAGCTGTTTAATGAATCATCCTGTCAATACATTTTTTGTTTCTTTTTTTTTGCTTCATTTGCTCATCTAGCTTAGTTTTAAATGCTGCTCTAGTGTAAACACAGTAAGGCACATTGGAACTACCATATTTTAAGCAGTTCTGAAAACCACGTCTTGGGAACTTTTTAAGTTCCCTGCAGATTTGCCAGAATGGTACTTGTACCTGAATAGTTATTGCTTGTGAAATATTAATTGCTCTTCAGAACTCTGTAAATTATGAAGGGAAATTATATAGACAAAGATAATATTAATAATTGTGATGATTTAATCAAAGTTTTCAAGGATATTAAGTGGAACTGAAAGGCTAAAATATCACTGAAGCTTTGAGTGTGCATCTTAAGCCATGATTGTCGATGAGTAGTTGAAATAGGGGCGCACATCAAGCCAGAATTGGGAAATTTGGAAACTTGTGGTGGTTGTCGGGCTGGAACAGATGGGGAGGGAGTAGAATGAGGATATTTGAAATTGGGGTACATTTTTAATTGAAGGTACTGATAGACCTGGAGCCATTGTAGTGGGGTGTACAGGTGAACTGACGATGCAGGCCAGGAGACGAGCAACAGAGTTTTGCATGAGCATGGTTGGAGGTTTCATGAATTTCTGAAGGGAAGTCCCTAAGCATTATTTAAGTAAGTGTACCTTTTCTCTGCAGTTGTTCCTTTCTATATTTAACAAGGCTGCCACCTTGGCGATCTCTGCTGTGCATTCGCCATTGAGGCTGCAAATTAATTTCACAGGACCACGTAAAGCTATGCAGTGACAGATTTCCATCCCCACCTGTACTGTAACATGCTGCCTTTGGACTGTTGAAGCACCTAACCACTCCTCACCACTGCTACTCTTGACCTTGCTGTGAACTCTGCATTATCAGTCTGCTTGCTTGTCGTCTAGTTTTGATTGGCAGCAATGTCCTTCAGTTCAATGCGAGGGAGACTCATTCATTACCTTCATCTCCAGGGACAAACTCTGTATTTGTGCCACCAACTTTCTTCACCAGCCAGTCTCAGATTAAACTTGGTTGTTTGTAACCTTTGATCACATGTTAAGTTTTTGACTGCATCCTTTTCACTGCCAATACCTGTCTCCAGTTGGTTCCTGTCTCAACCCCTCTACTGCTAAAACCTGGATATGTGCTTTAGTTACTTGCAGATTCCATTAGTCCAGGGCTTTCTCGTTGGCTTCCCATCAGCACCTCTCCATGTATACGAGCTCATCCGAAACAAATCTTAATCCACACCAACTTCCATTTGTCCATCAGCTTCATGCTTTATTGACTCCCGGTCCACCCTATAAATTTCCAACCCTTGTGTTCAAATCCCTTCACGGTTAAACCACCACCCCCCAAGCACCAGCCCTTGGTGTTCTTCCAACTGTGATCCCTTACCTTTTCCAAATTCCTTTTTTTCTTCTGTTCAAGTCTCCTTCCCATCTGCAAAACACCATCCATTTCCCATCCATTTCTGCCACCTGTGTGTAATGCATGTAATCAATGCCATTTTGACTTCCAGTCAATCCAGTCTTTTCTCCCTTCTTCCTTCTTCTGCCTTCTTCTTTAAGGCAGGCACGGTAGTGTAGCGGTTAGCGTAACGCTATTACAGCGCCAGCGACCCGGGTTCAATTCCGGCCGCCCTCTGTAAGGAGTTTGTACGTTCTCCCCGCGTCTGCGTGGGTTTCCTCCGGGTGCTCCGGTTTCCTCCCACATTCCAAAGATGGACGGGTTAGGAAGTTGCGGGCATGCTATGTTGGCGCCGGAAGCATGGCGACACTTGCGGGCTGCCCCCAGAACACTCTACGCAAAAGATGCATTTCACTGTGTGTTTCGATGTACATGTGACTAATAAAGAAATCTTATCTGGAATGCTTTTAATTTTCTTCTATTTACCATGACCTTTCTTTTGAAATATTTCTCAAAACCTTTCACTAGTTTTCTATCAGTTGTCTTCCCAAATCCTACTCTCCTGTTCATCGCCTACAATTGGCGTCTTTTTTTTAAAACCAGCTTTTGCACTTCTAACTGTGATACTTTTGTAAAAAAATGTAAGTTGTGCAGTGTTATAACTTGTAGATGGAGATCTGTCAGCAGAATTGTGGGTAACAAAGGCTGACGTTTCTTTTCCCACCCCTTGCCCCAGGTGTTTTCATATCTCCTGATGTGTGCATCTGCTTTTGCCTTTATAATGATGTGGGAGATTAGTCACTATGTCCTGTTTGTGCAAGCCTTCAGTCTTTTCCTGCTGGATTGCCTGGATCTAATTCAGACCCGTAAGGTATGTGGAGGATGGGGGTGGGGTGGGGGTGGAGGGTGGAGGGAGTGGGGGGAGGAATATGAAATCTTGCTCAGCAGAGGAGAGCACAGAGAAATTAATTGGAGCTTTTTAAAGCACGCGATGTGTGTGTTTTGGTAGTGGCAGAAGGTCCAGATTATTTAGTGTTCGGGGAGTGGTGTCTGTGGTGTACTGACTCTGAGAGCCATTCCAAAATAAAAACAGGAAATGCTGGAAACATTCAGCAGGTCAGGCAGCATCTGCAGAAACAGTTTTATTTAACATTTCCAATATCTGCAGTTTTTTTGATTTATCGCCCATCCTAAAATCCAGACATTTTAGACCAGTCTAATGCATGGTGCTTCAGACCCAAAGTTTGTCACTTCTCTTAAAACTGCATTATTTAGTGTGCCAATCTAATCCTATAAAACCCAACATTCAGATTATTAATCTGGCCTATCCCTCAAAATAAATTGTGTATCAATCATCCAGGCCATTACCATTGAAAGGCTTTTGTTACAAAGTAGGTTGAATGCTTGTGTGAAATGAGCTGTTTGTTTAAGTCCCTCTGGTTTGACCCGAAACTCTGAGCTGTTGTGCATTACAGGCAGGTCATGAGTCACATGTGAAAAGTGACTGCTTGCTTTTGTGTGATTTTGTTCTTGGACCTTTAGACAGCACAAATGACTAATTGTTTGTTGTCATTCTGTGCGAGCTGGTTGGCTGACTAAATATAGCACCGACAGAAGCGAATTTATCACAGTGACTACTTTCCATTGAAACACCAAAAGCTTGGGTCCGATAGGCTTCTGTTTTTAGTAATCGTGCGATGGGTCTGATTGAAGAGTAGTTTATGTTCCATTTTGTCACAATGAAGCAAAAGGTTAAAATGATGGACCTGATGGGTTTTTAAGCAGATGGTCTGATCAATACATGTCTTAGAAGGAATAGTTTTCCATATTAGTTTGCAAGTCTAAACCTTTTTTAAAAAAATACTAAAACCATATTCTTTCTTGTCTTTGTGATCATCAGTATATATCGGAAGAGGGGGCAGTAAGCACAACATGTGCGTTTTATTTTTAAATGTAAAACCATTTTGGTGCACATTAATAATCAGGCACCCACCTGGATATGAAGAGAGAAATGTACAGAAACCAATAATAAGTCATTTAACTTTCTCCATTCTGTGTTTGTTGCGGTTCATTGCTTATTTATTTTACTAGGGATATTCTGTTGTAGATACAAAATAGTTTGGAGTTGTCCTCTGTTTTGTCCTGCAGGTAACGGAAGTGTACAGGATGTATTTAGTGTGTCTGGCACTGGGATACTTTACACAATTCAGAAATTCTGCTTTGCTTGCTTCCCCGCTTTTGAGTTTCATTGGTGGTTCACATCTTGCAAAATACATTCAGGTAGGAGAATGTGTGCTTGAAGCTTCACCTGCATTTGACGTTTGAGTAGGCATGTAGTGTCCACTTCATTTGCTCCAATTAGTTAAGCCAGTGTATTCCGAAACATCAAATTTGTTAATATCCAAAAGGGGAATTGTAATCAAAGTGATCACATTTTATTAGTGAAGTGGAGTTGGTTTGAAGTATTCTGGGATGTGATGTTAATGTTGGTATAAATACTGATTCATTGCCCTTTCCTTTCACAGCAAAACTTGAAAAAAGGTCATTTTGTAGCAAGGCTGATGAAACTACTTCTTCATTTCTACTTAGTTTTCACAGTCTCAATTACTTTAAATCTTGTAATAAAGGTAAGTATAAATCCTAAGAGCTTGTATACTTCTATTTTTAATTTGTACTTCATTGTTATTTCTGAACAGCATGTCTCTCTTGCAGGTAATAATCTTCCTGTTCATCTGCATGGGAAAGCTTTATGTACACCTCCTCACTATTGCAGCCCATTATGTGTGTTACCTCTATCTAAACCTTGCTTCAAATAAAATTGAACTTCTCTTGCCTTTTCACATTTTCTCTCATCCTCTCCGAAGACGGTGAGGTATGGTTCCTTAACAAAGGAGCCATTCTTTATGTGTGAGTCTAGACAGTGATTGCTGCTGTTGAGTACTCTGTGAACGGTATCACAGCAAGCCAAATCCTGTGAACACTCAATGTGCATCCACCTGTGCCTTCTGTAAAAGCGACAGAGCATCACTGACTAATTACTCTTTTTCTCCATCCAGTCTATACTGCACTGAAGACAGTTGTAGCATTCCTAATCTCGGATTTTCAATTTTTTTTGGTATTTATCATTTACTGTATAAGCCAATGTCAAATGTAACTTGAAGTCCTGTGACTGCATTTTGGAGTTCGAAAGGTCTGCTGTGCAAATGTGATTGGGCCAGAATTTGCAGCCAGTGGCAAGCCACCTGAACTTGCCTCTGGCCCATGTGCTGAGTATCAGCGTATCCTTTCCAGTATCCGCCAGTGTCAATGGGACAGTTTGGGGCATCAATCCTCGATGGCGAGGCCCTGCAGAGTAGGAAGACCGTGTCTTCATTTGGGTGAGCTGGAGCAAGTCCAGCCCATGAAACAGCCTAAAGCAGCAGGTGGCGAACAAGGCAAGTTAATTGGATCAGATGGAAAGTTGGAAGCACCAATGGCAAACGGAATTTAACCCTGACGAATGCAAGGTGATGCATTTTGGGAAGGCAAACAAGGGTAGGACATGCATGGGAAATGGTGGTACCCTGGAGAGTGTTGATGAAGAGAGGGATCTTGGGGTACATGTCCATGGATCCTTGAAAGTGGCAGAAGTGGAGAAGGCATGTAGTATGCTTACCTTCATTGGGCGTGGCATGGAAGACAAGAGCTGCGTGACGTATTACAGATTCATAAAACATTGGTTCGGCTGCACCTGGAGTGCTGTGTGCAGTCTGGTTACCATGCTGTAGGAAGGGGGTGAGGGTGCAGAGGAGATTCACCGGGATTTTGCCTGGATTGAAGCATTAGGGTTGTAAGTAGAGACAGGATAGATAGGCTGGGGTTGTTTTCCTTGGAGCATGGGAGGCTGAGTGGGGACCTGATAGAGATGCACAAAATTATGAAGGGCAGAGAGAGAGCAAATAGTAAGAAACTTTACCCCATGCAGAGATGCATTAGACCAGAGGAAATAGGTTTACAGTGAAGAGGAAGAGGTTTGGAGGGGATCTGTGGAGGGTGGTTGCAATCAGGAATGTGCTGCTGGAAGTGGCTCAGACATGATCTGACAGAAGTATGTAAAACTGCGAGGGGGATAGAGAGTAAAACTTTTTCCCATGTGCAGGTGTTAAAGACGAGGTGGCATAGATTCAAGGTGAGAAGTAGGAGTTTTGAAGGGGAGCTGAGGGGGAGTTTTTTCACACAGGGGGCTGGTGTCTGGTATAGAACATAGAACACTACAGCACAGTACAGTACAGGCCCTTCGGCCCACAGTGTTGTGCCGACATTTTATCCTGCTCTAAGATCTATCTAACCCTTCCCTCCCACATAGCTCCCCATTTCTCTATCATCCATGTGCCTATCTAAGAGTCTCTTAAATGTCCCTGATGTATCTGCCCCCACAACCTCTGCCGGCAGTGCGTTCCACGCACCCACCACTCTCTGTGTAAAAAAAAAACTTACCCCTGACATCCCCCTTATAACTTCTTCCAATCACCTTAAAATTATGTCCCCTCGTGTTAGCCTTAAAATTATGTCCCCTCGTTTTCACCCTGGGAAAAAGTCTCTGACTGTCCACTCGATCTATGCCTCTTATCATCTTGTACACCTCTATCAAGTCACCTCTCATCCTCCCCTCCCCTCCAAAGAAAAAAGCTCAACCTATCCTGCTCTCCAGTCCAGGCAGCATCCTGGTAAATCTCCTCTGCAGGGTATCTGGAAGGTGCGGCCAGAAGAGGTAGAGGCGGACGCTCTCGCAGCAGTTAAGAATTGCTGATGGATAGAAGGCTACGCACCAAATATACCTTACAGCAGTAGTAGGAAAAGGACAGGATTTATGTTCACTTTGAAAAGCAGGGACTGATTAGGAGGAGTCAGCATGGTGTTGTGCGGGGGCAATACTGTCCCATAAATCTGATCTAAGTTTTTTGATGAGGTAACCCAGGGTAGAGGAGTCTAAAGTGACCGGCTATGGGTTTAAGTTGAAGGGGGAGAAATTTAATGGGGATCTGAGAGGCAAGTTTTTCACGCGGAAGGTGGTGCTTATATGGAACGAACTGCCAGAGGAGCTGATTGAGGCAGAAACAGTTACAACTTTTAAAAGGATTTGAACAGGTCCTCCAATAGGAAAGGGTTGGAGGGATACGGGCCTAATGCAGGCAAATGGGATTCGTGTAGACGGGTACTGTGGTCAGCATGGACAAGTTGGGCCGAATGACCTGTTTTTATGCTGCACGGCTCTATGACTGGTGCAGCAAGGTTCAGATGTAGCTGCTCCAGTGGTACAACTCCTACTGCTCTGTATTCTCAAAAAAAAAGTAAAATTAATTTGAAATAAAATTAAAATACAGCACATTTAAATACAAGTAAACACAATTAATTAAAAAAATTGTTAATTTCCTGATATTTACACTTGTCTCTTTCAGCTGTTCCTATTCAATGAAATGAACTGACTTACTGGTCTAACCTGGCCACTGGTTCAGCTTAATTACTGGGGAAATGCAGCAGGTCTAGGCTTTTGTCACTGAATTTCGTGAGGTCCAAAATTAGACCACAGTGTAGGTCAGGTGGCAAGTGTAGCTCTTCCTCTGGCACACAGGAATTCTGAATTTGATGGAAACGGCACAGAAAAAGCTCAGTTTGGCTTGGAATTTCGTAGAAGAGAGTGATAGATCCTCTGGCTGTGCATCTCAGAACCAGAATTCACAGTTCACTGTCTGAATATATGGTAAATTGGTTTATTATTGTCACATGTACCGAGGTACAGTGAAAGACTTGTCTTGCATACCGTTCGTACGGATCAATTCATTGCATAGTGTATCAAGGTAGTACAGAGTAAAACAATAACAGAGTGTAGAATAAAGTGTTACAGTTACAGAGAGTGCAGTGCAGGCAGACAATAAGATGCAAGGTCACAACGAGGTAGATTGTGAGGTCAAGGATCCATCTTATTGTACTAGGGAACTGTTCAGTAGTCTTATAACAGCCTGATAGAAGCTGTCCTTGAGTGTGGTGCTAGGTGCTTTCAGCTTATGTAATTTCTGCCTGATGGGAGAGGGGAGAAGAAAGAATGTCCAGGGTGGGTGGGGCCTTTGATTATGTTGGCTGCTTTACCGAGGAAGCGAGAAGTGTAGACAGAGTCCATGGAGGTGAGGCTGGTTTCCGTGATGTGCTGAGCTGTGTCCACAACTCTCTGCAGTTTCTTGTTGGGGTCAATCTTCTAGGAAAATGAGTAAAACCTTCTTCACCCAGAGGATAGTAAATCTTTGGAATTCTCTCCCCAAGGGAGCTATGGAGGCTCAGTCGTTGAGTGTATTGAAGATCTATTAAGGAAATCGAGACACATGGTGTTAGTGCTGGAAAATGGCAATGAGGTAAAAGATCAGCCATAGTTTTATTTTATGGTGGAGTTGGTGAAAAGGGCTGAATGGCCAGTTCTTGCTTTTATCTCTTGTGTTCCTGTGGAAATACCAGCAATTCCCAGCAACATCTCACCCGATCTGTTTCAGGTTATGAAGCGTGAGAGTATTTGCATATAGTGTTAGGTGATTTCCTTTCCGATTTCAAAAATTCTGCCTGAAAGTACTTCATCACTGATCAGGAGGACGTGCAAAGGTTGACCAGGAAATCCATTTTTTAAAATTTATGCAAAGATAATTTGATGTTAAGCTAAAATTTAAATATTGTTTAATTTTCTTGCTCCAATCTTTCCCCAGATTTCAGTATCTGCAGTCTCTTCTGTCTCCATCTTGGTTAATTTTCCATCTCTCTCTCTCTTTCTTTCTGTCGTGCACACACACATGCACACAAAAGAAAACCTAGAGGTGAATAGCAATGGCCCTGATGCTTCTACCTCAGTGAATCTTGGCTTTCTTGCACTTTTGTGAATTGCCCCAGACAGTAACTACTTGTAGCTGCCTTCCACTGTGTAGGGCATCAAAGTTGGATTCAATCCAATCCTAATGTTTATAAACTTTCCAGTTGGAGTTTACCAGACTGTGATCATGAATAGCAACCCTGTCTAATTTTAGCTTCTATTGCCCTGGAACGTTGAAGCCAGTTAGAACTCCAATACTATCCTGCAAAGATCAAAGATCAAGTAGTTGTCCCTGGGATTTCTAATGTTTTGGGGTTTTGCTGTATGATGATCTGTGGGAAAAGTTGTTTTGAAATATTTCCATCATCAATTATTTACTACTTCAGTTTATACTTCCTAATTGATTTTAAATTGGTGTATTATTGCCCTGTGCATTGATGAGGGAGACAATAAAGGGAATTTCATTAAAAAATCTATCTTGTTTATCAGGAAACTGTCTGTACACAATGTAATAGATATAAACATGTCAGTGCTAGAGCAAAATCAATTGATAATTGAAAGCCACTTGATAATCTGTCAAATACAAATTAGAAACTGTCAGTCTTGTAATCTTGGCCTATTGGTGATTTTTGTTTTCTGCTTTTCATTCAGGTTGTGACTGCAGCCTTGGAATTAACTATTTCTATTTTACTTTGCATATTTCCAGAAAATGCTCCCTCAAGAAGAAAATGAACACATATTAAAGTTTTTTGAAGCAAAATTTGACTTGAATACTACAAGGTAAAATTTGTTGAGAAGCTGGCTAGGAACAGCCTCTCTTTCCTGCTCCCCAGCACCCCTGTTGTGTACATGTGGGTATGTTGGGTCAAGTTCCACTTCAGCTTGAGTATGATGCCCCCACAGTTGAAGAGCTTGCTAATATCGTTTATTAATTTTGACCACTTGTAAAACTGAGCATGCAAATATATGCAGTGCAGTTAATATATTAGCTATATTGTAATATTTCAGCAGAAGTCTGGTTTAGCACATTTTTTCTAATTATAAGTATTAGACGAATGTATTTTAATAACACTTAAGTCCATTTTTATTGAAACATATCAAGAGTGCATTACTATGAAATTTAGAAACGCACATCTCCTAAACTGAGTAGGTTTGCTGGGGAGATTGACTTGTTCCTTTGTCCATTATTACTCCCGTAATAATCTCTGTACTCCCTTTTTTTCACTCAGAGACTTCAGCACGAATTTGTTGCTCTGTCAGGAAACGTTTCAGACCCCGTCGCAAGAGTTCTTTATTCGACTGACCCAGACCTGTCTTTTCCCGTTCTCTATGTCTGTGCTGCTGATCTGCCTTTTCTCAACCTTGGAAGTCGTTGCCAGAAAGTTTCGGTAAAGAAGAAACTAGAAGTAATCTAAGTGGAATATTGCATACACGGTGAAATGTCTTGGCTTGGTCACTAAAGAAATATTTTAGCATAAATATTAATCCTTCCCTGCCATAAAACCACTTTGACACCCCACCACCCATCTTTCAAAAACAATTTATTAAATGGCATAACCAGTGGATGGGAAAGAGTTAGCGTTACTGGAAGCATTCAAGGAGACGTTGAGACAGCGTGATTGCTTGCTGATTGTTTATTAACGTGGGAGGTGTTCAGTGGGAACTGGAAGTTTAATGACTGCCTCCTGTTTCTGAGTCAGGAAGCTTGTAGGTTCATATTCTGTTCAGGAACGTCAGCACAAAAACCAAAGCTGATACATTAGTGCTGCATTCAATATTATGGAGGATATAAATTGTAAATATTTGGGAAATGACAATCCATAATGAGAAGGGTTGTAGCAAATTGTACGAAGAAATTGGCAGAATTTCACACGATTTGTAGAGGAGTTTCAACTCTGGGCAGGGTGCAAGGGTAATTACAAAATAATGCTATTTGGGAAGATAAAGATCTTGTATTACCTGGAAAATATGAATCTCCAAGTCTGTGGGGAGAGGATGAAGGGATCTAGAACATGAAAATACACGGTCAGTAAAAAAAAAGCAATGAAGGTTGATCAGGCCACCTTAACAAAGTAGCAAACCAATCACTGGAGTTTATTTCAGAGTGAGGTTCATGTATTCATAGAGTTATACAGCACGGAAACAGGCCCTTTGGCCCACTCATCCATGCTGACCAAGATGCCTTTCTAAGCTATTGCCATTTGCCTGTATTTGGCCCATATCCCCCTAAAGCTCTCCAATTCATGCACCTGTCCAAATGTATTTTTAAATGTCATAATTGTACCCGCCTCTACCACTTCCTCTGGCAGTTGGTTCCATATAAGCACTGCCCTCTGTGTGGAAAAAGCTGCCCCTCAGGTCCCCTTTAAATCTTTCCCCTCTCACCTTAAACCTGTTCCCTCTAGTTTTAGACTCCCCCACCCTGGGGAGAAAGACCGTGACCGTCCACCTTCTCTACACGCCACATGATTTTATAAACCTCTATAAGGTCACCCCTCAGCCTCCTTCGCTCCATGGAAAACAGTTCCGGCCTGTCCAGCCTCTCCTTGTGACTCAAGTCCTTCAGTCCAAAGAAGTGAAATCTTACCAAGCTCTAAACGAAGAGCAAACTGCTGGAGGAACACGGCATCTGTGGAGGCAAAGGGATAGTCGACGTTTTGGGTCAAGACCCTGCATCTTACTCACCTATTCTGAGTTTTCCGGAAACCTTAACCAAACCATTACAATATTAATAACTTGAAGTTATATTGTGCTTTAACATTTGAGCATTATCAAACAGAACTTGACAACAGTGAGCCACATGATATGTTGTGACACATGATCTAAAACATTCAAAGAACTGGGTTTTAAGGCACAACTTGGAGCAAAAATGCCTAGAGTTTTCGGGAGGAATTGCAGAGTTTAGGGCTTGAGCAGCTGAAGGTTGTGGTGATTAAGATTTGGGTTGATGAAGAGGCCAGAATTACCTGAGAATTGGAGGAGGATTATAGATTGGGAGGGACAGAACTTTGAGGGCTTTGAAGACAAAGCTGAACACTTTAAATCGAGGCATAACTTGGCTCGGAGTGAATGCAGCTCAGGAGGCAAAGAGGTCACAAGTTAACACAACTCAGTGTGAGTTAAAGCAAAGGCAGAGGATTAGAAATGAACCTAAAGCCCATTTGTTCTATATGAGGGACGTGGGGATAATCTCTGGTGTCATGGTCAATATGTAACTGTCAGTCAACACTAAAAGTGGTATCGCTGGTTATAATACTGCTGTGTATGAGGGCTCACGGTGCACATGGACAGTCACATTTCCAATATTGCAGCATTGGCTACACTTCAGAAATACTGTATTGGTTGTAAGATACTTTGGAACATCTTGAAACAGCTGCTGGAGGGAGGGAACTGCAGAAAACGTGTTCATGATTTTCCTTGGAATCTTTTAATGAAATCATATTTATCTTAATGTGGCAGTTTACCTTTGACTTCATGTTGTTTTAGTGATGTGCCACAGAGAAGTGATGATTTGCCAGATATGGTGGTGATTGGTGAAAGGCCAGAGGTGGTTTACCACACGCTGCATATGGTGCTGTTTGGGTCACTAGCACTGATGTTCCAAGGGTAAGTATATTGATGATCCTGTGAGTACCTTTCAAAATGATGCACAGTAATGAGAACTAGGTTCTAAGAACTTGCAAATCTTATAAAATAGATGGAGGAGTTCCAGCAATCCATCAGTGGCTTTGACCACATTTTTCTTTTTTGTTTAAATCCATACCCAGTGAGAACTACAGAGACAAATATAATTCAGTAACTTATTTTATTCTGGATAATATTTTCTCTTTTAGACACGCATTGTTGAGTAGTTTGAGGGAATTAATTGCTTTCAGAATTTGGTTTAAAGTTGCTAGCTTCTTTCTAAATCACTGGGACATGAAAGCAGAGCTGTAAGTAAATGCCTAGAGGGGTCTCGCACCGAACCACAGAAAACTAGGACCTGTTTGGGAGGGTCTGTAAGTGGGCCTTGTACCTGTTGTGAAGGCTTGCTTCTTCACCAATGGCCCAGGGTTACGTAGTGTGGGTTGTTAGACACCCTTGAGCACGCATCAGTGCTTTTGTGCATCAGATGACAGATGCATAAAGGACCTTGAATTTTGTGATTTTTAAATGTGAATCCTGGATTGTTGATAATTACTTGCCTTTTGTAGAAATTGGTTCATGCAAGCGCATGTAAATATGTTGTTCTGTATGTTCCAATTTCAGATAAAAGTAGATAAATAACGTGAGAGTTCATGGGGAGAAAAGATGCCCTGAAATACTTCAGGATCATAAGGTTTTCTTCCTTTTGTTTATCCTTTTATGACTTGTAACAGGTGGATTACAACATTTAAATACATTTAGGCAATTACAACATTTAAAACACATTTGGACAGGTACATGGATAGGAAAGATTTAGAGGGATAGGGGCCAAATGCAGGCAAATGGGACTAGCTCAGGTAGGCAAATTGGTCGGCATGGATGAGTTGGGCCGAAGGGCCTGCTTCCGTGCTGTATACCTCTACGACTCTATGGTGTTATTTCCATTAGTGCACACGTGGTGGTGCTGCTCAGCTGCTTTTAGCTAACTGCAGAATGTTAACAGTAGAGGGAGTTTGCTGAGAAGTTTATTGTTGAGGATCTGTTAATGAAGCTTGATGGTGTAGTTAACTTAAAACAACTCACAAAACCTACAATAACCCTTGCCGCATATTGTACCTTCGCAGCTTAAAGTATTTATGGACTCCTTATGCCTGCATGTTTGCTGCCTTTGGTGTTTGTTCCCCTGAGCTCTGGATGACTGTGTTTAAGTGGTTGCGACTGAGAAGAGTGCCTCCGTTGCTTCTGGTGAGTTCAGAGTATTCCTGTAGATCATTAAAGCTCTTAAATTTTTTACACTGAAGTAATATTTGTGCTTTTTAAAATGTAGGCTCTTGTGTTGAGTACTGCAGTCCCAACAATAATAGGATTCAGCATTTGGAAGGATGTGAGTACATTTGTGAATTTCTGTTTCAGTACTGTGATATATTATGTTACCAAATGTGAACAAATTTGTTTTGAACTCATGAGAAATGGCCAAAGTAATTTCGATAGTGGGATAACTTTTATAATTCTCATCCTTATTTTTAAATTCCTTGCATGATTTTTGCCCCTCCCAAGCTCTGTTCCTCTTGATCATCTCCAATTTCTCACCACTTAAGATAAGATCTCTTTATTAGTTACACGTACATCGAAACACACAGTGAAATGCATCTTTTGCGTAGAGTGTTCTGGGGGCAGCCCACAAGTGTCGCCTCGCTTCCGGCGCCAACATAGCATACCCACAACTCCCTAACCCGTACGTTTTTGGAATGTGGGGGGAAACCGGAGCACCCGGGGGAAACCGGAGCACCCGGAGGAAACCCACACAGACACGGGGAGAACGTACAAACTCCTTTCAGACAGTGGCCGGAATTGAACCCAGGTTGCTGGCGCTGTCATTGCGTTACACTAACTGCTACACTACCGTACCTGCCCTTTGTGCTACTGCTCTGGATTTCCCTCCCTAAACTCCAATTCCTTCAATTTTTTTTCTCTTTTAAGACACCCTGTTTGTCAAAAAAAATTTTAGTTGTTTACCCCCAGAATCTTCATATTTGTCTTGATCTAACGTTTTGTCTGGTGCTGCTCCAGAGGAGTAGTGGGGATGTTTCGTTGAATGAATATTTGACATTGTTCACGTACCTGTGTGAGGCATGAGTGTTGACTCGGTTATTAAAATATGGACAGTGGATGGCATTCTGGACAAGGAATGACTGAAAGAACAGGGGAACGTGGTTACAAAATAAGGGGCCGCTCATTTAAAACTGAGGTGTGTCGAAATTTCTCCTGTCCAAGGGTGGTGAATCTCTGCAATTCTCTGACCCCCCCCCCCCCCTTTACTTTTTGGAGAGAAGGAGGATAAGAGGAGACATGATAGAGGTATACAAAATATTAAGAGGAACAGATAGAGTGGACAGCCAGCACCTCTTTCCCAGGGCACCAGTGCTCAATACAAGAGCACATGGCTTTAAGGTAATGGGTGGGAAGTTCAAGGGAGATATCAGAGAGAGGTTTTTTTTTACCCAGAGAGTGATTGGGGCATGGAATGCGCTGCCTGGGGCGGTGGTGGAGGCAGGTACATTCGTCAAATTCAAGAGATTGCTAGATAAGCATATGGAGGAATTTAAAATAGAAGGATATGTGGAAGGAAGGGTTTAGGTGAGGTTTAAAGGTCAGCACAACATTGTGGGCTGAAGGGCCTGTATTGTGCTGTACTTTCTATGACCAGATCATTAAATATATTTAAGGTGGAGACAGATAGAAAGATTGGGGAATTGAGTGTTATAGGAAACTGGCACAGAAGAGGAGTTGAGACCAGCTTAGAACAACCATGGTCATACTGAATGGCAGGGAGGCTTGAAGGGCCCAGTAACGTACTTCTGTACCTATTTTCTTGTGTTCTTGTGCTTTCCATAAGACATAGTAGCAGAATTAGGCCATTTGGCCCATTGAATCTGCTCTACCATTCAATCATGGCTGATTTTTTTCCTCTCAACCCCATTCTCCTGCCTTCTCCCCGTAACGTTTGACGCCCTTACTAATCAAGAACCTATCAACCTCCGCTTTAAATGTACCCAATGACTTGGCCTCCACAGCCGTCTGTGGCAATGAATTCCACAGATTCACCGCCCTCTGGCTAAAGAAATTCCTCCTCATCTCTGTTCTAAAGGGACATCCTTCTACTCTGAGGCTGTGCCCTCTGGTCCTAGACTCTCCCCCTACTGGAAACGTCCTCTCCACATCCACTCTATCCAGGCCTTTCAATTATCGGTGATGTAAATTCAAATGTCGATCCTCCTTGCTTGGGGTGAAATAGTAAAGCTGAAGATCACCAATAATTCAGATACCTCATGCAACAAACAAAATGCTGGAGGAACTCAGCAACTGCAGTCCTGATGAAGGGTCTTGACTCGAAACATCAACTGTTCATTTCCCTCCACAGATGCTGCCTGACCTGCTGAGTTCCTGCAACATTTTGTGTGTTGCTTCAGATCCAGCATCTGCAGAATCTTGTGTCTTCATTCAAATACCACATGTTTGAGGGACATGAAAAAGAAACAAAATATAGAAAGAACATGAGAAAGGAGATTGCGAAGGCCAAAGAAAGTATGAAAGTCTCACACTCAATGTACAGAAAAATAAAACAAGAGTTTTTATAAGTATACAAAAAGTAAAAGAATAATCAAGTAAGCTGTGGAATGATTTTAAAATGTGGTTGAAGGGAGGTATCTTGTGATTGGAATTGGAGGAATGTGGAAACATTTTAGTTAGCATGTGTTTTTAAAATGAATGGTAAAATAAAACCAGGAGTTTCCAAAGAATGGTATTGGAATTCGTTTATTATTGTCACTTGTACCGAGGTACAGTGAAAAACTTGTCTTGCATACTGATCGTACAGATCAATTCATTACACAGTGCAGTCACATTGAGTTAGTACAGAGTGCATTGAGGTAGTACAGGTAAAAGCAATAACGGTACAGAGTAAAGTGTCACAGCTACAGGGAAGTGCAGTGCAGGTAGATAATAAGGTGCAAGGTCACAACAAGGTAGATCGTGAGGTCAGAGTCCACCTCATCGTATAAGGGAACCGTTCAATAGTCTTATCACAGTGGGGTAGAAGGTGTCCTTGAGCCTGGTGGTACGTGCTTTCAGGCTCCTGTATCTTCTATGGAAAAACAATTACCAAAAAGTTATTGAAAACTTATTTAAGATTTATATATAAAATGTAAAAACTGTCACAAGGTCCAGATAACATGCCTTGCAGGTGATTCAGTGCACCCTTCATTGGCCGGACAATTTCCAGCCTTCTCTCACGCAGTCAAACAAACTGATGTGAATTTAAGGAATTTCAGATTAATCCCAATGCAGGATATCCTGCAAATCTTGCATATTGTTGCATGAACTCCAGGTGAACTTTTTAGACACCACAATTACTGATCAGCAAATGATATTTTACCTCAAAAATACTTTCATGTATGAGTTTTATAATTTCCTCGCATGAATATTTCAAAATGAGATTTAAATTTCTCTAAGTTTTATCAAACTTCAGCTTCTGCTTTGGTCATGTGTGGTACAGTTGTTGGTTATCACTGTGTATGAGCTTTAAAAGTTAATTAACCATTGCTTTCTGGTCAGTTGTGTGCTGATCCCTTGCTGACATTGCTGCTGCCAGCAGGCAGAAGGGGTTTGCTCAGTGTGTGACAGCAATGGGCATCGGGAAAGAGCCATGTCTAGAAATTTGATTGTACGTCTATTTAGTAAAATATTTGTTTCTGGAAATCCTGATTTTTGGCAAAATTGACTGAAATGTGCTATCAGGCAGCTTTAACCCTGAAATAAGTGATAAACCAGGGCTTTATTGATACTGAAGGGACCATGTTCAACTGTAGTCACTCTTGGTGATTATTCCTGGCCTCTTCAGAGAAGAGCTGATGGATGGTGTACCTTTAGTACATCATTACCTTCTGGACAAGAGGGCAGGAGAAATTATGCTGAAATTGTGCATTTTGACATATGTTTGTTTTGCTGAGCTCTACACATTTGCCTTTTAATATTACTTGTACTTCAGTTCTTTCCAGATGTAATGAGTGAACTCTCTGAACTTCAGGAATTTTATGATTCTGATACTGTAGAGCTGATGAACTGGATCAAGTAAGTTGTTACACCTGTGCATTTCTTTAGAATCGGC
This sequence comes from Pristis pectinata, assembly GCF_009764475.1. Lineage (NCBI taxonomy): Eukaryota > Metazoa > Chordata > Chondrichthyes > Rhinopristiformes > Pristidae > Pristis > Pristis pectinata. The sequence continues at coordinate 99,831,472 of NC_067413.1, forward strand.
CTTGCGCTATTGGTCAAAATCCAGTGGGCAAGTGCATCTGACAGTGTAGCCCTGAAACTCAATGGTAGTTTGTTATCCAATTCAAAATTTTGAAAAGTTACAAACAAGTGGCATTCAAGAACAGGAGCATGCTATTCAGCTTGTCAAACCATTCAGGAAGGACATGGCTTAACTGAGGCCTAATTTCATATGCCTATTATCGCTCTTACTGTGGGTTAATGAAAGTTTATCATTCTGGATTTAGAAATCACACAGATTGAGTTGCTGTTTGTAGAAAAGTGTTCCAAACTTCTACCACCCTTTGCAGAAAGATGTGTTTCTTAACTTCATTTTAAGGCTTGGCTCTAATTGTAAAGCAGTGCCTCTGAATCTTTTGGATACTTCAGAGAAGTCACCCTTGATCTTTTAAATTGCAGGGGATAGAGCCAGGGTGTCTGGCTTGTTGATTTTTGATTGTTGATTTTAATATTTCTTTCAACTTTTCATCAATTACTGGTAAAGGGAGAGAGAGAGAGAGAAAAAATGTGTACAGGTGCCTGAAAGGACTGGAATGGCCTAAAAATGCATAATTGGAAAACAGGATGGGTAAAAGTCTGAAACAGAAAAGTGTTTTATTTCTCCGTGTTAATACCTTATGCTCAATGAGGGAAAATAATCACCAACCGCATTAATAAGGAATAATCTCTGCAGTAACTGATATTCCACTACATAGAAGGAGACTAAATACTTCACAAAACAAAATGGTTTGTTGGCCAACAATAGGAAATTTAAAGGAATTCAGCTCCATAGAAATGCTAATTTCAGTAATTTTTTATGACTAATGTGGATATAATTAGCAATTTTTGAATGTAAGTGGGGATTCATGGTTTTAGCCCAATCTTCCATGGCGGACCATAACCTTTCATTTGTTACCAGAGTCAGATGGAGAGCTGAACATCTTTGGATAAAGTGACAGCAGCTTAAGACAGAGAAAGGATTACCTATCACAGTGCTGTGACACGTGCTGTGTTTGAAACTGCCTCACTAAGATGCACAACTGAGCCTCTTCAGCAGATCCTACTCTGCATACAGCTGAGTTTGGCAACTTTAGTTGAATGCTTCCAGCTTCATGCATCGTAGTATTTCAGTTTGCTGCCTGCCATTCTACTTTGTTATGAAAGCACCACATTACTAAGCATTTACAACATATTATCTTGCCGCAACCTATGCCTAGGAGCCAAAATAATCGCATTTTCCTACCACAGTATCTGGTAACAGCTGGACAGGCCAACGGCAGGAGCAGAGAAGTTTCAGTTCCAGCCACTTTAGTCACTTGTAACAACCTGAAATAATTTTCAGAGAAGATAAGATATTTATTTATTGGTCACGTGTACATCGAAACACACAGTGAAATGCGTCCTTTTGCATTACTGAGAATGTGCTGGGGGCAGCCCGCAAGTGTCGCCACTCTTCCGGCACCAACATAGCATGCCCACGTCTTTGGAATGTAGGAGGAAAACTGAGCACCTGGAGGAAACCCACGCAGACATGGGGAGAACGTACAAACTCCTTACAGACAGCGGCGGGAATTGAACCCGGGTCGCTGGCCCTGTAATAGCATTATGCTAACCGCTATACTACTGTGCCGCACGGTATTGGGTCATTTATTTTAGAAAAAACTTTTGAATTATTCAATTGATTTCTAAAATGATATTTCTGATTTGGTTTCAGATAGCTGATGTGAGTGACAAACTAGCTCTATTTTATGGACCCATTTTGCACAATATGTTGTGCTGTTATTTGAATAGTTTTTTAATGGTGCCAGTGCGCTGCCAAGATGTTTACTGCATCTTTTTAAATACAATCGGGTATCATTGGGAGGCTGAGGATTTTAAATAGGACTCTAACTTATTTCCATAATTTTGATCTTCATGCTAAAGGAAGGCTGCCCTTCCTAAAATATCTGAATGGCTGTTCTTGCCTCTTTCTCCCTTTTATGTGAGACTTGTATTATGTTACCATTTAAGAGGATAAGCAAGCGACAGACTGCTTTGTAACTTCGAGTTGTATGTGAACCACTTTAAGCTTTTCCAAGAGAAGTTTTAAGCAGCTCATTCAATGCAAGTTCATTTCTATGTTCCTTGCTTAGAAGTATGAGCTTTAATTTTTTTTCCTCTACCAGTGACGGTTGTCTCTTTTTGAAAAGATTGCGATTCTTTTTTGGGAAGATTTCATTGGTTACAAAGAAGCCAGATTATTGCTGCTTTCACTTTCATTTTAAACACTGTACCGTATTTAAAGTTATTATATTAAAAGAAATCATTATTGCTCTTTTCCACCAAGAAGACAAACTCCCACTGCAGCTGTGTTTGCAGGAAGCATGCAACTTATGGGAACTGTGAAACTCTGCACCGGACGAACAGTGACAACGCACCCACTCTATTCAGATAGAGATCTACGAAAACGGACAGAGGAGGTGAGGATTTCACATTGGCTTATCAAGCTGCATGTCATGCCATGCTGGTTGTGTGGGAGTGGCAGTCTCGTACCCTGACATTGAACCACCAGACGAATCGATGAGCACTTCGGGTTTTTACCCCTATGTGTACTTGCACAGTAATTCAGTGTGAAAGTGAGCAGCACAGATTAAGGATGGTTTATTTGCTTAATTGAAATATAACTGGGTTCCAGCAGTGGGGATTATACAGTTGGTATACATCATAGTTTAAGAGGTTGTGGCTGGCCATAAACTACACCTGATAAGATCTAGTTAAACCTACTTAACAGGGAGTCTGGCAGGATGTTAGATGATCACCACTGTTACTGTGACACTGGTATTCAATAATATAACAATACACTTTCTCTGCTTATTCATCAATAATAGCCACTTGGGTGAAATACTGAGAGTCTAAGTGCCATCAGAATTATCTCCCTTAAGGAGTTAGCACTGTCTGTATTGAAGATGGAGAGATTGTATTTTTGTTCAAAAGGTTAATGGTGTAAATTTAAATAAATTTACAAAAATATATATTGCTTTGTCACTAGATCTACCAGGTCTACTCCAGGAGATCCGCAGAAGATATTTACATGATCCTCATGTCATACAAAGCCAATTATGTTATCATTGAAGAAGGAATTTGTAATGACATGGGACCAGTGAAAGGCTGCCGGGTAAAGGATTTGGTGGATGTTGCAAATGGCCATGTAAGTTTGTTTAATATTCTATTTCCCAAGTATTCATATATTAGTTTGGCCAAGGACAGAGGTATGATTCGGTTATGTTGGAAAAAATCCATAAGATAGAAATGAGAGTAATTGTTCCATTTTTGTGAAGAAGTTCTCGTTACTACTCAATTTCCATATTTTGAGTTGAAAACTAAAAATGTCAGGTGCTTGAAATGCTGGAGGTTCAGCAGGTCGAGCAGTGTTTGTGGAGAGAGAAACAGCTTCGTGATCCTCGCAACTGGGAAACGTGTACTTTGATTTGCAGAATGGGAATGAATGCTGAGCAGGGTAATGCCTGTGATAGGTGGAGACCAAGGTTGGCCAGGCGATGCAATTGTTTTCAATCTAGTTAATTATTGCTGATACATTTGTAGGATTGTAAATAGAAGGAGATTAGTGAGAAGAAAGAATAACAATGTGCTGGAACTGTGAGATGCGAAACACATTTGCTGGGAATCTGAAATTATAGAAAGTGTTGGAAATACTTAGCAGATCAGGCAGCATGTGTGGAGAGAGAAAATGTTACTTACACAACAGCTGAGGAGGGCCACTTGGCTCATTGGGGAGCAAACTGATCCCATCAATCCCACCCCCCTCTCCTTATTACCCCGACAATGTGTCCATCAACTTCCGTTTGATTTTTTTTAACCACTTGGTACTACCAAAGGGTAATTTACAGTTGCTAATTCACTTACAAACCAGCAGCTCTGGGATGTGGAAGGAAATCACAGTGCCCGGCAGAAAGCCACGTGTCCAGTGAGAACCTGCAAACCTCAACCCAGACCACCACAGCTGAGGTCAGGTTGTACTGGGATCTCTGGAATTGTTAGGTGGCAGCAGCACTACCTGCTGCACAGATGTGCTAACCATTCCAGTTACAAGTGGATGGCGGGAGGGCCAATTATCCGGAATTGTAGGTCTTGGGACACAATTTCAGAATTGCATTGAACAGTGTTCCTAGCTGGAAGAAGAGGTGTTGGGCCTTGAGCTTGCCGTGGGATTCACTGTTACAGGTGTAGGAGGCCAACATCAGAGCTTGAAGTGGGACTAGGATGGGGAGTTGAAGTTATTTATGTGAAACATGGACATCCATGGCGCCAGTACCAGTCCATAGTACTCCACAAGTGACAGCCTCCCGTCCTGAAAATGATGTTGTTACATCTACCCCTACTAGTTTTCTGTCTGTTTAAGCACCCCTCCATCCATGGCGGTGTGTTACCCGCAGTACAATGCGTACTAACTTAGTTTGGTAACTTCTTGTGTGGCACCTTATCAAAGTTCAAATATACTACATCAAATGCTTTAACCTCATCTACTCTTCTAGTTACAACATCAAACAATAGGAACAGATTTGCCAACCATGAATTCCTGACATAAATCCATATTGATTCTTCCCAATCCCATTATTAGTTTCCAGGTGGCCTGTTGCCACTTCCTTAGTAATAGATTCCGGCATTTCCCTACTCCTGATGTCAGTCTAACTGGGCTCTATTTCCCTGTTTTTTTTTTCTCCCCTCCTAAGCAATGGGATTACATATTCTATCATCCAATCCACAGAACATACAGAATGACAGACAGAGCATACAACAACTCCATAGCCATCTCCTTCACAACCCTAAACATCCTTGCCACTTTCTTCAGGGCTTCTATACATAATAAGAAGGTAGAATTTGGCGCAGCATTGCATCATTGTGGTTAGTACAAGATTCGTATAACATCATTGCTTTCAAATTCTAAATCCCCTGAAAGAAATTCCTGTGTTCATCTTCATAACTGAGAAGATCAGAAGGAGACCTGCAAAAGCGAGATGAATGGTGACAGATTGTTTCCTGCAAGAGTTGGCGCCTGTAAAGATGAGGCATAGATTTAAGATAATCCGTAAACAATGACAGCAATTAGAAGCCAGATGAATAAAATGTGAAACTCTCAGCAAAACAAAAATTGTAAGAATAGAGTTTATGGTAATTTCAGAAGGGAAATAATGTTTTGAAAAGAAATAGTCTGTAATCAGAAGTGGCATGAAATGTGAACAGGGGAGTGGAATTAGGCCTAATTTAAACATAAAACTGATGCTAGTTTTAAAGCGTTTACCATCTTGTAAATAGTGTAAATAACTTGCATGTTAAACACTTCATTAAACTTCTTGTCTTGTGCCTGTGAATTCAGTTTATTTCTCACTGTACTACTTTACTTTCTCAGTTCAGTAGTATTGGTAACTGCAGTTTTGGTGTTTGGTATCTTTTCCTTTTCCAGATACTTTATAACGAAGATGATAGCAACACAAACTATGCGTTTTCACTGTATGGACGATTCTGCCATGAGATTAAGCTGGACTATTCTCCCTACATCAACTATTTCACGCGTGTCTATTGGAATAGGTCTTATCGTGTATACAGAGTCAACACCTTGATATCATTTCAATATTAGTGAAGATTGAAGCCTTTTGAGTCCACACTCTCATTTGTGCTGTATATATTTAATTTTTGTGTTGAAATAACATCTCCTTTTGCATATGGACCTTTTGGAAAAAGACACATTTCTTTTTAACTTATTTTTTATACATTAGCCTGAAACGAAGTACACATCTTTTTCTTCCCCAGGATCTGCCAACATTGTTATTCAGAATGGAAGTCTTAAAACAAAAACATCAATGCCATTAAAATAAGTTAACCCAAATCCGTTGACTGAGCTGCTGAAGTGAACTGTATTGTTCAGGTAAATAATATACCTGACTGAGCTACATGTGGTCTCAAACCACTGCACCTTGAAAGGAGCTTGGGCACTCTTGGGCATGGTGTACGTAACTCTGTGCCTAAGCTCTGTCGAAAGCTCAAGTGACCATTTGAGTCAGTAATAAATATTTTTAAAAGTAGAAGTAATGCTGTAGTGCTCACAGCATTACTTCTTTTGATTATGGACACACAGAGGAGTGGGACTATAATGCTGAGTCTGATGCCTTACAAACAGTTGGTATAAAGCATTACTGTGAGATTGTAACACACAAAAAGTGCTGGAGGAATTCAGCAGGTCAGGCGACATCTATAGAGGGAAATAAACAGTCATAACATTTTCAAAATATTATTTCCCTTCTGAAATAAACAGTCATAGATGCTGCCTGACCTGCTGAATTCCTCCTGCACTTATTGCGTATTGTTCCAGATTCCAACATCTGCAGAATTTTTTGTCTACTATGAGATAATGTTGTCTTTTTTAATTAATTGATAGCATACACCTATTAGAGCACTCTAGCTTAACTATCCATGTGTTTAAGATGTGCAGTAAAACATACCAGTCTTGTGTGGTATAATGTATAACTAGTGAATGCCATTTTGTAATGAATTATTAGGTCCAGATTTTAACTGTGCAGAGCATTTTCTTTTCAGGTTGAAAGAAAACATTGATTTCTAAAGAATGGTGTAACAAGATTATTTGGGTTTTTTTTTGGAAAAAAAATATCTTTAGTGTCTCACTTTTGCTGTCAAGTACCATCTTTTAAAACATTGGGTGTGGAGAAGGACCAAGGACTACCTGTAGATGAGCTGCTAGGAGATAGCTGGGCTTCAAGGTCTTTTAGGCCAGGCCGGTGTCATGTTCTGCTGACCATTGAAGTGCCTGATGGTGATTCCACTAATAAGTCAACTTATTAGACCCTGCTTTGGGAAAATTGAAGGCAGCTGACTCTGCTTTCCTGCAATAAGGCAGCTAGTTCCTGATGAAGAATGAAACTGGAAATTAAGAAGTGTAAATAACAAATGCAATTTGTAATAGGCATGGTGTACAACACAAAACTATCTTGGTGACGGGCAAATTCACTAAAAAAGCTGCAGAACATCAAGTGTATAAATGGAGGAAAAGTGTCGTATTGGTGCAGAAGAAAGTTATTTTGCAATTGAAACTGTGTAGAAGGAATTTGACTTTGCATCAGGTTGTTGCCACTCCTCACCCTTGAATATTTGATACACACCTTGGAAGTCTCAAAATTAAGATGTTCCTTTCCACAACTTGGTCTTCCTTACATTCATAATCAGAAAAAATTGAAAAATCAGATGATCTCACATTTTATTCCTTTTTATGCCATTTATTCTGTAGTTTTGCATTTCTAAAAGTTGGCTTCTTGTTAGGTGGATGAAACTATGGTAAAATGAAAATGGTACCCACTAAGATTTTTTTTTAATTGGACTGAGTACGAGGACACTAAGGTCATGGTAGTTTTACACCTCAACTATATTTATTCACTTTTACTCCAAATGGCTCTCTTTCCTAATAAAAATCTTGTAGGGGGTGGGTGGTGGGAAATAGCCTGACATCTGTACCCCATTGGGGAAAAGGGTTGCAAAATTTTTGCTATCCTTGTGCTTTAAAATTAGAGCCAAGCTACTTAGCCGTCAAATGATCAGACCATACCACCCACCCTAACACACTACGCAAATGATCAGACCATACCACCCACCCTAACACACTACCACCATCAAAAGACCCTGTTTTCAATCGAAGGAGATGGTTGCCTGGTATTTTCTCTTGTTTTAAACTGTTCAGTTAGATCATCCCTCTGCCTGCCAAACTCAAATACAAACCAGGTTTTTGCAACCTGTTCTTGCAGTCTACATCTGGTATAATTCTGAATCGGAACTGTACCCAGGATCAATATATTTCTCCCGAATGCCTGAAACTGAGGATGGAACTCGAGTGGTAGGTTAACCAAGCCCCTCCACATCATCTCCTTTTCTTTGTGTTCCAGCCTCGTTGAGCTGACCACAGTATTCCATTAGTTTATTTTTCCCCTATTTTTAATTTCACTTGTGCACTAGCTTTCAGTGATATCCATGTGGGCACCCAAAGCAAATTTCTTTTCTACAGCTCTGAAAATATTTCAGTCTGATCTTTCAATCTGAAGTGAATGACCTCCACTCCAGTTTAACCCATGTGTTTACTTCTGTTCATCTCACAAATTCTTACTCAAGTCTACACAGCTTGGATTGTGAATCATAATTTAGTATTCCATGCAAACCTAGATATCCAACTTTATTCCTTTGGCTAAGTCATTAGTTTCTAGGCTGAAATACTTGGGCTTCTGTACTATCCCAAGGAAAGACAACCCGGCACATTTTGCTAATCCAACTGCAATCCATATATCCACTCTCTGTATCCTGTTTCTCACTCAATTACCAACCCAAGTCACAAGGTTGCCTCCAAGTTGGTGTGCCTTTATTTATGCTAATAATGTCATCTGCAGAATCTTATCAAAACCCTTTGGGAAATCCTAATAGCCAATTACCTGTACTTAGTCCCTCAACTTGGTTACGTAGTTCTCTCAAATATGCAACTAGATTTAACATGCATAACCTTTTCTTCATAAATGTAATACTTGTCTGATTACTCAATTACTTGGTCTTTGATTGGAGTAAGAAATGTGTAGATATGTTGGTTGCTATACTCTAGTTGTGCCCTTTGATTGAAAAATTGCAAACATCGCTTGTAGTTAAGAACAGAGAAACAAGACAAGCAGAGTTTGATACAAGTTTTGGGAAGTTACTGTTGGTTAGTCAGTCTTCAATCAGTTCCCGTAACTCTCCATCAACTTGCATTAAATTGACTGGTCTCTGGTTGCTTAGCTTCTCTCTAATTAACTAACAGAGTGACACTTGCAGTTTTCCAGTCAAAATGAACAATTACTTAATCTGGAGAAATTTGGAAAATTATAATTGATGTAAGGAGATTACGGATACATTTCTTAATCCTCTCTGAAAGTAGTCATCATGTTTGGGACATTTGTGTACCTTGAACTAGACCATATATGAGAAAAATCAAATATTATGATACAGATTAATAAATGTTGGATAAGACTGGTTGAGAAAATAAAAGTGGAGGGAATTGGGATGATCTGTGTGCATCATAACCGTGCTACACACTGATAATCTCCATATTACATGCTGGTCACATTTTAAATGGAGTGCATTACAAAAGGCACATTATTTATCTAGGGTCAGAACTTTAGATTTAGTGTTTTATTTTCCGTTTACAGAATATAACTAACTCAAATACTGAAGTCCTAATCACTTCAACAATAAATATAACCACAGCATGAGGTTTGTGGTTCTTTTTGGTGCTGTGTAAATGGTATACAAAATTTCTCCCTTCCTGCCTTCCAGTATCTGTATTTCCAATATTATATCCTCTTTTACCACAGTTTTATGTTCTTATTACTATTTTGATACTTGAGCCCTCCTGTGTGTTGGATAGTGTAGCCTATTATATTTTATGACTATCATCAGTGTTGCTCTTTACATCTTGTAGATACCTAACATTGTGTCACTATAGCCATGAAGCTGCCCTGAAGAATTTAAGTTTTTTTGGAGGAACGGTTCCTACATATGTAGCATGACTGTTAATGTCCTGATATATTGTGAACCCTTCATTAACTTGTAGATCACCTGCTGTACCCAAGAGAACCTATGACAACTTGATCCATCTATTCATTATACACAAATTGCTATGGGACTCCATCCATAAAGACCAAAGTTTTACTGTTGAGGCATCTTGAGAAGTATGAACACTGATTTATTTTGTCTTTTATTTTGATCGATTATATGCATTCCCAGAATTCAGGATCCTGTCAAACAATGGTCTTTGAGAAAAATATGTGCAATTTGATTCAAGCCTTGGTCTAACAAGAATTCATGTTCACTTAGTACAATGTATGACCACAAAATAATTTTGAGAAAACAATTGTTTAAAACAGTTATAAAATACTGTAACTGCTTTCCTTTTTCAATTAAATAATGTCCTTATGTGTCAGATTTCTTTAGAAAGATCTTTATTTGTTTTTAGTGCGTTCTGGTGGTACAAATAGGGGAAGAAATAGGTCGTTTGTTGCTAACGTTAAGTGTGTGTCAGTATCAGCACCAGTTATGCTCTTAAATTTTTAGTTCCATTTAAGTCGATGGAACTCGATGCGCAGATGTGAAGATAACCAGTGGTCAATACTGCACATGCAATTGACAAAAACAATCAAGGACAAATTTCTTCCTGTTAGACCTTTAGTACTAAAATGTTCGCACTCAAAATGACGTAGTAAATCTATGCTTTTTAGTGATTTGGATACGCTGTTTAAAGCCATGCAGTGTTGCATTGTTAGTTCTATAACTTATTTCACTTATAAATGTTCACTCACATTGTTATCTAGAAGTCCCTTCTATAAATATAAACTTACACATCAACATATATTGACGGTACTCACTGGATGTGTCTGATGCAATACAATACTCAATCAATGACTACACCAAGTACTTTCTATAATCCAGCACCAAAACTGGAAAAAAATAGCTACATTGGTAAGGGGATAATTCTTCCATCATATGGTTTTGATACATGTGGTGCACATGTCCCTATTCATGTGGTGTTTGGTCCACTGGATTACTTTTGGAATATATACAAAAGAAACACGATTTTCTTTGTCTATAGTTAGTCACCTCTTTTACAGTCATGAAGTCTCCATTTATTTCATTTCTAAATGTCTCCTAGAAGACGTAAGCATGATGAGTAGGATGACTTAAAAATGAAGGAAAAGTTATTTGGTCCATCACCTTTGTAGCCCAACTCCTTCCCACAATAATGTTGTTGCATTTTAAGTATCCTTGGTGCTACCTCTGCTGCTTACCTGGCACATTACACATTTCAGGAATGAAATACTTGGAATAAGGAAATTCTAACCAAGAGTTGTTTTAACTTTACACAATATTCAGTCTGTAAACTCCTGAGCATTTTTCCTCCATGTTGTGCAGTGTTTAACAAACTGCATGCTTCCTTATCTTGAGGTCTGTCACTCTGTTCTCGTAATATTTTCTTTTGCATTTGAGTGGGTCACCTTGCCCTTTTCCCGAGCCACTGTAATTCTCATGGAGCTTTTTGGATATGCTGTTGTTTTTCTTTGAACACAAATGTGGTCTGACCAGCACATTGTATTAAGTAAAATTCCAATACCGCTCCCTGAGAGGCTTCTTCCTTGTTCTATATTTCATCATTCTGTGCTTGTGGCCCATTGTTCTGGTGTATTCTCTTTATTTGCTTAACAAAGCATGACAAGACTGTAAAATGAACAGCATTTTACCATTTTGTGCTGTGTGAGAGCTGGAGTGAACATTTAAGGAATGGCGTACGTGAATTGTGCACGAATATTGGATTTGAGCAATTTCCTTTAAATTCTGTATATTTTGCCGATTGATAATTTTGTTTTAAAAGCATTGATACTTCTGAAGAAAAACCTAATGAGTGAAAAGCTTGAATTGTTGAAATTTGTGGTGCAAACCTTTGGTCACTTCAAGACTTGGCTTATTCACCGAATGCTATTTGAAGTGTCAGATATGCTTCTAGGATGGAAAAATATATTGTATGTTGTTATATGCTGTATTTTTTCTATATTTCTCTAACTTGAGCTATCACACATTTTTATATGATTAAAATACCAAAGGGAAATTTTAATATTGGTACTTCATCAAATGTATTTTCTGATACCACCCCCTCTAATGCACAGAACTTGGTGAAACTTTACAATTAAAATGCTGCTGTGTAAATTGAAATTGTGGTGGTACTTTCTTGTTTTTCTCATTATATATTAGTTAGTAAATACATCACCTGGTATGGAGTTGAGCAGTACAGGCTGTGGAAAGCCTAGATGTTGATATTCTTGCTCTGTGCTGAGTTGGGGTTTCATTGCCCCTTTAGCTCCACCAATCCTGCATTGGACAGGAGCTTTCAAGGCCTGGTGACTATCTTGTAATCTCTTTTTTTTGTTGTTAATCTACATTTAATAGTAGGTAAATATCAAGTTGGTATGAATGATCTAGGATTGCCAGACAAATTTTACCCATTCTAGATGTGTATTCAATTAATACTGCACACAGATGGGAACCTTCTGACCTTAAAGTGTCAACCGTGTATTGTTGACTAGCCCTAACTTGATTGTGCATTATCTATATGTATGTATCTCATTCTATTTTAAAAGATGTTTGATTTTGGAAATGTTGAGTATACACAGTAAAAGTTATGCACAAATGTTTTAAATAAAAGTTGTGAATAATTAACATTGCACTCGGATTATTTGTTCCCCCCCAAAAAAAGATTGATGACATATAAGGATTGAGTAGAATGAGGGGGTTGTAATAACACAGATGGTTACATCATTTACTTTGTATGGTTCTTTTTGCTAAGTATTGACTTGTTAAATAGCCTGATGAATAATCAAGCATCAGTGTGTGTGTGCACTATCAAATAATGTAATGGAAAAGTGCAAAATGTTTTTCTTTTAGAGGAATTAATTTGTTTATTCAAAGTGCACAGATAACCTTGGACACACCAGGTATTATTGGCCAGGGGTAGAAGAAAACTAGTGCCAAGGTGAAGGAATGGGAAGGGAGGTCATTGAAGGTACTTCAAGGGCCAATGCTGAGTACAAAAGAACAGAACTAGTGGAATGCTATTCATCTGGATGACAGTATAAAGTTTCCGGAGGAGTCTGACATCACCAACCATGTCAAATACTGCAGGCAGTTGGAGAATGCAATTTGTGACCATTTCAGTATTGTGGTTGGAGGAAACACCTGATTGGAGGAATTGCAAAACGGCAATCTGGAAATTATGGGTACTTTTCTTTAAATTCGTTTTGGGGATATGACTTCGCTGCCAAGACCAGAATTTGTTTCCCATTCTTTCTTGCCCTTGAGATGGAGATAATGTTCGGTAAGGAGTCACAAGATAACACACAGCAGTGATGGTGTGTAACCAGGGAGTCTATGGGAAAGGGGGACAACCATACAAGTAGGTTGTGGTGTCCCAGTATCTGCTGCCATTGTCCTTGGTGACGGAGCTTGTAGGTTCAGGTGGAGCTGTTAAGGAAGCTCAAGTAAACAACTGCAGTGTGTTTTATAGATGGTACTTCTGCCAGGGTTCTCAATTTGTGTGGAATGGATCTATGGGCTAACAAATAAACTGCTTAGACCTGGATAGAGTTGAGTTTCTTGACATTTGACAGACAGTTACTGCATTAAATGGAAGGTGGTGCACAGTTTTGGTCCCCTCGCCAAAATAAGGATATAAAAGATGTTGTAGTATTGGAAGGAGAAACAAAGGACTGCAGATGCTGGAATCCAGATGTAAAAACAACAAGATGCTGGAGGAACTCAGCAGGTCAGGCAGCATCTGTGGAGAAAAACAGACCATGAACGTTTCTGTTCAGGACTGAAGATAGGAAAAGGAGAAGCCGGGGGGGGGGGGGGGGGGGGGGTGGAATAAACAGAGCAGTGATAGGTGGACAAAAGAGGGGAGGTGGGGTGGGCACAAGGTGGTGATAGGTAGATGCAGGTAAGAGATAGCGATAGGCAGATGTGGGGGAGGAGGGGAGAGCAGATCCACCGGGGGGGGGGGGGTGGGTCACAGGGAAGGAGACAGGTGCCCCATGGGGGGAGGGGAGGAGAGGGGAAAAAAGAAATCGGCTAGACAAGGGAATGGGACTAGCCGGATAATGTTTCGGCACAGACTAGAAGGGCCGAATGGCCTGTTTTCTGTGCTGTTGTGTTCTATGGAAGAAGAGGCATGGGGTGGGGGTGGGTAGTATTAGAAGCAGTCCAAAGCTAATTCCTGGGATTTAAACTTTTTTTAAAACTTTATTTATACGCACTGTAACAGGCCTTTCCGGCCCGACGAGTCCTTGCCGCCCATTTTAAACCCATGTTAACCTACCCGTACGTCTTTGTGGAGGATTGTCTTAGAGATGAGAGGATTGTCCTATCAAAAGGTGCTAGACAATTAGATCTCTATTCCTTGGAGTTTAGGAAAACAAGGGGTGACTTTATTCAAACATACGAGGAGCATAGAGGGCATGACTGGGTAGATGTTGAGAAGTTTCACTGGTGGGAGAATTATGAACAAGAAGGCCCTACAAAACAAGGGGCCAATTGTTTAAAAATGAGGTATGGAGAGGCAGTGACTCTCTGGAACTCTCTGCCTCAGAGGGGAGTGAAGTCCAGATCATTAGATAAATTTAAGATGGAGACAAATATTTAAAAGATCTGCCTAGAGGTCGGTGACCAGTGGTGGTCCATGTTATACTGTATATAACGTGTATTTGCCCATTCATTCAACTCCATTCAAGGTAATTTAGATTTCTCCTCACAACTCGTGATTCTGTCCCGTTTTGTGTCATGGGCAAACTTAGAACTATTGCCCCCAGATCCCTCATGCAAATCACTGCTGTGCAGTATAAATAGTTGGACCACAAGCACAGATTCCAGTGGTATCCCACGAGTTACTTCCTGCCACCCTGAGAAAGTTGTCATTTTTGATTACTTATCTATTAAACAATTTTCAATCAATTTTCAAAATATTATCCCTAATATTCTTCTTCTTTTACAATATTTTTATTGAGTCCATGAAAAAAGAGTACATGCATCAAGAAAGAGAATAAAAATACTACTGAATACGTTGTATTAAATCATACTTAGATTACAATACTCTATATTAACTAACTTCTATATATGATTATTAATAAAGGAAAAACATTGAAATATTTTATTACAAAAAAAATCTACTCCCACTACCAAAACCCGAAGCTGTTAGACGGAAAAAAAACAAGGAAAAACCTTTAAAAACGTAACCGTGTCAGCCAATATCTGAGTTTTAGTCCCCAAATCAGAGATTTTGAAAATAATTCAAAAAAGGTCCCCAATATTCTGTGCTTCATCCGTTTACTTTCATTGACTGGTGTACGAGGACACCTAGGTCCCTTTGTGCATCAACATTTCCCAATCATTACCATCTAAAGAATGATCTGCCTTTCTGTTTTTCCTAACAAAGTCAATAACCACGGCATGACTATTTACAACATGGACATGTTTGGAGTGTCGGAAACATGGAATTGCATCTGCCGAAAAATATATTGCTGTCAGTTGTGTACTTGCAATATTACCTTCAGAAAGTCTAGAACTTTGAAATACCATGAAAAGATATCAATTGTTTGAATACTTTCCAGCTCAAAATATCCATCTCTCCGTAATGCCCTATTACTACTTTGAGATTCATTATTGAGCATTACAAAAAGTAACTTAAAGTTACTGATGATGGAAGATACGCACTAAATGTGTAATTGCTATGAATAACTGTAGGGCCAGACCAGGCAGAAGCATTGATGATCTCCCCAATATTATTTCAGCAGGCAATAGCCTTTCAGTGGGAAGGCATGGCCAATGTAACTCTCATTCAGTGGAATCGTTGCATTATGGATGGTTTTCTTTGCTTATGTTTATCCAGAATTTATAAAATATCTAATTTTTGTTTAACAATATATAATGTTAAGACTTCTATTGTATTTCACAGGTCAGCAAGTTCTTTGTTGAAAGGTTTCACGAATACAATTTTAATGAGATGTGGGCAGTCAAAATTAGAACATAGAACGTGGAACAGCGCAGCGCTGGACTGACCATTCGGCTCACGATGTTGTGCCGCTCTTGATAGCAATTTATACTAAATGTCCTCCTCCTGTGTATCACCCACATCCCTCCACTCCCTTCACATTCGTGTGTCTATCTAAAAGCTTCTTCAACCCCACCAAACTGCCCGCTGCCACTCCTACCCCTGGTAACCCGTTCCAGACGCCTCCCACTCTCTGCGTAAAAAACTTGCCCCTCACGCCGCCTTTAAACTCCCCCCTCTACTCTTAAAAGCACGTCCTCTGGTGCTGACATTCCTGCCCTGGGGAACAGACTCTTATCGGCGCCTCTCATAATTTTAAAAGCCTCTGTCCGGTCTCCCCTCCCGCCTCCGACGCTCCACGGAGAACAGCCCAAGTCTGGCCAAGCTCCCCGCACAGCTCACACCCGGGCAGCACCCTGACCGGTTCGGACAGTGTAACCCGGCGCCCCGGCCCCTCGCTGTTCTCCCCCCCGGACACCCAGAGCCCGAGTGCTGTGGTTGGAGATTCCTGTGTGTGGGGGTGGAGCCCGGGGTCCAGTACCGTGCCTCCCACCCCCCTGCCCACCTCCCTCTCGGCGGCGCTCCGATTGATGGAGCTGCCGATGGGTGGGGTTGGATTTGACTGAAAGTGGGAGCCCGGAGCCGCCTGGCACACGGTTCGCGGCCACGGGCGGGTGTGGAGCCTTCGCCGCGGACCGGGTGAAGAGTTCCTTCCCGCCGGTGGGACCCGCCGCGTCCAAGTGACCACCGAGGGAGCGCCTTCCCCCCAGCGGAGCCAGGGCTGGCGGACGGGGTGTGGGGGGGAGCCGGCCATGCCTCCCCCGCCCGACGCCCGGTGCCGGTTCAGGGGTGCCGGGCTCCTCTTCCACCCGCTGTGGCTGCTGGCCGCCGCGGTCCGGGCGCCGGGCTGCGGCGGCACCGTCCCGCTCTTCTACGGCCACGTGTCCGAAAACTCCCCGCCCGGCACCGAGGTGAGAGGCGGGCGGCTGCCCGGCCGCCGGCTGTGCCCGCTCGACCCGGCCGGCGCCCGGCTGGGCGGCCACGGAGCCGGCGCTTTCCGACTGAGCGGGCGGCCGGGTGGCGGCGGGCGGCTGCTGCTGCGCACCGCCGCGCCGCTGGACCGGGAGCTGCGCCCGGACTACCGGCTGACCATCAGCTGCCGCCCGGCCGGCTCAGCGCCCGTCTCCGCCCGGCTCCACATCAGGGTGGGCGACGTGAACGACAACAGACCCGAGTTCGCGCCCGGCCACCCGGCCAGCGTGGAGGTGGACGAGCTGCTGGCCCTGGGCTCGGAGATCGCCCGAGTGACCGCCACTGACCGGGACTCGGGCAGCAACGCCGACATCAGCTACCGCTGCCGCCCGGACGTCCCGCAGCTGTGGCTGGTGCCCCGCACCGGGCAGATCCTGCTGGTGGGCTCGCTGCTGGGCGTGAAGCCCTTCCTGCTGACCGTGTACGCCCAGGACAGGGGGGTGGTGCCTCAGGTGGCCGAGCCGCTGACCCTCCTGGTCAAGGTGAAGCCCGCGAGTCTGGCGGCGCCCGCGGGCGGGAGGGCAGCCCGCTCGGCGCCGGACGAGGGCTTTCACTCGGTGACCGTGCCGGAGGGCGACAGGGTCGGGACTGTCATCTACACCGTCCCCGACTGGAAGTTCGCAGGGCGCTGGTTTGAGGTGATCTCCCCGACGGACGCGCCGGTGCAGGTGGAGCGGGACTCCGGCAAAGTTTACCTGTCCAGGAAACTACGCGGCAAATCGCCCGTCGAGGTGACGGTCAAAGTCAACAGTGAAACAGGTGAGCGTCCCCGAGAAGCAGCCCACTCACACGGGCTCGCTCTCTCTCTCTCTCTCTCTCACACTCACACACACTGACTCTCTCACACACATATACAGACACACTCACACACACTGACACTCACACATAGACACTGACACACACACACTCACACACACAGACACAGACACACACACACACAGATACACACACACTGACACTCTGTCTCTCACACACGCACACACACACAAATACACACTGACACACACACACACAGATACACACACACTGACACACTCTCTCTCTGTCTCTCACACACACACACAGATACACACTGACACACACACACAGATACACAGATACACACAGATACACACACACTGACACTCTCTCTCACACACACACACATACAGATACACACACACTGACACACTCTCTCTCTCTCTCTCTCTCTCTCACACACACACACACACACACACACACACACACACACACACACACACACACACGATTTACTTCCCCATATCCAAGTGGTCAGCTTTATTCAATCAGCCTGATTTGAAACGGGAGTAGTTGCCAACAGAACTGTTTAACTCCGTATTTGCTAAAATCAGTTCTATGTTGATGTTATAACATTGCAGTCCAGCACGTTTTATTTTCACTTAGAAAACGCCTCCATAGCCCGCTGTTGGCAGAGACCAGAGAAAATTAGCAGATATTCAGAGGGGTGACCAAAAACTAATGGGGTTAGGGTGTGTTTCAGGCGAAAAAAGGTGAAGCAAATTGCAGAAGGTGGGACTGATGTCTGAATGAAAATTTTCCGATTGGAGGAGTGAGTTTAATAGTCACAAACAAATTGTGATGTAGTTATCAGCTTAATGAATTTACCACATTTAAAAGACACTTGGACCGGTACTTGAATAGGAAAGGTTTGGAAGGATATGGACTAAACGGAGGCAAATGGTACCAGCTCGGTAAGGGAACGTGCTGTACAGTTTTATGACTCTGTGACTTTTCATTTAGAAGAAAGCTACACCTGTAAGAGCACAGAATGTAAATAATACAGACATTTGGCAATTTGTTAAGAATACCTTCTTAAATGTCCTTGGTCAGTCCTTCAGGATTGAGGATGGCGTGTGTCCTCTTCAATTCTTTTGGTTCTGACGTGACTGATGTGGGTCCCCAGACCCTGGACAGAGGGTGCCTGATGACCGTCACAGAACCACAGACTGTGCCACAAGGGGTGCCTGATGGCAGTAAGTGGTGTACTCCTTTCACCATTTACAGTAGGGTTGTGTATGCTCCCAACACATGGACTCAAGATATTATTGTCACGTACCGAGGTACAGTGAAAAACTTGTCTTGCATACCACTCATACAGATCAATTCATCACACAGTGCACTGAGGTAGTACAAGGCAAAACAATAATAGAATGCAGAATAAAGTGTCACAGCTACAGAGAGAGTGCAGTGCAGGTAGACAGCAAGGTGCAAGGTCATAACGAGGTAGACTGTGAGGTCAAGAGGCCATCTTATTGTACTAGGGAACCGTTTGATAGTCTTGATAGAAGCTGTCCTTGAGCCTGGTGGTACATGCTTTTAGGCTTTTGTATCTTCTGCCCGACGGGAGAGGGGAGCAGAGAGAATGTCCTGGGTGGGTGGGGTCATTGATTATGTTGGCTGCTTTACCGAGGCAGCGAGAAGTATAGACAATGTCCATGGAGGGGAGGCTGGTGTCCGTGATGTGCTGGGCTGTGTCCACAACCCTCTGCAGTTTCTTGTGGTCACGGGCAGAGCAGCTGCCATACCAAGCCATGGTGCATCTATAAAGATCGGTGAGGGTCAAAGGGGACGTGCAAAAGTTCTTTAGCCTTCTGCTCCACTGCCAACCCGATGCTCTTTCTCCACTGTAAGTGGTTTGTGGCCAAGAATTCCCATGTGTCACTGTAGATGTTGCATCTTTTCATGAAGGCTTTGAGAACATTCTTGAAACTTATCCTCTGTCATTTTGTAATCTCTTGGAGCTTGGATTAGAATGTCTGTCCTGGGTGTCTAGTCTTGCCTACGAGAACAGTATGGCCTGCCAATCATGTAATTAGGGACTTGATGCTGTGGATGTTGGCTTGGTAGCAGAAACTGATATTGGTTTTATTATACTGCCAGTGTTTTAGGAGGACTTTGTGGAGAACTGCATTTGTGGTATCTCTCCAGTGCTTTGAGGTTCTTCCTGTAGGTAGATCAGGTCTTAAAAGTATACATGAGGACAGTTTCACAGCTGTATGGTATACGATGAGCTTTGTACCTCTGAGCATCTGGTTTGTCTCTTGGAGGCAGCTGAATGCAAGTCAGGCTTCAGTGCTGGGGACATTGGCTGGAAGGACATATTGACAGAAGTATTCAGGGCAACAGGGATCAATGCTGCCTTATAGACCATGAACTTTGATGCAGGATTGAGGCCTTGATCTTCAAATGCTCTTTTCCTCAAATGGCCAAAGGCTATTGCTGGCACACGGAAGGTGATGGTGAATTTTGTCATCAATGTCTGCCTTCATTGAGAGGCGTCTCTTGAGATAGAGGAAATGCTCCATGTTTTCCACTGTTCTGTCATGGATCTTTATTGTTGGAGGGCAGTATTGTCCAGCAGAAACAGAGATCATTGTTGTGTGGATGCTAAGTATATGACCAATTTTCTCAAACACTTTAATGCACAGATGAAGAATGATTTGGAGGTTGCCCTCTGCAGATGCATATATGCAAGTGTCTTCTGCAGGCTGCAGCCTGTTGACTGAAATTAGGGTTGGCTTAGCTCAAGAATGCAGGCAGTGAACGTCAAAAATGCTGGGAATCTGAAATAAAAACAGAAAATGCTGGAAACACTCAGCAGGTCAGGCAAAAAAACAGTTGACATTGCAGGTGGAAGACCCTCTGTCAGAACTTGCTGACCGGCTGATCTGTTCTATTTTGGCTTTTGTCCTGTAGATAAGCTCTATTCCACCAAGAAGCTTGTTGGAGGTGAGGTGCAGTACTGCATTGGGGAAGAGAGAGAAGAGTATGGGGTGATGTTGAGGTATTCTGCACTGAAAATTGGATCTGTTGTGGAACCACTGGTACATCATATAACAGATGCAAAATAGAGAGAGAGTCCAGCAGTAGCTAATTTTGAGAAGGATTCTCCGGAATCCCTCTCGATTGGCAGAATCAAAGGCCAAAAATGCCACATGTAGTCACTGAAGTTGTCCCATGCAATTCTCTTGAAGCTGGTGCTTGGTGAAAATCATGTCTGTTGTGCTGCTAGATGGGATGGGACTCAGCCACTGGGAGGAGACAATGATTTTCCCTCTGGCAGATAGCAGAAGGACCCCTCTGTCATTACCATAATTAGCTGTCTCTTCTTTCAGTGGTATCCCACTATTCAAATATTAGTCACTCCAGTTCCATCCTCATTGTATGTACAAGATCACATTGTGTTAGCTGCACGTGTACGGTGTGATTGTTTGATTGTCGTTGTCTCTGTAGATTGGGTGATAGAATTATTCACAGTGGTAGAGCCAATCTAGGAGAAGGAATAGGCAGAGGTTGGGGTAGGTAGAAGAGAATAAATCAGGCACTTATTCCTGTTTACTATTGTATAAGTTCTGCCTTTGTGGATGTCTCGTACTGTATATACATTGTCCTAAGGATGTCATGGCTCCAGCTAGGATTAAGGTTCACCTATGAGGAATAGTCACATATGAAGTACTTATTGGTACATGACGTGTGGAATCATACCTTGGTGTAAAGCAACTTAGATGTTAGCTGGAACTCATTTGGTAGCACTCTTGCCTCTGTTCAAAGGATATTTGCCATTTCAGTGATTTGAGCAAGATTTAGTTGACACTCAGTTATGGTGCTGAGGCAGTGCTATGCAAGCAGAAATGCCATCTCTGGAATGAAATTCTAAACCAAGGCAACATTTGACCTCTCATAGATTTATGAGTTTCTTTGATATTTTAAGAAGAACAGGAAGTTCTCCTGGACTTCCTGGCCAATAATTATTTTAGTACATAATTAAATTACTGGATTATTTGGTCATTGCTCTTTGTAAACTTATCCAGTTGAAAATTAGCTGTTGTTTTCCCGACAGTACAGCAATTCAAAGAGAGTACTTTTGGCCTGCAGGTGCCTGCACAGGGCTGCAAGTAGAGCTGGGGGTCAGAGTGGACAGTGCAAATGGGTTTCTGGCTCAATTTCCGGATTTTCAAGAACCTATTTTTAGATTTGGATGAAAAGCAAGGATACTAATAATGGACTACATTAGTATGCTTTTATTGTATGTTGTACAGCACTTCTAAATGCTGAACAAGTTTGTGTATTAATTTTAACTGGACACATTATAAACACAGAGTCTTTTTTGAAATAATATACTGTAATAGATATTTTCCTGAGCTCAGAGGTGCTGAAACCTTTATGGCTGTCTCTATAACTACACAGACCGGAAAATGAAAGTGGAGCCTTTGTGTTTCGATGGTTCATCATCATACATACCAATTCCATTGCTGTGATACCTCTCTTTTGTTACAGTGACAAACCTTATGATTTTGTAACCATTATCCCTTTCTATGATGCCTCTTTGGAATGTCAAACTATCTGCTGACCACGAGGTTGGACCTAGCACTTTGTCTTAGAGGTTTTTTTTAAATTGAGTTTTATTTAAAATTACCTTACTTGAAATTAAGCAGCGCTTTGTCTGTGTATACAGGTATCATATCATATTGGGGAACAACTAATTCTTTTGAGACGAATGGCTATAATTCAATGCTTTCTTATTTAGTTTTGTTACACTTCATTGTGAAATAAGCTCAGTATCCCTATTTGGACCCTAATTTACTAGTGAATCTTCTGTGGTACGGTGTGCAAGAATTCACAGATGATGTGGGGTTAGTGATGACCTGGTATCAGTGAAGCATCAGGTCATGGTGTATAGATGTTGGAAAGATCTTGAATATCCATAGAGAGCTATTCACAATTTTGGGATCTCCCAAAGCAATTTACAGTCAAATAAATATACTGAGAGTACAGTGAATGTCATAATGTAGAAAAAATATATAATTCTATGTCTATTATAAAAACACAAAGTTCTGCCTATTTCCTTTTAAATACTTTGATATTGTCATTCTTTTACTTGTGGCTGTGAAGCTATGGGTATTAAAGTGTTACCATGGTATGATGACAAATTACACAGAAAAACTTGCACAGGTAATATCCACTTAAAAATTAAAACAAACTTTCCCAGCAGTTGTTTAAGTTTACAACAGGATATTGATCAACTTGAAAAGTGGACAGAGGAAGGGCAGTTGGAATTTAACTCGGGCAAGCGTGAAATGCATTTTGCAAAGTTAAATTGGAACAGGACATACACAGTGAATGGCAGGGCCCTTGGGAGTGCTGTTGAACAGAGAGACCTTGAGGTACAAGTACATAGTTCCCTAAAATGACAACACAGGTAGACAAGGTGGTGAAGAAGGTGTATGGCATACGTGCCTTCATCAGTTGAGGCATTGAGTACAAGAATTGGAACTTCATGTTACAGCTGTACAAAACATTGGTTAGACTACCCTTGGAGTATTGAGTGCAGTTCTGGTCACCACGCTACACCAAAGGTGATTAAGCTGGAGAGAGCACAGAAAAGATTCACAGAATGTTGCCCGGACTGGAGGGCTGGAGTTACAAGAGAGGTTGGAGAGGCTGGGTCTGTTTTCCTTGGAGTGAAGGAGGCAGAGATGATGTAGAGATAAAATGATGAGAGGCCAAGATAGGGTGGATAGCCAGAATCTGTTTCCCAGGGGAGGGGTGTCTAAAACTAAAGGGCACAGGTTTAAAATGAGACGGAGGAGGTTTAAAGGGGATCTGAGGGATAACAAAGAGCACTTGGTGTCCGGAACGAGCTGCCAGAGGAGGTGGTGGAGGCAGGAACAGTCACAACATTTAAGAGACATCTAGTCAGGTGCTTGAATGAGCGGGACATAGAGGGGTATAGAATTAATGCAGGGAAGTGGGGTTAGTAGCAATCGGCGAAGTGGGCTGAAGGGCCTGTTTCTTCGCTGTACAGCTCTGTGATTCTGTGATTTTATGTTGGGTGCTTTGAGATGTTTTGCTATGTTAAAGGAATGATGTACCGGCAGTCCCCAGCTTGCATAAGCGGTCAGTTCTTGAGGACTGTTCATAACCCGAACCGCTGGTCAGCTGGAAATGACCGGAACCAGATGAGACGGACGAGAGGGCGAGGGAACGGGGCGAAGGTACGGGACGAGGGGCTGCCCGCCGGCCTCTCTGACCCGGTGGGTGGGGACTGAGCGAGGCTCCGCCCCAGTTGTTGCAACCACAGGGTCCCACTTGGCGGAGGATGCCTGCAGACGCCGGCAAATCCTTCGGGTCGGTCTTCCAAACACCGTGTGCGTGGGCTGCCCATGGGTCCAGCGTTGGGCGTCTGTAACCTGGAGCGGACCTGGAAATGATGGACATTTATAGTGGAAAATAATTTAACTGTGACAAAACCAGGGCGACACCAGGGCCCCTTTGTCACGTCTGTAGTTCACCATTTAATATTACTCGATGAACTGAGTGAGTGAGTGCTGATCGGTCCATTGCACGTGTGGAAATGGAGGGGTAACACTTGTTCACCATGTGTGAAAATTATACCCAACTCTGCACGTTCGACTTTATTTTGTTGGTAGATTGGTAACATTGAAATAACTAGGTCAAACAACGTTAAAATGTTGGTAGATTGGTAACATTGAAATAACTAGGTCATAGATTGGTAACATTGAAATAACTAGGTCATAGATTGGTAACATTGAAATAACTAGGTCAAACAACGTTAAAATGTCATCTGGGATCCAAGGATTTGGAAGTTAAGTTGTTGCCAGAAGTTTGGAACACACACAAAGCATGTAGTTTAAAACGGATTATCTCTGATGCCCCTTTACCCACCACTCCGCCAGCCACGTATTCAGTTCCGTTCTGAATTTGCTGGATATGAAACGAGTTCGAAACATCGCGGATGAAAAATAAAATCCCGAAATCTCAACCAGAATTGGCTGGAACCGCGCAACAGGTCGGAGAACGTCTGGTCTCCCGACTGTTCCCGACGCCCGTCGCCTGTTCTGCAAAGTCACCGCTCTCTCTACACATTGATCGCTTTTCTTCCAATCTGTTTTTACCCCGTTCGTTTCTTGTATATAGGCTAGAGGAATTCTTTCCCTTCAGCCACACACGCCGCCTACCTGACCGTGTATCAGGTCCGGCCGCTGACAGCGCTACCGGCATCTATCACATGAGATCCCTTTGCTGACCAGGAAACGCTTGCGATTTGGCCCGTTCATATTTTGCTCAATGATTTGAACTAATGCGTGGAATTATAAAAGAATCTGCCATCTGATCATCCAGTAACATTTATTCTTGTGTCATGTTATTCTCGACCGACGTGAACCCCCGGTATACATTCTCAAACATGATGTTTTCCCCTGTTTAAACCTCAGAGATGAAGTCGCTCAGTTGTTCTCCTAGTCTGCGGGGGAATGGGCTGCAATAGTCTCGTTATGTGCGACTGACGCTGGTATTTACACAAGCAGGAAAAACACAAAGAAGTGCGATCAACCTGTTTTGCTTTTAGTGACATAAAGTGACGGCTGAGTCTGCCTTGGATTGTGCTGATGGGCGCTCGACCCGCTCATCTTCCCACCAGTAGTTTAAAGTAATTTTCTAATTCCCCGCGAACCGGTTTATTTCTCTGGTGTGCTCGCTGTATTGGTGAGGAACAGTAACCTTCATTGTCCGTTGGCGGGGAAGAAAGAGACAGATCTCCGCTTAGTTAACGCGGAATGAGAACCTTTCGGAGTTGGAACTTTATCTGGCGAGCTCAAACGTCAGGGACTGTGCTCTCGGGATGCCCGGGCCATGTGGACTTTTCATCATCGCTGCATTTACTTGGTACTAATGTTGATACCTTGCCGTTCCCAATAAAATACCCATCAATTGACCTTCATGGAGGTCTTGAAGGACTGGTCTGTAAAAAGATTAGGAGTCAACGCTCCCCTTCACCGTTTGATGTTGCCGCGGTTATTTCCTCACCGAGATCCAAACGTCCGGCTGAATTCACAAACATACTCCAAGCGAACAGACACACTTCAGACTTGATCACGCTGTTGGTTTTTAGTCACCAACTAAATATTAGCGTTTTCACGCTCTCCGGTTAGCAAATATTCCCCCAAGCGGGAATTCCTGTGTGGCTTAGTGAGATGATTGCAAAGACTGCTCTGGAAAATGAACCCAGTGTCGTTTCATGTCGCTGCCCGCGGTTATGCCGCAAACGCTTTCAATTCCCAAATGGGATGAATTGAAATTCAGACCATGATCTGGGGATGGGATCAGATTGAAGGGGATACCTGGAGTGATTCCCCCAGGGGCGAAAGAGGTCGGGGGAAGGGGAAGACAAGTCCGTTTACCCAGAGAATTCCTACAAACTGCACGTCTCCTCGCCCTCCCATCACCCATCTCCCTTGCCCCTCCCAAACCCCTTCCTTGCAACTTCTCCCCTTCCCTTCCCCATCCCTTCCTCTGCCCCCACCTGTCTGGTCTCCTCATCACCATCACCTCTGCACTCTCCCCTCACCCCCTCCCCCTCCCTTTCAGTCCTGATGAAGGATCTCGGCCCCAAACGTTCACTTCACTCCACAGATGCTGCCCGACCCGCTGAGTTCCTCCAGCATTTTGTGCGTTGTTCCAGATTCCAGCATCAGCAGAATCTCTGGTGTCTCCCTTTTATCCCTCAGTCTCCCTCCTTCTCCTCCGGGTCTAAGGATTTCAAGTGAGACTGGAATCTGGTTTAATCGTCTGGCTGCTTACTACCCAGAGGCAGTTAACCCCCATTGTTAAATCTGTACTCCTGTCATTTTGATGTGAATACCTGGTGCCTGTGGCCACAGTCCAAGATGGAACCAGTTTATGCAAAGGATGGTGAGAAACTGTTTGCAGAAGCAAACACAATGGAGGAAAGAAAAATGCTTGGCAAATTAGTCTAATCATATTAGGGGCATTAAAATGTATCAAGAGATTGTTCATGCATTTTGTCTTTACAACAATAATGGATTATGACATGATTTTTCTTCCATCAGAAATAGCTTGTGAAGTACTTTTTCATGAGGACAGCATCTGTTGAATATGTTTACAAGGATTAGCTACTAGTTTTGAATATTGCAAGTTCTGATCTAACTTGCCATTTTCACCCAATAGGCTTATTATTCACTTCAATACGTCTTCTCCTAATAAATAATTCAAAGAATGTTTGCAGGATTAAGGCACCACTACCATATCAGTAGAAAAACAACCAGCTGCAATTGAGCTGATTATTTAATCACGGCAAAATCTCTGAATGCGTGAATTTAAGAACAGATATTTTTAAGAGCCACCTCTAACTGATTGCAAACATTTGAATAAATCCCATTCCTTCAAAGAAAAGATTAGCTAGAGAAGCACAGACTATGCTGTCTAACCTCAATCTTTTCTATAAGGAATTCCTGTGACATACAAGGTTCCTTGGACTTTATAAAAATAATTTAAAGGTGTTAGTACAAACCCAGTCATTCATGATTTTGCAGAAATGTTGGCATTTCCAGCATCTGCTTTTTATCAATTTGTTTACTGTCTTCGAGTCACAATGTGTTTGGTAATTTATTAGACATCATAATCTTCAGTTCACAGATCCAATAAAAAAATCTTGTATCAGAACAGATCTTGCCTTTTGTAAACAGCTGTCATTTGTTACACTCACTATTAATTTTTATTGTGGAAGAACTTATTTCATTCTTTAATCCTTAAACAGAGGTTTGGGCCTTATTAATGCAACTGTTACTGGAGAATGCAGTGTTGGTCTCCATATGTTGACTCTAATTAGCAATTTCAGCTTTAGTAATGATCAAATCTTGCTCTCATCTCATTTCTGGCCATAATTTTGAGGTCACAGCATTTAAATGAATCCAACTATAAATAAATTCAAGGTTGTAACAGTTTATTAAAATTCCTTATTCTTCTCTAAATCTAGTCATGTTCTGAAATTTTTTTTACAGATTAGATAAAATTGCTAATATTCTTTGTGCAGTGCTCTTAGATTGTCCATTTATGTCCATCTGCGAATGAGACAACCATTCTAGACTTGGAATTGAGCTTTTATTGGCAATGAAGTGCTGTGTCTGGGTGATTTTGCATTAGTGGACCAACGGTTATTGATTGTAGATTGACTGAAATTTATTTGGGCTTTGACCCTCAAATGTCATCAGCTGAAGCCTGCAGGCTCCTTTTTTGCTGTGCTGATTTTGACTCTGACTCCTTAGAGATGAAGAGCAATGACTGGCAAAAGTGTTGCAATAATCTTTTAGATGTGTATCTATGCAATGGATGGGTTGATATTTCCTTTGAACACCATGGCAGTGGTTAGCAGTCTCAAAGTTGAAAGGCACGGTAGCATAGTATTAGCATAATGCTTTACAGCGCCAGCAACCTGGGTTCAAATCCGGCCACTGTCTGTAAGGAGTTTGTATGTTCTCCCCTTGCCAGTGTGGGTTTCCTCCGGGTACTCCGGTTTCCTCCCACTTTCCAAAGACGTACAGGTTAGGAAGTTGTGGGCGTGCTATGTTGGCGCCGGAAGCGTGGAGACACTTGCGGGCTGCCCCCCAAAATCACTACGCAAAAGATGCATTTCACTGTGTGTTTCGATGTACATGTGCCTGATAGAGATCTTATCTTATAAAAAATGAAGTGCAACCATTTTGCCACCATTACAAACAGAACTCATCCTGTTACACACTCCTTTCTATTTCTTTTAAGCAAAATTAGCTTTTCCCTTTGCTCCACTCAAGTGCAGCAAAGCACGAAGGAAGTTTGCAGACTCAACCATTTTGCCACCAAGTATTTGGCAACACATTCATTGAGGAAGATCCGACAATTAAACAGTCCAGTGGAAGTTGTGTCTGGAGAACAGCCAAGGAGAAAGCATCATTTGCTCACCATTTTATTTTCATTCAATACCTGGCTTTGCAGCCAATGCATCCATTTCAGAAACCAACTAGATTTTTGTCAGGGATGGGTAACCAGGATGTGATGGGGTTGTGGTCTGCAGAATTGCTTCATGCTGTTTCCCGCGTACACATCGATGGAGAATGCCACCAAATTTGGGCTCTGCTGTTTGGCGTAGTCTCGATGGATAACTGAGAGCCCATAAAACTCAAATATTGATAATTCACAGAAAAGAGAACTGTGCCTTCTGCCACTACTTATTGCTCACTTGTACGCCCAGTTTCAACCTGTGTAGTAAATATCATAACACCTTGTGTATAACTTAGCTTTAGAATGAAAGGAACATGTTGAATCTTAAGAATATGTTTCTTTCATTCAACAGCTGAGTTATACACACCATCAAGGTGTTATGATATTTAATATATAGAGAATCATGAAAGGCTGGCTTGCAGATGTAATGAGTCCTGCCTTGTCTTCTGAAAAACACAAAGCAGAAATCGATCAGTGGTTCCTTTTGAATAGCCTTCATTTTTTCTTTACAGTAGGAAGGTTTACAAATACTTTAGTATATTTTTTGACACCAGTGATTGAATGGCATAAAATAATGGAAGTTGTTAACAAAGCATGAGTTTCCACATTATTGTTTCCAGCACTCTCACCCCAGGTTTTGTAAGCTTTTTTCTCATAGAGTAAGAGGAGAATTATCAGGTTCTTCTCTTGACCAGTCACTTACTTATGAAATGAAAGTGCAATCTAGAAGGGGAAGTAATTTTTGCCATGGTATTTACTATACTTTTTTCTTGCCTAGCCTGATAAAGTCACTAAATATCTGCCAGTGTTTGCTGGAAGCCAGCAATATGTTGTTTAGAGCTGATAGCTACCTCTGGTCATTCATTTTTTGCAAAGTCTGCTGCTCCATTACAAACAGAACTCAACCTGTTACATAATCCTTTCTATTTCTTTTAAGAAAAATTAGCTTTTCCCTTTGCTCCATTCATGTATAGCAAAGCACAAAGGAAGTTTGCAGACTTAAAGTTAGAATCTGTCATGACCTTGAAATTGCTGCAGGCATTGAAACTTTCCATCCTACCAGTGAACAAGCTCCCACTGTGCATATAACATTAATCCTGAAAGTTGCCATCATGACCAGTGCACCATGGGTTAGGCATATTTTATGGCAACGCACATCATAATCAGAACATCCAGCTTACTGAATCCAACACTGAACTTTTGGAATATGGAAGATGAATTTCTACTTTCAAAGTCTTAGATCTCACAATGGACAGAACATCTGATGAGAGAAAATATTCCCACTGTATTCCCAAATCTTTATGCATAAATAATAAATCAATGCTGTGAATTTAATTTTCTGTGTAGGTGGGAATACAGGGCCACAGATATCTGACTTCTTGTGCATTAATAATTGTCACTCTATGATGTGGGAAACAATTGTGGATTGCATGCTGATAACAGGATGCTCGTCAAATACATATTCAAAAAGCAAATGATTAAAGTAAATCCCTCACATAGCAACATCCCTTTCAAATTTTGAATACTAATGGATTGTTAATTAAAACAGTACTCAAACATCTGTGTTAAAACAACAAACCCCATACTCGTGTAGGAAATTTTAATGTTGAAAAATGTCCCAAGTGCTTTGCTGATGCTTAATAAGGAAAAAAAACATATGTCTACAATGTTGTATGATTGTCTTAATGTCATGAGCCTCAACTGATTGGGTTATGCTAAATCAGTGACAGTACCAGTCAAATCTCAACACTGATCTATTTGCTAACCTTGGAACACTAAAGTCTAATTCAACTGGTAAAAGAAAACTCAAGCCCATTTTTGGTCTACTTGATGCATCCCCGATTCCCTTTCTACATACGTCTCTTCTCCAATTCAGTTAGGTGTTCCAGCATAAACTCTGCTCAACATCTCTGATGAACTCATAGATCCATGCCACACAGAAACAGACCCATCGGTCCAGCATGTCTGTACCAACCATCAAGTACCTACCTATACAAATCCCATTCACCAGCACTTGGTTTGTAGCCGATCATGCCTTGAGATTCAAATGCTTCATCCACAACCTTCTCACGCAGAATGTTCCAGATTTCAACCACTCTCTGGATGAAAAAAAATCTTCCTCAGGACCCCTCTAAACCTCTTGCTCTTCAATTTGAATCTATTCTCTTTAGACTGAGACACCTCTGACAAGGGGAGAAGTCACTTACCATCTCTAAGCCTCTCATAACTTTGTACACCGCCATCAGGTCCCCCTTCATCTCTTATCCCCCTCTGCTCCAAGGAAAACAAACAAACCCAATCTTTACTCATAACACAGATGTTCCATCTCGGGCAACATCCCGGTGAATCTTCTGTGTCCCCTCTCCTTTTACAGTCACATGTTTCCTGAAGTGTGGTGACCAGAACCGCACACAGTCCTCCAGCTGTGGCCTAACCACTGTCTTAGAAAGTTGTATCAGAACCTCCCTGCTCTGATATTCAAGGTTTTGACCAATGAAGGTCAGCATTCTGTCCACCTTCTGCACTACCCTGTCTACCTGTGCTGCTACCTTCAGGGATCTTCGGACTTGTACACCAAGGTCATTTTGTTCCAAGGGCAGGCACGGTAGTGTAACGGTTAGCATAATGCTATTACAGCACCAGTGACCTGTGTTCAATTCCGGCTGCTGTCTGTTTGTATGTTCTCCCTGTGTCTGCGTGGGTTTCCTCCGGGTGCTCCAGTTTCCTCCCACATTCCAAAGACGTATGGGTTAGGAAGCTGTGGGCATGCTATGTTGGCGCCGGAAGCGTGGCGACACTTGCGGGCTGCCCCCAGAACACTCTACGCAAAAAGATACATTTCACTGTGTGTTTCAATGTACATGTGACTAATAAGGAAAAGTTATCTTCCTTAGTACTCCATTATTAGGCCCCCCAAAACGCATCACCTTGTCCTATGATTCCCATTTACGTTTCCCAGATATCTTCCAGGGTTTTCTTGAGCTCTGTGACAAGCCCTGAAAGTAAAATGCAGCGTTCATACAGACTGTGGTGTTATCAGCTTCAGGTTAACGCGACCAGACATTTTTGGAATATGCATGGTGCACACTGAAGAACAACTGTAAGCTTTCATATGCGGAGGAGGATCAGAGTAAAATCCGCCTCAGGACCTGTCTGCATGTTGCAATTGCAGTACTGCAATTTATTGTTTTGCTGGTCCTGAAACCGATCAAAGTATAGGTGGATGGGCATCCTGATGTTGGGTGCAGATGTGTGGTACTGGTGGGTGTAGAAGGGAGAGGCAGGATTGGGTCCTTTTGCTTGCAGGGCAGCAGTGGATTCTCCAAGTCACTGCACCTTCAGTAGCTTCCATTAATTGCTTCCTCTTGCAAGTTCAAAATTGAATTGGGGTTGAAATGGATTGGAATATGTTGTGACCAGTGGTTGTTTAGGGCCATTGAAAAGTTCTGTAACTGAGATTCACATCAGAAGGCACTGAAGCAAAAGGGCAGCAAGCCTTATATTCAGGATCAGAATCAGGTTTATTATCACTGACTTGTGTGTCGTGACATTTGTTTTGTGGTAGCAGTACAGTGCAAAGACATAAAATTACCATAAATTATAAAATAAATAGTGCAAAAAAGGAATAACAAAGTAGTGTTCATGGGTTTATGGACCGTTCAGAAATCTGATGGCAGAGGGGAAGAAGCTGTTCCTGAATCGTTGAGTGTGGGTCTTCAGGCTCCTGTACCTCCTCCCCGGTGGTAGTAACAAGAAGAGGGCATGTTCCAGGTGGTGAGGGTCCTTGGTGATGGATGCCGCCTTCTTGAGGCACCGCCTCTTGAAGATGTCCTCGATGGTGGGAAGGGTTGTGCCTGTGATGGAGCTGGCTGAGTCTACAACCCTCTGCAGCCTCTTTTGATCCTGTGCATTGGAGCCTCTGTACCAGGCGGTGATGCAACCAGTCAGAATGAATTTTTTGTTGTAAGTTCTTTTTTGTCCAGTGTTCTGCATTCATTTCTCCTCTGATATTGATATCTTGCTGGAGTATGGTTGTATTTGTCCTCTAGTATTTCATGCAGCTGTCCAGATATTCATATGCAGAGTTTGATGAGGAGTGCAGGCAGCATGCAGACCAACCATTCAGCAGACTAAAGCTCATTGCAGCCAAGGCCCATATTCTCTGTAGCCAGGTGCGCTAAGATATCAGGGCTGTCCTTCAGAATTCAATATGAATATCAACTAATTTACATGTTAAAATTTACAGTAGTCTGTTACTACTGTAAACATTGTTGTTTTAAAATCAAAGGTACCAGAAGACTAAAATTTTAGTACAAATCATCTGAAATCTCGATTCCAGAAAACTTCACAAGGAAATGGCCAGTCAAATCTGGGCTCCCGGCAGAGTTCAGCTGTGAATTGGAATTGGTTTATTATTGTCATTTGTACTGAGGTACAGTGAAAAACTTGTCTTGCATACTGATCGTACAGATTAATTCATTACACAGTGCATTGAGGTAGTTCAAGGTAAAACAATAACAGAATGCAGAATAAAGTGTAATAGTTACAGAGAAAGTGCAGTGCAGGTAGACAATAAGGTGCAAGGTCACATCAAGGTAGATTGTGAGGTCAAGAGTCCATCTTATCGTATAAGGGAACCGTCCAATAGTCTTATAAAAGTGGGATAGAGGCTGTTCTTGAGCCTGGTGGTACGTGCTTTCAGGCTTTGTATCTTCTGCCCAGTGGGAGGGGGGAGAAGAGAGAATGTCTGGGGTGGGTGGCGTCTTTGATTATGCTGTTTGCTTTACCGAGGCAGTGAAAAGTATAGACTGTATACTAAATTGTATACTCCAACTCATTGGGGCAATAATTCTGCCCAACTCCATGCCCAGGACTGGGAATCCAGGCTGATTTTCTTCTCTCTTAGTTGTGACTGCTGAAGCCAATTGTGTTCCAGTTATTGCCACCTGAGATCAAATAATTCTGCAGCGACAAACCTTGCCCGACGCCAGTGTCACTCCCGGATTTGAAGAGGAATTTGGATTAGAAAGGCAAAGGTCCTGTTGTTGTGGTCCACATAGGTATCAAAAATATTGGCAAGATAAATTTGAATGAGAGATTATGAGCAGCTAGGGTTTAATTTAAAAAGGTAGTAGTTTCTGGATTACTACCTGAGTCATGTGCAAATCGATGTAGAGTCAATAAGCTTTCAACCTTTGAAAGCTAAGTGTGCAACCTAAAATTGATGTGAATCAGAATCAGGTTTATTATCACTGACATATGTCATAAAATTTGTTGTTTTTGTGGCAGCAGTACAGTGCAAGACATAAAGACATAAAAATTACTATAAGTTATAAATAGGATAACGAGGTAGTGTTGAAAAACACGATGATGCTGGAGGAACTCAGCAGGCCAGGCAGCATCTGTGGAGAAAAGCAGGTGGTCAATGTTTCAGGTCAGAACCCTTCTTCTGGGTGGGCACTGTGGTCGGCATGGACTGGTTGGGCCGAAGGACCTGTATCCATGCTGTATTGCTCTGTGACTCTAATAAGGATTGCCATTCAAGATGGAGAGGAGAAGGGTTGTGAATTTTTGGAATTCTCTATCGCAGAGACCAGTGGAGGGTGAATCACTGAAAGAGCATGTGACTAATAAAGGTATCTTATTCAAGCCAAAGGTTGACAGTTTTTTTAATTTAACGGAGAGCTGAGAGATATGGGAATAGGCGTGAGTGGAATTTAGGCTAAGCTCAGACCAGCTATAGTCTTATGAACTGCAGAACAGGCATAGGGAGCCATTTGGCTCGCTCTTGCTTCTATTTTTTGTCTTCCTATGTTTGTTAATCTTGGGATATTTCAAGTCTACGTGGTTATGTTTCACAGCAGATAAAATACCTACCAATGCTCACAAGAAATAGGAGCAGCCACAGCCATACAGATATCAAATCTATTTCTCTCATACTGTGGCTGAAATTCTGTATCGATTTCACTTTTCTCAACCAAACCAACTTTTTGTCCAGCTGCTACAGAGCCCCTAAAGGCCAATTTTAGTGCACAGACTACTCCCCTTGCTAAGCAATTCAGCCAAGATCAAAGATCATAGTAGTGATCTTTTACTCTGCAAATGTTAGTTTGAAAAAGATAACAAATATGCATGGTGGATGGGCAGGCACGGTAGTGCAGCAGTTAGCATAACACTTTACAGTGCCAACGACCCGGGTTCAATTCCCGCTGCCGTCTGTAAGGAGTTTGTACGTTCTCCCCGTGTCTGCGTGGGTTTCCTCCGGGTGCTCCGGTTTCCTCCCACATTACAAAGATGAACAGGTTAGGAAGTTGTGGGCATGCTATGTTGGCGCCGGAAGCATGGCGACACTTGCGGGCTGCCCCCTAGAACACTACGCAAAAAATGCATTTCCCTGTGTGTTTCGATGTACATGTGACTAATAAAGATCTTATCTTATATAAATTGAATCCAATGTAAAACTGTTTGTAGAGTGTTGATCAATTATCTTGGTGAATTAAGGACATGGAGATGATCTTATACTTTGTTGCCTGGAACTACATGCAAAACTGAGACAATGGCATGGAGCTTATCACTATAACAAAGGTGAAGAATCAACTATTTTAACCATTTCTTTAGACATGACTGCCATGTACAGTATAATTATATTTTTCAATAAACAAGCAAAATGTAACAGAAGAGACACACAGCAGACAATCCACGATGATTGACTAAGGCAGGATGTTAGTGGAGCTCCCAGGTGCTTTGCTAGTGAGCCCTGGGTGGTCATTGTCTCATTACTTACTGACCACAACAACCATTACTGGGCAGCAAGGTAAAAGTTAAGCACTTGCCTTATGAAGGGAAATGATTATAGTTTAACATTGGGCTAATGTTCATTCTTGACTAGCTTCAGGTTCTGGTCATTTATGTATCAAATGATGAAAGGTATAATAAGGTAAATGATATTCTACAATTATTCTCTGACTGTCAACAAGAAACAATTGGCCCCTTTGCTGCACTTGGGAGTGTGTTGAGCTTGTGACCTGAAGTAAGTACAAATAAAGGATGTTAACAGTAGATTAATGATGACAATGTACAATGTAAATTGAAAGTAATTGGTATTGGTTTATTATTGTCACATGTACCGAGGTACAGTGAAAAACTTGTCTTGCATATCATTCGTACAGATCAATTCATTACACAGTGCATTGAGGTAATACAGAGTGCATTGAGTAGTACAGGGTAAAAACAATAACAGAATACAGAGTGAAGTGTCACAGCTACATGGAAGTGAATTGCAGGTAGACAATAAGGTGCAAGGTCATAACACAGTAGATTATGAGGTCAAGAGTCCATCTCATCGTATAAGAGAACAGTTCAATAGTCGTCACCGTGGGATAGAAGCTATCCTTGAGCCTGGTGGTATGTGCCCTCAGACTCCTGTATCTTCTGCCTGATGGGAGAGGGGAGAAGCGGGAATGACCCGGATGGGTGGGGTCTTTGATTATGCTGGCTGCTTCACTGAGGCAGCGAGAGGTATAGACAGAGTCCATGGGGGGGAGGCTGGTTCCTGTGACTCGCTGGGCTGTGTCCACAACTCTCTGCAGTTTCTTGCAGTCCTGGGCAGAGCAGTTGCCGTACCAAGTCGTGATGCATCCAGATAGGATGCTTTCTATGGTGCATTGATAAAAGTTGGTGAGTGTCAAAGGGGACGTGCCAAATTTCTTTAGCCTCCTGAGGAAGTAGAGGCGCTGGGGAGCTTTCTTGGCCATGGCGTCTACGTGGATGGACCAGGACAGGCTATTGGTGATGTTCACTCCTAGGAACTTGAAGCTCTCAACCCTCTCGACCTCAGCACTATTTCTTCCTTCCTACCAGCCCCTTCCCACCTTCTTTCCCTCCCTCTGCTCCTCATTTATATCTAAGTATTATTTTCCAGCTCATGCATTTTCAGTGGCTTAATTCTCCAAAACTGAAAGCATCATTAAAAGGTCACTGTGTGATATAAAATAGTTAAAAGCATGAAAAAAATATCGATCTCTTTATTTGTTTTGTGCCATGGAGGAATTTTCTTTATAACTAGACCTAACATCATTCCTTCCACAATAACTGCTTCACTATGCAACTTGTACAGAGCCTAGTCTACCTCCTCTTATGACCAAGCATGAGTCTCCTTCTGAACAGCAGAACTAGGGTTTGACTGGCGCAAAGGAATAAGCCAATTGCGGTCTGGCTTTGCTGAGTGGCTTATTCCTGGTAAAGTCCCACTATATTGTGCAGCGTTCCCTGATGCATCATTATACCCGTCTGACAAACTACCACAACTGATAGTCCTTCAGTTTTTAGCACCATAAGTTAGATGACAATTGGCCTCTTTGAAAAGAGACTCTTAATTTGATTACTGTTATATGTTCAGCCATGAAGCTTCATGATATCAGCATAGGAACACCTCGTTATGAGGCATGCTGTTTTCCACATGGGATTATGGGTGGGGATTGGAGTGTAAAGCATTAAGTTATACTATTCTAGCTTAATGCTTCCCATAACTTCTGTCTTTGGGCATTAGGAAGCAGGTTGCTCAGTCTCAGAGTTTGGGGCAGCCCATGGACTTCAGTGTGATGTGCCTCATGTTATAGTTACCTACACCCCCGTGTAACTTTTAGTTTCAGGAGGAGACGGAACAGGCAATGTAAAATAACAGTAGGGCAGACAAATGGATCACAGACAAAAGGTTAGCTGATGGTTTCATCCACCAATGTCAATGTTGGCCATCTTAAAGTGACCATTCTTTTTTATTGATTAAATTTTCAAGATCTGTAAATTGCCGGCAAGGCCAACATTTATTGCCCCTTCCTAATTGCCCTTTATGGCTATGTGGGAGGGAAGGGTTAGTTAGATATTAGAGCAGGATAAGATATTGGCACAACGTCGTGGGCCGAAGAGCCTGTACTATGCTGCCATGTTCTATGTTAAGAGGTGGTGGTGACCTTCAGGTGAAGGCACTCCTGCAGTGCTTCATGTTAGGGAGCGTCATGATTTCGAATACCTCTCTTCTCCTGCCCTTTGTATTCCCTCATTCTTGTGGTCCCCTCACCCCTTCTATTTCTCCTCTCCTGCCCTCATGACCTGCCCACTACCTCCCTCCTATTCCCCACCTCCTTCCCTTTATTCCATGGTCCACTGCCCTCTCCAACCCTTTGCCTCTTCCACCTATCACCCCTCAGCTTCTCACATCACTCCTTTTCATCCCCACTCCCCCACCCACCTACCTTCCCCCCTCACCTGGACTCAGTGCCAGCCTGTACTCCTCCCCCTCCCCCTCCCCCGACCTTCTTATTCTGGCTTCTGCCCTCTTCCTTTCCAGTCCTGATGAAGGGTCTCAACCTGAAACGTCGACTCTTTATTTCCCTCCACAGATGCTGCCTGACCTGCTGAGTTCCTCCAACATTTTGTGTGTTGCTCCAGATTCCAGCATCCGCAGAATCTCTTGTGTCTCCATTCGACATATAGATGATGAAGGAAAGGCAGTATATTTCCAAGTTAGGATGGTGTGCAACTTGGAAATATGGGTTTAGGAGGTTCTTACCAGTGGTGGAGGAGGTGAATGTTTAGGTTTGTGATGGGATACTAATCAAGCAGGCTGCTCTGTCCCAAAGGGAGTCCAACTTCTTGCATGTTTTTGAAACTGTACTCATCCAACCAAGTGGAGAGTATTCACCATTCTCCTGACATGGCTTCGACATCGTGCAGAGTCTTTGGGGTGTCAAAGGATGAGTCAGTCACCCCAGCTCCAATCTGCTGCTGTAGCCAAGCATTAATGTGATTGAACTAGTTGGGTTTCTGGCTGATAGTGACCACAGGACCTTCATGGTGGGAGACCCAGCAAGGTATTGAATGTCAAGGACAGATGATTAGACCCTCCCTTGTTGGAATTGGCCACCGCTGGTATTTTTGTGACATGAGTGTTACTTGCCACTTATCAGCCCGTGT
The DNA here is from genome assembly GCF_009764475.1 of Pristis pectinata. Taxonomy (NCBI): domain Eukaryota; kingdom Metazoa; phylum Chordata; class Chondrichthyes; order Rhinopristiformes; family Pristidae; genus Pristis; species Pristis pectinata. The sequence goes on from NC_067413.1 coordinate 99,869,959, forward strand.
ATGAATTTTGTCTGGGTCTGGCTGTGTGCACTGTTTCCTTTGCTGAGGAGTTATGAATAGAATTGAACAAAACCCCTTCTTGATGAAGCACTGGATATATACTGTACGCCTTGGATGCTCTCCTGAGTAACTCCTGCTGTGATGTCCTGAGACTGGGACGACAGACCTCAGGCAAACGCAGCCATATTCCTTCCTGTCAGCTATGACTCCAGCCATTGGAGTGTTCTATGCTTGACGCCCATTGACTTCAGTTGATGCCACACTTGGTCAAATGCTGCTTTGTTTTCAAGGGCAGTCACTCTCACCTCACCTCTGGAATTCAGCTGCTTGGTTATACTTGGACCAAGACTGTGATGAGGTCTGGAGCCAAATGGTTCTGGTGAAATCCAAACTAGGCATATAGTGAATAGGTTACTGGTGCAGAAGTGCCGTTTGATTGCACTGTGGATGACACCTTTCATCACTCTGCTGATGATTGAGAGTAGACTGATTAGGTTGTTTCATCTGAATGAGAATCAGGTTTATTACCACTGATTTGTATGTCGTGAAATTTGTTGTTTTGTGGCAGCAATACAGTGCAAATACATAAAATTACTATAAATTACAAAATAAATAGTGCAAAAAAAAGGAATAACAAAGTACTGAGGGAAGCACTGAAGCTCAGTGCAGCCAATGCTAAGACTGTGGGAAGGGACCACAGTCTGGGCTGCTTCCACTACCACACATGGAGGGGCTGAGTAGGGTAGGGAAGCCCTTTGAACAATGAAAGGTGTATCACCTCAGGGAGCCACACAAGTGGCAATGGTGCTATGTTTGTGTGTTTTTTCTCTCCTTACATTTTACACTATTGAATATAACAACCATTGCCATCTTAAGCTTTTGTATTTTGCACTGTGTTCTTCCTCTGTATATATTTTCTTTCATTATGAACAAAGTTTATTTTTGAAATATAAAAAATGATGCGGCTAAACTGCTTGAAAAACAATCTGAACTATTTGTTAATCTTTAGAACAGATAAATAAAGTCATTAATGGGCTGCAAATCAGCAGCGAACTCAAATAAGTAAATTTTCATAGGGCAGGGTAAGAGTTAAGAATAAATTTTTCTCATGTTATTAATATTGTTGAGTATCCCAATCACTAAGCTTGTCTCTTGTGTCATTTGCATTCTCTTAACAAAAAGGTCAATGAGATGGGGATTTGATGTGTGAATACCCTGTCCTCAGAGGTTATTCAGAATTATCAACGTGCCAGGACTCTCAATGTGTGAAAATATAATGGAGTCAGATAATTAAAAGCAATAATAGCTTGAACTCAGAAGATGTATTCATCAGTACAAAGCAGATAACACAGGAGAATCCCATTGTCATAGTTATCATAATTATTTTGTATTCCCTTCGTTTCTCACGGAGTACTTAGGACATCATTAAGTCTGAGAACATGTCAATTTCTGAGCCGCTCTTGTAAAATACATTCTAACTATGGTTGCTGTAAACTTGTCAATGATCAATGCAACAGGCCATCCAGATGTGAAAAAAGTAACCCATTGCAGGCAGCAGTAAGGCAATTCTGCCTCCCATTGATTTTGAAAACAACTGTCCACGAAGACCTGGCAAACACAGGAGAGAGACCTCTCCTTCCCCGATATTAGTTGTTGGCAGGCATCAGTTCAGGAGATTCTTTGGCATCCACTAGATGCAATGTCATCATCAGGCTGAGCAGCCGTTGACATTAAACAGCTCATAGGCAGTAAACCAGAAAGGTAAAAGTACAAATCTTAATTAACTTTTTAAATATTTTAAAGATTGGAGCATACACATATAATTAAGGTAGTCCCGAAATGCCACAAATGTTTTCCAGAATAATTGTATAAAATCTTAAAATTGGTTAAAAGCAAAAAACAAACTGTTGGAAGAACTCAGCAGGTCAAGCAACGTCTGTGGAGGCAGAGGGCTGTTTGATGTTTCAGGTTGAGAGCCTGTACCAGCACTGAGAGTGTAGAGGGAGGGTTGAGACAGAGGCCGGTAGGTGATAGGTGGAACCAGATAAGGGAGGAGCGATGGGCAGCCGGAACCAGGTGGGAGAGGGCAGTGGGTCTGAAAAGAGGGGGCGAGAGATGGGAAAGGTGAACAAAGGGAGAGAGAGCCATTGTAGACTGGTGGGCGTAGGAAAGGGAATCAGGGGGTGTGTGGGTTACCTGAACCTGGAAAATTCAATGTTCATACCATTGATCTGTAGGCTGCCCAAGTGGAATAGAAGGTGCTGTTCTTTGTGTTTGTGTTTGACCGCACTGTGACAGTTGAGAAAGCTGAGGACAGACCACTCAGTGTGGGAATGGGAAGGGGAGTTGAAATAACAAGCTAAAGATGGCTGTTGCAGGCAGAGCACAGGGGCACTGCAAAATGGTCCCCTAGTCTACATTTGGTCTTGCCAACGTGGAGGAGGCCACACTGAGAGCATCGAGTGCAATCGACCAGGTTGGAGGAGGTGCATGTGAATCTCTGCCTCACTTGGATGGTGGGGAGGGAGGAGATGAAGGGACAAGTGTTGCCCCTCCTATGGATGCAGGGGAAAGTGCCGGGGATGGGGAGAACTGGGAGGGAAGGGATGTGGACCAGGAAGTCATGGAGAGAGTAGTCCCTGTGGAAAGCAGAAAGAGGGGAGAGGAGAAGATGTGGCTGGTGGTGGGATCCCATTGGAGCTGGTGGAAGTGGTGAAGGATGCCATGCTGGATGCAGAGGTTGAAAGGTGAGGACAAAGGAAACTCTATCGCTCTTCTGTCTGGAGAGAGGGGGCTGCGAGCAGACACGTTGGAAATGGAGCAGGTCGTGTGTGGGGTCCATCAACCAGGGCAGTGGGGAAACCACGTTTCCTGAAGAAGGAGGACATTTCAGAAGTCCTAGAAAGGAAAGCGTCTTTTTGAGAACAGATGTGGTGGAGCCGGAGAAACTGGGAGAAAGGGATGCATCCCTACAGAAGACGGGGTGGGAGGAGGTGTAGTTGAGGTAGCCATGGGGGTCTGTAGGTCCATAGCAGATATCGGTGGATAGTTTGTTTCCTGAGATGGAGACAGAGAGGAAGAGAAGTGTCAGAAATAGGCCAGGTGAATCTGAAGGCAGGATGGAAATTGGTGGCAAGGGTGATAAAATTGATAGGTTCCTTACAAGTGCAGGAAGCAGCACCAATGGAGTTGATGATGTAGCAGACAAAGATTTGGAGAGGGGTGCCAGAGAGTAGGTTTGGAACAAGGACTGTTCCATCTAGCCAACAAAAAACCCATGCAAGAGCCCATGGCTACCTCTTTGATCTGTAGAACGTGGGAGTCAGAACATTCTGCCTGGTGGATGGGAGTGTTGGTGGAAGGGAACTGGTTGGGTCTTTGTTCCAGAAAGAAGTGGAGGGCCCAAAGACCATCCTTTTGGGGGATGGAGGTTGAAACTGGGAGAAGTATTTATCTGGGAGAATTACAAACCATATACATAACATTATGTTTTTCAGACTTGATTATCGCTTCATATGTCATTAAAAATACATTTAGTTTATATAGAACAAAATGGAACAACCCAAAAATTTGATCACATGGTACCACACTTTAAGCACAATTTAGTTCCAAGGAAAACTCAAATGTAAAGGAACACTGTCCCTGTGAATTTTTCTTCTGGGTTTTCTGTTCAGCTGAGGAGCTGGCATGCTGGTGGACATCTGGGGTTTTCATTCACCCGTGAATCACTTACAGACGGCACAGGGTACCCCTGCCTTAGCAGGCCTTCACAATGCCTGAGCAGATTCCAGGCTGGTGAGATAACTTCCATTTAAATAATGCACTCACCGAGCCCTGCCCACTCCCCTTGTCCAGTGGCAAATCCCACCATTCCCCCAAAGTTCTCGACCCTCCCCAACCCTCCCTTCCCTTACCGTCATCGGCTGACTGACCTCCCAGCCTGGTTCCCCCCAATAACGTCCTGAACTGTCTTTGTTAGTCTCCTGTTCCACATCCCAGCCTGACACCCACACCGACTCCACACCAGGTTGACCAGGCTGTTGTGTGCTCATCAATGGCAGAGCATGTGAAGGGAAGGCCTTTGTTCATGGGTTGTGATGCGCCTTTAATTCTGGGCCAATGAGTGTTTATCACACATTGGGCATTTAATGGGTCCAAAGCAACATCATTCAATTTAATAAGCATATAAATTTGTGTCAATTCAACTGATTTCTGGTGTCTTTTGGTGAAGGCTGCAAAAAAACAGTTTGTGGGGAATAGAACATTGTACTATGACTTCCATTGTGTGTGGGTGTAATATGATACAAAATACTGGGAGGGTGGCACTGGTGTACGATGGGGGTGGGTGGTCAGTAGATAAATAATTCTTACCCTGGAATGCAGGGTCAAAGCTGTCTTAATCCCACTGAAATCTGTGATGAAAGCGGACACTTTATTCTTGCGAATGGAAATAATTTATTGAAGAGATATGTTATTCTGCTAGTTGTAATTATACAGCGGGGAACAATGATTATGAAGGATGTGCAATTTATCTGTTATAAAATTACAAAAGATCTTGTCAGCCTGAAAGCAAAGCCTGGAAAAAGTTATAATGACTTTGATTTTCCTCCTTCAGTCAGATATTTGAAAATACTTATTGCTGGATTCAGTCTTCCAGGATAATGTTGTCGTACGTTCTGTGTGTTTGTGTAGAAGGTGACATTGGTAGAAACCAGGGAGCGCAGTGCTTGCCTGTCCTGTAATAAAATGGGACAGGAAACCAAAATATGGGATGTTGAAGGCGATTACTTACTTGAACATGAAAAATGCTTGTGTGAGCCCATAAGATGTCTAAAGACTGATTGAGATATATGTTCTCAGTAGATTGCAATCACTATCAGAACTAAAGTAACATTGCAATTTCATTTAAACTCTGTAACTCTCAAGGAGATAAGAATTCTGTGAGATTGAATCTGTGTTTAATCAAGGAGCCTTCATTCATTGAACCTTAATACAACAATCATAGTATCCATCTGATTCATTTGTTAAGAGATATCCAGAACTCTGGCTCTCAAATTATAGACTTTAATGAGATGCTTTAGTTAAAAAAAACTACTTTTTTTCTCTGTAAGGGGATCAGTCTGGGCTGTAGCATCAAAGCATGTTGGTCCTGCTTTTGAACATGATTTAAAACAACACAGCACTTCAAGAAAACAGAACAAGGCATGGCCTTTGACCCTGTTGTCAGGCTGTACTTTGAACAGGGACAATGATACTGAATGGACTTACAGTTGTTTATTTTTACCTGAAGCTACATTATGCAGCCTTCTGCTGTATATCATGTCTTTTTCTCAAATGCAATTACATTTTAAATGCATTAGTACAGTGAAAATTAAATGTGCATTTTATCATGTACCTAGGAGTATGAAACACAGACCTATGTTTCCATCTATTGTATCCATATTGGTGCACTAAAATCCCATTTGTTGTCAAGAATTGTCCCAAATACCAGTTGTCCCAGTAAACCATTACACATTACTAAACATAGTTTTGGGGGAAAATTTCATTTTACATTCCTTATTAGTTTTCTCATTCATAATTTTTTGACTACGACACCTTATGTTTAAGTATTCACACATGACTGAAACATGGCAGCTTTTATAGTTTTAAATCCTTTATGTCATCTAAGTCTTTTGAAGAGAGGAAAGATCCAGGGTAATCTTTCTTCCCCTCATAAATCATTCCCTTGAGCTCTGCAGTAAACCGTGGAGGCCTTCTCTACCCCTACCAGCAACGGAACACCCTCTACAAAACAGAGATAGCAAAGGTGCACTCAGCACTCTCATTGGACCAAATGCAGCTTTAAATGCCCTAACTGATCTTATATCTTGATGTTCCTTGCCACGCATCCTTGCATTACATTTGTTTTTATTAATATTATTAATATCTATTTGTTGCTATTTATTATTTCCTACAGCTCCCAAATTGTTAACAATAGTGTACAATTTCTACTACTGAAATAGTGATCAAAAATGAGAACCACTCCAGCCCTAACCCTGAATCTTGTTGGATTTCAGTGGTAACCAGTGGGCAAACAGATGCCTGCACATCCAATGTATCTTCCCATGTCCATTTACTCATTCCAGAGAAGCTACTCATTCAATACAGGTTCTTATTGTCTGTTAAGTAACAATTTACTTATCCATTCTGTACCTTCCCATCCATTCTATGGGCTCATACGTTCCCATCCATTCTATGGGCTCATACATTCCCATCCATTCTATGGGTCTGCTGTTGCTTTCTTGAAAGTTAAAATATTCTTTAGCTGTGTGATGGAGAGCATTCTGACTGGTTGCATCACTGCCTGGTACGGAGGCTTCAATGCACAGGACCACAAGAGGCTGCAGAGAGTTGTAGACTCAGCCAGCTCCATCACGGGCACAAGCCCTCCCCACCACTGAGGACCTCTTCAAGAGGCGGTGCCTCAAGGCGGCATCCATCACTAAGGACTCTCACCATCTGGGACATGCTCTCTTCACATCTCTACCATCGGGGAGGAGATACAGGAGTCTGAAGACCCACACTCAATGTTTCAGGACCAGCTTCTTCCCCTCTGCCGTCAGATTTCCAAATAGTCCATGAACCCGTGAACACTACCTCATTATTTCTTTTTTCTTGCACCATTTATTTATTTGTTTATTTACTTAGTGATTTACAGTAATTTTATGTCTTTGCACGGTACTGCTGCCACAGAACAACAGATTTCATGACATGTGAGTCAGTGATAATAAACCTGATCCTGATTTTGTTTTGTACTTTTCTATTTACCCCAGTGTCTTCTGCAACATTATTAATGATCAGAATCAGATTTATTATCACTGACATATGATGTGAAATTAAGCTAAACTAGTTTTGCCAGTTTATTCTTTCCCTGATTTATTTCAGAAAAAAATTTGTTTTGCATCTCAAAAATTATCCCTTTTCCAAATTTCCATCCCCATCTTTTCCCATCAGGATTTATAACAACTTCACTATAAAGTCTCCCATATCTTTCTGAATGAGCTTGTTTATAAGATAGTTTTGTAAATTGGTTTCCTTTTGTTTTCTCCGATCTGTTCATTCTACTTAATGTTTGAAATTTATAAAAACATTAAAACTTAGCATTGTATCTTGACATTTTTAATTTCAATATTCTTTCTCGTTTCCCTATCAGTGAAATTCAGAACAGATATAATAAAAGTGCGAAACCAACTAAAGCATTTTCACAATTTTATCTTCAAAAGTTTTGTTAGCTCTGGAATTTAGCTACAGGACTTTTACTGGTTCCTGCAAAGATGAAAACCTGAACTCTAATAGACAACGTCAGAGTTTTAGGGAGAGGTAAGATAACAGGATCCAGATGACCATTGACTCATCAGCAGCATTGATCTTGCATCTGCAGTGGAATTGATTATCTGAAGTAAAAACGCATCTTTTCTTTATAGTAGGGGGAAAGATTCTTTGTGGAAATCAAATCCAAATGGGCTAATACATTGTTGTCTAGCTATAGATGGTGTATTGTCTGTGTATTTTTTAGGTGCTAACCATGCAAAATTCAACTTTACCTGGCTTTCCAGGTAAGCTTATATCAATCACAGCACGTTACCAGATACTTCCATTTGTGGGCCTGACCTTTCCCTGATATCTGGCGTGTACTCCAAGTTGCTGCACAATGCACGTTTCCTCCTGCACCTACTAAATTTGGAGCTTAAAAGTTCACACTATATCGGGAGTGGTAAAGTCTCCGTGGAATTAGGAGCACTTTGTGCTGGTTTATTGCTTTTCTCAATATTTAAAGTGGCAATCTGCTGACAGAAATGGGCCTGACTGGTCGGCTTCAGAAATGACTGCAGGCTGCATAGAAACCTTCCAAGGTCCACTGAGAGTGCCTAATCTAACAGGAAATGTTTTCTGGAGACTCAAGAGAGATGATTGCAGATGCTGGAAATCTGGAGCAACAAACATAAAATGCTGGAGGAACTCAGCAGGTCAGGCAGCATCTATGGAGGGAAATGCACAGTCGACGATTTGGGCCGAGACCCTTCATCAGGACTCCTGAAGGAGGGTCTCGGCCCGAAACATCAACTGTTTATTTTCCTCCATAGATGCTGCCTGACCTGCTGAGTTCTCTCAGCATTTTGTGTGTGTTGCTGCAGGAAATGTTTTCTGTACCATTTGGTTGCTGAGATATTCCATGAATGTCACAGTAGTGATAACATTTGTAACATTCCCTTACTGAAGGTGTCACAGCCGTGGCTGGCCACTCAGGTGGGTTGGGGGCCTGGGGACAGGGGGCAAAGGTGTGCCTATCAGTAAAGGACCTGTGTTCAGAGACACCACATCCAACCTGGACTTCTCTGATGAGCAACACATTTGTAGCTCATTTTTTTCAAAGATGTGTGACGTTCTGCAGGAAGACCTTTGGCCACACTCATATGCTCTTGCTGCGGAAGTCTCCACATCCTCACCACAGGAACTTTCCAAGTGGCTGCAGAAGCTTTCTGTCACGTCTCCCAATTTGTAGCTAACTATTGTGTCGAAGAGGTCACTCAGGCAGTGTATTGTATGAAGAAATGATTCAATTGATTTCAGTGAGGAATACATAGCATCTCAGGCACCGGGATTTGCCAGAATTACCAGCTTCTCATGTGCAGGCAACAACTGATAGCACTTGTGTGTTGAGAAAGCTCCCATTAACAAGTCAGATCTTTAAATCAACGAGGAAGTTTTCCACTCCCCCAAAGTACAGCTTTTCATGGACCACGAGAAAAAATTCCTTATGGTGAATTTCCCAGGAAACACACAAATGACCTCTTCGCCCTAAGTGAATGGCACAGCTGGAAGGAATGACCTGGAGAGATGAATCCTGAGGGACAAAGACACCCTATGTCATTGGTAACATGCTCTCCAACACAGGAGCTGAATGCAGATACAATGAGCGCCATGCAACTTCCAGGAGAGAAGTAGAAACCTGTGCACCAAAGAGTTGGGATCTGCACTGAATTGAATGATTTCTTTTGAGGAAATGCATTACTTCCACTTTAGTGCTACTGGATGCAAACCACAGCTAACGTTGCCTTACGCTGGAATTAGGAAAGATATTTTTGTAGGGAATCTGATTTGGTCTTGGTGCTAAACACAGTGATGTTTTAGATACTAAAAATGGGTGTAATTCAGTTTTGAGACGGATATACCTTGAGCGTCATGCAATGAACACTTAGTTATTCTCAAAGAAAACTTGAGATTGCATTTGAAATTTGTTGGTAGTAGAAGGCAGTTCAAGAAGTTGGAAGCGATTATTCAGTTTAATGCCCTAGGGGTTCTCATTAATGCACTGTTTAGGGAGTAATGCATTTTCAGGTGTGTGACCTTTTGAACAAGACTTTCTAAGACTTGATCTCATCTCTTAGATTGATTTAAGCAATCCCACAGCACTGATTTGAAGAAATTGGGTTAAATATGGGCATTCATGTCTGTTATGGCTGCACTAACTGCGCATTAATGCCTGGCTGTTGACACACCAGGCTTCCCAAATATAGATTGGGCTAAATGTGTATGTTTGAAATGAACAGGAGTTATCAGGTCATGTTTGGTTGAGAACTGGATTGTGTCCCTCCACTATTTTGAAACCTGTGCTAAACCCAGTAAATAATTAAGAATTAAGGCTCATTATTTCAGGGGGCAGATTGTATGTAATTTCCCAGGCAAGTCAATTAGTTCCACACCTATGTTTCCTTGCTGTAAGTAACATGAGTAGAAATGGCTTTTCTCCCAAATCCCTTTGCCTGGGCTGGAATCATCACAGAACCAGGGTTTGCCATAATTTCTGGCCTCTTTCTGGCACTCGTGGAGATGTGCCCCAAGCCACTTAGAATTTTGACTGCTATGTACTACAATTTTATAGCAATTATCTGCCCAAGAGGCAACTTAGTATTTTGTGAGGAAAAGATAATTTATGAAGCAGGATTAATGCTTTTTTACAGTGTGGTCGGTGATTTGCCTGGAAAACTTTTGTTTCATGAATTTGGGAAAATGGACTTCAAGTTTCATTTATTAATAGAAATGAAATTAATTATCCCAGATACATGACTCTTGAGAGTTACTTTTCATTTTATGGTAATCCTTTGGGCACTTGAGGTAGATAATGTGCAGGTAACATGGAGTTTCATTTTACAGAGTGCTGCTGATCTCCTTAATTTCATTAAATACATTTTTGTAAAAATGGTAATAACCCATTTGTTTCAAACATGTTTTTAAAATGTATTAACGGTGGGAATTTGCAGCATAATTTAATCAAAATGGACTAACAGCTGGGGTTCCTTTCTCCACTAAAAGGAAGAATGAGGTATGCCCGTCACATTTATGGGACTGTTTGATAAGGTGAACATAGAGATGTTTCTATGTGCGGTGACTCTAAAAGTAGGGATCATAAATATAATCTAATCACTAGTAAATTCAACAAGGAATTCAGGAAATATTTCTTTATTCAGAGTGTAATTAGAGTATGGAACTCGCACAGATAAATTTATGGCTGGTGACTCCTTCAAAAAATTTCTCCCAACTCTATCAATCCTTTTCAAAATCCTAAAAACCATCAACCATCCCTTAGCTTCTATATTCAAGGTTACACATTTTCACCAGTTAAAAAATTTCAGGTCTGTATTTTTTTAAACAGGTGATTTCATACTTGATGCCCATTGAACTCCATCTGGAACGGTTTTATCCACTCAAATAATCATTGTCTGTGATTTTATGTTTCTGTGTTCTACTACTTTCTGTTCTTTCACCATCTGTGTCAAAGGCAAATTTTGAGTGTATATAGCTTTTTACAGTGTTACCAAATTTGTTAATAAATATAATTAATAAATAATCATTGTTGAAGCTCCAGCACAGGTCCTTGTGAGACAGCAGGAGTAACTTCCTTCCCATTTGAATTCATACATATTATCAGTACTTCTGGACTCCTAACAACTAAATAATCAGCTAATCAGGTCAATAATATCCTTTATGAACTTAGAATTTTAGTCCATTTTAACCAAATAAGTATCAGCATTCCTTGGTCCACAAGTTCTGATTCTTCCTCAAAAATACAAGCACTTATTAGTATTTTACCAGCAGTTGTCTCAGCCTACTGTGCTTCAGTGAGTCAAGTGCTCACCCAGATGCTTCTTAAATGTGGTCAGAGGACCTGGTTCCTTCATCTTCTCAGGCAGCACATTCCTGATTGCAACCACCCTCTGGGTAAAATTTTTCCTCCGATCCCCTCTAAACCTTTCACTCTTCACCTTAAACCTATGTCCTCTGGTCTAATCCATCTCTGCCATGGCGAAAGGTTTCTTGCTATCTACTGTATCTATGCCTTTCATAATTCTGCATACCTCTGTCAGGTCACCCTCAACTTCCTCTGCTCAGTGAAGACAAATCCAGTTTATCGAGTCTCGCCTCATAAAAGAAATGTTCCATCTCAGGCAATAATCTGGGGAATCTCCTCTGAGCCTTTTCCAATGCAGTTTCTTCCTTCCTATAGTGTGGTGATCAGAACTGCACACAAAATTCCATCCCTGACCTAAACCAATGTTTTATAAAGTTGTATCAGGACTTCCCTGCTCTTACATTGTACACCCTGGCTAATGAAGGCAAGCATTGTGTGTGCGTGTTCTTTACCACCTTATCTACCTGTGCTGATAGGTAGTCCATGTCAACTATATGAATAGCACTGCCCTCATCAATATATTAGCTATCTCTTCAAAATAGTCCAATTAAATTGGCCAGATAGGCTCTCCCACAACAAACCTATATTGACTATGCCTGCGTATCCAAGTGTAGATTAATCCTGTCCCTTGGAACATTTTCCAATAATTTCCCTACAACTGATGTTAGACTAATTGTCCGTTAATTACCCGACCTTTTATAAATAAAACATAAATGCTCAGCAGATCAGGCAGCATCTGTGAGAGAAAAGCTGAATTAACTTACCAGATCAATGACCTTTCATCAAACCTTCCCTGCATTTTCTCTTTTAGTTTCCGATCTTCACCATCTCCAGTTTTTTGTCTTTCTAAAGCTCTTAGAATTCATGTTGTTTCCCTCTAATCTGTTCAAATTTATTTTAAGTGTTGAGACATGATCTCAATTATAGATTACAAAACCTCTTCCCAGCTGATATTAGAGGCTAGCAAGTCTATAATGGCCTGTTTTATTTTCTCATTTCTCTTTAGTTGCACACTGTAGAATAAAACTATGTACATTGTATGAATTCGCAACCATGACTCCTTTTTATAAAGCAAAGAATTCTCACTGAGCAATACTTCTTTGGGTTTTTTTCCTCGGCTACTTTAGTTGAATGTTGCAATCTTTTTTTCATGAAGTGAGGATTGGCTTGAAGGAGTAAGGCAGCTTGATAATATGAGAAAGCTGAATTGAATCGCACTCAGTTGTACTGACAGCCCGTGGGCTAATTATTAGTCTCAACTGATGTCATGGAGCTTTTTGTTGATGACCCAGTTCCTCTAATGGAACCACCAAGGCTGCTTACATTAAGTTGTTTTAAGTAAGTGAATGAAAGTGAGGAAATTAGTTAATTTGAGGCAAATTTATTTTGCACTGTTCAAAAACCTCCATGTTTATGATTTGTGTCAGTATTTGTATTAAAATCCACATAATTGTGGTGATTTTAATACTTCAAAGGAAAGCTGAATTTATTAGAATACTAGAACTCGCAATCTTAAACATTTTATACAGATTTTTAATCCCCATATGTAAAAGGGATAACTCCATTATTTATTTGTCTTGAATTTAATCTTACATCTTTTTGCATACTGTAGGTTTAAAAGAAAACTGAACACACGTAAGGAAAATGTGTGACAACAATACAAAAAACATAGAAAACAAATTCTGGAACAATTTGTGCCAATGTAGTGCCTTGTTGTCAATCTATTTAGCAATCTGATCCTGCAGAGCACTGGGGAAAGAGGGGATTGGGAATAATCCATTAGCTCTTTTCAGGTATTAACAGAAAACGCTACCACTACTCAGGCAACATCTGTGGAGAGAGGAAACAGGGTTAATATTCCCAGAATTGGAAAAGTGAGAAAACAAGTGTGTTTTAAGTTGCAGAGAGGGAGAAGGCTGGTGAGAACAAACAGAATGCCTGTGATAGAGTAAAATTGTCCAGTTGATACAAATGCTGTTGATGCCATCTAAGAGAGGGTAATGAATGCTTGATTATTACAGCAGACCATTTTTTAAAATGAGCTGAATGGCCTCATTCTATGCTGAATAATTAATGATTTATTTTCTTAAGTAGATTGGTGACTGAAATTATCAATGTAACCTGCAGTACAAAATACCAATATAATGATTGTAATTTGCACTATCATTCACCAAATTAATCCAGAAAGAATTCTTCACAGGATGATAACTGTAATGCCATACAATTTTTTAAAAATACTGTTTAGATTTTTGTTGTTAAAAATGATTTCTCTCAACAAATCTGATGGAACACGAGAATGTCTTGAAAAGAAGTCCCAGGACTAGAGCCTGCATTTGTGTAACATTTAACTGAGTTTTGTAGTTGAAGATGAGTGCAAGCTTATTTTGCCTATTTTGTTAACCATAAATGAACCTGAAAAATTTCAGTAGACAGTGAAAATGAGTGAGAGCCTGTCCACCAACCTTTTGATGTTTAAGGTAGCATTTGATGACCTCTTTGATGCTGTCTGTTCAGTGCAATTCATTGGATATCTTGGAGACCTTTCCCAGCAAGAACCATAATGGAAAACACATTAACTGTTTCCTGATGTGCGAATCACATTGTGAAGAAGCTCTCTCTTTCCCAGCACATCAAATATCACACACAACTAAGTGATAGCATCTGGATTAGCAAATGCGGCACAGTGGCACTGATGTGCTGACAGCTTGATCAACTGGCCAAAGTGTGGCAAACCTTCTGCTTTTGTCATCATTCACAGTAGAAGACTTCAGTGTAAGCCAACTTTTGAAGGTAGACTTCAATGCTCAGCCAGCGCTATACACAAACTTGTAGCATGAGCAATGGAGTGAATTTCTACCCCATTATCTAGTCATTCATTAATTCTGGTGTTTGAAAGACTAGGCTGAGTTATAATAGTAATGCATTTGCTATAAACTGCTTTGGATACTATTTCACATGCATTATACAAATGCCTCAATTTATATAATGCATGTGAAATAATGACATTTCCCAATGCATTTCACGGGAAATTTTATCAAACATAATTTGACACTGAACCATATAAGAAGATATTAAGGCCAAATAGTTTTATGGAGTATATTAAAAGTGAGGCAGAGAATTGGCAAGTTTCAGGGGAGAAAACTCTAGAACTTATGAACTCAGCTGCTAAAGGCACAACCACCACTGATAGCAAAGTTAAAAACAGGGATTTAAAAGAGACCAGATTTGGAAGAATGCAGGTACCTCATCGGTTTATAGGATTGAGGGAGGTTACGGAGGTAAGAAGCAATGCCATGACAGAATTTTATAGAAGAATGAGAATTTTAAAATCAAAGCATTGCTCGATCAGGAGCCAACAAAGGCCAATGAGGACAAGGGTGATGGATGAACCAGGAAGCAGGATTATATTGCACATTAGGATATTGCAGCAGAGTTTTAGAGAAGCTTAAGTTTATAGGAAGTTGAAGGTGGAAATTTTGATTAGGAGTGCATTAGAAATTTGGATGCTCTTAATTGCCCTGAACAAGGAGACAGTTAAAAGTTGTCCACATTGTTGAGTCTGGAGTCATGTAAAGGCTAGACTGGACAAGTTTCCTGAAGGACATCAGTTAACTTTTATAGCAATCCAGTGATTTTTATGGTTATTGAGACTACCTTAAAATTTTAAGACGTTTAAAACTAAAATTTATTTAATCACTTGAAGATAAGTTCCCCAGTTGCCATGGTTGGAAATCAAACCCATGGCCTTTGGTCAATGAACTATTAACATAATCAGTGTGCCACCAAATCTAGAGATAATAACTGTGTGGCTAAGGGTTTCAGCAGCAGACAAACCAATGCAGAAGCAGTGTAAGGTAATGCTGTGGAATTGGAAGAAGATAGTTTCAACTATGTTCTGGAAGCTAATCCTAGGTCAAACATGACAGTATGGTTGCAAACTGTCTGGTTCAGTTTCAGAGTACAGGTGGTGGTGGCTGGGAATTGGAACTTTTGTGATATGGGGCAAAATCGATGGTCTGGTCACCCCAATATTTAACCAACAGACATTTCTGTTCATCCATTACTGGATATCAGACTAACATTCCAGCATAATAGAGAATATGAAAGACGCTATTTAAATGTAATTTATTACTCATGTCAACTTTATTTGATAGCTCAGTGTTTTACAGTTGCTTTTTACTACTTGTTTTAGCTCTGATGAATGCACTATATTAGTGTGAATAATCAGTCAGGAGTATACTAAACCAATACCAATACTTAAGGTTTTCTATTTATTCTGGAAAGCTTTTGGCACATTATGGATTTTGTGGATTCTGTGCTAATTTCTGAATTATTTTGAAAGGAACATCTGGAATATGCTTTTAACGTTGATTCCTGTAATTCATGTCACATGAAAATGAAGGGCAGTTTTCAAGTACATCAGATTGGTGGATTCTATTATGCAGAAACTAATAGATATCTGGAAGCAACACAGAAGTAACTTGTATAAAGCGGTTCTTTTGAAACTCTTAAGAGTGAATTATGCATGACTTACATGTGTGATATGAACCTCAAGATTAGGTTGTAATGCTGAAATTATTTCTTGGTTCCTCTTAGCAATAAGCCTTGATATTTCTTGTTTCAGTTGTTGCTGACATCAGATATCAATTTTAAAGGTATTAATGACAATGACACCACGGCAAAGTTATCAATAGCATATAAATACACTGACTAGTACTTGGGTGTAAGGATGCAGTTATTATATTTGCAGATGGCTCAAAACTAAAGGTGTTGTGATCTGTATGGAGAATGGTAGTGGACTTCAAGGATATATTAACACGTGGTGGAATGGGCAGATGGGTGGTGAGTGAACTTTACTGCTGAGGTAGAGTGAGAAGAAGTAATATAAACCAGAAGGTACCATTCAAAAAGGGGGAAGATGACTAGAGGTCCAGGTGTATATGTGCATGGTTCATTGAATGTGGTAGGGCCAGTTGAGAAAATGACATTCAGGATCCTGGGCTATGTAAACAGAACTATAGAGTACAAGTGCAAGAAGCCCTGATGATCTTTCATTAAGTGCTGTTTCATGCACAATGAGATTAATAGATCCAGTTCTTGGCATCACAATTTAGGAAAGATGTGAAAACTTTAGAGACCATCTAATGGATGTACTAAAATAATTTCAGCAAGAGAGACGTTGCTCGTATGGATAGACAGAAACAGCTGGTTGATCAGTAACTCTGCTCACCTGCCACCTTCCAGCCCTTGGGTCCATAGCGCTTTAAATTCTTGGAGTTTGTATGCATATCCAAATGCCTTTTAAATAAAGTAAGGATTGCTGCACCTTCAAAACCTTTCAGAAGGTAAGTTCTAGAGCTCCACCACTCACAAGTGAAAGCATTTCCCTTAAAGTGTTGTCTAATATTTCTACCAGTTAATCAAACCTATGTCCCCCAGTTATTGATCCCTACAGCCAGGTCCTTTCTCTCCACTTGCTCTAGGCCCTCTATAATTGTCAAATACCATGATAAAATTTCCCCTCCACATCCTCTGTTCCAAAGATAACCTCTTATCCAGTCTTTCCACAGCTAAAATTCACTCATCTTGTAATATCCTCATAAAGCTCCTCTGCAAAATGGTTTTCATCTGTTTAGGGGCCAATTTGGGATAGTGAGTAAAGCAAAACAGGGGTCAAATATCCATGACTAAATGAACTCCCTTCTCAAAGGCACCTTATTCCTTGAAGGGTGTCCTACCACATTTAATTGGGATCAAAGTGATTTTTTTTTCCATTCCAGTGTAAAACATCATCTCATTGACCTACGTGGCCAGCAGGGGCTCCAGGAGTGAATTGCAATGGGTTGTGGCAGTCTCACTTCACTTTGCTGACAGGTCAACAGGTGGAGAGTTCAGACCTGTGTCTTAAAAATTAAAATCATACTGTGATATTGCTGCTTATCAAATAATGGGCAAAATGTTAACTAAAAGACGTTTTGGTTCCAGGCAAAGATTCAGGGCAAGCATGCAATAAAATGCCCTTTAAGTATCTGACGTTTTGCTGCATTAAAGGTAAATTGCTCCAGCTGAGCAGGAAGATATCTTCCACTTCTCCAGCACAGTTATTTTATATATGATCCACGGCACCTCCTGGATTGAGTTTCAGTGCCTCTGAGAATTTCCCCTGCAGTCAGCTACTAGGGAGATCAAGAATGGTTGCAGACTTTCGGCATGACCACTGAGTACTGACCGAGCAGCTCAGCTTTCAAACACAGGCCAGTTCACTTTCATGTAACATCTGTAAAAAGGTTGTTCCATCAATTTCCATTGAAAATTAGAGCTGAGAAATTTAATGAACCATCTAGAAACAAAGCAGAAGAGAAAAAAATACTGTGAGTATTGTCCTTTTATAATAGCCTCTTAGACATTTATCTGGGCATTAAAATTAGTTCAGCATGTTATCCTCTCTCAACAGTAAATTGGTTTATTATTGTCACATGTGCTGAGGCACAGTGAAAAACTTGCATACCATTCATACAGATCAATTCATTCCACAGTACATTGAGGTAGTACAAGGTAAAACAATAGCAGAATCCAGAATAAAGTGCAGTGCAGATAGACAGTAAGGTGCAAGGTCACAATGAGATCGATTGTGAGGTCAAGAGTCCATCTTATTGTACTAGGGGACCATTCAATAGTCTTATAACAGGGGGATAGAAGCTGTCCTTGAGCCTGGTGGTACGTGCTTTCAGGCTTTTGTATCTTCTGCCTGATGGGAGGGGGGGAGAAGAGAGAATGTCCGGGGTGGATGGGGTCTTTGATTATGCTGGCTGCTTTACCGAGGCAGTGCAAAGTAAAAGAAACAATAAAGAAATTTAACCTGTTCTCTGGAACAGATATATCTGAGCACCTGAACATGATGTCATCTGGAGGCCATTAGTTCAGCATATGTTAGTATTATGGTGATCCTATATACTTATTCTGCCAAATGGTTTACTTAATTGCATGTCACTCTAAGAAATTATTTGTGAAGAGATTCTGTTCAAAATTGCTAACAGTTCAAATAACTGATAGTTTCTAGCCTTGGCTGTTCAGCCGATGTGAGAAGGGGTCGGCAAAACCTTGGCATCTTTCTGAGGAGAAAAGTCAAAGGATTAACCCCACAAGAGAAGTGGCTTTGATTGATGTATAAGTGTACATCTCCTAGCAGCTGGCTGCAGTGGTATTAGAATAGCCCTGAGAGCAGAATGATACCGATGAATTCAGGTAGACAGCACAGAGATAAATATAATACACAACTCTGAACCTACAGCCAGGACCTTGACAAAGATAAAATAACGAGATAAAATCCAAATATTATTATAAAAATTTCCTCCTCTGGCTCTGGTTGTAGATCTCTCAGAAATATTCTTTTTATTGAAGATGCTCAGTTGGATTGTGAATCTTTTTATGCATCGTCCATTAACACAGCCAATGCCTGATGGAAAATTAATGTGTTTATCTGTACACAAGCAGACTACATGGCCAGAACTTACCCATTGTTCTTTCTGGAATGGTAAATGCAACCTTTTCTAATCCTGGTATTGCTGGATCAAAAGATAAGCCACTTAGGTAAAGTAAAATGTCACAAGCAAGTTATTTCTTTTAAAAAATAACAACTACAGTGTACAACAATGTCCAAATGTTGCCTAATATGACTGATATGTAAACATCCACTTAAACATTCAGCTCAAATTAACCACCCTCGATGGTCATTCTAGAACGTGGTTCCTTGTTTAAACAACTATTGATGTTATATGTCCCCAACTAGTGAAGGAGCATTCGCAGATTAACTGTGAGATCTTATCTTCACCTGACTCAGTACCCTAACCATCACCTCCTGCAGGGTCCACTGAATGGTGATTGTTGCACTTTAGCTGAGATTAGCTAAAATTAGTTTAGCTTCCTTTCCTTTTTCTATCTGGAGCATGTCGCATGGAACATTTAACCCCTGAAGCAATAAGGTGCACGTGTTGTTTTAAAAGCATTTTTATTGACAGAGATCTTGGCATTTTGTAACTTGAGACACTAGGATATCTGAACTCTTATCAGTTTGGGACACAAGCTTTACAAGTTTTCAAAATCCTTAAAGAGTTATAGCAGATTTTAAATTCAAGTTTTGCATGCTAAATGGCCTAAATTTCATTGGTGCAGGGAAAAGTTAACAAAAAGGTTGTGGTGTGGCATGCTGATAACTGTTTTAACAGTGGGTCACAGCAACCCCACTAAGTATCCCTTGCAAGTTATATTTTGGGTGTGGTGCACAAAGATGAACTAGGTAGGGAAACTGACCCAAGTAGGGTTCTCACTCCAGGCTGGGAACACCATCGAAAACACAAAACTCTGCTGCTGACAGAATAACTTGGCCACCACATCTATGCTTCCTGGCGTACTTTGGGGGAAAACTTGATTTTAATATTTTCATCCTTGTTTTGAAATCCCTTGCTCTTCATATCCCTCACCACCCAGCTTTGCTCAGGGATATCTGCACTCCTCTATTGCTGGACCATCCCTGGATGTACCTGTTTCATCATTGGCAACTAACTGGGTAGTTGTCCGCTGTCTAAGGCCAAAACTCCAAAATTCTCACCCCTGACCTCTTTCACTCCATCTCTCTTTACAGCCTTTAAACATATCCTTAAAGTCCTGCTCTCTTCCTTAATGTCTTTTTATGTGGTTTGGGGTTCAAATTTTGTTTGATAATGCTCCTGCAAAACAAATGTTTTCCCATGTTAACTGTGCTACGTAATACATTCAGCTGTTGAGACAGCATGGCCAACCTTTAGTACTCCAAGATTTGAGAGCTCAGGATTTTCTATCATCACCCCCATTCTTTCTCAGAAGCTGGTAAAAGGGAAATAGTGAAAGATATTTTATGGCAAGGTTGGGCAACCGTCCTCGTTGTGAATCAACATTGTTCCACGGTAGTGTAGCGGTTAGCGTAACACCGTTACAGCACCAGCCACCTGGGTTCAATTCCACCGCTGCCTGTAAGGAGTTTGTACGTTCTCCCCGTGTCTGCGTGGGTTTCCTCCGGGTGCTCCGGTTTCCTCCCACATTCCAAAGACGTACGGGTTAGGAAGTTGTGGGCGTGCTATGTTGGTGCCCGAAGCGTGGCGACACTTGCGGGCTGCCCCCAGAGCACTCTACGCAAAAGATGCGTTTTACTGTGTGTTTCGACGTGCATGTGACTAATAAATAAATATCTTAAATCTTAAATAAAATGTCAGCACAACATCATGGGCCAAATAAATATCTATGTCTATCTACCTTGCCTTAGAAACACATTCATCTGTCAGGGAGAAAGGGGGAAAATCTCAGTTTTCTGTCTATTATTATCCAGCTTTTCTCTGATTACCATAGGAAAATCTGATGCCAGTTGGATTGTGATAAAAGTTTACTAAGAAGCTGTTGAGTAATGTGAAAAATTTCCACCAAATTCAAGCAGATGTTCAATTTACAAGGAGCAAGGGCGATCTATCACGGTTTACTTAAAGGATGCTGCTTTTTTAACCTGATGATCCTTAAGGAGAAAGAACCCATTTCAGTTTCCTGGTGCGGCACGTACTGATAGTCAATTATGGAAGGTGCTGAAAGGAAAAATAAAGCTGTGCTGTCAGCGGGGATGTTAATCAGCATGGCATTCCGGAGGTGCCAGCGCAGAGCAGCCAGACACTGAAGACCATTACAAAGACATGCCACACATAATTGCACACCAGGTTTTGCAATTAAGCAAGTCAGCAGTAAAGAGCTTTCTTCGACAAGAACAATTTTGACAGGATTCCACTCATTTTATAATATGAGTAGAATGGAAGTCTTTAGAGCATCGATATCACAGATGATTTCACATTCCAGTTACTGAACTTAAAATATATCGTCCATTTCAGCAGTGAAAGCCTTGCATGCAAAATTATGCAGCATCATTATTTAAGATGCAGTACCATCCATCATTATCTCATGGTCATTCAAAACTCTGCATCATTCTTGGGACAAGTATTGAATTGTTTAGCATGAAGAATGAAGCAACTTGTTTGTAATATGTTGTATGGAGGTATTTCCATATGATTTAAGGTGAAATAAATGTGAAAGTGCATCAATGCTTATTGCTACTCTAAGCCTTACTTGAGGCAGCACTGAGAAAACATGATGCTTGGCATGTTGCAAGGTGTTGTAGGCAGAAACCCTGAAATATGTATGATACAGGTTTGCTTGCGTTACAAGTGATATGCAAAATCTACCATAAAAGGACCAGAGGAGTTTATCAGCATCCAAGGCAGATGTAGTGTTAGCAGCTGAACAGTTCAGCCTTGCTCCCTGTCAGCATGGGTTTTCCACTGTGGCTGCCCAGACCATTCCGCAGTGTGCTTGCCCAATCACAATTCCAACTGGCATCATGTACAACTTTGTGTTATATCTGAATGAGTTGTTTGGCTCCTGTGACTCTCGTGCATACAATGAGGGAATACTTTGCATAAACAGCCTTCCCATTGATGTTAAAAACAATCTGCTGGAGGGAGTCAGCGGGTCAGGCAGCATCTGTGGAGGGAAATGGACAGTCAATGTTTTGGGTCAAAACCCTCTATCCGATGTCCATTTCCCTCCACAGATGCAGCCTGACCCACCGAGTTCCTCGAGCAGATTGTTTGTTGCTCCAGGTTCCAGCCTCTGCAGTCTCCTGTGTTCCCACTGATGGTGGATTTCTTATGTCTGAAAAATATAAATTTTCAAGCTCTTCATTTTTCTCAAGAGTCATTAAAGCCTTCCTAATATACTTATTTAAACTAATCATTCTTCCAAATAATTTGGGATAAACTCCACTATTTTACATTCCCTCTCCAGTTTAATCTCTAGTTCTATGTAACT
Organism: Pristis pectinata; assembly: GCF_009764475.1. Classification (NCBI taxonomy): domain Eukaryota; kingdom Metazoa; phylum Chordata; class Chondrichthyes; order Rhinopristiformes; family Pristidae; genus Pristis; species Pristis pectinata. The sequence goes on from NC_067413.1 coordinate 99,892,070, forward strand.
ATCATTTATCTGTGAGCTTAAACACCAAGTGCTGTCAATCTATTTGATCACGGCGAGGATCACATCTGAGTCCTCTACCTGAGTCACCACAAATGCACTTCCCAGCCAGTGATCAAAAGCAAAAGTCATGGCTGAATTTTACTTCCATACTTTTTCCTGCCCCTCCTGTGCCTTCCCCACCTACAGTTGATGGAGCTTCTCACTTGCTCTCAGTAGAGATTGGAAATAAAATCTGGACCTTCCAGCTCATGTGACTGAGCTACATATTGCTTGATCTAATAAGGTTAGAGAAGAGTTTTTTTGACAGTTTAAATTAATCTGTAGAAGTGGTTAGCACTTTACCATATTACCTTACCAGCCATGAGTGGTCAGGAGGAACCTCACAGGGAGAGGTCCAGGAATTTAAATTTGACCTCTTTTGGAGTGGCTTGTTTAACACATTATACAATATATAGAATCATAGAACAGTACAGCACAATACAGGCCTTCGGCCCACAATGTTGTGCCGACCTTTAACCCTTGCCTAAGACTATCTAACCCCTTCCTCCCACATATCCCTCTATTTTAAATTCCTCCATATGCTTATCTAGCAATCTCTTGAACTTGACCAATGTACCTGCCTCCACCACCGCCCCAGGCAGCGCATTCCATGCCCCAACCACTCTCTGGGTAAAAAACCTTCCTCTGATATCTCCCTTGAACTTCCCACCCATTACTTTAAAGCCATGTCCTCTTGTATTGAGCATTGGTGCCCTGGGAAAGAGGCGCTGGCTGTCCACTCCTCTCATCCTCCTTCTCTCAAAAGAGTAAAGCCCTAGCTCCCTTAGTCTCGCCTCATAATGCATACTCTCTAAACCGGGCAGCATCCTGGTAAATCTCCTCTGCACCCTTTCCAACGCCTCCATATCCTTCCTATAATGAGGCGACCAGAACTGGACACAGTACTCCAAGTGTGGTCTAACCAGAGATTTGTAGAGCTGCATCATTACCTCGTGGCTCTTAAACTTGATCCCTCGACTTATGAAAGCTAACATCCCATCAGCTTTCTTAACTACCCTATCTACCTGTGAGGCAACTTTCAGTGATCTGTGGATATGGACCCCCAGATCCCTCTGCTCCTCTACACTACCCAGAATCCTGCCATTAACTTTGTACTCCACCTTAGAGTTTGCCCTTCCAAAGTGTACCACCTCACACTTCTCCGGATTAAACTCCATCTGCCACTTCTCAGCCCAGCTCTGCATCCTATCAATATCCCTCTGCAACCTTCGACAGCCCTCCACACTATCCACAACACCACCGATCTTTGTGTCATCTGCAAACTTGTCAACCCACCCTTCGACCCCCTCATCCAAGTCATTAATAAAAATCACAAAAAGCAGAGGTCCCAGAACCGATCCTTGTGTATGTGTAACTTTGTGTACTTAATGTGCTTTTGCTTATTGGGAAAGGTCTGTACTTCTGTTACTATCACCGATACCCTGCTGTGCATAGCCCTTAATAAGCGTAAGCAGCAGACTCAGCTTGTAGGTGTGATATTTCACTATATTTCTAAAAACAAAAGTTATCTCAATAACATTTACAACCTTTGAATTTTAGGTGTGCTCTCCCTACATTACAGCACACACGGTGTAGCAATAATCACTCTGCAAGGAATGTGAAAATTCCTCAGAGTGAACTGGTGGCTGTTTGAATATCCCTTTTCTTGGTATAGGTATTGGTTTACTATTGTCACTTGTACTGAGGTACAGTGAAAAACTTGTCTTACAAACCGATCGTACAGGTCAATTCATTACACGGTGCAGTTACATTGAGTTAGTACAGAGTGCATTGATGTAGTACAGGTAAAAACAGTAACAGTACAGAGTAAAGTGTCATAGCGACAGAGAAAGTGCAGTGCAATAAGGTGCAAGGTCACAACAAGGTAGATCGTGAGGTCAGAGTTCATCTCATCGTATAAGGGAACTGTTCAATAGTCTTATCACAGTGGGGCAGAAGATGTCCTTAAGTCTGGTGGTACGTGCCCTCAGGCTCCTGTATCTTCTACCCAATGGAAGAGGAGAGAAGAGAGAATGTCCCAGGTGGGTGGGGTCTTTGATTATGCTGGCTGCTTCACCAAGACAACAAGAGGTAAAGACAGAGTCCAAGGAGGGGAGGCTGGTTTCCGTGATGCGCTGGGCTGTGTCCACAACTCTCTGCAGCTTCTTGAGGTCCTGGGCAGAGCAGTTGCCATACTTAGCCGTGATACATCCAGATAGGATGCTTTCTATGGTGCATCGATAAAAGTTGGTGAGAGTCAAAGGGGACAAACCAAATTTCTTTAGCCTCCTGAGGAAGTAGAGGCGCTGGTGAGCTTTCTTGGCCGTGGCATCTACGTGATTTGACCTCTGGCTGTCTCATGTGTTCTTGCATTACCTGGAACATCAGTTTGGAATATCTCATCTCTCTTCATTACCACAAGCACTTTAAGAATGTCAGCAATAGTGCAGTGGTTTGCTGCCAGAATGTTTCGTTCACAGGAGGCAATTAATTAATGATGTTCTGGCCTTTACAACTTGCTGCTTTAAGTGTTTTAAAGCACTTGTTTCATGTAGCTGAAAAACATTTCTGAATAATGGATATTTATGTCTAGGATAATCTGTAGCTTGCATCTACCTTTTAAAGCGTGTAGAGCTGAGTACTGGTTGAACGGAATGCCACGTCTCAGGTACTGCATGAATATGGATGTTATAAGCAATGTGATGGCAGTTTTGGGGAGAATTCCTGTTCTCTTTGTCGTCTTCCTGATGAAGTCTCTCCGATCCCTGAACTTCATTCGTACAATTGGACAGATCTTCTGAAGTCTGGCGAGAAGCCTGAGCTTGCAAGTACATGATGGTGAGAATATCCTAGAGTCATGGATAAAGAATGGAAACAGACCCGTTGACCCACTGACCATCAAGCACCCATTCATACTACTCCCATTCTCACCCATTTTTTTCTCTGCATATTCTCAGCAACTCCCCCCAGATTCTACCACTCATCTACACACTAGGGACAAGTTATAGGGACCGATTAATCTACCAACCCACATATTTTTGGGATGTGGGAGGAAACCGAAGCACCAAGAGGAAACCCACGCAATCACAGGAAGAACATGCAAACTCCACACAGACAGCACCTGAGGTCCAGATTGAACGAGGGTTGCTGGAGCTGTGAGGCAGCAGCTCTACTGGACAATAAGTCCAGGAGGTTGCAATGTGCCCAGACAGAGGATGAAGTGCAGTTCCTCAAGCTTATGAATGGATTCGTTGGAACAGTGCAGAGACTGCCAACGGATAGATCAGAAAGGGAATGGGTTGGAGATTTAAAGTGACAGGCAAACCAAAGTTCAGGGTTGTCCTGCAGACTGAACGAAGGTGCTCTGCAAAGCTGTCACACATTTGATTTCTCCAATGTGGGCAAAACCACAATGCAGTACACTTGACTGGAAGAATTGTGAGTGAATCACTGCTTCATCTGGAAGGACTGTTTGTGTCTTTAGATGTTGGGAAAACAAAGTAAAAGAGTAGGTATTGCATCTCCTGCAGTTGAATGGGAAATGGATTGCATGGGAGCAATATGTGATGTTCTTCCAAAACAAACCAAGCCCAGCGATGCAGTCATATGATAGCAACATACAACAAGATTATACTGAAATCAACTGGGAGATGTTCTCTGAAGGTGTTGGGACCCAAAGAATTCAGACACTCATGATATGGATTTTATTGAAGTATATCAGACAGATGTCATACCCATGCTCAGAAGCAGTGCAGTCCAGCAGATGGGATCGGTAGAGGCATGCCACAATGGGGTCTGGAGCCATCCAAAAGAAAATAGACACAGTACCACCACAGAGGTATCAGAGGTGTGAAAGGTGAGAGCGGAGACTTGACATATATTACACACGAGAAGTTGTCGGAGCATGAAGGCAGAAGATGTCCAGATAAGAGGAATAAGTGTCAGGTCAGATCTTGAAGGATAGTTCGTAAACCCAAGGACCTGGAAGGCTATGTGTTAAAGTAAAGCACACAGACACAGGAATGTTTTTTGGATGTTTGTTTTGTCTTTTTATTTTTCATTAGAAAAGAAATATAACACAAGTGGCCTTGAGAATTGTACCGTGTGACCAACTGTTCTCTTTGGGCATTGTTCGTGTAGACAAGAATTGGTTTGTTTGCCTGATAACAGGCACACGAGAACCATAGAACCATAGAACACTACAGCACAGAAAACAGGCCATTTGGCCCTTCTAGTCTGTGCCAAAACTTTATTCATGTTCTTTATGTTCTTTCTCTTGCTGTCTCTAAGCACTTTTGTTTACTGAAGTACTTTGTTTAACTTACTCATTAGCCTTCAATATCTTAGTGATATTGAGGTACTCACTGCAGCAGACACCCCTGCTGGAATGGTGGGAAGAAAAGTGCAAGCTGGACAATGAGCATGTAAGCTGTTTGCCTATTTTCTGATAAAACATTGAAGTGTGGATCATTGGAAGCTGCGCCCCATTATGAAGGACTTCTGCTCGAAGTTGAAGCTTAGAAAGGGCATGAGAAAAGTTCACAGCTAATCATTCCCTTAATTCATTTCCTTCAAGAAGAGCTTTCGTCTTTTCCTGGCTTCTTCTTACAGTGGTATCACTGTGCTATGTGACTGTGAGCATAAACCTGTTCCTTTCCACTCTGTGGTGCAGCATATCAGAACTCTTAATCTTATCTTGCGACATAATTCGAAAAATGTCTCCCCATTGTCCAAATTAAAACAGTAAAATTGTATCTTGGACTGTGATTTACTCTCCAGATTCACCTCCATTTTGCACATTTGCAGTAACAAAGGGGAGAATTACAGTTAAACGGTGCTCATAATATTATGTACATACAGATCAAGTTATTAATACTGTGCAATGTGAAAATTTAGAATTATATAAGCAGGGACTCCTGATTGGGGGGAGGGGTGGTTGTATAGATTGACTGACTGTTCCCAACTATTTTTTTATAGTGAATAATTTGATCTCCTCAAACTGTTTATTAGTTCATTTTCTGTCTTCTTCTACAGCATGAAATGCTTTTATAAATTACGTGTTCACTTCCCTTGATGTTTAGATACTTTAGCTATTCATTGTTATAACTGTGTAGCTGTACCTTTCTGCACATGATTATTACATTTCTAAATAAAAACACTCCTATCATCTTTCAAAAGATCATGTGATTGATTGAGCTAATATTCAATTTCTTCCAAAGTTTCACTGCATTTTCACCTTGTCAGCTAAACTGCCATAAATGTTTTCATCTACCTTTCTCTAACCATTGTCACTGATTGACTGGATCCCTGATTTTTAATTTCTAGCAGAATTAGGTTGTGCAAACAAGCAACCAAGAAGATTGAAATATGGGAAAGGGATGGTTCACAGATTTAGATTTTTCCAACTTTGATAAAAGCCAAATGCACACATTCAAAAGTAGATCATATACCTTCAAAGTATTTCACAAACTGGCTAATAGATCAAAAGTACTTGCCATCAGCTTTCCATAATCTCAGCAATAATTTCCAGATGGATAAGATTCTTCCAAAGAAATTTGCTTCCACCAACTGTTTTGCATGGTTCATATATATCTCTTGTTCAAAGAAAAGCTTAGATTTCTGTAGCACCTTCCAGACATTCAGGGTGTTCTAAAGCATTTTTCAGCCAATGAAGTACTTTAGAAGTGTAGACATCAATGATTTCATTGCAGGTAATGTGGCAATTTGCACACAGCTAAAGCTTCCATAAGCAATAATGTGATAAAGACAAGATAATGGTCCAGACTTTATCGTTAGAAGTGAAACAATAGTGTTTGCTGTTAAACTTAAAGAAAGCTCCTCACAAAGGGCTCACGATTTCTGTGCTTCTCCAATATCTGCTGTAGTCTGATGACTGTTCAGTAGGATTTCTGGCATCCAATGGCTATGATATCCTCAGAGTGGCAGAGCAGCCAGTCATATTGAAGTATTCCCAAAGATGGCATACCAAGAAGCAAAGTTCATAACGAAAAACACTATGATGCGGGAGGAACTCAGCAGGCCATAATTTTTATTCATGCAATAAAATATTATACAGAGAGATGAATAAGTTTTGGAAAGCACACATATCTATTAGGCAGAGATGAAATACCATAAACCTTTCAACGGAAAATCTTTAAAATCTGTGATATGTAATATTCATGTGAAAGAATTATAAACACTATGTAGAAATGTTTCTCCATGCAAATTAACTTGCTAATCAGTAATTGTGACTTAAAATACTGTTTGAAAACTCACTTAAATCTTGGAACAAATCATAAGATTTTCAGGATATGATAGCGGGACTGATTCACAAAGCTTAAATTTATGTCAAATTCCAATGGAGAGGCCGCAAATGGTACAGTCTGCGGAGATGTTCTGAGTCAGTGGTATTGGGACCTGTGTTGTGCGGTGGTTTCTATGTGGAGTTAGTGCATTCTCCCCTTGAACACATCCATTTCCACTGAATACGCCCGTTTCTTCTCACATGACAAAGCCATGCAGGCTAGCCACTGTAAGTTGCCCCTGGTGTAGCTGGGAGGCAGACCAAGGCAGAGGGTTCAATGGGATGCACGAGGAAAAAATAGGATTGGCGTAGAAGGGGACAGACACAGTGAGTCCATGGGTCTGTTTCTATTCTATGTGACTCTCTATAACTTTGCGTGCATAGAAGTTTGAATTGGAAGTGGCTATTAGTCTCATTGATAGGTTGTTATCGTTGTCATCTCAAAATCAGGACCTACTTTTGACAGAGAAAGAAATATTCACCAGGGCTATCTCTTCTGTTGTTTAAAGTAGGGCCGTTGGATACTTCACCTCCCCAAAGATAACAGCTCCAATAGTGCAATTCAGCTTCAGGAATGCATTGGAGCACCAGCCTAGAATTTTATTCTCAAGTCTCTGGAGTGGGACTTGAATTCCCATTTTCGGCAAGGTGAGGTGAGCATTATCGATGGCCATGGTTAGGAGGTGTTTCATTTTCTCAGGTTTACTGTGGAAATCAGTCAAAGTATATTTTTTTACAATAGTTGTGACAGGCTTTGCAAACGTGTAGTTTGTGAGTGCTACAGATGTAAACAAAGGCCAAAATGCCATCCATTGGGTGCACACACACTGGGCCATAAAACTACACTGCATGGCACTTTGATGAAGGTATCAATGGCCTGAAATTGACTTCCACTGGAAGCACGCAGAGCATTGAAACCGTGACAATAACCAGTGTATACCCTTACGTGGCTGAATTAAGCAGCAGGAAGAATCCCTCACCGGTGCCATTTAAAAGGATCAATATCTACCTTCAGGGTAGATGCTTGTTGATTTCATCTTGCTCTTGGCGAGACTCTGTAATTTTCCTATCTTTTAATTTTTTTTAAATTTTATTTACAGCATGGTAACAGGCCCTTCCGGCCCAACGAGTCCGCGCCACCCATTTTAAACCCATATTAACCTACCCGTACGTCTTTGGATCTATAGTCGTTCAAACTATAAAGGTTTATTGTGAGGGGTGTGGTAGACATTGAAGGTTTTGCGGGCTCCTGAAGCTTTTCACAAATCAATTGGGCGGCGCAGTAGTGTAGCGGTTAGCGTAACGCTATTACAGCACCAGCGACCCGGGTTCAATTCCGCCGCTCTCTGTAAGGAGTTTGTACATTCTCCCCGTGTCTGCGTGGGTTTCCTCCGGGTGCTCCGGTTTCCTCCCACATTCCAAAGACGTACGGGTTAGGAGCTGTGGGCGTGCTATGTTGGCGCCGGAAGAGTGGTGACACTTGTGGGCTGCCCCCAGCACATTCACAGTAACACAAAAAGATGCATTTCACTGTGTGTTTTGATGTACATGTGACTAATAAATAAATATCATATCTTATATCTTATAATTGCTGCCAGCCATGGGTGCTATAGGTGGCATTCCAAGTGGAATACAGCATTACTGGGAGAATGAGCAGAGGTGGGTGTGAAAGTAACCTCAATTTCTTACTGGTACAATCATGTAAATTTCTTACCAATATTGTCATTTTGCAAATGAAACATTGGACACTTTCTTACCGGTACACCGTATAGGCCTGTAATGGCTTTCTTTCACCTTAGACAGAGGGTAAATGAAGGAGATGGTCTGGATGAGGCAGTATTTATTCATGGTGTTTGGGAATTGTCTCTCCCAGTTAGTGTTTCCTCAGTGAAATCTCCCACCTGACACAGCCACTCTGCACCCATGGGTCCAGGTTAGGAAGGGGTTAAGGTTGCTGTGGGAGGCTGCTGAGTGAGTGGAGGAACCTACAGACGGCTTTGGAGGACAACCTCACACAGCTTTGAACCTAGGAGGCTCGGACATGGATTGGAATAAAAACAAAATGCAGGAAGCATTCAGAAGTCAGGCTGCATTCGTGGAAAGAGAAACCGTGTTAACATTTCAAGTCAAAAAGTGAAAGTAAGTGTTCAGGATTAGAAATTGTGGCTGGTGGGTGGTGAGAGGGTTAACTGGGCAGTCTCTAAGATTAGTGGTGCAGCTGGTGAGATATGACATTTGAAGTTGTATGCAATGATCTTAACAATTTTTGTGAGGCATTGAAGTTCTTGTAGAATTGCATGTAGGTCTTCTGGGCTATCATCCAGGCAATGACATCAGTGGTTATCTGCTCTCACTGCCTTTTGAACATTTTTATGGAGAACCTTGACTCCAGCGATGATCAGACCACTCGTCCTTTCCACTTCCTCCACCAAGGCCTCCCATCCATCCTCTGAAAACCACGGAGCCCACACCCCACCATTTCCTATGACCTCCAGCATCTACTCCAGGCACAATGCACTTACTGGTTATCAGGTGAAATATGGCCTTGGCTTGTGCAAAAAACAAACTGCTGGAGGAACTCAGCAGGTCAGGCAGCATCTATGGAGGGAAGTAGACGGTTGATGTTTCAGGTCAGGACCCTCCACCTGGACTGAAATATAGAGGGGAGATAGCCAGTATGAAGAGGTGAGGTGAAGGGGTGGGACACGAGCTGGCAAGTGGTAGGTAGATCCAACTGAGGAGAGAGATAGGGTGATAGGAATCAGAATCAGGTTTATTATCACTTACATATGTCATGAAATCTGTTGTTTAACGGCAGCAGTACAGTGCAAGTTACAAAAATAAATAAATAGGTCAAAAGAGGAATAATGAGGTAGTGTTCATGGACCGTTCAGAAATCTGATGGCGGAGGGGAAGAAGCTGTTCCTGAATCGTTGAGTGTGGGTCTTCGGGCTCCTGTACCTCCTCCCCGATGGTAGTAACTAGAAGAGGGCATGTCCCGGGTGGTGAGGGTCCTTAGTGATGGATGCTGCCTTCTGGAGGCACCGCCTCTTGAAGATGTCCTTCTGATAGAGGAGAAAGGTGGAGCATGGAACCAAATAAGGGAGGCGGGGAGGGCAGATGGGAACAGTGGGGGGACGGGACCCAGTGGGAGGGGTGTGTGGGAAACAAGCAGGGTGATGGGGGCTGGGGATGGGTTAGGGTGGATACATAAGGAACTGGGTGGATCAGGGGGAGAGAGAAAAGGGACAGAGAGGGAGCAGGTAATATGAAATTGGAGAATTAATGTTTTTACTGTCGGATTGTAGACCACCCAAGTGGAATATGAGGTGCTGTTCCTCTAGTGTGCGGTGGCAGTGGAGGAGGCCGAGGACAGACAGGTCGGCGTGGGAATGGGAAGGGGAATTAAAATGGCTGGCAACCATCAGCTGTGCTATATTGCTCTGTGACTCTATGATTCTTAGGTTGTGCTGGCAGAATACAGTGTTGGGCTGCTGTAACGGTGCAGGTGATGCTGACTGTGCATAGAAGTCATTACACTGGGCAGCAACAGACAGTTGGTCTACGGCAGTGTTCCAGGCATGTCCTGAGGGCTGTAAAATTTAGCACCTGGTCACTTTTGAGTCTGTATCATAAAAAAATATGCAATTCCATTAACATTTGAACCCCTACAACTCCCTTCCCCCCACGAGGCCCTATAGATTTGTTATTTCTTACCCTTGTCACTTTGTTTTTTTCTTCTTGACGTCTTTTAGACTTAAGAGTCGGTCATGGAACTTCAGAGGGACATTAGCATGCAAAAATGTATTAACCGTGACTGAAAAATGAAAAACTGTTTGTGTGTGTAGTTGAAAGCCAACCCCTAGTGCTGACAGCAGCGCTAGAGTCAGAGAGTAGTGTTCATTATTCAAAGTTAATGGAGTATTAGAGGGCAGGAACTTTACTAATGCACCATAACAGCACTCTGTGACTCACTCAGACAACTACTGAGCTTACTTTATGTTTTAATAAATTGCAAAACTTGTTTTTTCCTTGGCAATCTAGTTGTTATTAATTTGTTGAGTTTCTGTGGAACCAAAGTTTAGAAAATAATAAATATCAGGAATTTCTGATTTAAATGCACAATTATACTCCATGGTTGATAGCATTGTTGGTTTTGATATATTAAAACATAAATATCTACTAATTATCTTATGATATGCTTATGTTATAGCATTAATTTACTAGATGTTCCCTCTAGTCGGTTTTGGTGGCATGACTTGTTTTCTCCTGTATTATCCAGAATCTCTGCTGACTGGCAATGTGTGGCTGATGTGACTCTTTACATTAGAACTTGTGAACTTAAGAAAAAAGAAAAAAAGAGTTGTATTCAAGCAAAACAAACATACACCGATATCTACGGAGATTTATATCAATGTGTCACTTACAAAAGTTATTTCATAATTAGTTCCATTGAGGTCCCCACATGCCATGTGTGTCATCCACTGTTGAGAGAAAGACTGGGCGGACGGCCTGCTCCAATATCTGAAAGTGCCACCTTTAAGATGATACTTATGATTTTTTCTCCTTTGCTTCTCACAGAGAAAAAAAAATTGTTTCCAATTTGCTCTTTGCTCTGACAGCATGCCAGTGGAGGGAAGAAAAGGAAGAGGATTAATTAATTTTTAAGCCCTTTAAAAGAAGTGGCACAGGCACAATGTGCACTAGGATTCTAAAATTCCATGATTCTTGTGTGTTGAAGCTTGGCAGCTCACTATGCAAGAGGTTTGTGAAATGTGAACTCATGTCTTGACATCCTGTGATGCTCGATGGTAACGTCCGACCTTTTTGAAATTTGGTTGCATTGGTTTGTATGCATATGTTAGAACTTAGGCATTCAGTCTTCCTTCAGAAGATTCAATAACGAATTCTAGAAACTAGAGGTGTGATACAAAATACTCTTTAGATTTATCATTGAATATTAGTGCTCACAGATGGAAAAGATAATAAGAGTTCTGGGGCCCCAAAGTTGCTTGTTGTGTGCTAGTGTTTTTATAACCCACCTGGTTCTTATTTTATTTAGAGTTCTGACACTTAAGTCCAAAGGAAAAAAAATGAAAAATTAAGTTCAATAGTCCTTACGTTTTTGAAGTCTATAATGGAGCTCTTTCATTGCTCGAAGTACCCTCATGCCTGGGATTCATCCAGACTTTTTTCTCCAGCTGATAATGAGAATACGGTGTGTGCCTGAGAATGATTTACTCCCCGTGTCCAGGATCCAGCTGTCTAATGGAGAAGAATGGAACAGATACATTTAAGGATGAAGAAGCAGCTCAGACAGAGAACTCCTACTGACCATCCAGGTCTGGTCTAAATGTAATCCCCAAAACCAGTGGAGATACTCCTGCAACTATTCTGGTTTAATCCTCCGTTTTTAATGACATTTTCTTTTTCAAATTAGTTTAATCTTTCCACTTTTTATTGCTTTCTGTGCCCATTTTCATTTCTAAATCATTTGTCATTTGAGTAAAATTTACCAGGAGCATCTTTAAATCTCCAGCATGTCCTGAAAATAAGGTGCAGGCAATGCCAAAGTGAATGAAGTGAGGTGGCGGTTAGTCCCAATGCTCTTCAAGTTTCCAGCAAGTACTGGGGCAACCGGCAAAAAGTCCCAACCAAAACAATTGGTGTTGACATTTGAAATTCATGGAGATAATGAGAGGGGATATTCTGTAACCTTATTCGTGCCTCTTTTGTGTGTAAAATGCTCAGTGCAAATAAAAATGAAGAAAGCAGTTATCCAGTTGGCAGATGCTGGCACACACAAACAAAGGCCAGTGTTTTTTAACATTTCATGACCAATTTTGATCTTTGCTATGGATAACACTTAGATTCTCATGAGCTTTGCATGGTATCATAAGATGATACAGCATAGAAAGAGACCATTTGGGCCGTTGTGTCCATGCTGTGCTGCGAATTCTAATTCAAGTAAGATAAGATCTTTATTAGTCACACGTGCATCAAAACACACAGTGAAATGCATCTTTTGCATAGAGTGTTCTGGGGGCAGCCCCCAAGTGTTGCCATGCTTCCAGTGCCAACATAGCATGCCCACAACTTCCTAACCCTTATGTCTTTGGAATACGGGAGGAAACCAGAGCACCTGGAGGAAGCCCACGCAGACATGGGGAGAACCTACAAGTAATGCCACTTTTCAGCTGTTGTTCAGTAGCTTCGTAGATTGTGGGCAATTAGGTGGTCATCCAGGAACATTTTAAGTTTGGTGAGGTGTTCTGTACCTTTCAGGTAGTGTGTTTCAGACTCCCACCATTCTTCAGAATTTTCCTCACCTCTCTCTAGTCTTTCCTTTTAAATGTGTGCCCCCTGGTTACTGACCTCTCTATTAATGGCACTCATAGTTTTATATTCGTCAATTAAGCCTCTCCTCAACCTCCTTGTTTTTGAAGAAAACAGCCCTCAGTGTAACCAATCCATCATAATTAAACCTGCAATATGTTTGTAAACCCCTCTCTAACACAATCACCTCCTTCTCCGACAGTGTGATCAAAGCTCCACACAGTACTGCAGCCACAGTCCTACTTATGCCCTATATAATTTTGGCATGGCTTTCCTAGAACATAAAACAGTGCAGCACAGGAATAGGCCCTTCACCCCACAATGTTGTGCCAAAATTAAGCTATTGACTCCTAATTAAACCTTCTGCCAGCACAGTGTCCACATCCCTCCACTCTCTGCACATTCATGTACCTATCTAAGAGCCTCTTAGATACCTCTATCATCTCTGCCTCCACCACCACCCCCGGCAGCACATTCCAGGCTCTCTGTGTAAAAAAATACTTGCCCCGCACATCTCCTTTGAACTTTCCCCCTCTCACCTTAAATGCAAGCCCTCGAGTATTAGTCATTTTGACCCTGGGAGAAAGATACCAGCTGTCTGCTCTATCTATTCCGCTCATAATTTTATAAACTTCTGTCAGATCTCACCTCAGCCCCCACTGTTCCAGAGAAGCTCTTAAATTCCATGCTCTGAAAACTCTAAAATTTTTTGCTCTTAAATTCCACGTGTTGACCAATTAAGAAAGATATGTAAACTGACTTCTAAAAGACACAAAAGTGACATGCTACTTTCAGGATCTGTGGAGAAGTGGTCTAAGGTCTCACTGTTCCTCTGTTTCTCAGAGCCAGTAGTTCTTTTGTTTTTTTTACTGCACCAATGGGTCTCCAAATGAGAACAGTAAACACAAGGTGTTAGATTGAAGTCTTAAAGTCATATATTATACTTCCTTTACAGCATAAAAGGAGATAATTTGACCCACTGAGCCTATGTCAGCACAGTGTGACACAGCTGATGGGGCTGCTCCCTCACATCCCAGATCTGATCTTCATCTAGGGTGCTTTCTGTAAGGTGTTTGCATGTTTTCCATGTAACTGTATGGGTTTACTCTGGGTGTTCCAGATTCCTCTCGTTAATTGGTCATTGTAAATTGCCCCGAATATGTAGGTGAGTGTCAGAATTCAGTGGGAGTTGATGGGAAACAAAATGGGATTAGTGTAAATAGATGCTTGCTGATTGGTGTGGACTCGGTCAGCCAAAGGGCCTGTTTCTGGGCTAAATCGCTGTATGACTCAGAGCAGTTCCATCAATCTCTTTTCCCATGTATTTCCTTGTAACATATTCTCTCTCACGTGCCCATTAACTCTCTCTGGTTTTCCTACTACCTGCCTCCACTACCAATTAATCTACCAATTAGCCCAACTGTGGGATGTGGGTGGAAACCAGGACACTTGAGGGGGAGCTGATGATGTCACAGGGAGAGGTTGTAAAGCCCACACAGAGTGCACCAGAGCCCAGGTTTAAAGCCCGGAGGAGGAGGTAGCGGTTCTTGAGGGACTTACAGCAGCAAGTGGGCTACAAGCTGCACTGAATGCAGCAAATTACTCCAAAATAATTCACAGGAGCATGGTCTGGAAAAAACTGAAATCAAGTCAACGAAAGAGACATTTGAATAATTGGCCAAATGCTTAGCCGAAGAGGTAGATATTAAGGAGCATCTTAAAGGAGCAGTAAAGCTAGGGAGGCAAGGAGACATGGCTGATAAATTCTAGAGCTTGAAGCTGAAGCCCAGACACAGGACAGTGCTGCCTGTGGTAGCTTGGAGAAAATGGTGGCTTTGCAGGATGCCATTTTCAAAGGAGAGCAGAAAAGAAGTTTGAGAGATCTGCAGTGAGTACATGGAATAACAGGACTGAGGGCACAGAATAATTTTGAGAATGAGGATGAAAATTTCAAAGTTTGGATATTGCTGGAACAAGGTCCAGAGTATTTCAGAAATCACAAGTATAAGTGGATCAGAGCTAACCAGCCCATATCTACATAGCCATATCTTCAAACAATGATAAATAAATGTTGCTATGAATGCACCTTCCTTATCCAGAGTTAAAACCCTCCTCTGATCCAGGAGATTATTGTCAGATACAAATGGCTCAATGGAAATTCGTCCCGATTCAAAGCCAGAGCTCTGGTTTCTGTGTGTGTTGGGTGTCTCTGGTTTGAATGCTGCATCTTTTGATATTGAGGTGGGAATGTCAAGAACTTCTGATTCCTAAGCAAGCACTTCACATATCCCACAAAAGGACCGGCTTTCCTTGACCCAAGTCCCACAGCAACATCATTGAACCTTAAACACTCAGTAAAGTTGTTTAGTCAGTGATCTGTGAAGCCTGCATGTGTACAATAAGAACGTCCACTTCCACATCTCAGAGCAGCCACTGGATAATATGGATCGTCCCTGGATTACGAATGCCTGATTTATGGACACCACATACATATGAATGAGTATTTGGGAGACCAGTGGGATGGATGAGGATGGATTTGCTGGCTGCTGCAGGGCTGTAGGCAACTTCTGCTGGGTGGGAATGGGGGCATTTCCACATGCCTTCTCTTCCCACCTCCCCACATACACTCCTGAAACAACTGGGGGCTAAATACAGCAGAGCGGAGCAGGAGCACTAAGCAGACACTCACCCACTCACTGAGTCAGTGAGGCTGGCTGCTCGCTCCCCCCATCACCCCTCTATCTGGGATCCTCTCCCATACAGTCTTTGTTCAGTTCCAACTTATGAACAGTTTGGGTTACCAGCAGTTCTCAGGAACAGAACACTGTCATAACCTGGGGACTGCCTGTAAATGCCATTCTCGCCAGAGGCGATCACTTCAGAGGAATGAAAAATAGATCACTAGGTGTTCCATAAAACACCCTCTCCATCATACTGCTATCACACTCTCTCAACTGAAACCATGAAAACGAACATGCTTAAAATAAGTAGTAGCTGGTGAAGACAAACCAGTGTTGTAAGAATAGAACAAGTGGTAAACCTGCTTTTGGTCATTGATTTAGTTGATGTTGCTTGTAAGATGCAGTGGAAGCCTGAGCTGGGTGCTACTTCTGTAGAAGCATTTCATCAACAAGCTTCACAATGTACACGTGGAAAGAAAAAGAACCAGCAGTGGGTTTAGGAGATGAAAATAGAAAATGATGCAAAACATAACACGTCAAAAAGCCTTTGTGGAAAGAAAAGCCATGTTAACTTCTCAGCACCAGTTCCTCCTACAGAACTGCAGACTGAAGAGGATGCAAGGAAGGCTCTTTGTAGACTACGAAGGACCACCTGTGTGAGACTGTCACAAGACAGCAGAAATGAAAAGAAAATACAAATAGCTGAGTGTTAAATGAGAACTGGGAATACTGGAAACATGCAGAAGGTCCACAAATGCTGAAAAGGGACGGTACAAGAAGTACTATGGACAACAGTATAGTGGAGGGCAGGGGCCACAAAAGGAGCAGCAAACTAATGCATGCTTAACTTGGTTGTGTATGAATTTTGAAATTTGTGCTCATCAAGAGTCGATATTTTGGTGCTGGGAATGGACATTTGTCCATTTCAGAGTCAGATTGGTAGCACAGGCTGAGCAGAGGATGCCAGGTATAGTAATTTCATGCACCTATTCATAGTCAAACGTGGAGATTATTATTATAGGAAGCTAAGTTAGACTTAAAAGAGGTTAAAGGTTGGCATCAATTTGCTGTATATCCTGCTGGGAAGCTAAATTACATCTCCTAGTTAAAATGCCACAATTTTGTTCCAATTAATAAAGTCAGTTCTCTCCAGCTGCTTGACCTGTAATCCAGTCATCTATACTCACCGAAGAAACAGAGGATATTAAAAAAAGACCGAAATGAACAAGAATGAAACAACGATGGGATAGCTTGTGAATCTTAACAGTTTAATTTACTCTTTACAAAGGGAGTCACACTGATAATTGCCTCTTAGTTTTTTTTGGCTCAGCCAATTTTTTGAAATTGTCCCTTGCTGGGTCATCTGGCAGTATTATGATCCTGTGTTTTAACACTACCCTTTGATGCACTTAGTACTTAGGGAATTATTTCCCGAGACAGCTCAGCACCAGGGGTACTTGCTGTGCTTCCACCAGTAGTCACTAAGACTGGGGTTCTAATATGCACTGGAGGTGACCAATGTTCTCCATCGCTGGAGAAGCTCTGGAGATTACAGCGACATTGTTTGAAGATCATGGGAACTGTGGTGCAAGTTAAAACTGTCATTGGCAGCAATTTTTACAAAGCTTTTAAATAATCTAAATGACAATCATTTCCTTAAGGATGGAAGTGGTCTATTTGTTGCTGTTATTGTAGTGAGTGACCACTGTGTTCAATCTATGGAATATTGTTTTATTGATAAACAGTTATAACGGGAAAGTGTTAAATGTTGAAACACTTGTCTCTGCATCTTGAACTGATCAGGACCAGCTTTCCCTCAGTGTTTCCAACATGGCAAGTTCCCAGTCTTTACCAGCTAGAGGCAAATCAACCTGGTCTCTTTCTCCTGATTGCCATCCAGCTAACCACTCGGGAAGCACATTATGATTGGTTGGGGCAGGATTGAGCTCAGTACTGTGGCATCTAGCGTTGAGTAGCTTCCAAACTCATTGTCAAGACTCATGTGGGAAAAGTTAAAACTTGAACAAAGTGATAGAGCCATTGTTAACTAGAGAAGATTAAGAATATTATAATTAAGGATGGTATTAGATTAAAAAGGGCTCCAGTGTAACAAAAAAAGGTAATAACTCTGAGATTTTTGATGACATTGGTGACCATGGAACCGTAGATCAGCACGTCAGAATCTTCAAAAGGCACTACAATTCACAAGAAAGAAACAACCAAAACCACCTTCCATTTTCTCAGCAGGTTAGAGTGCCCCAATAATTTTTATTTTCTCTGGTTTTGAACAAGGATAAAAACTTGAAACCTGTTAATGCTTGAATAGATGCTGACTCTGAGCACACAAATATTCCAGCTACTGATAGAGCGAGTATGCCTGTGACCACGTGTGATGTGCTAAGTGACAACATCAGTCTGGTCTGCAAGCTTCCTTGAACTCAGTCATAATGGTGCAAAATAACTTAGCCCATGTTGCCTGGTTTGATGTCGGCCAATTAACATAACCCCATTGTTTTATGTTTGGCTAGTGCAGACCAGAATGCCTCATGGTCACTTCACTTTGCAAGCCATATCTCTTGAGCAGCCAGCCCCCTGCTGTGGGCCAACAGTCTCTGCTCTGCAGACAGTACTGGTTGATTACAAAGCCGTCCTTGTAACTTCAAACTGATTACTGCTTGCAATTTACATTAAGATCTGAAGACTGGTTCTTGTTTGAATGAATATCTGCCATATTCACATAATTCCATCACTCCTGAATCCCTAAAAAGGTGGTAAAGAGAGTGGATCTTAGCCCAGAAGATCAGAATATAGAATCAGTCCGTGTGGAGCTAAGCAAGAACAAAGGACAAAAAACACTGGAGAGAGTAGACTACAGATCCCCTAATGGTAATAATTGCAATAGACAGAGTACAAATCAGGAAATTAGAAAAGCATAAAATAGTATTATGGAGTAATTGTGGGGAAGTTTTAATCTTCAATTTGACATAAGTAGATTGAAGGACAATCTCATGGAATCCCAACTTTTCAGTACAATCTGTTGAAAAATCAACGGGGCAGGTTTGAGATCAGATATTGTGGTAATGAGACACCGTTAATTAACATCCTTATCACAAAGAATCCTTTGGGGAAGAGCCATCATAGTATACAATTTCATATTAAACTTAAGAGTGATGTGGTTAAGTCTGAACCTGGAGTTTTAACTTTGAACAAAGCCAGTTAAGGAGGTATGTAGGATTAAGTTCCATTGGAAATTTACATTAAAAATGTGAAGCTATAAAATCAGGAACAGGAATTTAAAGAAACGATTCATTATTCTCCGCAAATATATATCCACATAACGAAGTAAACTCCAATGTGAAAGTGGTACAGCTACAGTTCACCAGTGACGATTCAGAACAATGTAATTGAAGATGGCATTAGACAAAAAAGAGGGGGCTGCAGTGTCGCTGAAAAGAGTAGTAACCCTGAGAACTTTGGTAGGACATGGACGGGCTTGGGGGTGGGGGGAGGTAAATTGATGAATAGGATGACCAGTTAATTAATATGAGAACTGACAGCATCCAAGACAAAGAAACACAGTTGTCTGGCATCTCATTCACCATCTTAAATGTTCAAACCTTGCAATACCAGTGACTCATGTCAACTCCTCTGTGTACAGTTTGCAGAACATACCGAAGTATCTCACTAAGACAGTTTTGGCAACACCACCACCAGGAAGGACATGGGAAGACATGCTGTCTGTTGGGTAACAGAAAATAAACTATAGGAATAAATGGGTCCTTGTAGCGTTGGCAGGCGTTGACTAGTGGAGCACTGGAGGGATCAGCACTTGGGCCTCAACTACTCATGCTCTGTGTTGATGATTTGGCTGAGGGGCCCATCTGTAATCTTTCCAAGTTTGCTAATGACACAGACTGAGTGGAAATGTGGGGATGATGAAGATACAAAGAGGCTTCAAGGGGATAAACACAAACTAGGTGGTAGGACAGCAACACAGCAGATGGAGCGGGAAAATGTGAGGTTCTACACTTCAATGGAAAAATCAGCAATGCAGGGTAACTTTCAAGTGGTGAGAGTTTGGGGAACATTGATATTCAAAGGAATCTTCTACGTGTCACTGAAAGCTAACATAAGATAAGATTTCTTCATTAGTTACTTGTACATCGAAACACACAGTGCGTTCACATCTTTGTGTAGAGTGTTCTGGAGGCAGCCTGCAAGTGTCACCACATTTCCAACACCAACATAGCACGCCCACAACTTCCTAACCCGTCTGTCTTTGGAATGTGGGAGGAAACTGGAGCACCCGGAGGAAACCCACGCAGTCACGGGGAGAACGTACAAACTCCAGCCACTGTCTGTAAGCTGTTTGTACATTCTCCCCGTGAGTGTGTGGGTTTCCTTTGGGTGCTCTGGTTTCCTCCCACATTCCAGAGACATGCAGACATGGTATGTTGGCCTTTATTGTTGGAAAATTAAGCAACAGAGATAAGGTGCCTTACTACAGTTATCTAGGGTCTTGGTAAGACCACACATTAGCGGTTAGCGTAACGCTATTACAGCACCAGCAATCGGGGTTCAATTCCCGCCGCTGTCTGTAAGGAGCTTGTACGTTCGCCCCGTGTCTGCGTGGGTTTCCTCCGGGTGCTCTGGTTTCCTCCCACATTCCAAAGACATACGGGTTAGTAGGTTAACATAGGTGTAATTGGTTGGCTCAGGCTTGTTGGGCCAGAAGGGCCTGTTACCGTGCTGCATAAACAAAATAAAGACTATCGTGTGCAATTTTGATCTTACCTTACATAGGATATGTTTGCTGTACCAGGAATGCAGCCAAGGTTCAGCAGGCTGATCCCTGCGATGGCAAGACTGTGATAGATGGAGAGATTGAGTAGATCAGGTGTCTGTATTCTCTAGAGTTTAGAAGAGTGAGAGCTGATCTCATTGAAGCATACAAAATTATTTAAGTACTCAGTGGGGCAGATGTGGCAGAATGTTTCCCTTGGCTGAGCAACTGAGAAACTGAGGCCACGGCCTCAAAATAAGGGAGAGGTCATTTTGAACCGAGATAAGGAGAAATCTCTTCACTCAGAGGTTAGTGAATCTTTGGAATTCTCTACCTGAGAGGGATGAGGAGGTTCAGTCATGACTGCATCAAAAACGAAAAGCATCAGATTTCTGGATATTAATCACGGGATATGGTGATAGGGCAGGTAAATGCTGATTGAGGTAGAAGATCAGGCATGGTATCGTTGAATGGCTGAGCAGGCTCGAGGGGACAAGTGGCCTTCTCCTGCTCCTATCTATTATGTTCTTATGCTCTCCATTTTTCCCCATCATATACCATTTGATGTGCATATAAATCACTTGTCAATATTCTGGTACTCCCTATCCATCTTTAAAAGTACCATTGTTACAAGCAGGTTCATAAAGATGGCTCACCATCCATCAGCTTCTCAAGAGCAATTGCTTCCAGTGAAGACCATATCTTTTCTGTAATGATAAGAAGATACATCATCAGGAAATATAAATCAGTTTTTCACGTGTATTGGAAGGAAGAGATTAGTGAGAGAATGAAATTACAGACAAGAAAAGTTATAATGGGGAATAAGGAAATGGTAAAGAATTAAACACATAAACATCATACCAGGAGTTATTGGGAACCACAGCCTCGAAACTCTTCCATTTTTGGTGCACGAAATGTGTCCTGTTATTCCTAATTTCAAATCAGATGTCATTATGAAAATCACAAGGTCTGCCTTAAGAAAGCATAATTGTGATGTATTGCCTTTAAGAGACATTAAAACCCAGCCTGTACGTTCACAGATGTAGCCATTTGCTAGTCATGTGTGGACCCGTGAGAAATGGGTTAATACTGTAAGGTGTTCTTCCCATGGGAATCATGAAAATCGAGAAGGGGAGGTTCAAAAAACATGGTGGGGGAGGGGAACATTTGGGGGGAGGGGGTAATCACAAATTATGTCCCAGGGAGACACCTCCCAAGCACTGAACATGTCCTGTGGCTAAGGGTCACACAAGTTTGTGGTAACGTCAGGTCACCAGCGAAGGGATGTGTGAACTCCAGTCCTGTTCTGTACCAAGGGCTGACAGAAACAACGTTAATATAAATAAAAATTATGGAAGATGACTTTCAACATATAGAAGTGATATCCTGGAGGGATGCTTTAAATCATACAGGGTTTTCTACTAAGTTATTCCTTGTTGACTGTTAATTACACAGGCCATCAATCATAATGTTTAGACCCAATTTTTGCCAATGAATAACTAAATACATGTTGCACACACTGATGATGCATTTCGTGTACGTGATGGGGGAATTGACACTGGTTGTATGGTGAACTGAGACAGGAAGTGTCTGGTCCAATTTTTCATTGGGTGGGTCTTCAGCAAGACAATGGATTTTCTCTAATCCAGTTTTTGTCGAATGAAAGTGAGGAGTTTAAATACTGAAAAAATTATTGACTATAACTGCCAAATCCCCTGATCTAATAGCATACTTACTAAGTTTTTAACAGGAGATGCTTGAGGATATGTGATGTTTTTCATCTTTCAGAATTCCCAAGGTCTTTGGAAGGTCCTGGTAGGTTAGAAGGTAGAAAATGTAACCCCGCTGTTCAAGAAAGGAGAAAAAGAAAAAAATAGAAGATGAAGGGCATGCATTTAAGGTGAGAGGGGGTAGGTTCAGAACAGACGTGAGGGGTACATTTTTTACTCAGAGAGTGGTGGATGCCTGGAATGCGTTGCCTGATAGGGTGGTGGAGGCAAATTCATTGGGGGCTTTTAAGAGGGGCTTGGATGGGCACATGAATGAGAGGAAAATGGAGGGATATGAGCACTCTGTAGGCAGGAGGGAATAGCTATGTCGGCACAACATTGTGGGCTGAAGGGCCTGCTCTGTGCTGTACTGTTCTATGATAGGTCATTAGCCTGAAATAAATACGAGGGCACTTGGAAAATCAAAATCTAAACTTGATTAGAAAAGGTTAACAGAGTTTTATAAAAAGGAAGGTAGGGTTTGAGATAGAGGTTTTTGAAAATCCATTGGGATGGATAAGTAGTAACTAGTATGGTGTATATGGATTTTCAAGAGGTATTCAATAAGGCACCACACAGAGGCTGTTACAGGAGGCAAGGACTCATGGGTCAGGGAAAATATATCAGCACAAATTGCTCAATTAACAGAAAACATAAAGCGAGAATAAATGGCTCACATTTGACACCTAGTGGATAGTTGCAAGGATCAGCGCTTGGACCTCTGCTCTTTACAATCTTGATCAATGACCTAGCTGAGGGCACTGAATGCAATACTGTATATCCAACCAAACCAATGATAGAAAGCTAGATGGGAAAATAAACTATGAAAAAGATCAGACTGACAAATTGCAGAAGGGGGAATAATGTGGGGAGGTCGGATATTATTCCTTGTGGTAGCAAGATATCTCCTTTAAGAAGTAAAAGCCCAATAAAATTCAGAGGAATTTAGGGATATGTACATTACGAAAAGTTAACATGCATGTACAGCAAGCAAGGAGGAAGAGAAATGGTATGCTTACCTTTATTGCAATTTGGGGTAATGTGCAAGAGTAAGGCAATATTTTTCCAGTCTTATAGCATTTTGGTGAGAACACAATTGGAGTCCCTCATCAGTTTTGGTCTCCTCACCTTAGGAAGGATATATTTGTCTAAGGGAGACAGGCTTCAAAGGTTCACTAAATTGATTCCTGGAAGAGAGAGATATCCTATGGCAAGAGATTGAATAGAATGAGCAGATGTTCTGTGGAGCTTGGAAGAATCAAAGGTAATTACATTGAATCATTTAACGTTCTTGGAAAACATTATAGGATGAGTTAAAGGAAAATTTGTTTCCAGGTCAGAGAGCTTAGAACCCATTGTCTCAGGATGAGGCCAATCATAAAGTGTGGAGATAAGGAGAAACTTAATATCCCAGAAGGTTGTAAATCTTTGGAATTCTTCACTCAAAGACCTACTCAGTGGTTATGTTCAAGACAAAAGGTCAAAATGCTAAGGGATCAAAGGAATTGGGTATTGAGCAGGGAAGTGGTTGATGTAGAAGTTCAGGCATTATCTCACTGGATGCCAGAGTAGGATAGAGGAGCAGCACTGTTTTTTATTTCTTATTTCCTTGCGACTTTGCTGACTGAGTTGTCATCAGGCCACCATCTAGTCAGGAACTGTACCTGGTGGAATGGGAAATTCAAAGTTATTTGAATTCAGGTGGCGGAAGGTACAAATTCAGAGGGGAACAATGTTTGAAAAATAATCATAACAGCATCCAGCATGATGAGGCCTTAGAATCCCTGTGGCTTTTATTTTCAAATTAAGTGTGCAAAAGTAATTCTGTCCTTTTCTTCTGGAAACTTGAATTGTGAAGGTAAAATTGACATTTCATCACCTTGCAAAATAGATGTTATTATCCTTTTATAAATGGGAACATGCCAGAAAATTCTACGAATTGATGTTTGATGACGTGTATTTAACTTTTATATATGGAAAAGGGATATTTTCTAGTCGTGCAGTTATCTAATGGTGCACATTTCTAATCTGAGGTTTAGAGTTTATTGAATACAGCTGACTTGCATGTGCTGTCCAATCAGCTGGGTCCTAATTATTTACCCCTTACACAAGTTCAGACTAGCACATGGATATTCATAAAAACTACACAAAGCTGGCCCATCACACTAATTCACCATATATCAGGTGCTCCACGATATTAAATTGTCCTGAACCTGAGTTCCTGTTAAAAGAAGATTCGCATAAAGGTATTGATCATTTATAGCCTGACAACCTTGTTGTTGAAATGAAATGGGATGGTGAAGAGATGAGAGTTGGAGTAGTCCAAGAACTAGGATTCCAAACTCCTTAACAGCTTGCAGGCATTTGAATTGCACATAATTGGGATTGACCGCACCTGAATACTTATTTCAAGCTTTCCTAGTGTTAGAGAATTTGACATTAATTGAAGTAATGAAAGCAGCTTTTCTTCTCAGCCAGAGAATTCTACCTAATAATACTGTTATGTATCAAAGAGTTCCAGTAAATGTTTTTCTAAACTCAGTGGCATACATATTCAGATGCTTCAACGCTGCCAAGCATCCCTCCGGTCTTAATTTGAAGCGACCAACAGTCAGCCCTAATCCTCTATCTGTTTAATGAAGATAAATAGTACAATGTTCTTTTTTTATTCCCTGTACTCTTTGTTCCCCCCAACCCCCCCCCAACACACACACACACACACACACACACACACACACACACACACACACACACAAACTGCAATCTTCGTTGTATTGGTACTGTTTACAGGGGTGCTGTCATGAAGTAACAAGCTCCGCAATAGTAGTCATTATTCATTCTGAAAACATATTCACATTATCCTGAAATGTGGATGCCCCTATGGGGAAAACTTGAGAATTGACAGTCACATCTGCAGCCTCTTTACCCTGCAGGGAAGCTCTTCTGCATTTTTTTCTTCATACAGGAAACAAAAGAGATGGCCACATCATGTCTCCTATCTCTGTACTAAGTACAGCTCTCATCTCATTGATGTTTGTTTCCAGTGATTTGAAAGCTTGCTGTTATGCATTCCATCAGTCAAGCAAATCAAGTTGTTAGATGAAGAACCCACATTTTTCCTAACTTTCCAAAAATGGAGAAAATTCATTAGTGAGCTTCATTTGAAATGGGAATGTTATTTTTCAATATGCTAAATTCTTCACAGGCGAACCAGTTTGATTGACACACTTGTCCTCATTGTTTGTGGTCATCATTTGAATTGACTGCCACTCATTTAATACTTTGACATTGACGGTTAGACAAGAAAATGGGCCAATCTTCTCTCAATGGTAATTTTTGAGAAGTCAGACTCATCAGCTTTTTCTAGCAGTTCTCCAGTTGATCATTTAAATGACACTTCAGTTGTTTAGTTCCAGTTTGCTTATCAGACAACATCCAGGATGTTTCCCGCACCCACACCATTAGCTATGGTGGCCCCTCAGGATCAATCTTTTCCATTCCTCATTTCCCGAGGAACCTTGTTCTCTAGATTGACCATACTGTCATTGAAGTATTGAAATACTACTGGCCAGGAATTTGCAACCACCACCACTGCCCCCGCCCATTGACGCCACCTCTATATTTGCTATTGACCTCCAGAAAAGGTTTGGACTCAGAAAAGGGCTGAACAAGATGGTAGACTTCTACCATTGCTAACTCTGCATGAAAAACAGCAGCATCGACAGCCTCCTCCTCATCACCGTCACAAGGCTGATAAAAGGAGAGCATGGATTCTTCATTAGTAGGCACATCCCCCTCCTCTGGAGAAAACTGCGGCAAAGGCTTGGCTACACCAATTCTAACTTTGCCTCCTGATGCACCTTTCAGTTCCTCATGTTGAATCCTTCTGTGACAGAATGTGATCTTTAGCTTTGTTGAAAGGTTGGTGGGGGTGGGGGGGGGGGAAGATGGAGGGAATGGTCGATCAATTGAACAAGTCCCACCCACAAAAGAGCAAAATAAAATTGAGAAGTGTCCACATATCCACTGCAACTCACCTTGCACCTAGCTCCAACCATAGCTTGGCTGATTGCCAAAGTTCTGAAACCATAGGCAATTCCCCACAACATGGCTTAGCTTGAAATTGACCTCCTACAAGTGAAGCCCATTTCCTCTGGTTCTATTTTTCAGGACAAAGTGTAATACCTTGTCAAGGTCTATCTTACATAATCCCTCTAAAACAACAATTGTATCACATTGACTTGTTTTACAGTAAGAACATCCCTAGTACCTCTGTCTCTCCATCACCATGCTGGATGACTGACAGTTTGATGTCCAGTCATGGACATGCAGCATCTTTCTCAGATTTAATGGCTACAAGACCAACAGGTTAGTGACAGCAACAGGGTTGGAAATGCAGTCAAGTGCTAGGGACGAACTCTTCAGTAGGAGTGAAGAAGATAGTTTTGGAAGGATTAAATTGGAGAAAGATGCTGCTTATCTACAACTATATAAGTCAATCCCCTATCTGATCCAACTAAGAATACCTATTTCTACCTTCATAACATTCTAAATTTCTGCCCTTACCTCCTTCTCTCACCTCTGAAACACTTCCCTTAGCTTCATAGTCTCCAGCTTAGGCTTTTCCAAACGTCTTCTTACTGGTTTATCAGGGTTCTACTTTACAAATTGTTCAAAATTCTTCCACCTAAAATTCCTGCTTTTTTAACATCCACTCACGCCTCAGACCCGACCCATTGAACTCATTAAATTCATTATTGACAAAGTTCTCCATGACTTTGCTGCTGTCTGAGTGCCATTTTCTCCAGCCTTTCATGCCATGGCACGCTGTGCATTGTTTTGTTGAAGCCTTCTTCCCACCACTCCATCGTTTGCAGCAGTCGTTTGACTTTCTTCTCACTTTTCAAAACTGATGATCTGGAGAGTTTACAAACAGAGTGATGCATCTTTTGCTTGTCATCTTGAGTGATGCTGAAGGCCTTGTGACTTTAGGGTGACCCAAAAAGGAATGCATAATTTTGGAGTCAAAAATGTGTTGCCTGCGATGACTGTTGGGGAGTGCTGGTGTTCCCAGGACCAACCAGATTCCACAGTAAGGTAAATAGCAGTGGTAGGGGAGTGGGTGGTTTAGGGTGGGGAACTGGGTGGGCCCACATACAAAGGTAGAGGGATAATTTGGTGGGATAATTTTACAAAGGTAAATTTTGTGACTTACCGTATTGGATCCCACTCTGCTAAAAGAAACATAATAGGATTGGATATCTATGCTTAAAAAATTCTTCATTGCTCCATCCAGATCTTCCTTCTAAAGCTTCCTCAAACCAATCCTTTGTTTTTAGCCTTCTTCTAGATGGCATTTAGATGCTTTACTGATATAAAAATAATATATCAGTGCAAGTTGTTGATTACATGATGAAGCATTGAAAAAAAAATTGTTCAAAGTGATTTAGTCTTGTTAACATTTAGTGACTAAAAGTTGGGTGCTGCTGAAATGATATGTAAGATATTTGTTGTCTCTAGTATTTATAAATGTTTAGTCCCACAGCTGTCACACTGCCTGCTGTAGTATTGACTGCTGTAGAATATACCTCTCAATACATCGTCATTACTAGGAAGCAAAATAACAGAGTGCAGCTGCAAGTGACTGAAGGCATCAATCAAGGTCGATCCGTATCTCAAGTTTTACATGAGAACATCTGCCGAGAATGCCTTCAAATATACTTGGGGAAAATATGTAGCTTGCAAATATAAATGTATTATTAATATTTCCAATACGTCACCAGGATAGTGGCTTAGAGGTCTTCTATTACTATTGTTATGAGGAATAGGTCAAAAAAATCACAGTAATTAATATGAAATGAACCCCAGAGGCATCAGTTTGTAGTTCAGTAGCTTGAAACATCCCTCCAGAAGTTATTGTGTGTCATGATTTTTCTCTCATAACAAACAAAAACCTCCTCTACTGGACAAAACTACCTGTGATTCCACAGTAGGTCCAGTGGTGTGATCTCTAAATCTAATAACTCATTGAAGCTTTATAACTAAAGGATGATTTGCTATGCCCCGTTACATATGTTGAAAATGAAGCTACTTGCTGAAGGATGTCCCAGTCCTGCAGGGCTGACGGAGATACCTTCCTGCTATTGTTTGCTATTGTTCTTACACAGAATTAAACCTCTCCATATGCTTACAACACTGCCTCATTGAAAAATCACAGTGTTACTTGACATCACTTAAGTTTGGAAAACAATAGCTATACTGTACCTTTGACAAATATTTGAACTCCACTTCTTGAAGGACTGACCCAGTGTAGAACTGCAGCTGGGCTTTTAACAATCTACCAGTTTCCTCCAACTGTTGGGATAATGAATTATATTTTTTCAAATGTTTGAGGACACCACCTTTTTTTAAAAACTATCTAGGTTGTTTAGCGCAAGGTTGCTAATCCTTCTTTATATTCAGAAATGATAGTATAACACTTTGTCTAGCTATTTGAGTGGAAAATCAATTTGATGGCTCCCAGTCACCTGTATTATGAGTCCTGTGAGCTAGCATCAGAGATCCTGCTGGGACTAGGAATTGGATTAGTCTGAATAGTTTAACAAGAAACTGTCAAGACTCACAGCAGGCGAGCTTTAGGGCTGTTAGACCCCCTTAATCCAAAGCTTTTTAAATGCCCACCTCACAAAATCCATGCCTTCTCTTAGGTTTGTCTGATTGACATTGATAAGTATTTAAAAGCACAGCTCACAAAAGAATTCAGTGTTGATGTTATACAGGTTTTCACTTACATGTCCCACAGGACACAAACTGGATCAAACAAGATTGAATGATCTGGTGTGAAATTTGACAAAAATGACAAAAAAAATTGCAGTGAAGCTATCAGTAAAAGCAAAGTGCATAATAGAAAACTTTGAAATGCTTATTTTTTTCCTACCGATTAAAATAACCTTTGGGTTCTATGTGATGGAAGAAACTCCACTGTAACAACCTTGCTGTTCTAAGTTAAATGATCACAATGGTTGTATTTAATATTAAGTATCAGAATTCTTTACCAAACTGAATATAGATATAAGGATCAATGTGTACATGTTTATTCAGTAAATTAGAACAGGTAGCTGGTAGCTTTAGAATCAAAATGAATTAAAAAAGAATTGATGTATTCTACATCATTGTATCAAGTAATTCTTAAGATTGAATGTTAAAAAATAGAACAACTCTGACACTCTGGAATTTTACTTTATAAAGTCAATGAATTGTATAGCGACCACACAAAGCTTTTGATTCGTAATTCTTAGTTTGTTCTATGACTGAAGGAACAGGATATCATCCACAATCTTCCAGTGATTCCATTGTACAAAAAAACTTTTCAATGCGCACATATAGACCAAAGGGGAAAATAGACACTAAGTGGGCAGAGGAGGAGGAAAACCAAATAAGGATTAAGAGTTTGAAAGGAAAAGTTTCTTTGAAATTAAAGTGTAAACAGATGAGATGACAAGGTGAAGTGGAGTCAGTGACAGAGCACTTGGAACTGAATAAGAATTAAACCTGTGGTACTCGCTGTTAACTGTTTGCCTATCTGAAAAAGACATTTTTATTCCTACTCTATATTCTGTCCTTTAACCAATCCTCCTATCAACCCCTTGAGCCCTTATTTTACATAACAATATTTTGTGCTCTACCTTATATGCCCCTTGAAAGTCTTGATATCCTTAATCCATTGGTCTCCTCTTAACTACTCAAATTCTCAAAATCTCTATGGATTTGTCAAAATTGACAATTCTTTCAGAAAACCTTGCTGAGCTGTAAAAATATAATTTTCCAAGTGCTCTGTTGCCATGGAATCTAGCAGTCTTCCAACAAACTGGCTAACTGGTCTGTAGATTAACTTCTATTTTTCTTGCCTTCCTTGAACAATTACAATCGGTTTTGGTTTATTATTGTCACTTGTTACAATGTTGCATTAGCTGGGATATTCCAGAACCTGGGAATTTTGGAACGTCATCATTATTTCATCCACTATCCCTGCAACTACCTCCTTTAGAACCCTGGGTTGCAGGGCATCAGATCTAAGGGATTTGTTGGTTTTCAATCCCCCTAATTTCCCTAGTATTTTTTCCTTAGTGATATTAATTACTTGAAGTTCGCAATGCCATTAAGCCCTCAGTTCCCTACCTCCATTCCTGCTACATTTATTGTGTCTTCTGCTGTGAAAACAAATGCAAAATATTAGTCAATCAGCTCATCTGCTTCTCTATTTCCCATAGTAATTTCTCATGCTTTTACTTCAATGGGAACCATGATTATTTTTGCTTGCTGGTGATGAAACCAAGTGCAGAACTGCTTAAGATTTATTCAACTGCTGGTTGTTACTTTACAACCATAAACTAAATGGTGTATGATGTTACCGTCCATTAAACTGAAATATTATAATTATGAAACTAGTAGTTAAACTGGGGACCCACAGAAGGTGCTTCAGTCCTTGGAAAAGACAGCTGCTACTTATGGGAACAGTTCAAATGTGCTTCCATGGATGCTTCAGAACTAATCTGCTCTAAACTTTGACTGAAGGCTGAGATTATTGGGTCATTTGATCTGGTGTTCACACAGAGCATGACTGTTTACTGCATATTCACACTGTTAGGATAAAACAGAGGTTGGAATAATTTGGTAAAACACATCTGCTATGCTGAGCTAGACCAGGACTGGGAAGATAAGTTGAACATTACCAGACTCAGGTGTTACTGCAATAAAATGAAATGCATGATCACACATTGCAGTGAAGGTAGTTTATAACATCACTGGAAAATTTGTGTTTTACTTCATTTCCTGACTGCAAGATGCTTAAATACAAACATTTTTTTAAATTCTGAAATGATTACAATCCCCACAGGCCCTGTGAGCTTCACATGCTGTACTGAGCAATTTAATAATAATCTGCTCCCGACTTACACTCCAGACAATCTCTTTTGCATTATTATTTTCTTGATGGCAGACTCCCGGAGAGAAGATTACAAAACAACAGTGCTTGTGACCTGGAGGTGGCAAAGCAATTTTAAAATTCAACAGCCAATAAAGTTAACATGGAAAAACTTGACACAGAGGCTAAATTTAAGTGCGATATAGTTTTAAATTTTAATTCTGAGCTGATTAATGGAACTTTCTGATCTTGTAAGCAGATAACCCAGATTCATTTGTGTTCGTTCCAGTGTTTTGTGAGTTATATTGGTCTTAGAATTAGAGGGTACAGGTTTAAAACAGATGAGGAGAAATTTCTTTAGCCAGAGGGTGGTGAATTTGTGGAACTCCTTGCCACGTACAGCAGTGGAGGCCAGATCATTGGAGGCGTTTAAGGAAGAGATAGATAGATACCTAAATAGTCGGGATATCAAGGGATGTGGGGATAAGGCCGGAAATTGGGGTTAGGTTTTTTTTTGCACCCCCGCCCCGAATTTCTCATTTCTTTTTCTTTTTTCCTTTTCTTTGGAGCAGACTTGATGGGCCGAATGGCCTACTTCTGCTCCCTTGTCTTGTGATCTTGTGATGTCAAACTCCACTCAAAAAAGTCACACCGTGATCCACTAAGATAATATGCTGTTATTATATGCTTTAGGAATAATTGTGTTACGCAGGAATTCTGACTCGGATCGAGCTTGTTCTCAAGCTTCCTAGTTGTTAATAATGCAATAATCAGCCGCACAGTTCCTCAGGCACCACGCTGCAGGAAGCAGCTTATACTACTTTCGAACCCAGCTGAGTTCCCATAAATCTGGTTGGGGTGGTACGATGGACTTTGTTTGTGGCGTGCAAATCTATTCTTGGATTTTTTTTTAAGAAAGGGGAATTTTGGAGATCAGGTATTGGGGCAGCAGAATGGAATGGCTAGTAGAACTGCTGCCTCACAGTCCAGCAAGCCAGGTTCAATCCTGACCTCTGGTGCTGACTATATAGAGCTTGCACATTGTTCCAGTGACTGGGCTTCCTCAGGAGCTCTGGTTTCTACTCACATATCAAAGATGTGTGGATTGGTAGGTTAATTGGCCACTGTAAATTTCCCCTGGTGTGTAGGCAAGGGGTAGAATCTGGGGAGAGTTGATGGGAATGTGGGGAGAACAACATGGGATTTGTGTAAGCTTGGAATGAATGAGTGCTTGATGGTTGATGTGCATTCTGTGGGCTGAAAGGTCTGTTTCCATGCGGTGTGGCTTAAAACCTTCTCTCAGGAACATGCATTTAGGTGAAAGGGGAAAAGTTTAAAGAAGTTTTTTTACACAGAGCGTGGTGAGTGCCTGGGATGCACTGCCAGGCAGATACGATAGTGGTGTTTACGAGGCTGTTAGGTAGACACATGAATCTACAGGGAATGGAGGGACATGGTTCGTGAAAATCTCAAAAGAGATTTAGTTTAATTCAGCATCATCTTTGGCGCAGACATTGTGGGCCGAAGGGCCTGTTCCTGAGCTGTACTGTTCCTTGAGGTAATATTTTGACAGTAATAATGCAGAAAGAGCGCTGACTTGCAGAAGAACAACTGGATAGGCGCAGCTGCGAACACAAAGCAGGTGATGTGGTGGAAGGATTTGCAAATGAAGATCGCCATTTTCAGCAGTGGTCTGGGGGGAGGCGGGGAAGCAATTTAGGGAGGGCGTGCAGCGTAGGCAGCTGAGGACATGACAGAAGTGCAAGGGAGAGGGAAGCAAGGCATTGGACGGACGGTGGGCTGGGGGCTGCAGACAGGGAGAAGGGCACAATCATAGGGGAAACAACGGGAAGTTTCTTCATTAGGCACCACCCCCCCCCAACCCGTCCTCCCCGACCATTGGTATGTCTTCTTAAAACATTTTAATTCAACCT
The DNA here is from genome assembly GCF_009764475.1 of Pristis pectinata. Classification (NCBI taxonomy): domain Eukaryota; kingdom Metazoa; phylum Chordata; class Chondrichthyes; order Rhinopristiformes; family Pristidae; genus Pristis; species Pristis pectinata. The sequence continues at coordinate 99,924,839 of NC_067413.1, forward strand.
CCCTCTGACATGGAGGGGTTACGTGTAACAGTGTAAAGAAGGTGAATCTGTTGTGTTGAAACTGAAGTTTCACAGTTGTCTAACCACGGCGTGCCTGCTCCCATTTGCCTCTTGAATCAGTGGGTTAACAATCACTTAAAAACAAAGCCTAAAAATAGTGTCTTTGATTCTCAATCACATGTCTTTGCCATTTCAATATTTTAAAATGGCAACTGTAAGGCAAGACCCCTTCCTGCATGAATCAAACATGAACTTTATGACTAGACCAGAGTGCAGCGTGCTATTTTTTCTTTTCACCAGCTTTGGAAGGGTTTTCTTTTTTGGTGCCTCAAGAGTTAATTATCCAAACAGTTTAGGTGCACCACTGCAGAATTCCGCTATTCCCTATTATATATTGTGTTGGGGTTACGGTACTAGTCGTTAGGGGCTGTCATTTTTCAAAGCTGTCATCACGCTGTCTGGCTGCGGAGGAGATGAAAGCTAAGTAGGCTGGGTTGTGGGACAAAGGTCTGCCCTCTCCCAGCACCAGGTACCTCCTGAGTAACACGTGACACGAAACCTCGTAACCAGCCAGAGCCTCATGCTTACGGATAATTTGAAAACATGGGATAATGGGTGCAGGTTGCTGGAAGGATGAGGACCTTAAATGTGGACACATTTCCTTTACTCCTCTGTGGAGGGAAATAACCTCCATCTTACAACGCTATTGAATTTCTATAGTGTGGTATTCTAAGCTACTTACAGGTGTATCCTCGTGTGTACTGAAAGCCAGAGGAACTGAAGACGATGGTACATTTTAATGACTTCCAGAAAGAATTCTGCAAGTTTTAGTTTATTTGTACTTTTAATATGATGACAGGTTTGGATACTATTATTGTGAGAGCGATCACACACACAAATCCTTTTCTTTAACTACCTATGCCACTATTGAACTTTGACTTAGCCTCTCTAATCTTTAAAACACAAAATATTTTCAGTTCTCTTGTAAATCGCTTAGCGCATAATTAGATATCTGTGACCTCTCATTTGAAACCTTTTGATCATTGTAGAAACAGTCTATCTCTACTTACTGCATGATGACACTCTGATATTGGAAGTCTCAGTAATTTACCCTTAACCTTCTGATCTCCAAATCTCAAGTTCTTTCTTCACAAGCCCTCTTGGTAAATTATAATCACTCATCCACAGTAATGTCTCAGTGATACTACTCTGCACACATTCTCCATTGCTTTTGTAAATTTGCTACAATCGATTTTACTAGCAGAATATGGACTACTGCTTAGGCATCTCCTTCCTGACCAATAACTTTGGTTGCTACTGTGATCCTGAATGGAGTGTATGTAACAATGCTTTGTGGTTACCTTCACAATGTTGAAAAGCAGAACTTTTCAGCTTTCAAAGCAACAATGTGCTGGAGAAACTGAACAGGTCATGCACCATCTGTGGGAGGAAAGGAATTGTCCGCGTAGTCTCTCGTGTCTTCAGCTTTTAATGTGTTTTATGTTTTTCATAAAACAGATCATGTTAATAAAGTCATTTTTGGATGAGCTGTTTTAGAGAATTTAGCATATAAGTGCAGTAGTGCAGGTTTATCCTGTAATATATCTTCCTGTAGATTAGAATTTATGGAGCATGAAGTAAAGTTTGTGCTCCTCAATCTTTGTCTAGAAGTCTGTGCTAAGATGCTAAATGCCATTAGTGGAACAATAGGGGCACCTCTGGATAAATGATCAATTCCACATCCTGTCGAAAACTTCAGTCAACAAACTGCCTATTGAAAGACCCAGCTTGAAAGGAAAGCTTATACACTCAATTCTAGAAAAACACTTTTCTTGTGATTGGATGGCCATAAGAGTGGAAACAGAGGACTTGTTGACCACAGAGAATTATCACTGTCACAGGCTCATCCATAAAAATGATCATCAGAGGGCATTTGACCTTGTAGCTTGTTACTTACACCTCATTCAGGATCACAGTAGCAACCAAAATTGTTGGTCAGAAAGGAAAGGTCTGAGCAGAATATCATTCACCAAGTTCCTTGAAGTGATTTTACAATGCTTATTTTACACTGATTCCGAATAGGGAGAGCAAACTCCCAGAAATCACATTCCCTCTTTATATGCCAATCGCATAAGGTTCTATTGTAAAATGTATTCCTAAAAGTTTGTAAACACTGCACTCCATCGACTTTCCTGAAAACTGCTCCCTCAATCCAATTGCCCTCATATAGACACTCATATTCATACCCAAAATATAAGAGTACCTTTTAAGATGGGAAACCAGTTTCCTGCATTAGACCAGGGAAGCTACTTGTAACTTGATACTGCCCTTCAGGGCTTGGGTTTAGTCACAGTTATTTAGACCATTTGTGCCTTCATATTGTCTTTATCATTCAGACGTACAGTGTGCAATGATGGGTATGTCTCTATTTCTGTACCATCTCCCACCCTGAGAGAACATGATTTAATTTGCAATTGAAATGTCAGGTCCAAAAAAAGACATTGCTGGCGATAATATCAGTGGTGTAATTAACGTGGGCCCTACAGTGGCTTCTTCAGATTTGGCTTCACAAATCTTACTTCATTCTGAAAATCCTGTTTTTGTCCTCTTATTATTTCCTTGAATAGACAGCTTTTCTTCAAAAACATTTATGTGAATATATCAATTATTTGTATAAAGATTTTGCCATTTGATTGTTTTCCAGCATCTACTTGCATATTTTCCACGTTGCTGCTTAGTGGCATTTTCATAGGCTTCTTGGAAGGAGACAAAGGGAAGCAGTGTTCATTATACCATGAAAACAGTGACTTGGATGGGTCTCAAAGTTCTTCATTGTTTTAGAGTTCAAGTGCTTTATTAGTCTTTAGAACCAATAAGTAATATATAGAAGAGTGAGGAGTGTTTCATACTGAGGGGTTATGTTTTAAAATAAAAAAACAGAAAATCAGAACCAGAATCAGGTTTATTATGGTCACATGGCTTGGCTATGAACAGGTCCAGGGAAGGTAACAGACCTGGTGGGGAAGTCCATGTAGAAGAAGAGGGCGGGAGGGGGAGAGGACTCCTTACCAAAGAAGAAGGCACTGAGGTGGCGGAAAAAGAGCTCGGCGTCGTGCCGGGCACGGAATTCGTTGAGGTGGAGGCGTAGAGGTACGAAGGTGAGACCTTTGCTGAGAACAGACCCCTCAGCCTCAGAGAGGGGGAGGTCAGGGGGGATGGTAAAGACACGGCAGGGGTTAGAGTTGGGGATAGAAGAGGAAGAGTGGGAGGGGCTGGGCTGCTGAGAGGAGAGGGGTTGGCTATGAGAAGGTCCAGGGAAGGTCCAGGTTTATTATCACTGACATATGTCATGAAATTTGTTGTTTTGTGTCAGCAGTAAATGCAGTGAAGTACAGTAAAATGTTGTAAACACATGGGCAGCATCTTTGGAAATGAAATGGGGTCAATGTTTCGGGTCAAATATCTTCATCAGAACTGGGAGAGAGAGGAGAGTGTTGCAGAGAGAATGGGGATGGGGGGATGGATAAATCAAAAAGAAAATCTCTGATAGGGTGGGGCCAGGGTTGCCATGGTGATGAACAGTTGATGAAGGCATCTGATTGTAAATTAGTGAGGGTGATTAGAAAGAGATAAACAAACGAAGGGACATATAAAAGCTGTGAAATGCAGGTCAGAGGCTGGGTTGTGCTTTGATGATGCTGTATCAATGATTAAAAGCCATGGAGATAAGTCCATGGATAGGAGAGGTTTAGAGGGCTGTGCGCCAAACGTGGGCAGATGGGACGAGCTTGCTGGGCAACACAGTAGGCATGGACAAGTTGAGCTGAAGGGCCTGTTTCCATGCCGTGTGCCTCTATGACTCTGTCTCCTTCTTGCTGATCAGTTTTCTTTCTCACTGCCCTGATGCTTTGACTCTCTCTCTGGAATAAGGAACAGTTTGTCCTCTCTGTCACACCCACATGCAACTTCTCTTCTCTGAACCTTGATAATGAGCATTGGCAAAATTTGAATGGAAGTCAGATCCAGGAAATCTTGCTGATTTATCCATCACAATCCAATTGTTAATTAATTGATTTCACCTTCAAGAATATATAACATGTTCCTAAAACAAGAAATCTGTCATAAAGCACTTACACATTTCAAAAAGAACACCAGCAATTTGCATTTATTTTTTCACATTTGGTGTAATAAAACATTTCAAGATACTTCGCAGGGGCATCATCAGAAAAAAACACTTGAACATAAGAACTAGGAGCAGGAGGAGGCCATCTGGCCCGTCGAGCCTGCTCCGCCATTCAATAAGATCTTGGCTGATCTGGCCGTGGACTCAGATCCACCTACCTGCCTTTTCTCCATAACCCTTAATTCCCCCACCATGCAGAAATCTATCTAACTGTGTCTTAAATATATCTAATAAGGTAGTCTCAACTGCCTCCCAGAGCAGAGAATTCCACAGATTCACTAATCTCTGGGAAAAGCAGTGTCTCCTCATCTCTGTCCTAAATCTACTCCTCTTGAAGTCTGGCCAGAGAGGGTAGATGACCTAAAGGTGGATTTTAAGAAGTCTGCTGAAGGAGGACGGAGAGTTAGAGAGACAGCATGGTTTAGAAAGGGAATTCAGCATCATGCCACGTATCGAATTCTTCAGCTCACTTACCCTTTCTTTCTGACTGTATCAGAATTGGACATATCTGACAGACATCTATGTTTGATTTGTGTAGCCTACTGGGCATTTTCTGCAGCCCTGCTTTAGCAATGGGGGTTTAAAGCAGAGTTGCAAGGGAGTGGGAACCAGAGTGGCAGGGCAGCAAGTGAAGTAGCTGTGGGGAAAGTAGATGTTAAGATGAGATAAGATATCTTTATTAGTCACACGTACATCGAAACACACAGTGAAATGCATCTTTTGTGTAGAGTGTTCTGGGGGCAGCCCGCAATGTCGCCACGCTTCCGGCGCCAACATAGCATGCCCACAACTTTCTAACCCGTACGTCTTTGGAATGTGGGAGGAAACCGGAGCACCCGGAGGAAACCCACGCAGACACGGGGAGAACGTACAAACTCCTTACAGACAGTGGCCAGAATTGAACCCGGTTCACTGGCGCTGCAAAGTGTTACGCTAACCACCACACTACCGTGCCTGCCCCACAAGCAGAGACAGAAATCGACAGGTTGATGAGCATGGTGGGACTAATGTTTTGAGATGCATCTATTTGAATGCAAGGAGTATTGTAGGTAAGGCAGATGAACTTAGAGCATGGATCGGCGCATGGGGTTATGATGTTGCAGCCATCAATGAGACTTGGTTGCAGGAGGGGCAGGACTGGCAGCTCAATGTTCCGGGGTTCTGTTGTTTTAGATGTGATAGAGGGGGAGGTATTAAAGGGGAACGGGTGATATTACTCATCAGGGAAAATGTCACAGCAGTGCTCAGAGAGGACATACTGGAGGGCTCGACTACTGAGGCAATTTGGGTGGAACTGAGGAATAAGAAAGGGAGGACCACGTTAATGGGAATATATTATAGACTTCCCAATAGTCAGCAGGATTTAGAGGAACAAATTTGTAGAGAGAAAGCTGACAGTTGCAAGAAAAATAAGGTTGTGATAGTAGATGACTTTAACTTTCCACATATCAACTGGGTCTCCCATATTGTAAAGGGACTGGATGGGATAGAGTTTGTCAAATGTGTTCAGGAAAGCTTCCTCAATCAATATGTGGAGGTCCCAACTAGAGAATGTGATACTGGATCTCCTCTTAGGGAACGAGACAGGGCAGGTGACAGAAGTGTGTGTGGGGGAACACTTTGGATCTAGTGATCATAATTCCATTAGTTTCAAGATAATTATGGAGAAGGATGGGATTGGTCCTCGGGTTGAGATTCTAAATTGGAGGAAAGCCAATTGTGATGGCATCAGAAGGGATCTGGCAGGCGTGGATTGGGACAAGCTGTTTGCCGCAAAAAGATGCTTGGTAAATGGGAGGCTACCAAAAGTAAAATACTCAGAGTACAGAATCTGTATGTTCCTGTTAGAATAAAAGGCAGGGCTAACAGGTTTAGGGAACTTTGGTTATCGAGGGATATTGAGGCCCTGGTAAAGAAAAAGAAGGTGGTGCATATCAGGCATGGGCAGTTAGGGTGAAATGAGGCGCTTGAAGAAATGCAAGAGAACACAAGAAAGAAATCACGAGGGCAAAAAGAGGACATGAGGCTGCTCTGGCAGACAGGGTGAAAGAGAATCCCAAGGGTTTCTATAGCTATATTAAGAGCAAAAGGGTAGCAAGGGACAAAATTCATTCTCGAAGATCAGCGTGGTCACCTATGCATGGAGCTGAAAGAGATGGGGGAGATCTTAAATGGATTTTTTGCATCCATATTTACCCTGGAGACAGACACAGAGTCTATAGAACTGAGGAAAAAGAGTAGTGAGGTCATGGACCGTATCTGGATTATGGAAGAGGAGGTGCTGGCTGTCTTGAGGCAAATGAAAGTGGATCCGACAAGGTGTCCCCTCAGACCTTGTGGGAGGCTAGTGCAGAAATTGCAGGAGCTCTGGCAGAGATATTTAAAATGTCCCTAGCCACAGGTGAGGTGCCGGAGGACTGGAGGATAGCTAATTTTGTTCCGTTGTTCAAGAAAAGCTCAAAAAATAAGCCAGGAAATTATAGGCTGGTGAGCCTGATGTCAGTCCTGGGTAAATTATTGGAAGGTATTCTAAGGGACAGGATATATAAGTATTTGGATGGACAGGGCCTGATTAGGGATAGTCAACATGGCTTTGTGCATGGTAGGCCATGTCTAACCAATTTTATAGAGTTTCTCAAGGAGGTTACCAAGAAGGTCGATGAGGGAAAGGCGATGGACGTTGTCTGCATGGACCTTAGCAAGGCCTTTGACAAAGCCCGCATGGGAGGCTGCTCCAGAAGGTTAAGTCACTTGGCATTCAGGATGAAGTAGTCAATTGATTCAACGTTGGTTTAGCAAGAGAAGCCAGAGAGTGGTAGTAGATGGTTGTATCTCTGACTGGAGGCCTGTGACTAGTGGTGTGCAGCAAGGATCGGTGCTGGGTCCATTGTTGTTTAGCATCTATATTAATGATTTAGATGATAATGTGGTAAACTGGATCAGCAAATTTGCAGATGATACCAAGGTTGAGGATGTAGTGGACAGCGAGGAAGGCTATCAAAGCTTGCAGAGTGATCTGGACCAGCTGGGAAAATGGGCTGAAAAATGGCAGATGGAATTTAATGCAGACAAGTGTGAGGTGATACACTTTGGGAGGACAAACCGGGGTAAGACTTACACAGTGAATGGTAGGGCTCTGAGGTGTGCGGTAGAACAAAGGGACCTGGGAATACAGATCCATAGTTCCTTGAAAGTGGCATCACAGGTAGGTAGGGTGGTAAAGAAAGCTTTTGGCACTTTAGCCTTCATAAATCAGGGCATTGAGTGCAGGAGTTGGGATGTTATGTTGAAGCTGTATCAGACATTGGTGAGGCCGCATTTAGAGTATTGTGTGCAGTTCGGGTCACCTACCTACAGGAAAGATATCAATAAGCTTGAAAGAGTGCAGAGAAAATTTACGATGACATTTCTGGGCCTTGAGGACCTGAGTTACAGGGAAAAGTTGAATAGGTTAGGACTTTATCCCCTGGAACGCTGGAGAATGAGGGGAGATCTTGTAGAGGTATACAAAATTATGAGGAGTATAGATAGGTGAATGCATGCAGGCTTTTTCCCCTCAGGTTGGGTGAGACTAGAATTAGAGGACATACGTTTAGGGTGAAAGGTGAAATATTTAACAGTAATCCGAGGGGGAACTTCTTCACTCAGAGGGTGGTGCAAGTGTGGGACGAGCTGCCAGCAGAAGTGGTGGATGTGGGTTCAATTGTAACATTTAAGAGAGGTTTGGATAGGTACATGGTTAGGAGGGATTTGGAGGGATATGGTCCGGGTACAAGTAGATGGGACTAGGCAGAAGATCAGGTTGGCATGGACTAGATGGGCCGAAGGGCCTGGTTCTGTGCTGTAGTGCTCTATAACTATGACTCTATAGCACACAACTCAGACCAAGAATCATAACTTGATTTGAACTGCCACATTAACTCATTTGGTGCCACCCGATCAGAGATACTCCTTTTTGTTCTACTCATCCCTCTCCTCTCCTCTCTGCTACTGAAAACTAATTTGGTTCCTTTTTTTCCCATTTTGCACAGACTGGAAACATTAAATTGGTAAATTGGTTTATTAATGTCACATGTACCAACTTGCAGTGAAGAACTTTGTTTTGCATGCCATCCATACAGATCATTTCATCACATCAGTGTATTGAGGTAGTACAAGGGAAAACAATAACAGAATGCAGAATGAAGTGTTACAGTTACAGAGGAAGTGCAGCACAGGCAGACAATAAGGTGCAAGGTCACAATGAGGTAGATTGTGAGGTCAAGAGTCCATCTTATCGTACTACTGAACTGTTCAATAGTCTTATAACAGCGGGATGGGAGCTGTCCTTGAGCCTGGTGGTACGTGCTTTCAGGCTTTTGTATCTTTGGCCCAATGGGAGGAGGGAGAAGAGAGAATGTCCGGGGTGGGTGGGGTCTTTGATTATGCTGGCTGCTTTACTGAGGCAGAGAGAAGTATAGACAGATTCCATGGAGGGGAGGCTGGTTTCATGATGTGCTGATCTGTGTCCACAACTCTCTGCAGTTTCTTGCAGTTCCTCACTCCACAGGTAGTGCTGAATGTTACCAGCATTTTCTGTTTTCATTTCAGGACCATGGGAACTTTGCACAGTTGGCAACATAAAGGCCAGATTTGAAGGCCACATATAATTCAGGGATGTTATAGGCATGTGGCTGAAGGACAGTGTCTGCAGTAGGGACAGGAAACAATGGCTTGGATAGTCCCAATATTTAGTTGAGGAACTTTCTGCTCTTCTAATACTGAAGTCTGAAAATTTAGAGACAATGGAGAAGTAGAAAAAGTGATGGTAAGGCACGTTGTCAGCACAGATGCAGGAAATAGTTATGATTTTTCAAATGATGTTGTTGTTAAGGGACAGAATGCAGGATAAACATTGCAGAGGTAGGTAAAGGTCAAAGATAGATCCTCACAGAACAAAAAGGGTCAATGTGGGATTAGTAAACAAATTATTCTCTGCCTACAAGTAAATAACATAAGAATAGAAGCAGCTGGGTCCAGTCCCACCAGGTTGCTGTACAGTGGACTAATATTGGGGGAACTATGTTGAAAACAGCCACATCAAGGGCCCCAGACAGATCGAGGAGGCTTAGTTTACCTGCATCGTTGTCACCCAACATGTTGTGTGTGACTGATAAGAACTATTTTGTTATAGTGGCAACATTCATACCTGATTGGAGTTCCTGAAAACATGGGGATGAACTTAGGAACTGACTGTATGTTCAGGACTTATGGAGAGGAAAGGGACGTTGCCAGTAGGTGAGAGTTTGGAAGGATGGAAGAGTCCAGGAGCGATTGGGAGAAGAGGAACGATGGTACCAGGTTTGAAGGAGGTGTGACAGGACCTGAAAATTATTAACATTAATAACCAATGGAGAGGTGAGAGGCAGGAGGGAAGCTCAGTGGTCATCACTTCAGTGGGAATAGGATGGATGTATCAGGAGGTGGTCTCATGAGGAAAGGAAGGACATGAGAGGAAATAGGAGAGGGCAGGGACGAGAGCTTAGAGGAATTTTACCTTGCTGGTGGGGGGGAAGGCAGACAAGTGGCAGGAGTGTGTGACTGACATGTTTCAGCCTTAGTTGGAAAGGAGTGAGGGGCTTAAGAAGATGGCCTGCAGAAGGGAAGAGTAGCCCCGGGTTACCCTCTCATTCCAGGATGATGCAGTTAGCAGATTTGGTACCAAGGAACAAGACCCATGGTTTATGTGGTTCAGCCAAATGTAGCTGTGTATTTGTTCAAGTCTGCCTCGCATATATTTGTATTATTCCAGAATGTCTTCTTTAAAAAATGTGCTCTATATTCTGCAAAATTGTGTTTGCATATGCAGTATGTGTATATATTTGGCTGGAGTCCATCTCCATCTTTCAAAGAGTTAAGAAAGTTGTGGGCAATACTGTATGCTTAAAGCAACATTCACTAAGGAAGCAGGAATCAAGGTTGTACCAGTGGGAACGAGCAGGGTGAAAGTGAATAGGACTAGAACTAGGATATTCAAGGTTGTGGTGAGGATGTAGGTGAGCTATTTAAGTAGTAGGGAGAAGTAGTTTAGCAAGAAATTCTGATTATTAATCCCCATTTAAAACACTAACAGATATGATCACTGCAGTTTAAACATAGTGTAATTTGTGGTTTAACAGTAGAATTCCTGCATAATCAACTGCAGATTATAAAAAGCTGACTTCACAAGTTTCTGACAAGTTTCTTGGTCTCAGGTATCACCACTGAATAGATCCATAGTAGCCTTAAAGGCAGTAAAATATCTGTGTAAACCCACTGCCTGCCAACTCTGAGTGAATGTTGCTTTAAAATGAAATACTGTATAAGATTGCCCATGACTTTCTTCACACTTTCAAAGATGGAGATGGACCCCAGCCAAATGTCTACACACATATATGAAAATACAGTTTTGCAGAATATAGAGCACGTTTTTTAAATAAGACATTCTGGAATTATACAAAGAGTTTTAATTTACATTCCACTGCTATACTTTACCCATGTAGCAGAATTAATTTACAGTGATGACTCCCTTTAGTTCCTTTCATAGTAGTGCATTGTTTGATAGGAGCATATTGTGGGAATATATTAATTTGCATTGGTGAGCCTTTGGCACTAGTTCTTTGCCTCCTGCTGCCCTGGCAGAAGTTAACAGAGTTTCTCCTGCCAGACCATGGCTCATTCAAATTTTATTGTATGCAGCGCATCTAATCTCTTTAACAAGCCTATCAATCAAGGGAAAGCTTAGACTGAGGTGGAGTGGTTTGCTGCGTGTTGGAGTATCATCATTCAGTGTCATGAAATTGGAGAATGTAGGTTCTATATCCCTCACTCCTGTCTGTTTTTGAATTGTGACATGCCATTCAGAGCAATGCCAAATAGAACCGAAGATTTACTTCAAGTGGTAAAATGAATTCACAGAGAATATATCTACCATAGTACTTAGGTGATTATTGCATTGATCATTGAATGTGGCCTCCATGCCCAGAACACCCTTTTGGTTCTTCAGGTCAGATGCCATGCTGTAGGGTTCTGCAGTGGATTGTGAAAACCATTTTCTTTGTAGGGAAACATGGGGAACTGACTCTTAAATCTATTTTACTAAAACAGTCTGTCTTGAACTACAGAACATATAAGACCAGTTTTTGTAGGTTTTGATGCCACCATTTCCCAGATTGGAAATCTTCTTACCATGGACTTAATCTACCAGATGGAAGCCCACATTTCTTCAACAAAAAAATGCTTTACTGTATATGTCCAGGGCTCTAACATAATGGTTAAGTTACTAGGCTAGTATTCAGAGGCTTGGACCATTGGTAAACTGGTTTTTATTGTCACATGTACCAAGCTACAGTGAAAAACTTGTCTTGCATAACATTCATACAGATCGATTCATTGCACAGTGCATTGAGGTAGTACAGGGTAAAGCAATAACAGAATGCAGAATAAAGTGTTACAGTTACAGAGAAAGCGCAGTGCAGGTAGACAGTACGGTGTAAGGCCATAATGAGGTAGATTGTGAGGTCAGGAGTCTAGGGAACTGTTTAATAGTCTTATAACACGAGATAGAAGCTGTCCTTGAGCCTGGTGGTACGTGCGTTCAGGCTTTTGTATCTTCTGCCTGATGGGATGGAGGAGAAGAGAGAATGTTGAAAGGGGCTGGGGTCTTTGATTATACTGGCTGCTTTCCTGAGGCAGCAAGAAGTATAGGCAGAGGCGGAGGGGAGGCTGGTTTCTGTGATGTGCTGGGCTGTGTCCACAACTCTCTGCAGTTTCTTGCTGTCTTGGGCAGAGCAGTTGCCATACCAAGCCATGATGCATCCAGATAGGATGCTTTCTATGGTGCATCAATAAAAATTGGTGAGGGTCGATGGGGACATACCAAATTTCTTTAGTCTCCTGAGGAAGGAGAGGCGCTAGTGAGCTTTCTTGGCCGTGGTATCTACATGGTTAGATGAGGACAGGCTATTGGTTATGTTCATTCCTAGGAAATTGAAGATTTCAACCCCCTTGACCTCAGCACTATTGATGTAAAGTACTGAGGCTGGGAGTATTGACCAGCACACCAAGGCTGATTCCCTGCTTCTGTTTAAATAGTGCTGTGCAATCTTTTTTATGTCCGTCTGACGAAACAGATTTGGCCTTCATTCGTTCGTTCGTTCGTTCGTTCGTTCGTTCATTCATTCTATCTATCTACCTACCTATCTATCACATGTACATCAAAACACACAGTGAAATGCATCTTTCTGCGTTACTGAGAATGTTCTGGGGGCAGCCCGCATCTGTCACCACTCTTCTGGTGCCAACATAGCATGCCCACAGCTCCTAACCCATACGTCTTTGGAATGTGGGAGGAAACCGGAACACCCAGAGGAAACCCACGCAGACACAGTGAGAACCTATAAACTCCTTAGAGACAGTGGCTGGAATTGAACCCAGGTCACTGGCACTGTTGTACCGTTACACTAACCACTATACTACCGTGCCACTGAAAGGTGGGTAGCATATTGTAACATCATTTAGGTCATTGTGTTGAAGTCCCTGGAGTGGCCCTTCTGACTCAGAAGCAAGGGTGCTCTCATCTGAACCACAAGCGCTTGAAATGCACAAATACTGGAAATGCTCAGTAGATCAGGCAACAAACCTGGATGGAGAAACAGTGTCAATGTCTCAGATAGGCTACTTTTCTGTTTTAATTTTGGATTTCTCACATCCACTGTATTTTACTTTTGCCTTAGTTTCTCGGCTAAATAAAGAATTACCTTAAAAGAGTCACCCGATAACTGTTACTAATGATGGATGTTGAGAAGCATTCCGCATCAGCCTCAGCAGCAGCGGGTGGGTCAATGCCTTGACAGTGCTTCTACAGATTTGGTATGAGAATCTGGTGAGAACTTCTGCCCTTCCTGATCTAAAAGAGTTTCTTCTTGGCCCTCACACCACTGCTTGCTTGGTTGACCAGGTGGGAAAGGCACAATGGTTTCCTTGTTCAGGTTTCTGGTTAAGATCTCTGCTGGTTATTGAAGTCCATCTTTAAAGAATACCCTTTGGTTTCTGACACGTGCCACTCTCAGCTGCTTAGAAGAACTGTTTAAAACTGGAGCCCATGGGATCTATGTGAGACTCCCTACCCAATTGCACGAAGGCTGCAATGGTTCAAGAAGGCAAACAAGAAGGGGCAGTAAATGCCGACCTTACCAGCTATGCCCACATCCCAAAAATCAGTGAATAAAGCTTCAGGCCAATATTTCAGGGAAATTCAGTTATTCATCGATATGCACCCTGCTGAGCATTCACCATGAAAATCATTCATTTTGTTTTATTAACACATTATTTCTTTTTGGGAAAAGTCTTGTCCAATTGGCGCATTCAACATATAGACGATGTTCCAGAGCAAACACCCACATTTCCTCTGGTGCCTGGAGGAAATGCAAATTATTGCAATGTAAGTGCTGACATGTAATGCTGCTACTCACAAAGCCCAGAAATGGGAAACCACAGAATAATTGGAAACCACAAGAATGTAGACTGTGGGGGGAGGTTTGTTGAATTCCTGCGTTTAAGTTTGGAGTTCTAAACAATATATCTTTCTTTTCTAACTGTCTCTCTGCTTGAAGATGCTGATTGAGACTGGGATAAAGTTCCATGTGCACAAGCAATGTGTTGATTCTTCATCCATAGTGCAATTTGTTAGCTTTTCTACCAATATCCTTTCAGATACAGAAGAAGCAAAAACATCTGGTTATTCATTAGCATGCAGACTACAGTACACTAATATTACCACCGAAACCCTGGAATGTTTTATCCATGAGAACATTAATTAAAAGTGAACATTTGATGAAAGTGTTGGGAGTGGATTGTCACTGATATGTGAGGGTTTTAACCTGTTGTCTATTTAGCTGTGCAAATCTTGGACCCCCAATCTTCTATCCAAATGATGTACTTGGGGACGCTACATTAATGACACCACGTTTATCCTGCTGATTTACACAGACGACGAACTAGTACATAAATATTTGATTTTAATCTTAAGGATGGCTGTCAGTCAACAACTCTCTCCTTCTCCCACTTCCACCCCCTCCAACCCTCCACTCCCCGTCAACCATCAGCACATCACAGACTAAAGAAAGAGGTAGGATTGTTTACTCTTATCGTTGTATCAATGGCACACTTCCATTACTTTTAGCACTGAGTGACCGATCATTCCTCAAACAGGAATGGTGTTGTCAATTAAACAGCAACATGCCCAGAGGAGAGCCACTCAAGGCTGCGAGTTCGGAACTGCAGACAAGGACAATGGAAGAAAGTAGGAATGCTAATTAGTACTGAATCCCATCAAGCAGATGGAGCACCGTGGTAACGGCAGGCTACTGAAGGGGTATTTTGTCCCTACAGCCATCACCCACTGTGTGCTTTTCTTTGCTTCAAATTTTAGCACTATCAAGACTCCATTGATTTCTAAAGCCCGTGTTTCTAAAAGGAATGTGGTTTATTCTTTGAGCATTTTAGTCCATCAAAGAGGCCATAATCAAAGGCATGTTACATCATTAAATACCAAAGCACACACAATCTGGGAATTAATGTCCACAGTTACCATTTAAAAAAAATTACTCTTCATGGGCAGCTGATGCATCCACCAGCTGGCAATGGATCTTACACATAAAGGACTGATGTTTATGTTCAGTGTTGAAGCTATTTACTTATTTCTTAAAACTAGTTCCCAAATGAGATCTGAGGCTTGAAGTTCAAAAGATCACAGGACTTCCATTTGTTTGTCGCCCTAGATGAATCCCAGAGGTGCCTTAATGCTGATTATAACGTGAGTCTAAGGAAGACACCTCGGCAATATTTGTCATGATTGTCACCTCCTTGCCTCGTCCTTCATATATTTTTCTAGTCCCTTGGAACCTGCTCTGATATCCTGACAGTGGGGATGGAAAATTATTTCTTTTGCTGTCCATTGGTATCAATAATGAATTATTCAAATTTTGTTTTATTTCAATCATTTTGAAGTTTAAAATTTGAACACTTAAATCTAAACTCTTGAAGTACTTTTTTTAAAACTTGAAATGGATTGAATTTTATTGATAAACCCAGGCAAATTCCAAACTGTGCTGCATGAACATCCCAAAGTGGGAGTCCCAAACTTGCTGACTGACTCTAGCAGACGTGTCAGTCTAAGGACCCCTCCCAGCCCGTCATTCTTTCTCTCCCTCTCTCCCGTTGGGCAGAATATACAAAAGCTTGAAAGCACGTACCACCAGACTCAAGGACAGCTTCTATCCCACTGTTATCGGACTGTTGAACGGGCCTCTCGTACATTAAAGATGAATTCTTGATCTCCCAATCTGTCTGGTTGTGGCCCTTGCACTTTATTTGTTTACCTGTACTGCACTTTCTCTGTAGCTGCTACACTATCCTCTGCATTCTGTTTTCTTTTTACTACCTCGATGTGCTTATGTATGGAATGATCTGCCCGGATGGCACTAAACAAAGTTTTTCACTGTAGCTCGGTACACGTGATGATAATAAACCAATACCTCAATAATTCCTCAAAACCACAAGGTCAAATACAAATTTGCTGAGTTGCAAAGAGGAATCTGATCATCGATCCTACATCAGTTCGACCTGCCGCAGGATCCATGAATACATCAGTCCATCAGAATCATTGACTCTCTTTCTGGCTCCAAGTTTGCTGCCTGGCCTGCTGACTACTTCCAGCATCTTCTGTTTTCATTTCAGATTTCTGGCATCTGTAGTATTTTGCTTTTGCTCACTCTTGCTGTCGAGCATGTAGTACTCCAGATGTGGCCTAACTAGTGTTTTATATAGTTCAAGCCAGCCTCCCTACTCTTCCAAGTCTTGATTAACAAAAGGAAAATATCCTTTATGGCATCTTAACTACATATTAATCTTTTCTCCTACTGTGCTACCTTTAGGGTTGTGTGGACATACACTCCAAGGTCCTTCAGTTCTACGCTGCTCAGTACACAACATTAATTGTGCATTCCCTAGCAGTTGTTTGCTCTGTGAAATAAATTCTAACACTTCAAACTGAATTTGATTTGACACTTTTCTTATTGCCTGGCAAGTCCACTGATACCTTCCCACAGTCCAAAGCTTTC
This sequence comes from Pristis pectinata, assembly GCF_009764475.1. NCBI lineage: Eukaryota > Metazoa > Chordata > Chondrichthyes > Rhinopristiformes > Pristidae > Pristis > Pristis pectinata. The sequence goes on from NC_067413.1 coordinate 99,941,162, forward strand.
TCATTTGCCATGGCAACAGGCCATTTTTTGTTTCATTTGAAAACTTCTTAACTATGTCCGTCTATTTATATCTTAATCATATGCGTATGTCACGAAAGGGAAGGAAAAATGAAACATGACCAGGAGCAGACGTTAAGCCCCTTGAGCCGACTCTATCCTTCATTAATGAACTAATCAATAGCCTCAAATCAACTTTCCAGGCTGATCCCCATAAGCCTTGCTTTTTTATAGCATGAAAGTCCATCTTAGCTTTGAATATAATACAGGCATTGGGGTGGGGTGGGGTGTGTTCCTAGAAAATGGTCTATATCATAATTTTCCATAGTGTGAAGCCACATCATCTGCGCATGAGTTAAGAAACATAAGTTGAAAAAATGTGTTTATTTATTTACCTTTTTTCACATAAATTCTATAAGAACAAATTTTATTCCATATCTCATAGTGGTTTGTGAATAAGGGCAAACTTCTACTATCTGAAAGGCTGTAATGTGGTGTTGCCTATAATGAGTCAGCATCCACAGCTCTCTGGTGTAAAGAATTCAAAGACCTCCTCTGAGAGGAAGGATTCCCCCTCTTCTCTGTCTTAAATGGATATCTCTTTATCCTGAGCTGATGGTCACTAGTTTGGGATTTCCTCACCAGGTAATCTAACTTGCCAAGCCCTGTTGTATCCTACGGAGTAGGGAGCCAATGTACAAACCCTTTCCTTGTAAGAGAACCCCTCATTCTCAGAATCGGTCCAATGAACATTTTCTGCATTGCCTCCAAGGCAAGTACGTCCCTCCGTAAACAAGGTGTACATCACTCCCTAAACAAGGCAAGTACATCACTCCCTAAACAAGGTGTACATCACTCCCTAAACAAGGTGTACATCACTCAATAAACAAGGCAAGTACATCACTCCCTAAACAAGGTGTAAATCCCTCCCTAAACAACGCAAGTGCATCCCTCCCTAAACAAGGTATACATCACTCCCTAAACAAGGCAAGTACATCACTCCCTAAACAAGGTGTACATCCCTCCCTAAACAACGCAAGTACATCCCTCCTTAAACAAGGTGTACATCCCTCCCTAAACAACGCAAGTACATCCCTCCCTAAACAAGGTGTACATCCCTCCCTAAACAACGCAAGTACGTCCCTCCCTAAACAACGCAAGTACATCCCTATCTAAACAACACAAGTACATCCCTCCCTAAACAAGGCAAGTACATCCCTCCCTAAACAAGGTGTACATCACTCCAAGGCCAAACCTATATGTAGTACCACAGATGTAGTACAGGAGTTGCAAGACTTTCCTATAATTGGCCCCATTCCTCTTGCAATAAATGTTCAAGGGGTCATATATCCCATTCCTGCTCCTACTTCTTATGTTCACAAGACTTTTGTTTTTCAAGTATTTGTCCCACCACTGAGTCTCTGACTGGCTTGAAATTACTCAGTATTTCCCTTTCTAAATATTGAGGCCTTTGGTACTGGCTGATGCTGATAATTCTGAAAGAAAAATGTAGCATTCGGCTGCCCTCCCCCCTGTCCAGGCACGTGAACCTGCTGTAAGTTATGCTAAGTGTTACGGACACAGTGAAAGTCCCTTTAAGATAGAGAGTGTGTGTGTATGTGTGTGTGGGGCGTGCTTATGTCAATAGAAGATAAAGGATGTAATGACGTTGTTGAAGAAGTTAGAAGAAGAAGGAGAGAGAGAGAGAGAGAGAGAGAGAGAGAAGGGAGAGAGACACCAGCCTGCTAGTTTTCTCTATCGATGGATGAGAAACAATAACTGTGTCTGCCACTCAAATCCATGTATGGAAGTTGGAAGTAATCCAATGGAGTTCACTTTGTTGCTGACCTGTAGAAGGAAACAGGTTTTTGTGTGTGGACGACCACGATTCGGATGCTTTTCGAGGTGAGGAAGTCACTACCGAGTAAACACTGGAGTGTCATTTGGGTTCCATCGTGGAACATTTGGATTTCGTATTTACTCTCTCTATGTTTCTCTACGTCTACGTCTTATCTTCAGACAACGGTGGTTGTTGAAGAAGCCTTTGCTCATGTTTCACCTTATGGCTTGCGGAACTGAACTTTAAGAACCATTCCAGAATTGGGAGTTTGGGACTTTGTCACACACACACACGAAGAGTTTAGTTTTGGGGTTAACGTTCAAGGTTTAACATTTTTGAATTCTAACATACTAACATTTTTACTTTTATTTTACGTATTATCATAAGTAGTGATTAATAAAATAGTTTTTAACACTGAATCATGCTCAGTGTGTTTCTTTTGTTGCTAGTTCGTGACATAAGTAATAGGTGCCAATGCTCTGCCAGCTCCACAAGACAGAGTCCAACAGCAAAACTTGTTTGGGAATCTGCCTCTCTTGTCCTTTGTCGTCGAGTCCTGAGGACACAAGAGGCCGCAGATGCTGTAATCTGGAGCAAAAAATTAACTGCCGGAGAAAATCAGTGGGTCAGGCAGCATCTGTGGAGGTAGAGGGACAATCGACATTTCAGGTTGAGACCTGGTGCCTGACCTGTGGAGTTCCTCCAGTAGATGGTTCTTCGCTCAGGAATAGAGTTGTGTTCATTTGAATGAGGATTCTCAGCAAAGAGATTAGAAGTAAAAAGATGAGTTTTTTCTGATGTTTTACTTTATTTCCATGTTAATTAATTTTCATTGATGTCAGTGAAGTCTTAATTCATTTTAATTTTATTTAATAACTTTTGTTCAATTATTTAAAGCAGTTGTAGTGGTTTTTAAGTGCCTCAGCTTTGACAGAAGATGAAGCTTTAACCCAGTTTGCAAGCTATTTTGGTAGTAAGACCTCTGCAGTTTGCTGCCTAAGGCCTGGTCACCACTGAAACCTCAATATAATTCACTGCCCATCTCCCAGATGAGAAGGGTCAACACAAACCCCCTGCTGCATCTACACCAATGAAGTATTGTCAGGAGGGATCTGGATTGATGAGCTGAGTCCTGCTTCACACCCATAGCTGGAAAAGATGGAAATATGATGGCCAGGGTCTACGTTGTTATTTCTCTTGCTTCCTTTAACAGCCTTGGACAGATTTCATCCAAACCTGGCAGAGTACCTACTTAAAAAGCTGCCAAATTCCTTATTACTTACATTGTTCATTCAATATCCCACAGTTTAGACCAAAGCAAGGTACTTATGAAGAGCCATGCCCACACCTTCCACCTTAACAGCTAGGTTATAAATTTGGTCTCTAAAGGCCTGTTTCTTTTATTAGATATCTCTTTTTATGTGTTTACACAACAAGGTTTGGTTATTTTTGATTATACTTGTGAATATTTTTGTCCATAATTTCCATTTTACTTTAATCCCTGCACTATTACTTTTACCCATTTCCTCAAAGTTTCATGCAGTCTTGAGCTCTCAGTTTTGTCTTGTTCCACCCAGTATCCTCCTATCCACCAATGGGGTTCTACTTACTTTTTGGGAACATAGTACTCTCAATGTGCATTATCTTCTCCTTGAAAGTCTCCCATTGCTCTGACACTGACTTATCTTCAGGTAGATGTTTCCGGACTCTTTTGTTAAATCACAGCAAAAGTTAATGACTTTCAATCAATTGAATAGATGGGTCTGCACCAAGCTTGTAATTGATTATACGTATTTCAGAAATAAGGTTTATTTGTGAGGGAGACTGGAGATATGATTTTATTTCACAGTATACTCTTCATAAAGATCTCTCACGTTTCTGCCCTGAGAGTCAGTCAGTGCCAGTGATACATACTTAATGTTTTATTAAAAGATTTTATTCCAGACAATGCAGTACTCCCACAGTCCTGCAGTAATGTGTCAGGTTAGATTACACTCTAGTCCTGAATTGGGATTTGAATTTATAATTGTCTGACTGAGGCTGGCATGTTATCACAAAGCCAAATTCGCACTTTTACAGAATCAACTGGGACCTGAAAATAACACTGTGCCCAAATGGAAAGGGATGAGGAAAGATTAGAGAGGCTTTGGTTTTACAGTTTGAAAAGATGCAATTAAGAAAGACCTTCGCAGAAATATGTAAAATATTAAATAGAATAGATGAGGTACAGATTATTCTTAATTAAGCCAGAAATGTAGAACCAGAGGACATACTTGAAAATAAGTTAGAAGTAAAATTAAAATACCAGCTTTCCTGTATTCAGAGAGGGATAAATATTTGAAATTAATCTTACAGGCAGCACCACAATGGCAGAAACCTTGGAGTCATTCAAGCAGCAGTTGCATGCTGTGAAATTGAGTCAGGATCAATGAGTTTTGATAGCAAAATGATCCTTTCTCATTCATGATGTCTCATTTTTATGTGTAAAAATTCTTCCCAAGTTATTTGAAGTTATATTTGAATCTGAATTTCCAAGGCAGTAAATCACCTCACATATTGGGGAAATTCTGGGTGTTTGATATTGCTATTGTTCTACATAATGTTAAAGATTAAACCTTTGAAATAAGCATAAGGCTTTTTAACTTGTTTTATGAATTTGGAATTCTGCACATTGAAAAGTTTCATGAAATATATAAGAGGCACCTGTGGTCCTGTTGCATATTGTGCTTTCATCCAAGAATCCAATTCTAGCTGATAGTTTCTTCAATTGAAAATATGATTAGTGGGATCGTCTTAACCAGCTATCAGGCAGCCCTGGCAATCTGCCTTATTGCAGAATTAAATTTCCACTCTCACATGGGGACATCATGATGACCAGGATGAGAAATATAACTTACTGAGCTTGACATTGAGAGACATTACTAGAATGTTGTGGTGTACCCAAACTTGATGCACAATCATGAAAGTCTTGATATTGACAATGCTGCAAGTGTGAGGACATTTTATGGTAATGGTAACTGCTATCATGTTGAACTTAATGGGGGACCATCATATCATTTCTACTGTTTTATTTCCCATAGGATGTCTCAATTAAAAGGGTTAAGATTTAATTGGAAAAATGTACAAGATGTAAGAAAAGTCATGATCCATTTGGAGAAGGATGTGAGAAAAATGTGATGATTGTTGACTCCTTGCAGGTGAAGATTGGTACCTTTGCCATTTGATGATTAAAGTGTTGAGGGAAAGTTTTCCAGAGTGGACAATGCCGCTGTTCCCTTACTTAACAGTCGTGTCTTCAGATGCTCCCAAGGGTACACCAGTTTTCCAGCTTTCTGCATGGGATGTCTCTGATCACTCTGCTGATGGAATGGAATACTTCCTGACAGACGGTAAGGAAGAAAGTCAGACAATCCTATTATGTAGGCAGGAATGTTGGTGTATTTTACATTTCCCTCACTTTCTCTGATCTCTGCCATACCTTGCTCATACTTCAGCCATGCCATTCCTGATCCATCCACCAGTCTAAAGGACAGAAGTTAGGTTGCCTTCCCATGCTCTATTCTTTCTTTTTTTCAGTTCTTAGATTACCGCTAATGTTTTTTTTGTCTTTTGTTCCTTACCTTGTCTGAACCCTGCCTGTACTTTGCTCTCCATTTGAGAGCTCAGACATTAATATCAACAGGCAAGTAAAATATTGGGCCTTGAGAACTGAGACTGAACTTGTCACCTACTATTTACACAAAACATTTCCTGGGGCAACTGAATACTAGTGAGGAACCAATAAAACCACTGGGCAGATCTAGAAAATATTTTTAGTCACATCTTGTTGCAACAGAACTGTCACTGAACAGCAGCACTGACATGAAGTTGGCTTGAATACCAATAGGACTGAGGTACTACAGTGCTCTGATCATGATGCCACTGATGGAATATTATGAGCTTCTAGGCTAGTGTTCGTAGGAAATGCTTTGACTAGGTGGCAATGTAATATGATAAATGTCTTTAGAAGTGAACTAATGGATTGTTATGAGTGGGTTATGGACAAAATGATTGGGCATATTATTATTTTATGTCACAATCTAATATGCATGTAACATTTGAATGAGTTTTTTCAATAAAATTACCCTTTATCTATGCAATATCACTTACCCTGCAGAGATGATATTGTTTGAAAAATGTTGATATTTCTTTAACTAGTGAAATTGATTGTACTAATATCACAAATTAGCTTTTGCAATGTACTTAGATTATGTTGCTGATTCCTTGCTTTAACTCCAAAGGCACGTAATGACTCTGCGTAGCAGAAATGTTATCAGAATAATTCAATAGCTAAAGGCTCAGATTTACATTGCTTTCTCTTCATGTGGCTAACATGTCATGACTGATACCTGCAGGGGGAGAGGAGAGATTTGAAGTTGACAGAAGTTCAGGCATCATCAAGACCACTGGCTTAACTCTGCTCAGAAACAATGAATATGTGTTGACTGTGCTGGCTGTCGATAAACGGAGCAACAAAGGTCCTCATGCATCAGTTTTCATTCTGGTTGGCTCCAGGCCCCCGCAGTTTACTAATGTGTCCTACAATGTGTTTGTTTCTGAAAATACCCCAGCTGGACAACCGTAAGTAGTAAATGACAGAGCTGAATAGTATAAGGCACTGGCTGAAACGCTGCCAATTTAGATACCCCCCCATTGCTCTACATTTCTGGAGAGCATCTCTAAATGTCAAATGTTGTTTTGCACCTGCAGCAAAATATTCTAGGAAAACAGTAATAAATACTGGTGAAAGGAATTAAACCCAGTTGTTCCATATATCCACAAAACACTAATTTCTTTATGAGAAGGCAATGACACAACAACACTGTAATATTTATCAGAAATAAATGAGATAAGATAAGATATTTATTTATTAGTCACATGTACATCGGAACACACAGTGAAATGCATCTTTTTGCGTTACTGTGAATGCGCTGGGGGCAGCCTGCAAGTGTCGCCACTCTTCCGGCGCCAACATAACATGCCCACAGCTCCTAACCCGTACGTCTTTGGAATGTGGGAGGAAACCGGAGCACCCGGAGGAAACCCACGCAGACACGGGGAGAACGTACAAGCTCCTTTAATTTCCTCATAGTCACCCCCTACGACAGCTTATGTGAAAGAAAACCTCCATATAAATGATGGGTATTTATTATGAAGTACAGGTGTGAACTCAGTCTGAGGTGCAGGGCAGTTTTACATATTCATTTACACTTTTGATAGGGGAGGGAAGAAAATTTGAAAGAAAACATTGTATTCATGTTGTGTGTATTATTATAGTGGCTCATGAAATATAAGCACACATTACGAGTATTAAATGACCACCTGAACTGATTCCTGATGACAGTGCAGAAGAACAAGTAAATATTGTAATCAAATTGTGTCTTCACATTGCCTCTTTATATATAATAAAATACCATATGAAACATGAGGAAGTTTGGACTTACAAAGAATTTGGAAGATCTCTATTTCTTTGCATATGGTGTAATAAGCATGTTCATGGTCTAAGACATTTAAATGTTTTCAGTTTATTTTGAACCTGAAACTCTATAATGCACATTTTCTGAATTTGCTTCATAAAATTAAAATACAGGTGTCTGGTGGATATTGAAAGCTAACTCACCTAGTTATCCAGTATTAGACCAGAGCTGCGTTTCAAGAGTTTTCAGAATACTTTTCACACTACTTTCAGAATTCCTACTGATGTAATTGCATTAGCTATACTGTTGAACTGGAGTTACAATCCTGGATGCTGCTTGCTGAGATCCTAGCATGACTAATGCAAAATGAACTTTACAGATGTAGGTCACAGCTATGGTCTGGCATGGAGATCTAGATGCAGAGCTCAAACACTACATGGACTTTTTTTATGCCCTTTCCTTGCTGGTCAGATACAAGTGCAGTCACAATATTAAGCACTTGATTCTGTTTTCTGAGTGTGTTATTCCTGCAGCCAGAGATAGCAATGTAATTTAGAGTTAGTTGCAAACTAGTACACTCTCAGCACCAGAGAAACAGGTCTATAATGGCTTGGATTTTGAGGTTGTAATGTTGTCATAACATCGTGAAGCTGACACCAACTTCTGGAGTATGCACATGTGCAGTTAAATACAGAAATGCAAACATTGTTGTCAGTGATTTCCTGTTCCTCAACGCAATGTACTGTTTTGCAGCCTTTTCCAACATGACACTATAAATCAGGTCTGGATCATAATTCCCACGGACAAATATTTCAAAATAAGATGGATTTTGAAATAGATACTTTTGTTCATGATAGTTCTGGTTCTACTTTAATTGAATAAACAATCCAGCTTTGTGCTGCATAAAATGATGAAACTATTAATTAAAAATTGTGCTTTTTACTTGCTATTTTGCTATTCCAAAATTGCCCTGTTTCATTGGCTTCTCACCCAGCTTATTGGCATCAGTGTTGCTGGAGACCTGAAATACTATAGAACTGATCTTTGTGGGTAGCGTTGGTTGGAGTCAGTGATGAACATCGTTGTTTTGTTGCTTGGTGACAAATCTAGGCCAGTATGGCATTAAGGCCAACAGTGTAAACCCTGAGAACTCAACTACATGGGTGAGATTTTAAAATAGCATATACCTATCATTTAAGGAGTACTCCTTAGAGATGAAAAAACTCAGTATCTGTCATGCTTCTTAATGGACTGAAAGTGAATAGAGAACAGACTAAGTCCATATTGAAGTTCTATAATTGTGCTAAACTAAGAAGATAAAATACAGTTGTTAAGATTGGTAGGAAAGCTAAATTTCAGAATTTGCAAGCGACTCATTAATTAAGTGGATATTTTGCATTTGTATTTTATGGTGCATAAGAAAGTATGTTATACCCCTGCAGTATTACTTTTCAATAAAAGTTTATGCTTTCTTTCATTAGAATTACAGTTGTGGAAGCCATTTCATTCCAGAGGAGGTCTCTGTCCTATTCCCTGCTGATAAATCCCAGCAATCTCTTCACTATAAATCAGGAAAATGGGGAGCTGAGTCTGATACACAGCATTGATTATGAAAGTGAACATCACCTCTACCATCTACTGGTGCGGGCACTGGAAGCTGGTACTGGTCTCACCAGTGTCACTGAGGTATGAGTACTTGATATCAGTAATATAAATAACCTTACTACCTCGATTAGTCTTTTGCTTTCTCAAATACATCTTTTCAGTAGGACTCATAATAAAACAAGAAATAATGTCAAATGTCAAAATGCTGTTTAAGTATTTTTTTGTGATATGGTTTGTTAAGGAAGTTAAGATTACTTATACAGTATTTAGAGCATTGGAATTATTAATATTTTAAATCTGTCAGGATTTTAAATCTTGCTTTAAATTTAAAGTTATATAATCATATTTGTGCAACTTAGAAACATAGAAAACCTACAGCACAATTCTGGCCCTTCAGCCCACGAAGCTGTGCCAAACATGTCCCTACCTTAGAAATTACAAGGCTTACTGATAGCCCTCTATTTTTCTCAGCTCCATGTACCTACCCAAAAGTCTCTTAAAAGACCCTATCGTCTAACTTAAGGAATATCTGTTCCCCAGCTCCTCTGCTATTTGCCACACTTGAGCCAAGGGTATACTTGACAAGGAATTCATTCACTCAGTATTGCTGCATGAAACAGTCACCAGGATGAGGAGGGCTGGGTAGCTCTGCAGTCTTCCTGCTCTCGTCAAACTGGCTCTGAAACATAATGAGAACCTGACCCGCATCCCGTCCTGCTGGTCCAGCTGCTTCACTTACCCTTTTGCAGCTTTGTGGGATCTGTTAACCTCAAGGTCTGAATTCTGAGGTTGTCCCAAGCGACAAGTTGACTGCAGGTGGTGGATCTGGAGGCCCATTCTGTGCAATACCCTGCTGGCCTTTTGCCTGTTGACTGCTGACAAATGTTGAAATGTCTCTGTCTATCAGAAGCATGTAAAAAATATTTTTAAATTATTTAAAAAATAAATTTGCTTAAGCACATTCCCTAAGCTGCTAGAAATTAATTAAAACCAGAAACAAAGTGTAATAAAGAAAAATAAACATAACCTTTTTAATCAAAGTCAGTGACCCATTTAGCAATGGAGACACAAGAAACTGCAGAAGATGGAACCTGAAGCAAAGAACAAACTGCAGGAGGAAATCAGTGGGTCAGGCAGCATCTGTGGAGGGAAATGGGCAGTTGACATTTCGTCTGGACTGAAGGCTCTCAACGTGAAACGTCAACTGTCTGTTTCCCTCCACAGATGCTGCCTGACCCACCAGGTTCCTCCTGCAGATTGTTTTTTGACCCATGGAACCATCCCCAAATGCTGAAGGGTGGATGTGAATTGTCTCTAGCTGCTCAGATCAGGACACCTTTGTTTCACTGCTGGACTCTGATACACCACCACATGACCTGCAGTTTGTATCTGACTTCTGCATTTCTTGCGCCTGTATGTTGTCAGACAGAAGATGTCACATACTGGAATTAACCAAAGCTTCCCTTTGAACTAAAGATTAGAACATTCTGGCTCAATATGTGAAGGGTTGTGGTGATGAATCTACTCCTGATAGTATTGCTGTAGCAGCAAGAACGAATGAAGAGTAGATATTTTAAATCAATGAGACCAAAACCTCTGAATAGTTCAGAGCAAATTCCAAATCCTTTCTTTTACTTTTTCTTTAACATAAAATGTGCAGGAATGCTCTGTCTTTCCATTTATAAGCTAGGAAGTGGAATATGGTGAGACAACTTGTAATCAATAGCGTGTCAGAAACTGACAGCCAAATTTAAGCAGTTTTTACAGAGGGGGGATGCAAATTGTGTGAACAACAAAGGCAGGGATTTTCTGATGAGAAAACACGCTGAAGCTGCCCTAAGCCCACTCTCAAGCTGTTGTGATACTGATTAATAGACTCACTCTCCTCCAATATTGACACCATCTGTGGAATCCATACATGAAAGTGCCAGTAATCCTGTAGTGTAATACTCCAGCTTGGACTAAATGGATTGCTGAGACTTTCTGAGCTGATTTTAATGAAATTATTTGTCACATGGTGTGGGGAATTTTTTTTTGTTTGTATTGATTTTGATTAAGGCTCTTTTTGTCTGTGAGAGATTTAAATTAGTGGACGAGGAAGAGCAAAATGAATTCTGGGCATAATCATATTTTATCTGATCATGTAGGTAGTTTCTTTCTACAATTCTGCCCAGGGTTTCCCTTGACGTTATACCTGAGATCAAAAGTCAGCAGTTTATAGTAGCAAAAAAGGTGATTTTCTTTAAGCTGTTCATAGAACTGCTTTTGCAAATGTTACAAGAACGAATAAGAGTAGATTTTAATGCTCGTATGTCTTTCAACATTCATATTTTATGCTTCAAGAAAGCAAACAGTACATGAGTGGGTTAAGGGTGTGGTTGGTCATTTGGCTACATGTTCTACCCTTTTCTCTCCCCACCCTACACCAATATACCAGATAGAGTATCTGTCATCAAGAAAGCATAAGGCTAGGAGACACAAGAGACTGCAGATGCTGGAAACTGGAGAATAGGTTAGGCTAACATAAAGCTAGGCTTGGCTCATATCAAGGATACAAATTAACAGCTGACTTGAATGACCAAAGGAGATCAGGCATGTTCCAAAAAACTTCGCTGAACAAGACCTGTGAACCATGCATGCGAAGATCCATACCTAATCAATTGTTTTGAATGAAAACGTTTAAAGAATCTGAATTACTCAATAGAAATTTATTTGTTACTTATGTAAAATTTATATAACAGTGTGAAGTGTATTTCATTATGAAACAGGATTTGTAAATGTTGTTTCAAAATTGAATTTTGTGTTTGTAGCTTTAGGAGTGATCTCTTAATTTCAATTTTGAATCCATGGAGGAACTTAATCAGAGCAGATTCTGCTGCGTGCCCACAACTTCAATGAAAGTGAGGCAGAATCTCCATTTATGTGTAACAGGAGTTTTCACCATGCTTCTGGTGAGGAAGAGAAGCTCTGAAGAAAATCCTATCTGCTAGCTAGGACACAAGAGTTGCAATATTTGCAGCGTGGTATTGAGTTGAGATTTGTCCTTGGGCTGCTTGAATAAGCATTCTGGTAAAGCAGTAGACTGAAAAGTTTCATGCCAGCATTCTAATGTTTTTATGAACTTAAATGGCATGATGTTCTCTTTCTCTTCCAAATCTGGGATATAGTTTCAGGATAATCCTTCCCCAGGTCAGGCAATTAGCCTTTCTTCCTCTTGGGGTAGGCCAATGAGTGAGAGCAGATTGATACATCAGTGGAGAAGGACAGACAATATTGACCTCATCCACACAGGAATTCTCGCATCTGATAATTACACAACTTTAACAGTATAAGCATTAAAACAAGGGAAAGCCCTTGGTCCAGCAACACTTTAATATTAACCCTAGATCTGCCATCCTAATGTCTGTGTATATGTTCTTATGGCAGGCGCACAGTTGGGAGCTGGGTCTGAGTGGCTTTTCCCTGACTAGGAAGCAGTAGCATCTCTGCTTTCCTGCTGGCTGAGACCTGTAGAATTCATCAGAACAAACCTGAAGGTTTCAATTGGTTTAATGCAACATCAAGTACATTAATCCACTGACCAATCAGCATGGGACTTCAGAAGAGTAACATTTCAAGATAATCCAAAATATGCCTTTTTGTCACACCCAAGCTACATTATTCACGTGTCCACGCTGGATGGGGCTTGAGAACAGTCGCTATCAAATGGGAGCCTGTACACAGGGGCACAATGACACAAGATTGTGGAATGAGGCTGGAGGGTGAAAGAGAGAGATGGAGAGAGAGAGAGAGAGAGGGAGAGAGAGAGAGAGAAATGGAGAGAGAGAGAGAGGGAGGGAGGGAGACAGAGAGAATCAATTGAGGCAGGGGTTAGAGAGCTGTCATGATTGGCGGGGGGGGGGGGGGCGCGAAGCTTTCCTTGAGGAGCACACCATCCAACTAATGCAATAAAACACTCTGAGGTGAATTGCGCCCAACTCCTTTTTGCTTCTGGATTTACTGAGCCATGAGGAGCCCACGAGGCAGCAATTAAATTCGAATCAGGCTCCCATTGTTCAGCAGAGCTAATTTAACTACTGTTAGCAAAATGCTGTTGCTTTCAAAGAAAGGACACATGCACTGCTCTCCATGTCTGGTTCTTCTTCAGAATCAAAATCAAACTTATTATGACTTATATGGCATGAAATCTGTTGCTTTGTTGCAGCAGTACTGTGCAAAGATGGACCATTACCATAAATTACAAAAATAATTAAACAGTGCAAAAAAAAGGAATAACGAGGTAGTGTTCATGGGTTTATAGAAATCTGATGGCGGAGGGGAAGAAGCTGTTCCTGAAGCGTTGAGTGTGGGTCTTCAGGCTCCTGTACCTCCTCCCTGATGGTAGTAACGTGAAGAGGGCATGTCCTGAGTGGTGAGGGTCCTTAATGATGGATGCTGCCTTCTTGAGGCACCACCTCTTGAAGACGTCCTCGATGGTGGGGAGGGTTGTGCCCATGATCGGGCTGGCTGAGTCTACAACCCCTCTGCAGCCTCTTGCGATCCTGTGCATTGGAGGCTCCGTACCAGTCAGAATGCTCTCCACCGTACATCTATAGAAATTTGCAAGAGTTTTTGGTGACATACCAAATCTTCTCAAACTCCTAATGAATTAGAGCCACTGGTGTGCCTTCTTTGTGATTGCATCAATGTGTTGGGCCCAGGATAGATCCTCCAAGATGCTGACACCCTTGAAGCTGCTCACCCTTTTCACCGCTGACCCCTCAATGAGGACTGGTGTGTTCTCCTAACTTCCCCTTCCTGAAGTCCACAATCAGTTCCTTGGTCTTGCTGACGTTGAGTGTGAGGTTGTTGTTGCAACACCACTCAACCAGCCGACCTAGTTCGCTCCTGTACGCCTCCTCGTCGCCATCTGAGATTCCGCCAACAACAGTGGTGTCATCGGCAAATTTATAGATGGCATTTGAGCTGTGCCTAGCTACACAGTCATGAGTGTAGAGAGAGTAGAGCAGTGGTCTAAGCACGCATCCTTGAGGTGCATCTGTGTTGATTGTCAGCAAGGAGGAGATGTTATTGCCGATCTGCACTGACTGAGGTCTCCCAATAAGGAAGTCGAGGATCCAGTTGCAGAGGAAAGGACAGAGGCCCAGGTTTTGAAGCTTGGTGACTAGTACTGAGGGGATGATGGTGTCAATCACTGAGCTGTAATCAATAAACAGCAGCTTGATGTATGTCTTGCATAGCCAGAGTCTCCGTGCCTCAGCACACTGACCTTGAGCTGGCTGTGTTGGGATTGAAATGTTCATCCACTACTTCTGGAACTGATGTCTGACCACAAGATTTGGGAAGGAGATGCAATGGTCTTTGTTGAGGTTCATCCCAAGCAACTGCATAACACAGAGTCCTGAACTCTATGGGCTTTGCCCAGCGACATACACAGAGATAAGCACCAGCTCCGATGAAAGGTGCTCTTAGCTTTGCTCAGAACGTGCTGTTTTTCTGATGCAAAGAGTTAGTCACAACCAAATGTTGTGGACTGGTTTAATGGGGAAAGGTGACAGTTTAAAGCTTTCCCACTGTTAAATGTTGAGGGGGGAAACTCAAGTTTGCTTGAGGAATGTATGTAAAGGAAAGTTGATGTCATGATAAAGTAAGGAAAGTGGAATGAGATAGCTTGTGTGGAACATGGTGACATATGAATATATTTGCCATATTGTTGCAGACTTTATGAATAAAGTATAATGTTTGTGATTTAAAGAAACAAAAAAGAATAATTTTTGGACAATCCTCACATATTTTGTCTTTGCTTTTGGGGTGATGGTGGATTTTATCCTACAACCCAGAAGTATTATTGTACTTTCTGCCTCTTTGGAAGTGCTATCACAAGTATGTACTATATTGAAGTTCAACGATTAATGCTACAGTGTTCTATTAATATGTTCCCTTTCAGGAATTTTTCCAGTTCTTTCTTATTTAATCTATGTCTGCTCTTAGGTTAGAAAGGAATAAGAGTATGGGAGATATTGAGAAGAAGTTATATGCCATATATACATCCATCCTGCTTCTTCATACCTTTACCTTTGAAGGACAACACCACTGTTACAGTCAATGACATAGATAGCACCTCTGCACTCAGCATTGGTCTCTAAACTTGCAAATGTCCAAAACTGGGCGTGATTCTGTTGGTGTGCTGAGACAAAAACACCTGAGAACCATTGTAAATGGTCCTTGGGCTTCACCAGGACAATCAGCCAACTGTAGGCAGCACTCAGCACCAAGGATTTCCCACCAGGCCAGGATCCAGGGGTAAATTCTGGAGGAAGAAAGTGATCAGAATGGGGGACGGATGATTGCGAGGGGCTAATCGTGGTCAGAGCCAGGTTATGGAACTCAGACAAGCACTGCTGACCTTTCTTGACCCCAAAGAACAGAATATTTCATTAATCATGGATTAAAATATCGTGGATTGGGGAGCATGCCTTATGAAAACAGGTTGAGGGAACTCGGCCTTTTCTCTTTGGAGCGACGGAGGATGAGGGGGGACCTGATAGAGGTGTATAAGATGATGAGAGGCATTGATCGTGTGGATAGTCAGTGGATTTTTCCCAGGGCTGAAATGGTTGCCACAAGAGGACGTAGGTTTAAGGTGCTGGGGAGTAGGTACAGAGGAGACGTCAGGGGTAAGTTTTTTACTCAGAGAGGGGTGAGTGCGTGGAATGGGCTGCCGGCAACGGTGGTGGAGGCGGATACGATAGGGTCGTTTAAGAGACTGTTGGATAGGTACATGGAGCTGAGAAAAATAGAGGGCTATGGGTAAGCCTAGTAATTTCTAAGGTAGGAACATGTTTGGCACAGCTTTGTGGGCCGAAGGGCCTGAATTGTGCTGTAGGTTTTCTATGTTTCTAAAGTAAGAGGAGGAAGCTTATTACATTGTTGAAGTGAAACTTCTGCTAATTTCAGGTGACAGATTAAAGTTAAGTAGCATGTCCCACTGATTTACCAGTCACTTTAATAATGATACATGCTGTGGGTCGCAGAGCATAGTTTAATGTAGGCCACTTTTCTTAGACTCATTGTGGAGCTTGAATAAATTGGATCTTTATACTAGTCCAATCACTGTGCGTTCATTTCCACCACCTCGACCTTTTACTGGTAAGAACCCCTTGATGACGCAAAGACATGCTTCCTCCTGAAAGGTGCAGCTCGTGAGCAAGCTTACCATTATGAATGCTAGATCATTCATCATATGTTAGTGCTGTGTTCATCTGCATCACATGCATAATGTTACAAAGATCCCTGTTTAAATTCCCTTTCCTGATGCATAGAGTTGAAAAGTCCATTGTCTATTTATATTGTTGAACTACAGAGCTTTAACTTTTAATTTATCAATATCTGATATGTTGTTCTGCCAGTACTCCTATTGCTTTTTCTCAGCATTCCCTCCCTCCCCCCCACCCCCCAGGTATAACCAGGCTGAAGATCTGGTGAGGGACGCACTCCTTTTGCAGTTTTCATTGCTGATTCGTTACTGCAGTGATCCTGCTAGAACAAATTATAAGTGAAAACAGAAAATGTTAGAAACACTCAGCAGGTCAGGCAGCATCTGTGGGAGAAACAGAGGTGATGTTTCATGTCAAAGACACTCTGTCAGAACAAATTATACTTGGCCACATTTGACAGGTTAACTAAGTTCTATTTTGCCCTACTTAGCTTCTGATTTCCATTGTTTGCTGATTTTATTTTCCAGGTAGTAATTCACATCATTGATGAAAACGACTGTACACCAGAGTTCCTGCATTCTATCTACAGCTGTGACAACATTCCTGAAAACATTCCCATTGGCACCTCTTTGCTGCAAGGTTGTACATATGCTTCTTCTGAGACATGCATGCATGTGTGATGGTACTTTCTCCTGCTTCTGAGTTAGAATATCATTGGGTCAGCTTCCTCAGGATCTGAGTGTATAACAAGGCTGACAATCAGCTCAAGGGAGATGGGAAGCCAAAGCCCCATTCAATTCAATGGGAAATTGAAAATAAGCAGAGAGTTTCACGGTGTCCTGAAGAACTGCCAGAAAAGCCAGATTACACATTAACTGGCTGCTACATTTTCCAACATACCCCTGCCCTGTGCACTGTTGAGGGAGTGCTATAGGATGGTTTCTGGCAGATCAAATGAAGCATTATGTAAATGCAAAATTTTCATACACTTCAGAAAACTAAATTGCTCCAGGTTGTGTTCAGTTTATTTTCCTTCACTAATATGTTTGTGGAGGTTTTTCCTCATAATGTGATAACAGTGCTATGAATAAATATGTGTACTATTCACAGAGATCCTGTGCCAGCTGTAATCACTCACAGATCAGGCGCGGTTAAACGCAGAGTCAAGCTTCCCTCAGTCTTTCTGAACAACATGAGGCAGGTTCAGTCTTGGTACCTCCACGTTTTCTTGTCTCTTTCTTTTTGAATGATCAGCAGTTTAGTGCTAGTGACTGCTAAATTCGCGTGAGTTTTAAACAGTAGAATGATCCCACTAGGAACCTAGCTGAAACTAATTTAAGAAGAGAGATGAGTGGTGGGCATTCATTTCTGGGTTATCAAATTTGTCTGTGCTGCCTGCAGTTAAATGAGGTAGGATTAATGATAAGTTAAATCAGTTTGAGTAACCAGAAAAATGCTTTCATTTAGTAGGTTTTTGCAGTTTAAAGATTTGTCTGAATACTTAAGCAACTCCTGGTATGGTAATTACTTTCGATATGTGCTGTTTGTGAAGGTAGATAAACAGCATTATCAACGTTGTTGAATGTAAAAGCCATCCAATTGCAAATTAATCTGCAAAGTTATCATGAATACCTGCAGTTTGTGTGAAAGTCACTAACAATTTTTCAATTTCAGAAATGCTAAGGTTATCTGTTATGATTTCTCTTGCTGCCTAAGGCATCATTCCAGAATGTATTTTACTTACTAGGGTGTTCAAAACCAGTGTATTGGAATTGTTATCTCTCATGGATTGCTTAAAATCAACTGAGATTATATTTTCCTTGGTATATTTAGACAGTGTGTTCTACTTAACTCATAGAAAAACAGTGAAACAGAGGGTTACAGTCATTAAAGGAAGACCTTTAAATAGTCTAACAAACAAGCTGCTGCACGCACCCTTTTTTGCACAAAATGTATTCTAACAAAGACATAATACTACATATTGGCTGCACAGTCACCAAGAGGGCCAACAGAACACATGATGCTCTCCCACAACTGATGTAACATTTCCCTGACTGCAATGTGCAAGCACATTTTAGCAAGCACACCATGTTTTATATATAAATTGCATCAGCTTTAAAGTTGTGCTTTTATAATATATTCTTTTAGAGGGAGAGTGAAAAACTGTGTGATAACTGAGAGAAGACAAATGCCATAAGGATATATCTGCCCACACCATCATTGTTCTTAGAACTCACACTGTAAAATTGTTAGTGTATTGTAAGTGGTGATTAAAACAAAAGCTATTCTTGAGATGAAAGCATTTGAAAATATACCAGGGGACATGATATTCAATTGATTCAGAATTGGATGAATAGTTATACTTTAATTGAATAATTTAAAACATTTTCTGGAATTAAGTCAACAAAAATTAAAATGTTTCAGATCTTGTCCAGTTGTTTATATTTGAAACACTAGTGTAGATTGTAAAGTGAATGTATCCAGGGCATGTGTAAAATGTTATGGCAAATCGTGGATCTAGTTATAACAGGAACTGAGTGGAGCCTGGTGTGGTGTTTTCATTAGAGGGATCCTGGAGATGTCCGTGGAATGAGCCTCTTGTTAAAATCTCATCTGGGTTCTTTATTCAGGCTCTGAGCTTCCTTGTTGTATCTGCTGTAATTTGAATGTTGACACATCTGCAAGGGCTGAAAGTTATTTGTTTGTAAGATTAAGGCTTTCATATCCATCAACAAAAACCAAAGCATTTGCCTTTTATTGCTGCCATATTGTCAAGAGTGAAATGAAGTGAGTTTTCTTAATGCGGTGACAAAGCTGGCAGAACTTTTAATGATGGAAGTTTCTCCTTTGATTATTTTCAGGTCACTTTTGAACTGGAAATGTCAACATTGACTCAATTGGCTGTGCTTCATTCATGTATAAATAAATGAGATTTGAGCTTTATAGAGAAGGCGATCCTGGAAAAGTACATTTAATTAAACTTTCTTGCTCCATTAAAAGGAATATTTAATGAAAGATTACTCATGTCAAAGAAAAATATGAGATTGTTCAAATTAAACCGCCTCAGCAGGAGTGAAGTACTGAGAGGATTTGACATCATTGAGCATACCAGCTAACTTTTTTAATGAGATGGCATTTCAAGTTTGCTGAAGTATTTCCTCGTACCTTGAAACTTCCAAATAGCTTGTCAGCTTACCTCAAGGGATATCAGATTTCATTTTAATATGCATTAACTTCTGCTGTTAAACAGCAAGTTTGTTGCCAGCACCATGCTGATAATGGTGTGTATTTCAACCAAATTGTAGTAAAATCCTGTTGAACTCAAAATATGAGCATCCATACTACTTCTGTTGAGGCTTTTAAGGCAGATGGCCTAGCGATGGGGTAGCATTGTTATACCATGCTGCTCTTGAGTTTTGAAGGAAATTGATGTGCACTGCTGTAGGCAATTATAATATTGCCTTGAGAATGAAGCAGGGTTAGGCTTCTTTAAAAATTAAAGATATTTTCACAACATTTTCTGTCAATTTTCTTCCTCCTTGTGCTGAAGGAGTTGATAGCTTTCTGGTGTATGACTCCAGGGCACTAAGGAACCTGCCTAAATGACTATTCTTCACTCACAGGCCTACTCAGTGAATGCTGGCAGACTACTTGATTGGCAATCTCACTGCCCTTACTAAATGTTCATAAATCCATTGGGGACTATAGGTGTCGAGGTTGATTGGGCAACTAGGTCAATTTACACGTTACTTGTTTAGTGGTTGTGTTATTGTCAGGCATTCTGTACTACTAATCCAGGGAACATGATCTCATAATGGAACTTTGAGGACCTGAATTCATTTTTTTTAGTAAATCTGAAATAACAAACTGGTATCAGTAAAAGTGACATTAAAACCTTTATTTGGTGGTAAAACAGTCCATTGGCTATAAAATGCACTGCAGAAATTCACTAGTTCTTCTTAAATAGCACTTCCTTAAATTCATAACTACTCCTCCTTGAAGGACAAGGGCAGCAAGAAGATGAGAACACCACATCCTTCAAGTCCAACTCAAAGGGACACACCATACTAGCTTGGAAATGTATCATCGTTCCTTCATTGTTAGTGGATCACAATTATGGAATTTCCTCCTAATGTACCTTCACCACGTGGATCGCAGTGGCTCCAGAATGCAGTGATGAGGGAGAGCCAGAAATGGTGGCCACATCCAATGAATGAATAATAAAAAAGCCAACTGTCTCATTAAAGACCATTAGCAAGGGAAATCAATTGCCCTCATGTGATCTGCTTCACTTAGAAGTATCTCTAAGCTCCACAAGAATGTTTAACCAGCAAGTGATTAGGGATTGGAAAGCACTGCCTTGGGTTGCAGTGAAGGCAGATTCAATTGCAGCTTTCAATAGGGAACTGGATGAGTAACTAAAGGAAAAAGAATTGCAGGATTATGAGGAGAGGATGGAGAGCTGGATGTATCTGGAACAAAGTTGACAGAATCAAGGGCCTTTGCTGTTGTAACCATTCTGTGATTAATTGCATTTATATAGCACATCTAATTTAATAAAATATGGTAATATATTTCAAAGGGGCCTAAATAAAATTTGATACCAAACCACATATATGGACAGAAAAGGGTGCTGAAATAAGTTTAAAGTATTGAGGGAGGAGAGAGGGGTTTAGGAAGGAAATCCAGGAGGTTAAGATGGTGGCAGTTGACGTTGTTAGTGTGATCGAAATCGTAGATGTACGAAAGGTTAGAATTTGAGGAGCACAGAAGGAAATTGCAGAGATACAGTAAGGCCACGGAGAGATTTACAAATAGTTTGGCATTTTTAAAATCAAGGCTCTGATGGATCAAAGTTGATCTAGAATCAGTGAGCACAGGAGTGGTAAAGAAATACATCTTTTATACCAGGATTTGGGCAGCAGACATATGGGTAAACGTGGGTTTGCATAGGTTGTAAAGTCAGTGTTCAGGCAGCCCTTCACACCCAGGACTGTCAGAAAAGAACTATGATGAATGAGAATCAACAGGAGGATTGAAAATAAGGCAGAGCTGGATCCAGACCCACGCAATGTGCTCAAAGTGACCCACCGAGATACGGTTCTTCCAAGCTGCTTGGGCAACCACAGATGGGAAGTAAGTGCCAGCCTCATTGGCAGCGTGTCATCTTTGACAACTGGGAAAACCTCCCCCATCTTTTCCCTGGGCCCTAAGGCCAACTATACTGCAATTACCACCATCCAGTGTGAATTAACTCAATTAGTTGAGACTGAGATCAAATTGTAGTAAAGTCATAAATATTAATTTTCATATTTAAATTTATGGCATAAAATTAATGTGGAAAAATCATTAGCCATAAGTAGTTTACCATCAATAAATTTGTAATTATTTACATTAATGAATATCATGTCCTTTTACCCAATGACAAGGAGTGCGTTTATATCTAACAGAATGAGAACAAACACAGATAATAGTTCTGTTGAAAGTGCATAGAAGAGCAACGTTCTGGTAATTTACCAATCCCTTTAGCTGCTCCTCCTCACAGCATTAACAACAGCTGCTTTGATGCATCTTGATGGCAGAAGATGAGTTAATCAATCTTAGCCCAGGGTACAGCCAAAGGCTTGTGCTGAAGCAAAATATACTGTTAAATAAATTAAATATGTGATGGGATGTACTTCCTCCCTCTTTTGGCTCATTATATTAAATGAGTTTGAGGAATCTCAATTTACACTCCCAATGGGCACAGGTCCACATCTACACATGTAAAATATGCTTAGACTTTCTTATAATATTTAGAGCCAAGAAGTCATAGAGCTGGAAATTAAAATAGGCTGAATGACTTTTTTTCAGAAGATTGGGGTTCAGAGTTGTTGTAGTTATAATTTCTAAGTGTAACATTTGTTGGAATTTTCAAGATGGCAGCAATGAGGTATATTACATAAAGCCAAAGGGTTATTAAACTTCTTTTTCTTTTACGATGGTGTATAATTTACATAAGATTGGTATGGAATTATTCAAAAAAGTAAGCTTTTTTTTACTTCCAGTTACTTATGCCATTTCTCTGTGGTTTGATCCGACCATCTGCCAAAGTTATAGATGAGTAATCAGGAAAACCCTTGAGAAATACTATCCAGTTGTAGAAATTATCATGTTTTTCCTCATTGTTACATCGAACAGAACAGCACAGGAATAGGTCCTTCCGCCCTCCATGTCTACAGCAACCACGTTGCCAATCGAACTGGTCCCACCTGCCTGCACATGGTCCATATCTAGAGGATTCGGATATGCCCTGCCTGTTCATGTGTCTGTCTAAGTGCCTCTTAAACATTGCTATTGTATCTGCTCCCACCACCTCCCCTGGCAGGGTGTCCCAGGCACCAACCACTCTCTACGTAAAAAAACTTGCCTTGCACATCTCCTTTAAACTTTCCCTTTCTCACCTTAAAACTATGCCCTGTCGTATTGGACACTTCCACCCTGGGGAAAAAACTCTGACGGTCTACCCTATCTATGCCTCTCATCATTTTGTAAACTCCTATCAGGTCACCCCTCAGCCTCCAACACTCCAGAGAAACAACCCAAGTTTGTCCAACCTCTCCTTATAGATAATATACTCCAATCCAGGCAACATCCCGTGAACTTTTGCGCACTCCCCAAAGCCTCCACATCCTTCCTTATAGTGTGGCAACCAGAACTGCACACAATTCTCTAAATGTGGCCTAACCAAAGTTTCATACAGCTGCAACATGACTTGTGAACTTTTATACCCATTGACCCAACTGATGAAGGCAAGCATGCCGTACGCCTTCTTTACCACCCTATCTATTTTTGTTGCCACTTTCAGGGAGCTATGGACTTGAACCCCAAGATCCCTCTGTACATCAATGCTCCCAAGGATCCTGCCATTTAATATATACTTTGCCCCTGCATTTGACCTCCCAAAATGCAACACCTCACACTTGTCCAGATTAAACTCCACTTTCCATTTCTCCGCCCAGATCTATATCCTGCTGTATCCTTTGATAACCTTCCTCACTATCCACAACTGCACCAATTTTCATGTCATCTGCAAGCTTACTAATCAGACTGTCTGTATTTTCATCCAAATCATTTATATATATTATAAACAATAGAAGTCCCAGCAGTGATCCTTGTGGAAAACCACTGGTCACAGACCTCCAGCCAGAAAAACACCCTCTGCCTTCTATGACCAAGCCAATTTTGCATCCAATTTAACAATTCACCATGGATCCCATGGACTTATTCTTCGGAACCAACCTACCATGAGGGACCTTGCCAAATGCTTTACTAAAGTCCATGTAGACAACTTCTACTGCCCTCCCCTCATTGATCAGCTCTGCCACCTCCTCAACAAACTCAGTCAAATTTGTGAGACAGGACAGGACCTTCCCTTCACAGAGCCATGCTGACTCTCTCTAATCAGTCCATGCTTTTCAAATGCAAGCAAATCCTGCCGCTAAGAATCTTCTCCAATAATATCCCTACCACTGGCCTATACTTTCCTGGACTATTTCCTCTTGCCCTTCAACAAAGGAACATAACTGGTTATTCTCCAGTCTTCTGGGACCTTGTCTGTGGTTAATGAGATTACATCTTCTATGTGTGCTAGACCTTCTTTGATATAGTTTAAGGTGGTTCACAGGACCCATATGTCCAAGGACAAGTTAGCCCGTTTTTATCATCGTATAAATCCTATATGTGACAGATGTAATTTGAAGGTGGCCTCCCTATGTTTTGGTCCTGTCCCCTTTTGGAAAAATATTGGAAAGACATTTTTAACATTATTTCATCTGTATTGAACATTGATTTACAACCTCATCCTATTCCTGCAATTCTTGGGTTACCAATGATGGAATCTCACCATTTATCTGCTTCTGCTTGTCGTATGATCGCCTTTGTCACATTAATGGCCAAGCGATCCATTTTGTTCAAATGGAAGGATCCAATACCTCCCACCACTTTTCAGTGGTTTTCTCAAACTATAACATGTTTAAACTTAGAAAAAATTAGGAGTGACACTGTTGATCCTTCGCTTAAATTTGAGGAAGTTTGGAGTCCATTTATTCAATATTTCCACATGATATAAGCTGACCTTTCTCAGATCCCTTTCAATAACCCTTGAATACAGAGGAGCGGAGTTGACGACAATAATTTTTTTTTAATTGAAGAAATATCAGTCCAGTTTTTTTTAAGTTTTTGGTTTCTTTTTGGTCTATTATCAATTTTTTTTTATTTGGGGGTTCTTCTTTCATATAATTAAATCTCATTTCTTTTCAATCTTTCCTTTTGTATTTGTTCACTTGATAAGAGAACGGGAGGTCTAGGTTAATTTTTTTTTACTCCATGTGATTATATGTATTAACTGTTATGATTGCCATCCTGATCTCTTTACACCATATGTATAATTACTAATGTTATACATATTATTTTGTACTAATTTGAAAATTAATAAGAAGATTGAAAAAGAAAGAGAATAAAGAGGCCCTGGTGATCTATTCCCTTGCCTCCCTTGTATCCTGGGATAGATCCCATCAGGCCCCCAAGACATCCACCATAATGTTTTTCAAGATACTCAACATCTCCTTCTTGATACTGACATGCCCTGGAATATCAATGTACTGGTCTCACCATCATCCACATCCTTATTCTTGGTGAATACTCATTAAGGATCTCACCCACTTCCTCCATGCATAAACTCCCTTCTTTGTCCTTGAGTGGACCTACCTTTTCCCTAGCTACCCTCTTGCTCCTTATATACATATAAAATGTCTTGGGATTCTCCTTAAACCTACTTGCCAAGGACATTTCATGGCCACTTTCAGCCCTCCTAATTCCTTGTTTAAATTCTTTCCAGCTTCCTTCATATTCCTCAATGGCCTTGTCTGATTTCAGCTTCCTAAACCTTATATATGTTTTTTCTTTTTGACTATACTTGCAATATCTCTTGTTATCCAACACTCCTGAATGCTGCCATCTTTATCTTTTACACTCACAGGAACATGCTGGTCTTTAACCAGCTGGCCTTTAAAAGACTCCTCATGTCAGATATGGATTGCCCCCCAAACAACCACTCCTATTCTACTTCCCCCAGTTCCTGCCTAACCCTGTTGTAATTAGCCTTGTCCTACTTTCACACTTTTTATCCTTAACTATCTTAGAACTTGCACAATTATGATCACTGTTCCCAACATGCTCTCCCACGGAAACCGATCATATGGCCAGGCTCATTGTTCTTCAGTGTCAAAGAATTATCATTTCCTTTCTTTCATAAATTGTCTTCCTAAACCTCTCCTTGTTGCTCTTTCTCGACCTTAAAAATTCATTGCAAACCTTTTAACCTGAGTCATCTCCCCTAACTCATCTTACTCCTCCTATCCGGTATTCAAATCTTCACCCTTCTTTCTAACCCAGGCCTCGACCTTCCTGATGAACCTTAAGTCACCATGCTCCATGACACTGTAAATATTTGAAAATCCGTTGTTGTTATGTGTGCTTTCTTTGCAAAATATGCCATGTTTTACACTTGTAAATGCTATTGTGCGTATCTATATCATGTGCTAAATTTACTTCTAAGTGATATGATAAACATTTCAGTGCCCAAATGCTTTTCTTCATAACTGAAGTGCTGTTTTTTTTACACGTAGTGCTGGCACAGGATTGTGACACAGGGATCAATGCAGAGATTTCCTACTTCTCCCAGGTTGCTGAATTTGCCATTACCCCTCAGGGACTCATCAGCCCAAAGCAACAACTGGATTACGAACAACCCAACCACATGTATGGATTTGTTATTGCAGCTGTAGACAAGGGCCAGCCTCCTCGGACAGGAACAACGTCTGTGAGGATAAGAATAACCAACGTCAATGATGAAAGCCCCGTGTTTTCACAGAACGTGTATGTGAACTTCTGTCTGGGGAGAAGTAATCATTTCTTTGTTAAGGGAAAGGGAAAACTAAGCTGCTGGGAAGGGGAGTTCACCCCATTGTTATTATTCACTGTTTAAAGTATATAAATAAAAGAGCAGTTTTGGAACTAATTTTCTCTTCTTTGGAGATGGACAATTTTGTGTCCCTCCTGGAATAACTGAGCTGACTCATGTGGAAGTCAGTGCCCCACAGAGCTTGCAGTCTAAACTGGAAGCAATCCAAGAAAAAATAGCATTGTTGAGGTACTGCTGGGTACTCGGAGGATTACTTTTCCCAAATGAATTTCCTTTGAATCAGTCAAAGCATTCATTCCTGCAAAGGTGCTCAGATGGGACACTACTTTTCCATAAAATGAATCTTTAAAGTGGTTCTGAGTCTCCACTGCACAAAGCATCGCTGTTTAAGCTCATGGTATTTCATAAGATTTGTTCAATTTTTCAAAAATAGTACCCACAGAGGATTGCTTTATGCAGTTAGCTTGCCCTTCATGCTTTTCTTTTCCTTAAAATAATTCTAGAAGTTTTTCCTTCCCTTTATGTAACTGGCAGTATCAGAAACAGATGTTCTCAAACAGTACACTTTATTCATTGGAGCAGGATCTGGAAACAGAAAGTCTGTGTTTGTTAATGCTAGCACAATGTTCTTCTATTACTTTAATTTCTTGACACAGAATATAGATTAACTTGCACTTATTGTAATTATATTTGTATATAAAACCACTTGGATGTAATTTTAATCCTTGAGAAGATTGTTATTGGTGAGTTGGTCAAAGGGCATGGAATTTTCCCAAAAGCCTTGAGCTGAGCCATTCTCGTGGCTCAATTGGTAACATTGTCCTCTCTGAAAATGAAGACTGTGTTTAAGAACCATCCTAAATCACAAGCCCAAAATCCAGTTTGAAGCATTTGGGAGGCAATTGTAGTTTAGTATTTTCTGGGTGATATAAAAGATTCTGTGACATTTTCATAATCTCCCTGATGTTCTGGCCAATGTTTATCCAGTAACCTATATCGTAGAGATCTGTTAAGTGTCGATTATCATATTGCTGGCTGTGGGACCTTGATGTGTGCAAATTGGTTGTCAGGTTTCTTACATACTGACTACATTCACAAAGCACTTCAACAGCTTTAAAGTGCTTTGGATATCTTGAGGTTGTCAATATTTTCTCTTTTCTGCCTGTTTTCTGCAAGCTTTTCTTTTCCCCTATGAAGCTTTTGGAATGTAACCCTATATTTTTAAATACGCTGAAAGATGAACTCTTGATCTCCCAATCTACCCCGTCATGGTCTACCTGCACTGTAACACTTTCTTCTGCATTCTGTTTTCCTTTTTACTACCTTAATATACTTGTGCATGAAATTATCTGTCAAGATGCGTGCAAACAAAAACTTTTCACTGTATTTCATTTCACATAACAATAATAAACCAATGCAAAATTATGGATCTAATAGATTTTTTTCATCATTCACAAACAGATATAAGACGTTTCTTTCTGAGGATGCTGGGCCTGATAGCCTGGTTGCTACAGTTCATGCTAAGGATCCTGATGGTGACAACGTTATCTATACAATCACTGGAGGAAACCAAGAGAAAAATTTTGTGCTTGACAACCAGAAAGGTAAAATTGTGCAAACATCTAAGGCCTGGGTTGTTCATGTATGAGTTGTACAATATTATTATAACCGCTCACTGAGCTGCATAAATATCCCTACAAATACAAGGGACTGTACCGTTCTGTTACCATCAAATGAAACAGGAGAGAAGGAGGTTATTCATCTGAACTTGCCTTTACCACAGCCTTCCTGTACAAGAGTCAAATCCATGCCAAACTGGTGACAGAGCCAAATTGATGCACTAAATCATCAGGAAATATAAGTCATCAGGCATAAAAAAAGTCATTAAATGATTATGTGGGGTTGGTGTGATATATTGAAAGAGAGATCATGTTTCATAAAAAATATAAGAACATTTGATGCAGTAGCAGCTGTTCTGAGGCTGTAACTAGAAGGGTAAGTCAGGGGAACTGGTGGATATAGTATATGTGGATGTATTTTGGAAACCTGCATATACTAGGTACTGAGCAAAGGATAATGCTTTTCTCCTGACCAAAATGTTTTGCCTCACATTTTCCCACATTACGTTCCATTGTATCATCAACAAACTTGAATAACCTATTGAATAGCAGAGCAGGCTCAAGGGGCTAAGTGGTCTATTCCTGCTCCCAGTTTGTATGCCTGCAAGTTCTTAAGTCTTTCTGTGATTTTACAGGGATTTGGTGAGAACACACCTGGAGTAATATGTTGCAGTTTTGATCTCCTTACCCAAGGAAACGCATATTGACTTGAAGTCAGCGTACTGCAGATTAGGCTGATTCCTGGGATGAGGAGAGATTGAGTAGGAGTAATCCACTTATTGTTTAAAACATGAGGTCATTTCATTGAAACATATCAGATTCTGGGATCCTGTTTCTTCCGATCAGAGACCTTAGAACTAAGAAGCATAGACTCAGGGAAAATGGTAAACTATTATAGACTGAGATGGCAAAAGTCTTCTTATCTCAGACAATTACAGTTTTTGTTTTTTATTCATTCACAGAATGTGAGAGATATTTACTTCCGTTGCTAACTACTTAGAGCAAATATGTAGGGAAATCACAGGTGGGGACTGCCGTAGTGCGAAAGGATTAGATGTGGGAGAATTTGCTAAGTGTGTCCAAGGAAGCTTTCTGAAGCAACATGTAGATAGCCCTACCTGTGAAGAGATTACACTTGACCTTCTCGTAGAAAATGAGGGTGGGCAAGTGGCTTATGTGTCAGTGGGGCGGCACATTGTGAACCAGTGACCATAATGCTATTACTTTTAAAATAGTTATGAAAAGCGATAGGACTGGTCCACAAGTTAAAGTCCTAAAATAGGGCAAGGCTCATATTGATGGCATTAGACAGGAACTTGCAAAGGTTGATTTGGAGAAGTTGTTAGCAGGTAAAAGGATGTCTGGCAAGTGGGAGGCTTTTAAAAGTGAGATAGGGAGAGTTCAGGGCCAACATATTCCTGTTAGAGTGAAGGGCAAGGCTGGTAGGATTAGAGAACCCTGGCTGATGAGGGATATTGAGGCTTCGGTCGGGAAAAAGGAGACATATATCAGGAATAGGCAGCTGGGATCAAACAAATCCTTTGAGGAGAATAAGGGATGTAGGAGGATAAAGGAGGCCATTAGATACCCCTGGCAGATGAGGTGAAGGAGAACCCTGAAAGATTGTATAAGTACATTAAGAGTAAAAGTATAACTAGGATCAGTGTAGTCGTTTGAGATAGGTGAGGTCTTAAATGAATACTTCTTCTCTGTATTTACCTTGGAGAAGGACATTGAAGCGAATGAATTCAGGGAAGGGAAAGTGATGTCCTGAAACACATCAACATTGTGAAAGACTAATGTCAGCGCTCTTGAACTGCATAAAGGTGGATAAATCCCAGAGCCCTGACCAGGTGTATCCTAGGACATTGTGGGAAGACATTGCTGTGGCCCTCTCAGAGAATTTTGTGCCTTCATTAGCCACGGGTGAGGTACTGGAAGACTGGAGGATGTCTAATGTTGTGCCTTTATTTAGGAGGAGCTGTAAGGCCAAGCCAAGGAACTACAAGCCAGTGAACATAACATCAATGGTAGGATAGTTACTGGGGGGGATTCTGAGAGACAGGATCTACCTGCATTTGGAAAGGCAAGGACTGTTTAGGGAGAGGCAGCATGTGTGTGGGAAGTCATGTCTCATGAATTTGATTGAGTTTCTTGAAGAGGTGGCCAAGAGGATTGATGAGGGCACGACAGTAAATGTTGTCCACATGGACTTTAACAAGGCCTTTAGAACATAGAACATAAAACACTACAGCACAGTACAGGCCCTTCGGCCCACAATGTTGTGCGAACATTTTATCCTGCTCTAAGATCTACTGTATCTAACCCTTCCCTCCCACATAGCCCCCTATTTTTCTATCATTCATGTGTCTAAGAGTCTCTTAAATGTCCCTAATGTGTCTGCCCCCACAACCGCTGCAGGCAGTGCGTTCCACGCACCCACCACTCTCTGTGTAAAAAAATTACCCCGACATCCCCCTTATACCTTCCTCTAATCACCTTAAAATTATGTCCCCTCATGTTAGCCATTGTCACCCTGGGAAAAAGTCTCTGACTGTCCATTCGATCTATGCCTCTTAAAATCTTGTGCACCGCTATCAAGTCACCTCTCATCCTCCTTCTCTCCAAAGAGAAAAGCACTAGCTCACTCAACCTATCCTCATAAGACATGCTCTCCAGTCCAGGCAGCATCCTGGTAAATCTCCCCTGCACCCTCCCTAAAGCTTCCACATCCTTCCTATAATGAGGTGACCAGAATTGAACACAATACTCCAAGTGTGGTCTGACCAGAGTTCTATAGAGCTGCAACATCACCTTGTGGTTCTTGAACTCAATAACCCTGACTAATGAAAGCTAACACTCAATGCACCTTCTTAATAACCCTATCAACCTGCGTGGCAACCTTGAGGGATCTATGGACGTGGACCCTAAGATCCCTCTGTTCCTCCACACTACTAAGAGTCCTGCCGATAACCTTGTATTCTGCCTTCAAATTCGATTTCCTGAAGTGTATCACTTCACACTTGTCCGGGTTGAACTCCAGCTGCCACTTTTCAGCCCAGATCTGCATCCTATCAATGTCCTGTTGTAATCTACAGCAACCTTCTACATTATCCACAGCACCACCAACCTTTGTATCATCAGCAAACTTACTAACTCACCCTTCCACATCCTATCCAAGCCTTTGCCAAGGTCCCAAATGGTAGGCTGGTCCAGAAGGTTAGATCACATGGGATCCAGGGTGAGCTAGCCAATTGGATACAAAATTGGTGGTGGAAGAAGGCAGGGGGTGTTAGTGGAGGGTTGTTTTTCAGAGTGGAGGTCTGTGACCAGTGGTGTGCTGCAGGGATCAGTGCTGGGTCCATTGTTGTTTGTCAACTATGTTAATGATTTGGAGGAGAATGTAGGTGGCGTGGTTAGTAAATTTGCAGATGAGTCCAGAATTGTTGGTATAGTGGACAATGTTGTCGAAGGTTACAACTGGGTCTAAATCAACTGGGAAAGTGGGCCAAGGAACGGCAGATGGAACTTAACTCAGACACGTGCGAAGTGATGTATTTTGGGAAGTTAAACTATAGCAGGACGTCCACAGTGAATGGCAGGACCCTGTGGCGTGTTGTTGAACAGACCGACATCGGGGTACAATTACATTGTTCCCTGAAAGTGACAACACAGTTGAACAGGATTGTGAAAAAGGCATCAGGTTTATTATCACTGACATATGTCATGAAATTTGTTGTTTTCCGGCAGCAGTACAGTGCAAGACATAAAGACATAAAAATTACTGTAAGTTACAAGTATAAATAGTGCAAAAGAGGAATAACGAGGTAGTGTTCATGGGTTCATGGACCGTTCAGAAATCTGATGTTGGAGGTGGAGAAGCTGTTGCTGAATTGTTGAGTGTGGGTCTTCAGGCTCCTGTACCTCCTCCCTGATGGTAGTAACGAGGAGAGGGCATGTCCTGGATGGTGAGTGTCCTTAGTAATGAATGCCGTCTTCTTGAGGCACTGCCTCTTGTGTTCTCCTGACTTCCCCTTTCACAACATAATAAACCTGATTCTGATTCAGAAAAGGCATATAGCACATTGGCCTTCGTTGGTCAGGGCAATGAGTACAGGAGTTGGGACAACATGTTGCAGCCGCATGAAACATTGATGAGACTGCACCTGGAGTGTTGTGTGCAGTTCTGGTCACCCGTGCTGCAGGAAGGATGTGATTAAGTTAGAGAGGGCACAGAAGAGATTCACGAGGATGTTGCTGGGATTGGAGGGCTGGGACTGTTTTGCCTGGAATGAAGGAGGCTGAGGGGTGACCTTATAGGGGTTTATAAAATGTTGAGGGGCATAGAAAGGGGGGGTGGTCAGAGTCTTTTCCCCAGGGTAGGAGGGTCTATAGAGGGCAGAGGTTTAAGGTGAGAAGGGAAAGCTTTAAAGGGGAGCAGAGGGGCAAGTTTTTCACACAGCGGGTGGTGGGTGTGTGGAACCAGCTACCAGAGGACAGGGTTGAGGTGGGTACAGTTACATTTAAAAGACATTTTGGCAGATATATAGATTGAAATGGTTTAGACGAAAATGGTTGTACCTTGGTTGGCATGGACGAGTTCGGCCGAACGGCCTGTTTCCTTGCTGTATAACTCTATGACAGATCTGTGTGACATGCTAGGCCATTTCAGAAGGCAATTAAGAGTCAACTAGATCAAAAAAGGACCAGACAGAGTAAGAAGAAGGGTTTTCCTTCACTGAAGTAGCTTTAGTGAACCGGATGGGTTTTTTAATACAATCTGGTACTTTCATCGTCACAATTGGTGATATCAGAGATAAAAGCCTTAAATCTGAACTGGTGGAATCTTGGCATATCTGGTGGGCAAGTGAAGACGTGGGCAGTAGTGTTTAGCCAAAATGAAGCTGATAGAAAGTGAAGAGTGGGGGTTAGGCAGGAAAGCATTGGCATAACCAGTTCTGCAGGTAATAAGATAAGATATCTTTATTAGTCACATGTACATCGAAACGCACAGTGAAATGTATCTTTTTGCGTAGAGTGTTCTGGGGGCAGCCCACAAATGTCGCCACGCTTCGGCACCAACATAGCATGCCCACTACTTCCTAACCCGGAGGAAACCCACACAGACAGGGGGAGAATGTACAAATTCCTTAGAGACAGCGGCTGGCGTTGAACCCGGGTCGGTGGCGCTGTAATAGCGTTACACTAACGGGTTTCTGGAGCAGATGGACTGAGGCAGGTGTGAGATAAGCATCATGTGATACAGTGGATATGGATCCAGAATTTCAGCAGAGCATTCTGAGTTTGCAACAATCTGGTACCTCTTGAAGGACAAATGAATGGGTCAGTTTTATGAGCACTGGATGTAAAGTTACCATCATGGTATTTGAATCCAGAAGTCCCAGATGCCAGCACAGCATTCACATACCCCACACAGTGATGAACTGGGTCCTCACTGACCCCACAAACTTCGGCATGTTCAATGTAGACTGCAAACCCCTTGTTACACCTGGGATCACAATCTGATGAATCTCAGGGCGCGTGATTTTTTAAACTGCATCAGCCTTCTTAATAATACATTAAAATATTAAAAATTTAAAACCCAAGCTCAACCCACCTCAAACACACACTTCCCTGACTCTCCTGGTGGCGGGGTGGGAAGTCGGGAGCCATCCTGCTCCCAGGAGATAAGGTTACTTGCTTTCTTTAATGAAGTCACGTGCTTCAGGTTTGGCCTCAATTTTAAATTTTAAATTGGTCGGGTTTCCAGCTAATCCAAACTAAAGATTAATCACTGTGATGATTTTAACCATTGACAGGTATTATAAAACTTCGGAGAAGCCCACCGCCAAAACTCCAGGGACCTCAGTATGTGCTGAACATCACGGCAACAGACGACAACGCCTCAGGAGGGCCCATGCCCCTCAGCAGCACCGCTCAAATTATCGTGGGAATCAATGATGTGAATAACAACAAGCCCGTGTTTACAGAGGTACAAGCTTCCCCCATAACTTAAACACACACTGGAGAACAGAAATAAACTAGGGTCATAGAGTCACAGAAATTAACCAAGGTGGGGGAATTGAAAAGAAAGAAAACGGTAGAAACTGAAAATCTGAATTTAAACAAAAACTGCTGGAAACACTCAGTAGTCCAGCTATGTTTACTCTGTTTCTCTCTGTACAGATACTGGCTGACTTACTCAGTACCTGAAGCATTATCTGTTTTTATAACCAATTAGGAGGAAAATTAAAGATTATCTGCAGTTTAATTAAGATGATTGGATTGTGATGAAATCCAATCGAGTGAGTCCGTTTTACATCTTGAAAAAGAAGTCTGCATTAAGGGAAAGATTTTGAACAGATTGTGCTGCCATTAAAAAAGTTGGTCTTATGATGCTGGTTTCCTATTGAAATAGATTTAATGATATAGATAAATACTAAATTTTTCAACAAGACACGAAACACAGAGTGACGATCTGGCCAAAGTTCATGCATGAGGTCACAAATGTTGTCATTCTTACCCCAGGGAATATAGCTAACTACCAAAAACTGGAGGATTCTTCTGAAAGTTTCCTTACTATACCCGTTTAGGGAATGTTGGATGTCGGGCCTGATTTTAACCTCGTATGCCCAACAAGAGTGAATGTGCTATGGTCAAAGTATCATTTTCATGGTGGTTACCTAATCCACTTGGACCCAGCACCATTTTAGTAGGCACCCTTTGAGGAATAAGCAACCTCCAAGCAGACAAGGGCCTTTTATGCGATGCAAATGTCGAAGCCTAATAACATCAGATTGAGTTATAGAATCATAGTCATGCAGCGTTAGACTATTGTTTATTGACTACAGCTCCACCTTCAATACTATCATTCCAAGCAAACTCATCACCAAACTTCTAGACCTGGGACTCAACACCTCCCTCTGCAACTGGATCCTTGACCTCCTGACCAACAGACCACAATCAATGAGGATAGGCAGCAATACCTCCGCCATGACTATTCTCAACATTGGTGCCCCACAAGGCTGCGTCCTCAGCCTCATACTTTACTCCCTGTACACTCGTGACTGCGTGGCCAGATTCTGCTCTAACATCATCTACAAGTTTGCAGATGATACCACCGTGGTGGGCTATATCTCAAATAACGATGAGTTGGAGTGCAGGAAGGAGATAGAGAGCTTAGTGACATGGTGTCATGACAACAACCTTTCCCTCAATGTCAGCAAAACAAAAGAGCTGGTCACTGACTTCAGGAAAGGGGACGGTGTACATGCATCTGTCTACATCAGTGGTGCTGATGTCGAGAGGGTTGAGAGCTTCAAGTTCCTGGGAGTGAACATCATCAATAGACTTTCCTGGTCCAACCATGTAGACGCCACAGCCAAGAAAGCTCACCAGCACCTCTACTTCCTCAGGAGGCTAAAGAAATTTGGCATGTACCCCTTGACGCTCATCAACTTTTATCGATGCACAATAGAAAGCATCCTGTCTGGATGCATCACGGCTTGGTATGGCAACTGCTCTGCCTGGGACCGCAAGAAACTGCAGAGAGTTGTGGACACAGCCCAGCACATCACGGAAACCATCCTCCCCTCCATGGACTCTGTCTATACTTCTCGCTGCCATGGTAAAGCAGCCAGAATAATCAAAGACCCCACCCACCCGGGACATTCTCTCTTCTCCCCCCTCCCATCAGGCAGAAGATACAAAAGCCTGAAAGCACATACCACCAGGCTCAAGGACAACTTCTATCTCACTGTTATAAGAATATTGAATGGTTCCCTAGTACAATAAGATGGACTCTTGACTTCACGATCTACCTCGTTATGACCTTGCACCTTATTTTCTACCTGCACTGCACTTTCTCTGTAACTGTGACACTTTACTCTGCATTCTTTATTGTTTTCCTCGTACTACCTCAATGCACTGTGTAATGAATTGGTCTGTACGATCAGTGTGCAAGAGAAGTTTTTCACTGTACCTCAGTACAAGTGACAATAATAAACCAATTCCAATTCAAAGCTGGGAGAGACAGTTCTCACCCTGTGACCAAACTCTATAGTTTAAAGAGTAGTGTTCAATATTAAATGTGTACACAAAATAAGTCAGAACAGGACAAAGACAGAAAATCACAAGATCACAAGACAAGGGAGCAGAAGTAGGCCATTCGGCCCATCGAGTCTGCTCCAAGGAAAGGGAAATAGAAATGAGAAATGGGGAATGGGGGAAGAAAAAAAAACCTATTCTAATCCCAATTACCAGCCTTATCCCCATATCCCTTGATATCCTGACTATTTAGATATCTATCTATCTCCTCCTTGAACGCCCCCACTGATCTGGACTCCACTGCTGTACGTGGCAAGGAGTTCCACAAATTCACCACCCTCTGGCTAAAGAAATTTTTCCTCATCTCTGTTTTGAAACTGTACCCTCTAATTCTAAGATTGTGCCCTCTGGTCCTGGACTCACCCACCAAGGGAAACAGCCTAGCCACATTTACTCTGTCCTTTCCTATCAATATTTTAAATGTCGCTATGAGGTCCCCTCTCATTCTTCTGTACTCCAGTGAGTACAGTCCAAGAGCCGACAAACGATCCTCATACTTAAGCCCTTTCATTCCTGGAATCATCCTCGTAAATCTCCTCTGAACCCTCTCCAACGTCAGCACATCCTTCCTAAGATGTGGGGCCCAAAACTGCGCACAATATTCCAAATGAGGCCTCACTAGTGCCCCGTAGAGCCTCATCAACACTTCCTTACTTTTATACACTATACCTCTCGAAATGAATGCCAACATAGCATTTGCTTTCTTTACCACCGATCCAACCTGGTGGTTAACCTTTAAGGTATCCTGCACAAGTACCCCCAAGTCCCTTTGTACTTCCGTGCTTTGGATTTTCTCTCCTCCTAGATAATCATCGGCCCGCTTATTTCTGCTTCCAAAGTGTACAACTGCACATTTCTCTACATTGAATCTCATCTGCCATTTCCTTGCCCATTCTCCTAAACTGTCTAGGTCCCTCTGCAACCTTCCTATCTCTTCAATACTCCCTACTCCTCCCCCTATCTTGGTGTCATCCGCAAACTTAGCCACGAAACCATTTATTCCATCATCTAAATCGTTAATGTACAAGGTAAAAAGGAGCGGTCCCAACACCAACCACTGCGGCACACCACTAGTAACCGGTAACCAACCAGAACGAGCTCCTTTTATTTCCACTCTTTGCTTCCTGTCAACCAGCCAATGTTCCACCCATTCTGTTATCCTACCCGTAATTCCATGACCTTATTAATCAGTCTCTTGTGAGGCACCTTATCAAAGGCCTTTTGAAAGTCTAAATACACAACATCTACCGCCTCTCCCTTATCCACCTTACCTGTGATTTCTTCAAAAAACTCCAGTAGGTTGGTCAGGCAGGATCTTCCCTTCACAAAACCATGTTGGCTAGGACCTATCTTGCCTTGCGCCTCTAGGTATTCCATAACCCCATCTTTGAGGATAGATTCCAATAACTTTCCCACCACTGACATCAGACTAATAGGTCTGTAATTTCCTTTATGCTGCCTCCCACCTTTCTTATACAACGGAACTACATTTGCGACCCTCCAGTCCTCCGGAACCACGCTGGAATCTATCGATTTCTGGAAAATTATCGCCAATGCCTCCACTATCTCTAAAGCCATCTCCTTCAGAACCCAGGGATGCACCTCATCCGGTCCGGGAGACTTATCAGTCTTTAGCCCACTTAGTTTTCCTAGCATCTTCTCCCTAGTAATCTTAACTGAACTCAATTCCATTTCGTAAGACTCCTGACTAACCAGCACATTGCTGATGTCCTCCACGGTGAAGACCGATGCAAAATATTCATTCAATTCCTCTGCCATCTCTCTATCATCCATTATAATAGCTCCTGCACCATTATCAATTGGTGCTATATCAACCCGTGTCTCTCTTTTACTCCTTATGTATTTAAAAAAACTCTTAGTATCCTTTCGAATGTTATCCGCCAACTTCCTTTCATAATTCATCTTTTCTTTCCTAATGACCTTCTTAGTTTCTCTCTGCAGGTTTTTAAAAGCTTCCCAGTCTTCTGTTTTCCCACTAATTTTTGCTTCTTTGTATGCCGCCCCTTTTGCTTTTATTTTAGCCTTCACCTCTCTCGTTATCCACATTTGTGCCTTTTTTCCATTCAAAACTTTTTTTCTTGGAATATATCTATCCTGCATTTTCCTTATTTCCTGTAGAAATTCCTTCCATTTCTCCTCTGCCGTCCCTGCAGCCAGCTTACTCTTCCAATCAATTTGGGCCAGCTCCTCTCTCATACCATTGTAATTTCCTTTGTTCCACTGAAATATCGATACACCAGTTATCAGCTTCTCCTTCTCAAACTTGAAACTGAACTCAGTCATATTGTGATTACTGGTTCCCAGTGGTTCCTTTACCTTTAGTTCCCTAATCACCTCCGGTTCATTACACAGCACCCAATCCAAAACAGCCGATCCCCTGGTGGGCTCTTCAACAAGTTGCTCTAGAAAAACGTCACTTAGCCATTCCGCAAACTCCCTCTCCTAAGTACTACCGCCATTCTGGATTTCCCAGTCCACCTTCATGTTAAAATCCCCCATAATTATCTTCACATTGTCACTCTGGCATGCTTTTTCTATCTCAAACTGCAACTTATCGTCCACTTGCTGACTGCTATTAGGGGGCCTATATATGACTGCTACCATTGTCCTTTTACCCTTGCTATTTCTTAGCTCCACCCACAAGGATTCCACCTCCTCTGACCCAATATCTTTCCTTTCTATCGATTTTATATCGCTACTAACCATCATGGCCACACCTCCCCCTCTGCCTACCCGCCTATCCTTCCTATACACTGTGTACCCCTGGAGATTCAGTTCCCAATCACATCCATCATAAAGCCATGACTCGGTGATTGCCACAATGTCGTATTTATTAACCTGTAGTTGTGCCACTAGCTCATCTACTTTATTCCTAATGCTACGTGCATTTAAATATAGTACGTTTAGTCCGGTATCTGCTATTGATTTTGTTGTACTTCTATTGTTCAGCAGATTATCCTGGCTTTCCACCTGTCTATCCTTCTTACCATCTTCACTACATACTACCTTAGACATGTTCCTATATACCTCATCCCCTATCCTAACATTCTGTATCCTAACATCCTGACTTGTTGTACTTCTGTTATTCAGCAAATTATCCTGACCTCACCTGCCTGTCCTTCTTGCCATCCTCATTGGACTTGTTTCTATAAACTTCCTCCTTTACCTTAGCATCTTGTAACCTAACATCCTGGTTTCCATCCCCCTGCCAGATCAGTTTAAACCCTCCCCTACAACTAAATTAAACATTCCCGCCAAGATATTGGAACCTTTGGAGTTTAGGTGCAACCCATCCTTAGCGAATAGGTCATGCCTCCCCCAAAAAAGGTCCCAATTATCCAAAAATCTGAAGCCCTGCCCCCTGCACCAGTCACTCAGCCACGCATTCACCTGCCAGAGCTTTCTATTCTTCCTATCATTGACACGTGGCACAGGTAGTAATCCTGAGATTACTACCCTTGAGGTCCTACTTCTCAACCTTCTCCCCAATGCCTTGTATTCCTCCTTCAGGACCTCTTCTCTTTTTCTACCTATGTCATTGGTACCTACATGTACCAAGACTTCTGGCTGCTCACCCTCTCCCCTCAGAATATTCTGGACCCGGTCCGTGATATCCCGTACCCTGGCACCAGGGAGGCTGGATATACTCAGCAGGTCAAGCCACCTTCTGACATCAGAACAGGTCTTCGACTTGAAACATTGACTCTGTTTCTCTTCCCTCAGATGTGGCCTGACCTGCCGAGTGTTTCTGGTGTTTTCTGTTTTTCAGATTTCCAACCCCTGCAGTTTTCACAACAGGAGCTCAGCAAAAGGGTACAAAAATAACATACTTAATAAGCCAAGAATATGTGTTAGAGTATAAAATGAAATGCATCACTGGTGCTTGCAGGGTTGTGTTCAGTTGCAGCCTGATCCCATACTGAAGGCTGCCCCTTAAAACAAACGATAGCCCCACAGTTACTGCTCATTGCGACTGATGATCCAAGGAGACCAGCTCACCAAAAGGTGACTGAAGCAGCCTTTAAAAGCTCTTTAGTTATCTTCCAAAGGAATGAGACCAAAGTATTACAATTTAAATCGACTCAGTTTAAGCGAACCATTTCTTTAAATTGATGCCTTTAATTGTACTACTGAACCACAGCTGCTCAGTCTTATATTTCCCTTTGTAACAGGTGCTCTGCAGGTCAAACAGGTACAGAAAAACATAAGTGATACTGTAGTGTTTTAGGTTTCATTAACACTGTTGATAGAAGTTATTTGTCTGATCTTTATATTAGTGTTTAAAATACAATGAAGATGCCTGTGTCTTGGAAAACCAGCCCCCTGGAACATTTGTACTACAAGTCAAGGCCCATGATGCTGATCTTGGAGTGAACGGACAGGTGAAATACGGACTCATGATTCGAGACGGAGTGACTCCAGGTTTCCGGATTAATCCCGACACTGGTGAGTAGAGTGTTCAGTAACTTTGCAATAAAAAACAAATGACACACTGAACAGAAACTAAATATTCAAGGTACAAAAGATTTTTTCATTCAGTTACTACTATAGGTAAGTACTGTTATAAGAATCAAGAGCAAATTATTAATACGAATTTGTTCTTAAACATTTGTCTTTTTAAAAAGTTGGTGCTGCTGAACGTGAGACATTTGGAAAGCTCATTAACAAATTTTGTGAAATGCGTTTATAACATGTTTACTCTGGCTGAGTAAAAGGCTCTAGTGATTCTTGGAATTTGGGTTTTCCATTTAATTTGTTATTACTGTGCAGGACGGATATGGTTCTGGTTGTTCAAATACCGATGTACTCCATTTCAGTTTGTGCAGGTATTAATGCGATAAATCTGGAATCCTTCTTTGAGTACAAATCATTGACTTTACATTTTGTAGTTAGTAACTTTGTTAAGTCATGTGATCTGGCAGAGAAGTTATGATAACCAGGCAAGCAAAGAGGAGCATATGCTTTTCATCTCAGGATTGCTCAAACTATACTTTTGGTCACACTTGATATGATAGGCACTAAAAGAAATGTGAAGCGCAACAATCTCCTGCAGTGGCCCAATTTAGCCGCTTATACAAGGAAGAATTACTGCATCATGGTTTCTGCCTTAGGGTGGGTCAATAGGCCGGAGTCATGGATCCAGAATCATTGGCAAAAATTCTGCAGGGGAGGAGAGAACATTTTTCATGCCGAGTTGCTGGGTTGTGGAACAGTCTTCTTAAGAAGGTGTGAGATGGAAGCTGATTCCAGAGATTCCAGAGGGATTTGGTGAGGTATTTAAGGATGAGGAACTTACATTCATAAAAATGGGGCTATGTATGATTGCCCTCACAAAGAGTCAGCATGGGTATGATGGACCAAAATGCTTATTATGTGCTGTCAGGTTTTTATGGTTCAATACTGAAAATGTAATGAAAATGTAAAGAGAGTATATTTTGACCGTAAATAAATGAAGGATAAAAGGATAGATTTCCTTTGTGATTACTGTGGAGTCGGATGACCAGTTTTGTTCCATAAGTTTATCACAGCATGGAACAGGCCCTTCGGCCCAACTCTTCATGCTGACTGTGTTGCCCAGCGAGCTCATCCCATCTGCCTGTGTTTGGCCCATAGCTCTCTAAACCTCTCCTATCCACAGACTTATCTAGATGGCTTTTAAATGTTGCTAATGTGCCAGCCTCAACCACTATTTCTGGCAGCTCATTCCACATACGCACCACCCTCTGTGTGAAGGAGCTGCCCCTGATGTCCCTTTTAAACGTCTCGCCTCTGATCTTAAACCTATGCCCTCTTGTTTTTAGCTCCCCCTCCCTGGGAAAAAGACTGTGTGCTTTCACCCTGTCTATGCCCCTCATGATCTTATACACCTCTATCAGGTCACCCCTCAATCTCCTACGTTCCAGGGAATAAAGTCCTAGTCTACACAACCTCTCCTTGTAACTCGGGCCCCCAAGTCCAGGCAACATCCTGGTAAATCTTTTCTGCACTCTTTCTAGTTTAATAACATGTTTCCTATAACAGGGCAACCAAAACTGTGCACAATACTCCAGGTCTGGCCTCACCAACATCTTATATAACTGCAACATAACTTCCCAGCTCCTATACTCAGTCCCCTGACTGATGAAGGCCAGTGTGCCAAACACCTCCACCACCCTGTCTACTTGTAACACTGCTTTCAGTGAATAATGCACTTGCATTCCTAGGTCCCTCTGTTCCATAACACTCCCCAGGGCCCTACCATTCACTGTACAAGTCCTACCCTGGTGTGATCTCCCAAAATGCAATACCTCACATTTATCTGGATTGAAAGCCATTTGCCAATCCTCAGCCCACATACCCAGCTGATCAAGATCCCCCTGTAATTTTTCATAACCTTCTACACTATCCACAACACCACCTATTTTAGTGTCATCCACAGACTTACCAACCATGCCTTGTATATTCACATCCAAATTGTTTATATAAAGTACAAACAACAAAGGTCCCAGCACCGACCCCTGTGGCACACCACTAGACACTGGCCTCCAGTCTGAGAAACAACCTACAACCATCACCCTCTGCTTCCTACCACTGAACCAATTATGAATCCAATCCACTATCTCCCCCTGGATCCCCTGTGTTCTAATCTTCCAGACCAGCCTGCCATGAGGGACCTTGTCAAAGGCCTTGCTGAAGACCGTATAAGACAACATCCACTGCCCTACCCTCATCTACCCTCTTGGTTACCTTGAAGAACGGCAAGATATTTGTCTGACCTGACTTCCCACACACAAAGCCACGCTGACTGTCCCGAATCAGACCCTGTCTCTGCAAATGTTGGTAGATCCTGTCCCTCAGAATCCCCTCCATCAACTTACCAACCACCAATGTCAGATTCACTGACCTGTAGTTTCCCAGCTTGTTTTTCTACCCTTTTTAAACAACGATACCACACAGGCCACTCTCCAGTCCTCCAACCTTCACCTGTGGCCAAAGATGAAGCAAAAATCTCGGCAAGGGCCTCCGCAATTTCTTCTCTCGCTTCCCACAGGGTCTGAGAATGCACCAGGTCAGGCCCTGGGGACTTATCCACCTTAATGCACTTTAAGGCCTCCAATACCTCCTCCCTGCTAATTCATATGTGGTCCAAGACATCACCACCCATTTCCCCCATTTCCTCAGCTTCCATCATTTTCTCCACAATAAAAACTGAAGAGAAATATTCATTAAAAATCTCTCCCATTTCCTTTGGTTCCACACACAGACAGCCATGCTGATCTTTAAGGGGACCTATTCTCCCTTTTACTTAATATACCTCTAGAATCTCTTGGGATTTTGCCTCACCTTACCTGCCAGATCCTTCTCATATCCTCTTTTTGCCCTCCTAACTTCTCTCGTAAGTGCACTCCTACACTTCTTGAGTCATCTAGAGATTCACTAGTTCCCAATTGCTTATGCGCAGTGTATGCCTCCCTCTTTTTCTTAACCAGAGCCTCAATATCTCTCGTCAACCAGGGTTCCCGAAACCTGCCAGCCTTGCCCTTCACCCTGATGGGAACATGCAGGCCCTGAATTCAGGACACCACACTTTTAAACACCTCCCACTTGGCAGACGCTCCTTTCCCTGCAAACAATTTCGCCCAATCAACTTCTGCAAGATCCTGCCTAATTGCTCTAAATTTTGCTCTTCCCCAGTTCCGAACCTTGACCTTAACCTGTAAACAGGTCATATCCTCCTCCATAACTGTTTTCAAACTAATAGAATTATGGTCACTGGACCAAAGTGCTCGCTGACAGACATGTCCACCACTTGACCTCCCTCATTCCCCAGGAGGAGGTCCGGTGTTGCACCCTCTCTAGTAGTTCCCTCTATATATTGATACAGGAAGCTTTCTTGGACACATTTCACAAATTCCACTCCTTCCAAGCCTTTTACACTATGGTTGGCCCAGTCAATTTTGGGAAGTTAAAATCTCCCACGAATACTACCCAGTTATGTTTACAACTAGCTGCAATATCACTGCATATCTGCTCCTCCAATTCCCACTGACTATTGGGGAGCCTATACTACAATCCCATCAGAGTGCCCATCCCCTCCTTCTACCCATATGGCCTCACTGGATGGTGCCCCAAGAATATCCTCTCTAAGGACTGTAGTTATATCCTCTTTCATCAAGAAGACAACTTCTCCCTCATCTCTTACTGCACCTCTGTCACGCCTGTAGCATCTGTATCCTTGAACATTGAGCTGCCAGTCCTGCCCTTCCCTCAGCCGTGTTTCTGTTATGGCAATGATAGCTCAGTTCCCAGAACTAATCCATGCCCTGAGATGAGGACCTGAAGTGTTAACTCTGTTTCTCTTTCCACAGATGCTGTCCAACCTACTGAGTGTTTTCAGCATTTACACTTTTTTTTCCAGATTTCTAGCAACAGCGCTTTTCCAGATTTCCACCGGTAATGGAGCAATGGGTAGAGGTTATGGGGGGGTTATGGTGATGGGGAGGGGTTATGGGGGGGTTATGGAGCAATGGGGAGGGGTTATGGGGGTTATGGAGGGGTTATGGAGGGGTTATGATTTTTGGCACTTCACTCAAAAATTTCACATTTTAAAAATAAAGCAAAAACTGCTCGGGGAATCGTCTGGGGACAAATTCATGGCGTTGAATGATTTCCTCATTAGCAGACGAATCAGTCAGTTGAAAGTTTCCTCTTGCCATATGGGGGGTGCTACAGAAACTATTGCATCAACTGCAAATTCGTGAAATCACAGAAGTTACACACAGGGAAGTTCGGGGTTTACTGTACCGCCAGTGCTAGAAATCAGAAATAAAAATTGATGGAAATATTCAGTAAGTCCACCAGCAACTGTGGAAAGAGCAACACAGTAAATGTTTCAGGGCGATGATCTTTCATCAGGTTCGATTTTTGTTTGTTTTGATTTTTTTTGTTAACTGTGTTATCTTGTTCTGCTGATTATTTCCAACACTTTGCATTTTATTCAGTTGCTTTCCATCTTGTCAGAA
Source organism: Pristis pectinata (assembly GCF_009764475.1). Lineage (NCBI taxonomy): Eukaryota > Metazoa > Chordata > Chondrichthyes > Rhinopristiformes > Pristidae > Pristis > Pristis pectinata. The sequence continues at coordinate 99,985,989 of NC_067413.1, forward strand.
GTGAGCCAAATTTTAAGAGTTTAAACACTTTGATCTTTGAAAAGAAATTGATGCTTTAAGATTATGTTGTCTAAATTGTATTCCTGTTGACAATATTTTGGGGGGGCCACAGTACGACATGAATTTTTGCAATCCCTGCTCTCAACTCAGTGTTTCTGCTCATTGGAGTGCAATTTTTCTCACAAGAATTAGTGCACTGTAATAGTTCTATCTAACACAGACAGGAGCTAAGCACTTGCTTTGAATAACTGCTATTTCAAATTATTTAGAACCATTTATTGAAAATGTAATTGAAATGGAGTAAAGAATACGCCAAATGCCTGGTTGCTCAGCTTATCCTCCAACAATATTTTCTTTTATAGGATCTATTACCACAACCCAGAGTTTTGACAGAGAGAGACAGCGAGAATACACGGTGTCAGTGACTGCCACAGACCAAGCCCAGGAGCCACTAATTGGCATTTGTCAGATGGTTATACTCATAGCTGATGAAAATGACAATGATCCAAAGTTTGAGAACAGTCGCTACCAATGTAAGCACCAAACTACAGGCACCATTTACAGATAAGTGGGTCCACGATGCTGAATTTTTAATCTTTAATTTTTTTTTGTTTTGGAGTGATGTTGGACTTTGTGTGATGGTCTGTGTTTTGATCATGTCATGATGAAAAACACGATGATGCTGGAGGAACTCAGCAGGTCAGGCAGCATCTGTGGAGAATAGCAGGCGATCAACGTTTCGGGTCAGGACCCTTCTTCAGGACTGAAGATAGGAAAAGGGGAAGCCCGATATATAGGAGAGAAAGGCAGGGCAGTGATAGGTGGACAAAAGAGGGGAGGCGGGGTGGGCACAGGGTGGTGATAGGTAGATGCAGGTAAGAGATAGTGATAGGCAGGTGTGGGGGAGGAAGGGAGCAGATCCACTGGGGGATGGGTCAAAGGGAAGGAGAAAAAGGGGGAGAAATGGGGATAGAAAAAAGATAGGCTAGGAAAGGGAAGAAGATGCATGGTGAGGGGTCTGGGGAAGAGGGGTGGGGATTACCTAAAGTGGGAGAATTCAATGTTCATCCCATTAGGCTGCAAGGTTCCAAGATGGAAAATGAGGAGCTGTTCCTCCAGTTTGCGTTTGGAATTCTCCTGGCAGTGGAGGAGACCGAGGACTGACATATCAGTGATAGTGTGGGAGGGGTTGAAGTGTTTCTGTGTTGATCATATCTTTTCCTGTACCCCATTTCACTTTTCCTAGCAAGTGGAAAACCAATGATTACTGTCCTCAGTGATGCATCTGTGGCAAAATTAATTCATAGAACATAGAACATGGAACAGTACAGCACAATACGGGCCCTTCAGCCCACAATGTTGTGTATAAACCTACTCTGTAATCAATCCAACCCTTTCCTCCAACACAGCCCATAACCCACCATTTTCCTTACATCCATGTGCCTATCTAAGAGTCTCTTAAATGTCCCTGTTGTATCAGCCTCTACCACCACTCCCAGCAGTGTATTCCAGGCACCCACCACTCTCTGTGTCAAATGCCTACCTCTGCCATCTCCCCTAAACTTTCCTCCATTCACCTTAAATGGATGCCCTCTAGTATTGGCCATTGCCACCCTGGGGAAAAGGTGCTGGCTGTCCACTCTATCTATGCCCCTCATAATCTTCTACACCTCTATCAAGTCGTCTCTCATCCTGCGTCGCTCCAAAGAGAAAAGCCCGAGCTTGCTCAACCTTTCTTCAGAAGACATGTTCTCTAATCCAGGCAGCATCCTAGTAAATCTCCTCTGCACCCTTTCTAAAGCTTCCACATCCTTCCTATAATGAGGTGACCAGAACTGAACACAATACAAGTGTGGTCTAACCAGAGTTTTGTAGAGCTGCAACTTTACCTCGTGGCTCTTGAACTCAATCACCCTGCTAATGAAGGCCAGCACACCGTACACCTTCTGAACCACCTAATTCAGGATCAAAAAACTAACAGGTTTTTCATGTTCCAAAACCAAGGTACTGCAGATGCTGGGAATCTGAAATAAAAAAGTTTGGCAGTATTCAGCAACACAGGTAGTAGCTATGGAGAGAAAACCTTCAATTCTTTCTCTCTCCACAGAACCACCTTGACCTGCCACGTATCCCTGGCATCTTCTGTGTCCACTTCAGCTTTTTAATGCTGTATTTTCCACTTCTGCAATGAAATAAATATTAATTGCCTTTAATCATTTTAATCATTGCAAATATCCCTGTTGAGACAGCATTTGGAATATTGTGTGTGTGTCTGATCTCCCTCCTTAAGGAGGACATACGGTAGAGAGAATGGATTGAGGATCATTAGATTGATGTCCGAGTGAGTGGAAAGGTTGTCCTGTGAGGAGCGATTACACAGACTGGAGTTTGGAAGAATGAGAGGCAATCCGATAGAAACGTACAGAATTTTACGGGGCATGAATGCAGGGATGATGTTTTCCCCAGCTGGCAACCAAGGGTCACAGTCTCAAAATGAGGAGTGAGATAAGCTGAGCTATGAAGAAACGTTTACACCCAGAGGGAGTGACACACCTTTAGAATTTTCTATAAAAAAGCCTTCATTGATGTGTATTCAAGACAGATTGAGAGATTTTTGGATGTAGGAAATCAAGAGATATGGGGTTAGAAATGGCACTGAGGTTAAAGAGTTCACTGAATGACAGAGCAGGCATAAGGAGACAACTAGCCTGCTCCTGCTTCCATTTCTTTATAGTTTCATGTTTTTAAAGGAGGAATATAACTTGGAATTGTGCTTCCACTTCTCAGCAGATAATATTTTTATTCCCATTCCCCCTGTACTTAAGATAGGGACTCATGTTAGACTTTGGATCAATGTGCATTGTCCCCTCCATGTTCCCCAGATGACTATTTGTGCATTTGTGCAGTAAATTTCTCGGTCAGTGAGCCAAGCTACTTCATCATCCTCCAGTGGAGATCAGCGTAACCTCAGAACTGAACAAAGGATATTCCTGGTATCTATGGTTCAGTTCTGTACTCAGGAGGGCAGCCACCAATGCTACACTTTTTTCTTGATAATGTATTTTCTTTTCAGGTTTTGTCACATTGCATGGTAAACTGTTTGCCATATTCATGGAGACTACTTAACCATCCTCGTTTGTACTGACATTCGGGGGGTTTGGAGTGTAGCCTTTTCATTCAATTATTCCGCCTTTCTTGTTGGGAATTACTAGCCTCCACTTGCTGTTTTGACACCACTGTGTAAGACTAATAAAAGGAATCTTTGCCACTGCTCCATATCTCACAGATCTATCAGGCAGCACGCTGTAGTAGTGGTATGTATTACCACCGCCGAGTTCTGTGCTCAAATGAGTATAACCTGAGGACATAATTAGTAAGTGAGACAAGGAAGAATGAACAAGTTTAAGTACAGTTTTAAGAAGTCAGCATACATAATAAGTTGGATGAATCTTTTCCTCCTGTACTTAGATTATTTGCGGGAAGACACACCAGTTGGCACTAGTTTCCTGAGGGCAGCAGCTCATGACGATGACCATGGAATCAATGCGGTCATCACCTACTCCATATCACGGCAGCAGCCAGAGTACTTCCAGATCAGTCCCAGCACAGGATGGATCTATGTCAATCATCCCATTTCCCAGGTAAGAGAATTAGAACTGTGGTATTAGTAGCAGAGTTGGACAGAACATCTTCAGAGCCCTGCCCTTTCTAATGTATTTCCTCGTGTATGACCAAGAAGCTTTGGACTAGTATAAGTTTAAGATATTTAATTTGAAAAGTCTATGGCTAACCATGTTCATTCTTTACATTTGTTATTTAGAAAAAAATACCACAAATTAGAAATTCACATGCTGTTTTTATCCAGTGTTACACATATCAACATCAATTATTTCCTGAGAGGGACCTAATTGGCAGGTTGAATCATGTGATACTAGAAATTCAGCCATGAATTGCATTTGTGCCATGATGTGTGTGGAAATCTGCGACTTCCCACTTCATGACCTTTGAGGATGGTATCTGGAAAGTCAGGGTGCATTGTTCTGAGGTGCACCTGTAGTTACTGTTTCCATAGTGGTGTTCCCTGAACGGATCTCATCCTGAGGCTGGGATTGTTACTCAGGTCCCCTCCTCTCCCTACCTCCTTTCCCTCTGACCCTTCTCCAGTGTCCCAGCTGGAAATACTAGCCCCTCACCAACTACTATTCTCACCCCATCACCCTCCACAGTTCTGGCCCTCAGCCTACCCCTTAATCGTACATGACTCTGTAGTCATTCATGGTTCTAGTCCTGATTTCTGAACCAAAGCCCATGCCTGTTCCTGAATAAGGACATTACTGTTGACCATGGCATCTTCCCTGTAATCCTGCCCCCTAGTTCTGAGTATACCTGATACTTAGCTTTGCATCTCATTGAATTTAAGAGCAGGGAGGTTATGCTGCAACTGTACAGGGTACTGGTGAGGCCACACCTGGAATACTGCGTGCAGGTCTAGTCACTTTTTTGAGGAAAGATGTACTGGCTTTGGAGGTGGTGCAGAGGAGGTTCACCAGGTTGATTCCGGAGATGAGGGGGTTAGTCTATGAGGAGAGATTGAGTCGTCTGGGACTATACTTGTTGGATTTGAGAAGAATGAGAGGGGATCTTATAGAAACATATAAAATTATGAAAGGGATAGATAAGATAGAGGCAGGAAGGTTGTCTCCACTGGTAGGTGAGACTAGAACTAGGGGACATAGAGGGAGTAGATTTAGGACGGAGATGAGGAGAGACTGCTTTTCCCAGAGAGCAGTGAATCTGTGGAATTCTCTGCCCAGGGAGGCAGTGGAGGCTACCTCATTAAATATATCTAAGACACAGTTAGATAGATTTTTGCATAGTAGGGGAATTAAGGGTTATGGGGTAAAGGCAGGTAGGTGGAGATGAGTCCATGGCCAGATCAGCCATGATCTTATTAAATGGCGGAGCAGGCTTGACGGGCCGGATGGCCTCCTCCTGCTCCTATTTCTGATGTTCCTATGTCCAGTGGCACAGCACACAAAAGTGTGTTAGGGCCATTCAGTAGACTTAAAGCCTTGAAGCTCAGATGAGACTAAATTTTGCACTAGACCAAAGCAGTCATCTTCCTAGCACTTGGTGATCATTTCATTTACCACCACGATGCCAATGAATTTATAGGCTTTTGAATTCTAACTCCACTGCTCCCATTATCAGATTTGTGTTGTGCTCACTTTACAACTATACAGCAGCAGGTCAAGGTCCATTTTAGGAGGACTACTTTAATATTATAGGTATCCACATTAAAATAGGGAGCTTAATGCACATGTGAGGTTCCCTTTGCAAAATTCATTTGCAACTGATAACAGAATGCATCACGCATGATGCAGCTGGATTCTTCAAATCCTTGATGAGATTATGGGAAGTAATCAATGAAAATGTTAATTTAAATTTTTTTATTCATCAAGATAAGAAAAGCAGGATAATTAATCTATTTGCTCAGGGAATCATAAGGTTGACTGATGAATTAAGGAGGGAATTGAGGTTTCAGTAACTGTTACTGCCTCCCACATTGTTAAATGGCTGGCAGAGGTTTTCTCCCTGATCTGTGCAAACTCATGACCTGAGTAGTGTCAGAACTGGATAAATGGAACATGATGCAAGATCCAGCTTTGTTATTGGGCTTTAATCCCATGAGAACTTGTATCATTTTAAAAAGAACAATGCAGTTACTTTACAGTCTCCTCAGAATAATAGGGATAAAAATTGGTTATTTTCAAACTGAAATTACAATTATCTACTTTATTTTCATTACATTTACAATTTATGGAGGAATGGAGGTCCATTTAATACTTTTGAATGCATTTGATAATGTTATTGCTGCTAATATCATGGCAAATTTTAAAAGAATCAGTGAAATTGCATCATAGTCAAGGATTTTACGACCATTCCTGCTGGTCTAAAGATGCCTTCAGGCCTGCCATTATCTATCTATCTATCTATCTATCTATCTATCTATCTATCTATCTATCTATCTATCTATCTATCTATCTATCATCTATCTATCTATCTATCTATCTATCTATCTATCTATCTATCTATCTATCTATCTATCTATCATGGTTTGTCTGGGGACCTAGTTACATTTCCCATGCTAAATAAAATGTCTCCAAATTGACGAAATCATTGTCAGTTCAACATAACTTTGTGTTCTAGGTGGCTCATATCAGTCGTCAAATTATAGCGACTGATGGAGGGAATCGGAGCAGCAGTGTGGAACTAACTGTTATTATCACCAATATACATAACCAGCCCCCTCAGTGGGAGCAAGAAGAATATCGGATAACAATCCCAGAGAACACGACTCGAGACTTGAGGGTTGTGGTATGTAATCCATGTCAAGTTATTTGATTTAGTAAGATTGGTATTGGTATTGGTATTGGTTTATTATTGTCACTTGTACCGAGGTACAGTGAAAAACTTGTCTCACAAAACGATCATACAGGTCAATTCATTACACAGTGCAGTTACATTGAGTTAGTACAGAGTGCATTGATGTAGTACAGGTAAAAACAATAACAGTACAGAGTAAAGTGTCACAGCTACAGAGAAAGTGCAGTGCAATAAGGTGCAAGGTCACAACAAGGTAGATCGTGAGGTCAGAGTCCATCTCGTTGTATAAGGGAACCATTCAATTGTCTTATCGCAGTGGGGTAGAAGCTGTCCTTAAGTCTGGTGGTACGTGCCCTCAGGCTCCTGTATCTTCTACCCAATGGAAGAGGAGAGAAGAGAGAATGACCCGGGTGGGTGGGGTCTTTGATTATGCTGGCTGCTTCACCAAAACAATGAGAGGTAAAGACAGAGTCCAAGGAGGGGAGGCTGGTGTCCGTGATGCGCTGGGCTGTGTCCACAACTCTCTGCAGCTTCTTGCAGTCCAGGGCAGAGCAGTTGCCGTACCAAGCCGTGATACATCCTGATAGGATGCTTTCTATGGTGCATCAGTAAAAGTTGGTGAGAGTCAAAAGGGACAAACCAAATTTCTTTAGCCTCCTGAAGAAGTAGAGGCGCTAGTGAGCTTTCTTGGCCATGGCATCTACATGATTTGACCAGGACAGGCTGTTGGTGATGTTCACTCCCAGGAACTTGAAGCTTTCAACCCTCTTGACCTCAGCATCATTGAGGTAGACGGGTGCATGTACACCGCCCCCTTTCCTGAAGTCAATGATCAGTTCTTTTGTTTTGTTGACTTTGAGGGAAAGGTTGTTGTCATGACACCATTCCACTAAGCTCTCTATCTCCTTCCTGTACTCCGACTCATCGCTGTTTGAGATACGGCCTACAGCGGTGGTATCATCTGCAAACTTGTAGATGGAGTTAGAGCAGAATCTGGCCACACAGTCGTGAGTGTATAGGGAGTAGAGTAGAAGGCTGAGGATGCAGCCTTGTGGGGCACCAGTGTTGAGAATTATCGTGCCGGAGGAATTGCTGCCTATCCTCACTGATTGCGGTCTCTTTGTTAGAAAGTCAAGGATCCAGTTACAGAGGGAGGTGTTGAGTCCTAGGTCTCGGAGTTTGGTGACAAGCTTGCTTGGAATCATTGTATTGAAGGCAAGACTTGCAAGAATTGGTTTATTAGGGCCAATGACAAATTTTCAGTCAAAAAAAATCTCATAACTGAAATACACTGCATTCTGAGTTTTAATAAAAGGTGGGCTATATTTTCTAAACTATGTTAATTAACCCTCCAACTTCTGTCCTGGCTGAGACTGACACCAATGAGGGATCAAATCCAGTCACCTCCTATGTTTTACCAAGGTCTTGACATCTATGATATGAATAAATTATTCATTGAAATGTAGTTGTAATTCTAACAATGCAGTCTTCAATGAATAGTGCAGGACAACTGTAACAGACATTTTATAATGACCAGCTGAAAGTTTCTCCAATGAAATGAACCGTTGCTTCAGTGCTTGCCATCATCTGCATTACTTCATAATTGGCTCCATTCCTCCGTCTGACCTGTGGTTGAATCAGACTATTTATAATCCTGACACCCTACTTGACTGAGCTCTACTTCTAACACCATATCAAATGGTCTGTGGTACCAAGGTTGCCAGTTTCTGTCTCCTAGCATCGTCCACATCCACTCTGTCTTTAATCATCCATGTTTTCAAATCATTCAATGGAAGTACGTGCCCCATCCCACCAACTCTCCCCCACCACATCACACTTGCATGCCTTCCCCCCCCCCCCCCCCCACCAGCCTACCAATCCCTGCCTCCTACTCCCAACCTATGTAACTGTATCAACTTTACAACCTTTACAAAGGAAGCAGGAAGGAAACTGGGAATCAGAAGGGCTAAAAGGGACCATGAAATGTCCTTGGTGAGTAGGATTAGGGAAAATCCCAAGGTATTTTTTGCATACATTAAAAATAAAAGGATACAAAGGGAAAGGGTAGGACCACTCAAGGATAAAGGGGGGAATTTATGCCTGGAGCCAGAGGGAGTGGGTGAGGTACTAAATTGGTATTGGTTTATTGTTGTCACTTGGACCGAGGTACAGTGAAAAACTTGTCTTGCACACCGATCATACAGGTCAATTCATTACACAGTGAAGTTACATTGAGTTAGTACAGTGTGCATTGATGTAGTACAGGTAAAAACAATAACAGTACAGAGTAAAGTGTCACAGCTACAGAGAAAGTGCAGTGCAATAAGGTGCACGGTCACAACAAGGTAGATCGTGAGGTCAGAGTCCATCTCATCGTATAAGGGAACTGTTCAATAGCCTTATCACAGTGGGGTAGAAGCTGTCCTTATGTCTGGTGGTATGTGCCCTTAGGATCCTGTATCTTCTACCTGATGGAAGAGGAGAGAAGAGAGAATGACCTGGGTGGGTGGGGTCTTTGATTGTGCCGGCTGCTTCACCAAGACAATGAGAGGTAAAGACAGAGTCCAAGGAGGGGAGGCTGGTTCCTGTGATGCACTGGGCTGTGTCCACAACTCTCTGCAGTTTCTTGCAGTCCTGAGCAGATCAGTTGCCATACCAAGCTGTGATGCATCCAGATAGGATGCTTTCTATGGTGCATCGGTAAAAGTTGGTGAGTGTCAAAGGGGACATTCTGAATTTCTTTAGCCTCCTGAGGAAGTAAAGGCGCTGATGAGCTTTCTTGGCCATGGCATCTACGTGATTTGACCAGGACAGGCTATTGGTGATATTCACTCCCAGGAACTTGAAGCTCTCGACCCTCTCGACCTCAGCACCGTTGATGTAGGTGGGTGCATATACACCGCCCCCTTTCCTGAAGTCAACAACCAGCTCTTGACATCAGTACAGGAAGTCCCCAGGTTACGAACGAGTTCCATTTTTGAGACTGCTCGTAACCCGATTTTGTATGTAACTCAGAACAGTGTCCGCGCATGCGCACTTGGGCCGGGGATCGCGGCTGCACATGACCCCAGCTGCACATATGCACTTGGCCCAGTGTTGGGCCAAAGAAGGTGTACCGCCACCGTGGTAGGATCGGGGGCCGGGCTTGCTTACGAACCGACGACGAAGGTTCGTAAGTCGGGCGTTCGTAAGTCAGGGACTTCCTGTATTCACCAAGGAGAAGGACATGGATAATAGTGAGATGACGGAGGGGTACGCTGATATTCTAGGGCATGTTTAAATCAAGAAGGAGGAGTTGTTGGGTCTCCCGAAGAACATTAAGGTGAATATGTCCCCAGGGCCTGATGAGATCTATCGCAGGTCATTGAAGGAGGCAAGAGAGGAGATCGCTGGGGCCTTGATTTTTGTATCCTCTTTAGCTACAGGTCAAGTCCCAGGGGAGTGGAGAATAGCCAGTTTTGTTCTTTTGTTTAAGAACAGCAATAGGGATAATGCAGCAAATGATAGGCCAGTGAGCCTTCCATCAGTGGTAGGGAAATTATTGGAGAAGATTCTTAGGGATAGGGTTTACTCACATTTGGAAAAGCATGGGCTTTTAAGGGAAAATCAGCATAGCTTTGTACTGAGAAGGTCATGATACACAAATTTGAATGAGTTTTTTGAGGAGGTGACAATGATTGATGAGGGTAGGGCAGTGAGTGTTATCTGTGCGAACTTTAATAAAGATTTGGACAAGATTCCTCATGGTAGGCTGATCCAAAAGGTTAAAGACGTATGAGACCCATGGGGATTTAGTAGAATGGATTAAAAATTGTCTTGGCCATCGACAAGGTAAGATATCTTTATTAGTCACATGTACATCGAAACACACAGTGAAATGCATCTTTTTGTGTAGAGTGTTCTGGGGGCAGCCTGCAAGTGTCGCCACACTTCCGGTGCCAACATAGCATGCCCACAATGTCCTAACTTGTACATCTTTGGAATGTGGGAGGAAACCGGAGCACCCGGAGGAAACCCACGCAGACACAGGGAGAACATACAAACTCCTTACAAACAGCAGCCGGAATTAAACCCGGGTCACTGGCGCTCGTCACAAACCAGCAACAAAAGAAACACACTGAGCATGATTCAGTGTTAAAAACTATTTTATTAATCACTACTTATGATAATACGTAAAATAAGAGTAAAAATGTTAGTATGTTAGAATTCAAAAATGTTAAACCTTGAACGTTAACCCCAAAACTAAACTCGTCGTGTGTGTGTGTGACAAAGTCCAAAACTCCCAGTTCCGGAATGGTTCTTAAAGTTCAGTTCTGCAAGCCATAAGGTGAAACATGAGCAAGGGCTTCTTCAACAACCACCGTTGTCTGAAGATAAGACGTAGACGTAGAGAAACATAGAGAGAGTAAATACGAAATCCAAATGTTCCACGATGGAACCCCAAACGACACTCCAGTGTTTACTCGGTAGTGACTTCCTCACCCCGAAAAGCATCCGAACCGTGGTCGTCCACACACAAAAACCTGTTTCCTTCTACAGGTCAGCAACAAAGTGAACTCCACCGGATTACTTCCAACTTCCATACATGGATTTCAGTGGCAAACACAGTTATTGTTTCTCATCCATCGATAGAGAAAACAAGCAGGCTGGTGTCTCTCTCCCTTCTCTCTCTCTCTCTTCTTCTTCTGACTTCTTCAACAACGTCATTACGTCCTTTATCTTCTATTGACGTAAGCACGCCCCACACACACATACACACACACTCTCTATCTTAAAGGGACTTTCACTGAGTGCGTAACACGCTGTAATAGCGTTACGCTAACTGCTACACTACCATGACTGTTTTAGAGCAGAAGTTTTCAACCTGTGGTCTGCAGACCCCTGCGGGTCCGCGGCGGGTTGCCAGGGGGTCCGTAAGCAAGCCAAGAAAAAATGGAAAAGCGACCTGTTACAAAGACATAGCTTACTTGCTTGCTCCAGTTTTCCACTATTCAGAAAATCGGCAATATCTATTCTATGTTATAGGCGACAACCTTAGAGACTTTAAACGGTGTCCCCTTCTGGTAAGCTGCCGCTTAATATTTGATTTGTGTCGTCAGAGTAGTCAGTAGTGTTCACTACTCACTACTATTCTGTGTTAGCGAGACTGAGTGACGTTGTTGGTGTGCCTTAATATTGCTTACTTACCGTGCATTTACGCCACAGTGACGTCACTGTTAAACAAAAAGTGCGCAAGCGTGTAAATTTTAGATTTTTTTGATAATTTTGTTTATCAGTAATAGTAATTAAACTGTCCAGCGTGTATTGCTGAGTGTGAAGAAATTTCTGAAGAGAAAAGCTGACCAGAAACGGGAAGATTCTGATGACGAAGGGGATAAGGGTGACCAAAAGAGAAAAAAACGCAAGTACGATCCAGAATACATTTCATATGGCTTCATCGCAGTAGGGACAAATGTGGACCAACCTCTCTGTGTTGTGCGTTTGCAAACACTGTCCAACGATGCAATGAAACCAGCGAAATTGAAGCGCCATTTAACAACAGTGCATCCAGATATTGCCAGTAAACCGAAGGAATATTTTGAGCGGCAAAAGGAGCTGTACCTTGAGCAGAAAGGCAAAACGACAGCCTGCGCCACTGTAAATGAGAAGGCTCTTCGCGCATCATATTTGGTAGATTTATGAATAGCACGTTCCAGAAAGCCTCACACAATTGGAGAAGAGCTTATACTGCCTGCCCCAGTAGATATGTGCGAAGTTGTACTGGGAAAAGAATCCAGTCAAAAACTGAAAGCCATTCCACTGTCTGATAACACAGTAAGCAGAAGAATTGGCGATATGGCGGAAGATATACAGAGCCAGCTGATAGCACGTCTTCAGCAAGTCAGATTTGTGATTCAGCTCGACGAAAGTACTTATGTTGCCAGTGCTGCGCAGTTGTTGGTTTATGTTCGATATTGCTGGGAAGGAGAGGCTTTGGAAGATTTTTTGTTTTACAAGGCGCTCCCAGGGTTTACAACCGGTGAAGAACTTTTCCCTGTGCTTGACTCTTTTTTTGTACAATCGACATTGGCGTGGACACAGTGTATTGGAGTATGCACGGATGGTGCTGCCGCAATGACGGGACAGAAGTTGGGTCTAGTCGCACAAGTGAAAGATGTAGCTCCACATGTAGCAGCAACCCACTGCATGATTCACCGTGAGGCTTTGGCTGCAAAGGATATGGATGAAAATCTTGCGGATGTGTTTTCCACATGCATTAAAATCATTAACTTTATCAAAGCCAGGCTGCTCAATCATCGTTTGTTTGAAAGCATATGCCGTGAAATGGAAGCCGAGCATAAGCGTTTGTTGCTACATACAGAAGTCAGATGGCTGTCACGAGGCCGCGTTGTGCAGCGTGTATATGAATTGCAAGATGAACTGCTCACTTTTCTAAATGAGCATAACGGATCATTGGCACAGTTCTTGACAGATGAGACGTGGGTTGCCAGGTTAGCTTATCTTGCAGATATTTTCAACATTTTGAACAGCTTAAATCTATCATTGCAAGGACCTGGCTCAAATGTTCTGAAAACGCATGACAAAATCAATGCCTTCCAGAAAAATCTCCGTATCTGGAAGGGAAGATACGAGCAAGGCGTCTATGATATGTTTCCGTTGCTGGCTGACTTTCTGACAATGAACGAGACTAAGACAGAGGCCATTGCGAGCACTGTTTTGAACCATATTCAACAGATGTCACATTATTTCCATGAGTATTTTGGCGACGATGACACGAGCATGTTTGATTGGATTTGAAATCTGTTTGAATGCATGCTTACTGATTTAACTGGATGTGAACAAGAAGAATTGGCTGAACTGTCATCTGACAGGACTTTGCACTTTGCTGTCGTTCTGGATAACATGTTCCCAGGAGTATCCGCTGCTGTCCGGCAAAGCCATCAATGTTCTGTTACCATTTGCAACCACTCACTTGTGCGAAATAGCATTTTCTGCAGTCACTGCCATTGAAAACCAAATACAGATCAGGACTGAATATTGAGGATGACATACCCGTACGTTTGTCACACATACCACCACGTTTGGACAAACTCTGCAGTGCAAAACAGGCACAACCTTCACATTGAACTGAACACTGAAAGGCACCGCTGGTAATTATCGGTGATTGAAATGGTCACTATTTCAATAGGGCCTATGTGCAGTAATTTAAGTTTTGTACGCATGAATTATCGATTGTTTGATTTTGTGGGCTTTGGGGGTCTGCCATCTAACAAGGACGTGTTCTGGGGGGCCACAGCATGAAAAAGGTTGAAAACCACTGCTTTAGAGGACAGAGGGTTGTTGTGTCAGGGTGTCATCCTGACCGGAGGTCTGTGACCAGTGGTGTTCCACGGGGATCAGTGCCGGGACCCCTGTTGTTTGGATGAAAACATAAGTGGGCTATTAGTAAGTTTGCAGAAGATACAAAAATTGGTAGCATTGTGAACAGTGACAAGGGTTGTCAAAGGGTACAACAGAATAAAGATCAGTGGGTAAAGAATTGGCAGATGAAGTTTAATTCAGACAAGTGTGAGGTATTGCACTTTGGAAGGTTAAATGTATGCAGTAAATAGCAGGACCCTCAGGCTTATCTTGTCTGGATCTTGGGGTACAAATCCATAGCTCCCTGAAAGTGGCAACACAAGTGGATAGGGTTGCAGCTGTATAAAACCTTGGTTAGGCCACATTTGGAGTATTGTGTGCAGTTTTGGTCACTACATTATAAGAAGGACGCAGAGGCTTTGGAGAGGGTGCAAAAGAGGTTCATCAGGATGTTGCCTGGATCAGAGAGTATTAGCTATCAGGAGATGTTGGACAAACATGGATTGTTTTCTCCAGATTGTCAGAGGCTGAGAGGTGACCAGATAGGTCTTCCCCACATTACGAATGCCCAACTTATGGACACCCTGTGTGCCTGCTCGCTCTCCCATCGCACCTCTTTCTGTGATCCTCTCCCAGACACCTTTTTTCATTCCTGACCTACGAACAGTTCGGGTTATGAACTATTCTCAGGAACTGAACCCTGTTGTAACTTTGGGACAGCCTGTATATAAAACTATGAGAGGCATAGATAGGGTAGATGGTCAGAATCTTCGTTCCGGGGGAAGCTTTCAGGTGAGAGGGAGACGGTTTAAAGGAGGTTTACGAGGCAAGTTTTTACACAGTGGTGGGTGCCTGAAACGGGCTGCCAGGGGAGGTGGGGGAAACAGTTACGATAGACAGACACATGAACAGGCAGGGAATGGAGGTACACAGACCCTGTGCAGGTGGATGGGATTAAATTGGGCGTCATGCTCAGCACAGACATCATGGGCCAAGGAACCTGTTCCTGCTCTGTACTCTTCTATGTTCTGTGTTGATTAGTGACATCTATAGACCCTAATTTCAGGTAATGTTCACATCCTTGCAACCAAGAGATTTTCCATTGCTTTAGCCCACAGGGCTGAAGCTAACTTGTAATGCTAACTTCCACTTTAGTTGAAGCCCATACAAACCAGAAAATAAACTTTGTCTCTCCATGGCTTATTGACTTAATTAGTTATGGAGCTGAGATAATAACTTAAAATGCTTGAAACACTCAGCACCTTGGGCAGCCTCAGTGGGAAGAGAAACATTTAATTTTAAGTTGCAGAGAGGGTAGAGAGGTCATCAGAGGGAATCCCTCCCTCCATGCCCTCCCTACAGAACCGATCCCACCCTCCCCACCCTCCATATGGAACCAATCCCTCCCTCCCCACCCTCCCTACAACTTAAAATTAGATCGTTTTCTCTCTTTCCCAGTTCTGACAAAGGGTCTTTGACTGTTTAACTCTCCACAGATGCTTCCTGACCTGCTGAGTGTTTCCAGCATTTTCTGTTTTTTTCAGATTTCCAGCAGCTGTGTTTTGATTTTGATATGGATCAGGTTGGTACTTGGAGTCATGTTTCTTTGTTCCTTAATTAGTCATGTAGATGAGATCCCCACCATCCGGGCCGTGCCATCTTCTCACAGTTCCCATCAGGCAGGAGGTACAGAAGCCTGAAGTCCCCACACCACCAGGTTCAGGAACAGCTACTTCCCTTCAACCATTTGGTTCTTGAACCAACCGACACAACCCTAATCATTACAGTTTAGCAATGCAATGACTCCTTTGATCACTTTGCACTAAAACTGACTTTTTTTTGTTCTAATTGTGTTTTCTTGTAAATATCGTGTATAATTTATGCTTAGTTTATGTTTTTCTTGTGAATGCTGCTTATCTGATGCTCTGTGCCTGTGTTGTTGCTGCAAGTAAGTTTTTCATTGCACCCGTGCATACGTGGACTTGTGCAGATGACAATAAACTTGACTTTGACTTTGATTTTTGACCTTGAGATGTTTGGTTAGTATTTTAAGAACCTGGTCTTTTTGAAGCCAACTGCCTTCTATGTCAGGAGAAGCCCTGCATCCTGTAGCTCCAAAATGGCCTCCAGAAGACGGGACAAACCAATACTGGAAGCAGTGACCTGTTTGTTGTTGGTATGGTTTATTGTTGTCATATGCACCGAGTTACAGGGAAAAACTTCATTTTCCAAGCAATCCATACAGATCTTTCAAAAACATGAGTACTTTGAGGTAGTACAGGGGAAAAGCAGTAGCAGAATGCAGAATATAGTGATACCGTAACAGCTACAGAGAAAGTGTAGTGCAGGTAGACAATAAGGTGCAAGGGCCATGACAAGGTAGAGTGTGAGGTCAAGAGTTCATCTTGTGAGTTATCCTGAGATCAAACTCTTGCAAAATTAAACTCCAGTTTAACAGCCTTCTGTTCTTGTTTTTGACTCGGCTCAGAAACACCAATGGGTTATGATCTGTATACACAGTCAATGGTTTCTGAGCGGTGCAAACATATACACTGAAATGTTGCAAGGCTATAACAAGCGACAGTAATTCTTCCTCTATGGTGGAATAATTCTTTGGATGCTCATTAAATTTCTTTGAAAAGTAAGCTACAAGATGGTCAATATCATCAAGGTCACCCTTCTGCAACAACACAGCTCCTACAGCTTCATCACTGGCATCTACTGCTAATGAAAATGGCTTTTCAAAGTCAGGTGTTTTGAGCACAGGATGGTAGCATAAAATGGCTGTCAGCTTCTCAAATGCTTCTTGACAAGAATCTGTCCAAACAAACTTTACTCCCTTCTTCAGAAGATTAGTTAGGGGAAGAGCAATATCAGCAAAATTTTTACAAAATTTTCGGTAATATCCAACCATTCCCAAAAATCTTCTAACAGTCCTCATACCTGTGGGAATAGGGAACTCAGATATTGCTTGAACTTTTGCCTGAACAGGAGCTTGCTTGCCTTGACCTACAACATAACCAAGATACGTCACAGTGGCATGGCCAAATTCACTTTTAGCCAAGTTAACTGTAAGGTTAGCCTTGGAAAGTCTTTCAAACAACCTTTCTAACGCAGAGATGTGATCCTCCCATGTATCATTCCCAGTCACTAAGTCGTCAATGTAGGCATCTGTATGTTTTAACCCATGAATCACTGAATTAATCATTCTTTGAAATGTTGCCGGAGCATTTTTCATTCCAAATGGTAAAACATTGTATTCATACAATCCAGAAGGGGTTACAAAGGCTGAAATCTCCCTTCCTCTATCTGTTAATGGAACACACCAGTACCGTTTTAATAGGTCAATCTTTGTAAGAAATTTTGCCTTTCCCACTCTGTCTATGCAATCATCCACCCTAGGAATAGGGTAAGCATCTGACTTTGTTACAGCATTCACTTTCCTGTAATCTGTGCAAAATCTAACAGTTCCATCAGGTTTAGGTACAATAACACAGGGCGAACTCCAATTTGAAGTAGAATGTCTAATAATATCATTTTCCAACATGTATTTTATTTCCTGATCAACAAGTTTACTTTTTTCCACATTCATTCGATATGGGTGTTGTTTGATTGGTTTTGCATCCCCAACATCAACATCATGGGTAATTATCGATGTTCTGTTTGGAACATCTGGGAACAGATTTGGTCTAGGGGTATGATTCTCGCTTGGGGTGCGAGAGGTCCCGGGTTCAAATCCCGGACGAGCCCCCAATTTTGTCACAAACCAGCAACAAAAGAAACACACAGAGCATGATTTAGTGTTAAAAACTATTTTATTAATCACTACTTATGATAATACGTAAAATAAAAGTAAAAATGTTAGTATGTTAGAATTCAAGAATGTTAAACCTCGAACGTTAACCCCAAAACTAAACTCGTCGTGTGTGTGTATGTGTGTGTGGGGCATGCTTACGTCAATAGAAGATAAAGGACGTAATGACGTTGTTGAAGAAGTCAGAAGAAGAAGAAGAAGAAGGAGAGTGAAAGAGAAGGGAGAGAGACACCAGCCTGCTTGTTTTCTCTATCGATGGATGAGAAACAATAACTGTGTTTGCCACTGAAATCCATGTATGGAAGTTGGAAGTAATCCGGTGGAGTTCACTTTGTTGCTGACCTGTAGAAGGAAACAGGTATTTGTATGTGGACAACCACGGTTCGGATGCTTTTCGGGGTGAGGAAGTCACTACCGAGTAAACACTGGAGTGTCGTTTGGGGTCCATCGTGGAACATTTGGATTTCGTATGTACTCTCTCTATGTTTTTCTACATCTACATCTTATCTTCAGACAACAGTGGTTGTTGAAGAAGCCCTTGCTCATGTTTCACCTTATGGCTTGTGGAACTGAACTTTAAGAACCATTCCGGAACTTGGAGTTTTGGACTTTGCCACCCACACACACGAAGAGTTTAGTTTTGGGGTTAACGTTCGAGGTTTAACATTCTTGAATTCTAACATACTAACATTTTTACTTTTATTTTACGTATTATCATAAGTAGTGATTAATAAAATAGTTTTTAACACTAAATCATGCTCTGTGTGTTTCTTTTGTTGCTGGTTTGTGACAATCTTGAACTTACCAAAATCTTTTCTGACTCATGTACTCTGTGCAGAAGGCAGACCTACTGCCCTTCATATCTTAATGTGTTTCTCTTAGTTGGTCATGTTAAGGGTGGCCTGAAAAAACTACCTTTCCAAAAACTGTTAGCTCCTTTGTGAGTATTTCTGGCTTACTCTTGACACCTGCAACCAAAATAGGTGTGAAATGGAAAACAGACATTTCTTCTTCAGATGCAGTGAATGAAAATCCAACTTACCCAGGACTGTGTTGGCCCACCCCTAGTGGCTGGCTGCAAAACAGCACTTTCAGATACCACATGGCTCTTACATGGGGAATTCTTGAGAATAAGTAAACAGATCAGTACATGTGAGTTTCCAATTTGCAGTATTGTGTTTAGGACATCCTCCTATCATATTAATCCTTTGATTTCATCCACAACTTTTTTCTACCTTATTTTTATAATTTCGAGCATACCTTTTCCATTTCCCTGAAGCTTTAAGTATGGCCTCATAAACATTCTTCACCTTCACTGTTTTTTTTCATAATGTTGCCCTGACTTCGATCTTCACTTCTCAACCCCAAAACTGTGGAAGCATTTTATTCCTTTTCAAATGTCCCTCCTGCAAATTTCAAACAATTAAAACCCAAGTCTGACTTCTGGTCAAGGCTGCTTGATTTAACTTCCCTCTCAATCTTGACAGTTCTTAGTGACACTTTGTATGTCGGAATTTGGATCTCCACCCAGGCCTCCCATCAAATCTTCTAAAACTTCCAAAACTTGAATGTTTTGTGGGACTGGACTTGATTCGTGAACACACGTTTCTTGTTTTAGGTTCCTCTTATGTTACAATCTGAAACTTGGCAAAGGATCAAAGTGTTAACTTGGAATTCTAGGTATAAGACTCAGCCGACGTGTTCTTGGTGTTCCAGCAAAACTCCCTTTTGTTGTTCAGCTTAGGTCACATCCTGTTTCTCCAGAAATATTTTTCTTTTGCCCAGTATTTAATTTCTGGAGTTACAATCAATATTCTCAGGCTATGATTCTGATTTAGCTTTGGCTTTCTTTGTGATCTACAGAAGGATTTTGCCTGTAGTTTTTGTCTGTAACAAAGGCATGTGATTGTAAAATTTTAGCTGCCTTGAACCGAAAGAAACAAAAGTAAAACACAATTTTATTTGAAGCTCCTGTTTCCCTGTTGCTAACATTACCTTCCCCACAAATCTGCTGTATCTCTTGCAAGTACCCATCCTTTATCTGTGAGCCAAGAGAGTAATTATCAGCAGGCTATCTGGGCAATCCCAAATCCAATCTAACCTTAAACTCATCCAATTTTTTATGTGCATTTTCCAGCAGGAGATACTTGACAGCAACAGAAATGTAGACCTATGTGAAATATTCTTCCAACTGAGTTATTTGAAAAGCTTGATTAACGTTTTAGTCAGTTTGGAAATAAAGTGCATTAAGAATAATAAATTCATGCAATCAAATAATGTAACACAGTGGGAAAATAATACAATAAAGAATTCTGGTGTATAAATCCGAACAGCACCCTACAGCTATAAAAAGCAGATGAGTACTTCAATCATTAAGCTATATAAATAAAGCTATCATATCCCCTGAATAAAAACAAGAGGAACGGAATAAAGAGAAATAACTGCAGGTTCATGCCCTAACTTAAGTGCTAGAACATAAGCTCTTAAAAATCCCAAGTGGTAATGCTGATTGGAGAACCATTTGCATTAATGTATTTTCAATTTCATTTTCTGCTTTCCCTTCCATTTGGAGTAACGTTGATGTCTGATTACAAACCAACAGCCTGGTTTACATTCTCCTGATTTCCTTTAATCTCAATGGAGGTTTAGTTCCATTTTGCACCACCTCACACTGTCTGTACTGAGTTTGGGAGCAATTTACCTAAATACTGGCATGGAATGTAACAGTGTGCGTATAATGAACTCTGACAGGATTGGAAGACCTTTCTTGCATTTATTGTATAAATTCATATATTAGGTGTTTTTCCTCTTGGTAAGAAACTCTTTGTTCTTTTTAGAATTAGTGTCCAGAAATGCAGTTATATAACTCCTTTTTTTTAAGATTAGACCACTGAAAATAAGCTCTTTTCCAGAATGAAAAAACAGTAAAAGAATCTTTTTGGGGCCATTTTGTATCATTCTGAACATTCAACCTCACTTTTTCTCATCTACACATTGAGTTATCCCTTCTCCCACTTACCACATATGTAGACCACATATGATGTGTTGTCTGCTTAGAAAAGCTGTTTCCAATTGACTTTAAGTTCCTGGTTGTGGCTGATCTTTCTCCTCCATTTTTTGAGTGGACCCTGGATCCCATATGTCATAGTGCTTTGAGAAATCAGGATTCCTTGTTGAATTTGGGGGATGCTTCCATTCAGGAATACAAAATACCGAAGATTTTGCTTCAGAAGGTATAATGCCTTTATTTTCAGAATTACCTCCTTGAAGGATTCACCTATACAAAGTGTATTTTACTAAATAGTGGTTTAAACTGCATTTTAAAATTACAATTACTGTATTTTCTTAATGACCAACTAAATATGTGAGTGAGTGCAGGCTCATTAATCTGCATAAAATTAGTTTTTAACATATAAAATATTCCTTGTTAAAACTAATGAGGTGCTTAGGGTGCTTGATGAATCTAATTAGGCAGTATCATGGCTGCATTTTAAATTAATCTTTCATGGCACATATAAAGGTCAGAGTGCATCATGAAACTCCCAAAAGTGAAGAGGAGCGTGAGGAAATAGTGAACAGATTATTTACTAACCCAAAGCAAAGTTAGACTGTAATTGTTAATATGCAGATAGGTTTCCAATATATTTTCATGCTTTTGCAATGACTGTAATTTTTCATTGTGAACATAACTAAAGGAGTCACAGTTTGGGTTTACATACATCATCAAAGATCTGTAAGCCTAATTAAAAAATAAAATGGAACTTCATACCTTTCTCTGATTGCCCTTTCCTCTATTCTTCCCCTGAAGGCTCAGACTAGGTTGACCAACAGGTAAGGCCATCCTCACTGTCCCTCTGACTCTTCCACATTTGTGAGACTAGATAACAAATGATAGTTGGCTCTTGTCCTGCTTGGGCACCTCAGCAAACATGTTTATTCCCTTACCTGATTCTTCCAGCTCTATAGAGGGACAATGCCTAGTCCCAGTGAACCTGTAAGATGCTGAGAAAGTATGAATAATGTATAACCTCTGCTCTTCAATTCCCAAAATTATTGACATTACATGTATTTTTAGTTTATGGAGAATAAGGAAGATAAAATTTTTCTTCCAATTGTAAACACATCTGGTAGTAATTACAATAATTTCAATGTTCACGTTTTATCTTTTACGACTGTAGACCATCAAGGCCACGTCTCCTCTTGGGGATCCAAGAGTTACATACAACCTAGAGGAAGGACAGGTTCCTGAAACAAATATGCCTGTCCGGTTCTACCTGAAACCCAATCGTGCAAATGGATCTGCCTCAATTTTAGTAGCAGAACCATTGGATTTTGAAGGGACAAAGTTCTTCACACTTCGGGTCAGGGCTCAGAATGTGGCTGCAGTGCCATTAGCTTCCTTCACCACCATCTACATAAATGTGACAGGTATGTTTGGGAAATTTCAAGTACAGATGCACTAACTCCTCGACACTACAAATCTCCCCTTCCATTCCTGAGATACTTAAAAAATGCAACTCCAGTTACGAGAAGATTAGTGATTAAAACTATTGGATGTAAGAGGAATACAGTCTATAACATGGCAGACTTGATCACAAAGTGTTCTGTACTTTCCTTTAAAATGATTTTCTTTTGCTCATTTTCAATCATTTTACAATTATTTCTTGAAAAAAAGTACAATAAATTAATAATGAGATTGGGCCTTTAACTGCGCTTGGTGATACATGATGAAGAACCTTCTCCTTACTGTTCAATTTTTCAGATGTGAATGACAACGTTCCTTTTTTTACTTCATCAACATACGAGGCGACAGTCCCAGAAGGGGCTGCAGTTGGCATGTCAGTCGTGCAGGTATCAGCAACTGACCTGGATTCTGGTAGACATGGAAAGGTGAGAAATTGTCTTGGGTATGCTGTGGTTCTCCAAGTATATCCATTTATATTGAGCTCATTTCCATGACTTTTGAAGCATTTTGGATCATCCTGAATTTTACCTGAAGTTTCATTGATAGTCGGTAATTGGTTTATTATTGTCACATGTGAAAAGCTTTTGTTTGCATGTCATCCACACAGATCGTTCCATATATAAGTACATTGAAATGGTACAAACAGAATAAAAGAAAATGCAGAATATCGTATTACAGTTACAGAGAAAGTGCAGTGCAGTGCATTATTATTTCTCACTTAATGCACGTTTATGGACCTGGGCAGTAAGGACACGTTGCAGTTGACAGAGAAATACAAGAATTGTAGTCAAAATAAAACAGAAAATGCTGGAAACACTCAGCAGATCAGGCAGCATCTGTGGAAAGAGAATAAGAGTTAATGTTTCAGATCCAAGACCCTTTGTCAGAACTGGGAAAGAAAGAAAACAAGTTAATCTTCAGTTGGAGAGAGGGCAGACGAGGGAGGGACAGGAGAAAGGGTATACAGCATTATAGATACACTTTTGCTAAATTATTCAAACATCATTAGACTCTTTGCCTTAAAGTCAACAACTTCACCTATTTTAGATTCGCCAAACTTGAAGGAAGGTCATACTGTAGTTAAAAAGTTTGAGGGTCTCGCTGGAGTCCACCAGTACCAAGGGCAGCTAGTACCACGGTGTAGAGATTGCTTTGCTTTAAGGCTGTTTTAATATTGATCTTTGTGATGCAGCTCCTGATGTGTGGGTATCACACAGCCAGTAGTTACCTCAGAGTGAATTGCAAAGGTCAGCTGCAGGGCGATCTGTTGCAAAACGTTACTCAGAAAGGCTGAAACAGTCAAAGACCATTGTCAGAACTGGGAAGGAGAGAAAACGAGCTAGTCTTAATTTGGTATTAGTATTGGTATTGGTATTGGTTTATTATTGTCACTTGGACCAAGGTACAGTGAAAAACTTGTCTCACAAACCGGTCATACAGATCAATTCATTACACAGTGCAGTTACATTGAGTTAGTACAGAGTGCATTGATGTAGTACAGGTAAAAACAATAACAGTACAGAGTAAAGTGTCACAGCTACAGAGAAAGTGCAGTGCAATAAGGTGCAAGGTCACAACAAGGTAGATCGTGAGGTCATAGTCCATCTCATCATATAAGGGAACTGTTCAATAGCCTTATCACAGTGGGGTAGAAGCTGTCAAGTCTGGTGGTACGTGCCCTCAGGCTCCTGTATCTTCTACCTGATGGAAGAGGGGAGAAGAGAGAATGACCCGGGTGGGTGGGGTCTTTGATTATGCCGGCTGCTACACCAAGACAACGAGAGGTAAAGACAGAGTCCAAGGAGGGGAGGCTGGTGTCCGTGATGCGCTGGGCTGTGTCCACAACTCTCTGCAGTTTCTTGTGGTCCTGGGCAGAACAGTTGACGTACCAAGCCGTGATACATCCAAATAGGATGCTTTCTGTGGTGCATCGATAAAAGTTGGTGAGAGTCAAAGGGGACAAACCAAATTTCTTTAGCCTCCTGAGGAAATAGAGGCGCTGGTGAGCTTTCTTGGCCATGGCATCTACGTGGTTGGACCAGGACAGGCTGTTGGTGATGTTCACTCCAAGGAACTTGAAGCTCTCAACCCTCTCGACCTCAGCACCATTGATGTAGACAGGTGCATGTACACCACCCCCCTTCCTGAAGTCAATGACCAGCTCTTTTGTAGAAAATTTGTAGAAAAGGGTGGGGAGGGAGGGATCGGTTCTGTAGAGAGAGTGGGGAGGGAGGGATTGGTTCTGTAGAGAGAGTGGGGAGGGAGGGATCGGTTCCGTAGAGAGAGCTCTGGCTCCCACACTACATTCCCACTCACCTGGCCCAGTTCTGATTAATGACAACTAATCTTGTCCTTTCATATACAGAAGATCTTACAATCTGTTCTTACATTTCTTGCTAGCTCAGCAAATCTAATGATTTTACTTTGGGATTTGCATTAATTGTCCACAAATCAGGCAGCGAGGCCTACTACTCACTGGCATCCCAGTTAGAAAATGTGTCATCAATAAAAAATTCATCTGACAGGCCCATGACCAAAAACTGTGGTTCAAGGCAGTTGAACGAGTTGCAGTATGCTTTGTTACATAAGGTTGTAGTATTTCAACTTGATCACAGTTTGTTTTTCTGCGAAATCTGGAACCCAATTTCCTCTAATATGGTACTTGAAAAGAAACAATTATATTGGGAGTACAGTTGGACCCGAGCCTTCTATTGCTAAAACTGCAGTTGTGCCAATTGTATTAGACCAAACTTTAGATTGTACCCAACAACTAAATGATATTCCAGAAAGTGTCGACCACCACACAGATACCAACAGCATCACTAACATGTAGAGGTGAGTTTGCAGAGAGAAATGGAAGTCATAAGCAATGAATTCAAGGTCTTAGAAAAGTGAGAAGCAGCTCAAATACATCAAAAATCACCGTTCAGGCTTTGCTGATCAGTCAGGACAACCCATTACACTGTTGCCTTGGCCCAAAGGCAGACTCTTTGGCTTCTGTCTAATCTATTGCTCCCCAGAATGCTTGACAGCTTTGCCTGTTTCATGACTATTTCATTTTGTGGCTTTGTTATATAGCTGTGGAAAAATGAACAGTTACAAAGGTAAATGTGAATAAATGTAACTGCTTTCCAAAGGTCCAAGTGCTTGAATTATGCTGATTTTCACAAAGATTTGATATACAGTGTAAATTACAGTACAATGGCTCCAGTTAGGCCATTTCATGATGACAGAAGTGAACAACAAAATGGCCACTGCAATCCTGACAGAGAAAGCACAATTTGATGTACAATGCACTTAGTCAACCTTATTTGGGTCATGTATTGTGTTGAGATAGTAGTGTTCAGACAAATGGTGCAAAGATTGCAAATATTATTGAGCAAATGTCTTAACTACATCCCAGGAGTAACAGAACCTAGAGGGATGTAATGATTGCTCTAAAATCTCTAACTGAATGTGCTCTGAATAATTGGATTTGCCAGCGTGCAGAAGGGATGGTAAAAAAAGTGTCCAATCAGATCTATGTATGCCTCTGGTCAAATCTAAATGAAACAAAGCCTTGTTCTTAACTCCCAATGTGCAGACAGCACTATGCCATCTCAATTCTAAAATAGCACCACAGGAAGGCTTCCAGGAATGGTACATGTGAACATTTCTTCAATACTTGCCAGCTGTCTCAGGGAAATAAAATCAATTTAAACTGAGGTGTTGATTTTATATTACAGATTTTATTTTACATACTGAAGTAACTGCAGCAATTTGTTCCACTTAACTTGATGTAATTTTATGGAACTTACAGAGAGATGAGAAGCCACAATTTGGCAAAGTTGTGAGGTGGATTACAGCGTTATGCCTTCATCAGAAAACAAACTGCAGGAGGAACTCAGCGGGTCGGGCAGCATCTGTGGAGGGAAATGGACAGTCGACGTTTCGGATCGACACCCTTTATCTGGACTTTGGGAGGGGTGAAATAGTAAAATCTCCATTTTACTGCTCTACTGTATCCCTCCACAGACGCTGCCTGACCTGCTGAGTTCCCCCAGCACTTTGTCTTTTGCTTGAGATTCCAGCATCTGAAGTTTCTTGTGTCTCCATTATGCCTTCATCTCTAGATTGGGGTGTGGATTCAGTCCAGGTTAATGAGATGGTTTCCTTTTCCTGGTGACAGAATGATATGGTTATACAGGATGCTGAGTTCACTCTGTTCATGAGTTGACTGTTCACTGTTCTCTGTTCACTGAGTTCATAGGCAGGGTGAATGCTTGCAGGCTTTTCCCCTCAGGTTGGGTGAGACTAGAACTAGAGGTCATAGGTTTAGGGTGAAAGGTGAAATATTTAAGGGGAATCTGAGGGGGAAATTCTTCACTCAGTGGGTGGTGCGAGTGTGGAACGAGCTGCCAGCGGAAGTGGTGGATGCGGGTTTAATTGTAACATTTGGATAGATCCATGGATGGGAGGGGTTTGGAGGGATATGGTCCAGGTGTAGGTAGATGAGACGAGGCAGAAGATCAGGTCAGCATGGACCAGATGGGCTGAAGGGCCTGTTTCTGTGCTGTAGTGCTCTATGACACTGCAGCAGATCAAGTACAAAAGAAAAAGAAGGGAACAGAATTCCCTCCTGTTAGTATCCCAAACTGAGGTATTAGCAAAGTGGCAGGAATTCAATAATTGGTAAAGATCAGATTGGTCAGGATGTTGTGGGTTTTCAGTTGGCCTCCTGCTGTGGCAGAAGGTGCTGCCTGAAGCAGATGAAGCTCCAGTAGGTCGTGCTGACTGTCCACTCTGCAGCATTCCCTTGTGAAGCTTGTGGGAATGAGGCCTCGGGTGAACCAACTAAGCTTTTGCCCCAAGCTTTCAATATTGGCCACACTAGTTTTGTTATCAGGGGGTTTCCAAGCTGCTGTACTGAGAGGATGGGGGTGGACACAAGGTTGGGGTGAATGACAGGTGATCCATGTCCCTCAACCCTGAACAGCACCTAGATCCCTACACCTGAACAACACCTGGATCCCTACACCTGAACAGTACCTGGATCACTACACCTGAACAACACCTGGATCCCTACACCTGAACAGTACCTGGATCCCTACACCTGAACAACACCTGGATCCCTACACCTGAACAGTACCTTGATCCCTACACCTGAACAGTACCTGGATCCCTACACCTGAACAACACCTGGATCCCTACACCTGAACAGTACCTGGATCACTACACCTGAACAACACCTGAACAGTACCTGGATCCCTACACCTGAACAACACCTGGATCCCTACACCTGAACAGTACCTTGATCCCTACACCTGAACAGTACCTGGATCCCTACACCTGAACAACACCTGGATCCCTACACCTGAACAGTACCTGGATCCCTACACCTGAACAACACCTGGATCCCTACACCTGAACAACACCTGGATCCCTACACCTGAACAGTACCTGGATCACTACATCTGAACAACACCTGGATCCCTACACCTGAACAACACCTGGATCCCTACACCTGAACAGTACCTGGATCACTACACCTGAACAACACCTGGATCCCTATACCTGAACAGACTGTGCTGGAGAACACATTTTTAACTAAGCCCAATATCCTCCAGAGGGATTGAAATGAAATGCAAATAAGTAGCTAATCACCCATATACTGGCAAGTTATAAGAAATAAGGTCCCATGTTGAACTGCAGGAAAGGAGGCAGGCTAGGGATCAGTAACCTGCATTGTTTAATTGGCGAATTTCCAAGGGTGTCATGGATCAAATCTGCAGGATATGGAAAAGCAACCAGAGAATGACGGTGTGAGTCTGGATCTGCAGGAGAGGCTGATGCTATGTTGTGGCGCCACTGTGAAGAGACCTGTGGCTGGCACATCCTCAGGGACAATACTGAGACTAGGGTCATTCTCTTACAAAGATGCTGGAGCTGGCGCTGTGGAAAGAGGAAAATCTCACTTTGGGACATCTGATGCAGCCTCCTCTCCGTTTCATCCACCTATCATTCTGAATAAGCAGAAAAGATTTTACATGTTCATTCCATAAATTTATTTATAATCTCGATTTATCAAAGATGGTCAATCACGGGGACATTCATAGAGGCACAGAGCAATACAGCACGGCCCAACCAGTCCGTGCTGACCACGGTGCCCACCCAGCTAGTCCCAATTTCCTACGTTCAGCCCATATCCCTCCAAGCCCCGCCCCTCCATGTACCTATCCAAGGGCTTCTTCAATGATCCTGTTGTACCTGCCTCACCCACTTCCTCTGGCAGCTCGTTCCATATACTCACCACCCTCTGCATGAAAAAGTTGCCCCTCAGGTCCATTTTAAATCTTTCCCCTCTCAACCTAAACCTATGCCCCCTAGTTTTGGACTCCCCTACCCTGGGGAAAAGACTGTTACTGTCCACCTTATCTATGCCTCTCGTAATTTTAAACACTTCTACAAGGTCGCCCCTCATTCTCCTACATTCCAAGGAATAAAGACCCAGCCTGGCCAACCTCTCCCTATAACTCAGGCCGTCTAGTCCTGGCAACATCCTCGTAAATCTTCTCTGCACTCTTTCCAGCTTAACCACGTCTTTCCTGTAACAGGGTGACCAACACTGTACATTTGAATACATGATTTGATATGCATGACCTGTGATCCATCAACTGGGGCTACATGGTCTTCGACAGATTGTACCTCAGACTAGTGGAACTTATGGTACAGAGGAGTTGTGTAGTCCAACATACCTGTGCTGGTTCTTTGCTAGAATAATCCAAAACCATCCCACTTGCCCTATTTTCTCCCAATATACTCATGCGCATTGTCATGGGATAAGAAGCCTTAAATTCTTTCTTGTGAGATCTTTACAGTTGATAGAGAGCTTTGACTTATTGATCAATATATTGTCTGTGCTGGTTTCAGACGTGCAAGGATAGTGTGCTAATCGGCAGCTCCGCCTGCCTGCACTCTGAACGGTGGAGACACAAGAGACCGCAGTTGCTGGAATCTGGAGCAACACACAATCTGCTGGAGGAGCTCAGCGGGTCAAGCAGCATCTGTGGGGGGGGAAGGAATTGTCGATGTTTTGGGTCAGAACCCCACAGCGGAGTCCTGATGCAGGGTTTCAACATGAAACGTCAACAGTTCCTTTCCTCCCACAGATGCTGCTTGACCTGCTGAGCTCCTCCAGCAGATTGTTTGTTACACTCTGAACAGATTCTGCAAATTGACATCAAAATCAGATTATTCTTTTCAAATAACCCTTTGACATATCTCTGCTATAATGTAATGTCAACCATATTCTTCAGACAAGTAATTGATTTCAGAAACTGGGGTCAGAGCTGATGAACATTATTTCCATATTTACAGTATATTTCCTTATGACATAAGATAAGGTAAGATATCTTTATTAGTCACGTGTACATCAAAACACACAGTGAAATGCAACTTTTTGCGTAGAGTGTTCTGGGGGCAGCCCGCAAGTGTCGCCACACTTCCGGCACCAACATAGCATGACCACAATTTCCTAACCCGTACGTCATGCTATGACCACAATTTCCTAACCCGTACGTGGAAACCGGAGCACCCGGAGGAAACCCACACGGACGCGGGGAGAACGTACAAACTCCTTACAGACAGCAGCCGGAATTGAACCCGGGTCGCTGGCGCTGTAAAGCATTACGCTAACTGCTACACTACCGTGCCTGCCCACAGGGCATTTTGGCCCATCAGGTCTATGCTGGCTCACAGAGTATCCTTCTCCTCCCCCCACACACACAAACAATGGCTTTCTCTGTAACCTATCAGAGTCATAGAATAATACAGCAGGGAAACAGGCCCTTCAGCCCAACTGGTCCATGTTGACCACAGCATCCTCCCTGCTGGTCTCAGTTGCCCGCGTTCAGCCCCTAACCCCCACTTTCCCTTTAACTACCACTCACCTGGACCTTAGAGATTGTGAAAAGTCTGGTTCGAAGTTGATGTCTGACTTGCTTTACTTTCCTTCCAATCCCAGGTGAATTACGCTCTAGTGAGGGATCTCAGTGGAGATTATCGTTACTTCAGTATTGATTTTGAAACGGGAGTGATATTCACACAGACATCCTTCGACAGAGAGGTGAAAGGATCCTACCTGATCGAGGTCCAGTCTCAAGACAACTCTGAGTCTGCCCGGCCGGGCAAACAAGGACAGCCCAATACAGGTACAGACCCCCAAAGCCATCAACTCTGTCATAAATGTATCTGTTTGTCTACAGATAAGTAGATACATTATTTGAAAGTATCATTGAGTTAATTTCAAATTATATGACAGCAAAATAACATTTCCAAGTAATATTAAGAATACATTTGCTTTCCACCCTGAGTTTCCTCTCATTTTCTATGACTTGCTTCACTCTGAATGTTTCAGTCCCTATGACGCGCTGTACTGAGGGCGATGTGTGGTTATACTCAGTAACTACAGTAGCCCAGTGAAACCCTGAAATGCCACCATACTTTGCATGAAAGCTGGTTGTGTCATTCAAAAACAGTCCCTGCAGTAAATGTTGCCTGCGTTGCATGGAAAACATTCTGCAGCACCTCCCTGGGTTGATGCGGTCTTCTGACCTGAAGTAATCTAGGATGAAATCTTCAGGGGGCCGCAGATAATAGTCACATATTTGCAAAAGGCAAACATTCTGAGGAATATTTCAACTGTGGCATGTTTTGAGATTGTGATACGGCTATTCTTTATCAGTAGACAATTAGTTCTTCTTCCTGTTCACAGACATGGCGTATGTGCGGATTTTTGTCAGTGATGTGAATGACAACGCACCAGTCTTCCCACAGGAAACCTACACAATAAGTGTAGACGAGGACAAGGACATTGGGTTTGTTGTTATAACAGTGTCTGCTAATGATGGAGATGAAGGTGTGTGTTTGTGTATCTTCCTCCTTTTCATTCGCACAACAACAGCAGTTACAATTGAACTTTGAATGAGAATCAGATTTATTATCACTGACTTATATGACGTGAAATATCAAATTCCTCCTTAGTTTCATCGCTCCCTTTCCCTGCAGTGCTCTCCAGCCCTGTAATTTCCCAGGATCGTTGCACTCCTCTTGCACATTCCTGATTTCAATCACTTTACATTTGGCAGCGGTGCCCTCAGCTGGCAAGGACTGAACTCTGAAATTCTGTCCCTAAAGCTGTCCACCTCCCTTTTAAATCTGATTTTAAAACCTCTCTCTAACCAAACTGTGCTTGTATTGCTTCATTTAACATGGTGCCTATTTCGATAACGATCCTGTTTGTATATGTTTAATTTTGTTAAGTGTTCCAGGAAGTTGCAGTACATCTACTTGTTGTCTTGAGTTTCCACTGGATCTCACTGCTTCCCAACCTGAGTCAGCATTTATCTTCCAGCTACAGCTTGTCCTTCAAGGCAGCCTTCAGCATGATTAGCGAGGCTCTGTCTGGAGCAGGGCCTTCCAGTTGTAATCCCAATCGTTCAGTGGAGCCTGGACAATCCCTGTCCATAAAAAGCCTTTGATGCAGAGTTAACCTAACTCCAAGTTGACTCAGCCTTCAAAACTCTTAAACAGTTCGAATATTTGTGACATTCATGGACATATTCATGGACATTGAAAAGCATATAAGAAAACATTTAAAATTGTTTAAGATTACTTAAAATCTAAAAAAAATGAGGATTTAAGATAAAACACTCAAAAGTTTCACTCAAGTACATTTAATTTAATGAAAAATCAAATGGTTACTTGTTAATTGTAGAGTGTGTTCATGCAATAAATAGGGAAAGAATTCTCGGAAACTGGAGCATATTTCAAAGAAAATACTAATGAAAATAATGTAAAGGTATAACAAGTGTCAAAGGAATTTCAATCTCTCTGTCGTTACAGGTGCAAATGCTAAACTGAGATACCAGATTGCATCGGGAAATGTTAAAGGAATGTTTGACGTGGAGCCGGAGGTTGGAACAATCTTTATAGCTCAGCGGCTAAATTATGAAGAAGAACAACACTACAAGCTGTGGCTCGTGGCCTCTGATGGAAAGTGGGAAAACCAGACACTGGTGACCGTCAATGTCATCAACAAGAATGATGAAGCACCAGTCTTCACACAGAATGAGTACCATGACAGCATCATGGAAGAGCTGCTAAACTTGCCAGTATTTGTCCTACAGGTGTGTGGCTTCTTATATAAATGTTTAAATAATACGGAAACATCACAGCGCAGTACAGGCCCTTCGGCCCACGATGTTGTGCCGACATTTTATCCTGCTCTAATATCTATCTAACCCTTCCCTCCCATATAACCCTACATTTCTCTATCATTCATGTGTCTATCTAAAAGTCTCTTAACTGTCCCTAATGTATCTGCCCCCACAACCTCTGCAGGCAGTGCATTTCGCACGGCCACCACTCTCTGTGTAAAAAAACTTACCTCTGACTTCCTCCAATCACCTTAAAATGATGCCCCCTCATGTTAGCCATTGTCGCCCTGGGAAAAAGTCTCTGACTGTCCACTCGATCTATGCCTCTTATCATCTTGTGCACCTCTATCAAATCACCTCTCATCCTCCTTCTCTCCAAAGAGAAAAGCCCGAGCTCACTCAACCTATCCTCATAAAACATGCTCTCCAATCCAGGCAGCATCCTGGTAAATCTCCTGTGCACCCTCTTTAAAGCTTCCACATTCTTCTTATAACGAGGTGACCAGAACTGAACACAATATTCCAAGTGTGGTCTGACCGGAGTCTTTTCTAGAGCTGCAACATTACCTCATGGCTCTTAAACTCAATACCCCGACTAATGAAGGCTGACACACCTTCTCAACAGCCCTATCAACCTGCATGGCAACCTTGAGGGATCTATGGACTGCTAAGAGTCATGTCATTAACCTTGCATTCTGCCTTCGAATTTGATCTTCCAAAGTGTATCACTTCACACTTATCTGGGTTGAACTCCATCTGCCACTTCTCAGCCTGGCTCTGCATCCTATCAATGTCCCGTTGTAATCTACAGCAACCTTCTACACTATCCACAACACCACCAACCTTCCTGTCATCTGCAAACTTACTAACCCACCCTTCCACATCCTCATCCAATCATTTATAAAAATCACAAAGAGCAGGGGTCCCAGAACAGATCCCTACGGAACACCACTGGTCACTGTCCTCCAGGCAGAATACGCTCCATCTACCACCGCCCTCTGTCTTCTATGGGCGAGCCAATTCTGAATCCACTAGAAATTCTAAACTAGAAATTCTAAAAGGTATGTTAAAGCACTATTGTGCACGAAGCTTGTGTTAGTTTGGTCTGGGCTCCTCCACAGCAGCAAGAATCTATCACGTGTGGGGGAATAAGATGTCTTTGCTGGCCAATGCCTTTCCTCTGTCAGCTCCACCATTTTCTAGCCGAGGTGAGCAGGTGAGGTAGTGGGGAAATGCTTGTGGAGGTAAGGAAGGATGGAGGGACAGCTCAAAGTCAGGCAGTTAAGATAAGACAAGGTAAGATTTCTTTCACATGTACATCGAAACACACAGTGAAATGCATCTTTTGCGTAGAGTGTTCATGGGGCAGCCCACAAGTGTCGCCATGCTTCTGGCGCCAACATAGCATGCCCACAACTTCCTAACCCGTACATCTTTGGAATGTGAGAGGAAACCGGAGCACCTGGAGGAAACCCACGCAGACACGGGGAGAATGTACAAACTCCATACAGACAGCGGCCGGAATTGAACCCGGGTCGCTGGCGCTGTAAAGAGTTACGCTAACCGCTACACTACCGTGCAGTTATGGATGCTATTAGATCAGGAGCATGTAGGATGGGGAGATTGATCAAGGTGAAAATGGAGTTTATTGGTATTAGTCAGAAATAAAATCAGGGATCTGTGGGTTGTGCCTGCAATTAATTAATCTGAGTTTTAAATGTGTGCTAATTTCCAATAAATGAAAATTAATTGGACAGGTTAATTCAAGAAATCCATCAGGACCATCACTTGTTATCAATAATGAAATCATGTATTAAAGGTACAGCACTAAAAGCAGCAATACCAACAGAGCAAAACCATGTGTCCACACTCGCACCCGTAGTTCCCCATCCAGTGATTATGTGGCATTTATGAAGCACCACATACATATCATTCTTTATCCACAGAAAGTGGGTGAATTGCTCAAATCCTGGTAGAAAGTGTGGCATTGGCAGAAACCTGGAGTGAACATCTCCAGTTGATGTTGAACAAGAGACAATTGCGAAAGGAAGTTGCAGAACATAAAATAAATTTTAAAAATTTTTGACTTGCGATTCAGTAAAAGATTTCTACATTGTGAATAGTTACCCTTCTTGCAGAAGATGGGTAGTAGCAAAGAGTTGAAATATTTAATCATCTTATATCACCACTGTGCTTTAGTTGCCATTGTGCTTTAGTTATGAGCATAATCACAGTTAATAACTCTAGAATTAATATCTAAATGAAATGGATAATCTTCCTCAAGGTGATTCTTATAGTTTTTTCCCACTTCAGGTTTCAGCAACTGACCCAGACCAAGAAGCAGATCAGAGTGCCTTGCGCTACTCTCTCCATGGACAGGGGGCAAACAGCGAGTTTACCATTGATGAGCTCACTGGTAAAATTTACACAAAGAAAAGATTGGATCGGGAGGAACGATCCATCTGGCGCTTCCTCGTTCTTGCCACCGATGAAAACGGTGAAGGACTCACAGGTTTTTCTGATGTAATTGTTGAGGTTCGTGATGTGAACGACAACCGACCCCTATTCTTATGTGCAACAGACGGCTGCTTCGTAGGATATGTTCCAGAAAATTCCCCAGCAGATACTTCCATTATGGAGATGACTGCAACTGATTTGGATGACCCCAACACTGGAAGAAATGCAATCCTGACATATAGAATAATCCAGAATATTCGAAACAAAATCAATCTCAATTTGTTTTCTATTAATTCTTTGACTGGCACCATGTACACTGTGTTGGGTTCTCTGGACAGAGAAAAAGAAGATAAGTATCTGGTTGTGGTAGAAGCTCGAGATGGAGGTGGGTTGACAGGGACGGGAACAGCGACCATTTTGGTCTCAGATGTGAATGACCATGCTCCAGTTTTCACACAAAGTGTTTTCAGAGCAAAGATTTCTGAAAATACTGAGACAGACACCGAGGTTCTTGCTGTGCCTGCTACTGACGATGATGAGGGAGAAAATGCCCTGATGACATTCAGTATCATGGACGGTGATGAAGATCATAAGTTTCTAATTGAAACACATCAACTCAAGAAACTTGGGATAATCAAGTTGAAGAAAAGGCTTAATTATGAGAAATCTAATGAGAGACGGTTCAATTTAACTATTAAAGTAGAAGATCTGGACTTTTCTAGCATGGCTACATGTATCATTGATGTTGAGGATTACAATGACCATCCTCCAGTCTTCCACCCACAGTTTTATGAAGCTGATCCATTGCTGGAAGATGTTTTCATCGGAACTAGAGTTGTTCAGGTAACAGCAATGGATCTGGATTCTGCCCAGAATGGTAGGTTTACCTACAGCCTCACAAAAGATTCAGATCCACTTGAGCAGTTCACAGTGGACAGCAACGGTTGGGTTACAATTGCCAGTGCTCTGGATCATGAGGTAACACCACTGCACCACCTGGTGGTACTGGCCACTGACCAGGGAAGTCCAGCTCTGACGGGAAGTGCCACCATCATTTTAACTGTGCAAGATGTCAATGACAATGGACCGGAATTTGAGGTTCCATATGCACCGATTGTCTGGGAAAATACAGCTCCCCCCCAAATTGTCCAGTTAAATGAGACCTCGACCCTGATTTATGCCAAAGACAAGGATAGCCCAATGAATGGTGCTCCCTTTTCATTCACCTTATTGACCCACTACAACAATTCTACGGACTTTGCTTTGAAGGATTATGGCAATGGCACTGCGGGTCTCACTGCTCTCCACGTGTTTGACAGGGAGGACCAAAAGCTCTTCTACCTGCCAGTGATAATTACTGACAGTGGATCCCCGCATATGAGTTCCACAAGCACTTTAACCGTCACCATTGGAGACGTCAATGACAATCCTCACTCAGCTGGCTGCATGGAATTTCTGGTTTACAGTTATAATGGTATGGTGTTATTCTATGAAGATGCAAGGTGATTAGCATAAAGGCAGTATCCAGCACACTCGTACAAAATATAGCCTAAAAACTATTAGTGATACCAGGAAGGATCCATTAATGCACACAATGGCTTTTTGGCTACTAAAAGCCTTAATTGGCCTTTACAATCAAAATATGCTTACGTGGATCACAAACATAAGTAGACAACAGCTAGGCTGAATGGGCTGTTTCCAGACAGTAAGCGTTTTGCAATACAATGTAATGTTTTGGGCAAGTTTTTGAAAGATCAGGTAGTGTTGTTGTTCCAAGGGACTGCGGTGTACTTGTACACAGGTCACTGAAGGCTAACATGCAGGTGAAGCATCTAGGAGGGCAAATGGGATGTAAATAAGGGGGATTGATTACAGAAGTAAGAAAGACTTGTTACACAGGGCCTTGGTGAGACTGCACCTGGAGTATTGTGTATGGTTTTGGTCTCCTTATCAAAGAAAGGATCTATTTGCCAGAGAAGGAGCACTTCGAAGATCGCTGGATTGTTTCTGGGGATGGCAGGATCACTGTAAAAGGACAGGAATGAGAGGAGATCTCATCACAACTTACAAAAAACATAAAAAGCTTGACAGGCTGGATATTTTCCCTGATTGAGTAGTCCAGGTAAAGAATAAGGGGTAGGCCATTTAGAACTGAATGAGGAAAATTTTCTTCTCTCAGTGGATGCTGAACCTTTGGAATTCAGTTGTGGAGATACAGATTGATAGCTACCTCGGCACCAGGGGAATCAAGGGATATGGATTCGATGCTGGAAAATGGAGTGAGGTAGAAGATCAGCCATGAACTTGATAAATGACAGATTAGGCCCGAAGGCCTTGATGACCTTTCTGCACCAATTTCATTATCTCTTAACGTTAGTTATTATTCTGCCACTTGATGATTCATTTTAAATTAAAGTTAAATTTTAAATTAAATTTTAAATTTTATTCACAGCATGGTAACAGGCCCTTCTGGCCCAACAAGTCCGCGCCACCCATTTTAAGCCCAAATTAACCTACCCATACACCTTTGCAATGTGGGAGGAAACCAGAGCACCCGGAGGAAACCCACGCAGACATGGGAGAACATACAAACTCCTTACAGACAGTGACCGGAATCGAACCCCGATCGCTGGCGCTGTAATAGCATCGCGCTAACCGCTACGCTACCGTGCTGCCCAAATATTAAGATTTTTGCCTCATAACCTCATGAGTACTGCTGTAATATTTGCATCTGGACATCAGCAGTTGGGGCGTTTAACAATATTATATTTGGACAATATTCAAATTCCAGATTCAAAGGTGAAGATTAACCATTTAGTGAGGCTTCAAAGTGTTATAGCAACCTACACAATAGTATCCCAGCAGGAGATGGTGCCTTTAGTGTGAGGTTGGGGGAGGTAAATCAGAGGGAGAATAAATTAAACAATGCAGTTCTCCAAGAGTGCTGAATATATATTGTCATGTAATTCATCCTATGGTTAACTTGGATTTACGCAAATATTATATGCCTCTAGAAAGTGAAACATGGTACCTTAAATATCTGAAAGCTGATCTCCTTGAAAGCTATGTTATCTAAGTCACGAGCATGTTTGAAATGTAATGTTTGTGTCTGCCAGGCATTGATAATGCAGGTTACAACTGATCACTGAAATGCTGTGCTGTATTGCTCGCATTAGGTCAACTTGCTACCACTGAGTTAGGAAAAGTACAAGCTCCTGATCTGGATGACTGGGATGATAAAAGATACAAGTTTATCGGAACCCCTCCAAGGTAAGGAAATCTAGAATATATTAGAAAATATGTTGTGAATATGTCAAACAGAAGATCACACTAATAGAATGGAAATGCATTGCATCATATTAACATAGAAGTGCATCATGGTATCTCTGTTCTAATATTCCTCAGTGTGATTTCACACCACAGATATGGGAATATGTCAGTGTTATATTTACAGTCTCTTTTGATTTTTCAAGTTTTTTAGCTCACCTTCAGACTGCTGTGCAACATTCTAAGGGCAGGAATTGTAGCAGGAGCTGCTTTGAAGCCTTTTCCAGGTTCATTTCTGGGGCAGACGCTAGGTGGGAACCCATCCAGTTTTGACCCGCTGATCCAGTATGAATGGTATTACTCCAATAACTAACTAAATTACACAGTTCTGCTGGTCAGTTCACAGTCACTGCATTGTAAAAATGTCCTGGTTCATGATCTGTGCCTCCACGAGACTGCGATTAGCTACATCCCTAAATCCTTCCAAGTGTCAGCTTTCCACACATCTGAGTAACTCCCGATAGGACTCACCCCAGCCCCCCATGTGATTTTGGACGAGGCGGCTTTATTGACAGGTTGTATAAGACGAGTTCAGGGTAATTGTGATAATTTCCACCCACTTCCTCAGTCCTGATGCAGGGTTTTGTCCCGAAACATCAACACATTCCTTTCCCCCACAGATGCTGCTCGACCCGCTGAGTTCCTCCAGCAGATTGTTTGTTGTTCCGGACTCCAGTATCTGCGGCCTCTGGTGGCTTTGCATTCTTCATCTGTTCGCGTTGTGCCCATTCACTCGGCTTATCAATAACTCTCTGTAAACCATTTGTATTCTCATCATGACTAACCTTCCCACCTATCCTTATACCATTTGCAAATTTGGCTACCATTGGCTTTCTTCCTCCATTGTAAACACTTGCAGTCCTAACACTGATCCCTGTGACATACCACTGGTTGTCAACCTGAAAATGATCCTCTTATCCCTATTCAATGCTTTCTGCTTGTTACCCACTCCTTTATCCATGCCAGAATATTAACTCCAACACCATGGGCTTGCATCTTGAAACTTACTCTTTTGTAAGGCACCTTATCAAATGCCTCCTGGAAGTCTAAATATAAAAGATCTAGTGGTTGCTTCTATCCATGCTGGTCAGGACTTCCTCAAAAACCTCTAGTAGATTGTTGGACTTGATTTCCCACCTCATGAAGCCATGCTAACTCTGCTTGATTAGATTATGATTTTCCAGACGTGCCACTATTTCTTCCTTAACAATTGATTCAAACCTTTTTCCAATTATTTTTGCCTAGTCAGCCCGTTTTTGCCTCCCTGCCTTTTCAAATAGACAGTTTTCCAGCCTTCTGGTACTTCTCCCGGATCTAAGGATTGTTGGAAGATTACAACTAATGCGTCCACTACCTCAGCTGCCTCTACTTTCAGGACCATAGGATGCAGGCCTTCTCGGCCAGGGGTTCAACAGACTTTAGCCCCATTAGTTAGCCTAATAATGTTTCTCTCATGATGATGATAGTATTTGATTCCTCCCCTGTATTATTCAGTATTTATGAGACATTCGTAGTATCTTCTATCACAAAGACAGATGCAAGCCAACGGTTTTACTCTTCTGCCACTTTCTTCTCCCTGTAACTATTTCCCCAACCTCGTTCCCTAGGGGACAATGTTCACCTATCTCTTTCTTCTTTTTCATATACTTGAAGAAGCTCTTGTGGTCTGTTCTTATATTCCTTGCTAGTTTGCTTTTCTCTCTTTTTTATCATTTATATTTTTCCTTTTTTTAATGTACCCTCTCTTTACTATTTTTTGTCTTCCTTGGCTGGATTCTGAATTATCCCAGTCTTCAGGTCTACTGCTAACTTTTGCCTCCTTTTATGCTTTCTCTTTCAATTTAACCCTGGTTGAAAGATTTTTAGAATCTTTCCTCCTGACTGGGATACACTTTTGCTGAGTGCCATGATTTACCTTCTCAAATATCCGCCACTGCTTGCCAACTGCTGCTCTATCTGCTCAGTCCGCTTTAGCCTAGTCTGGCCTATTCCTTTGTAACTTTAACAAGGTTGTTTCTGACCAAATTTTCTTCCTTTCAGACTTAATACAACACTCCACAACTGTATACGTGCTGTAGGAACTCATTGAAACTTGGGAGCACGCCACATGTAGGCACAGTAGTGTAGTGGTTAGCGTAACGCTATTACAGCGCCAGCTACCTGAGTTCAATTCTGGCCGCTGTCTGTAAGGAGTTTGTGTTTCTCCGCGTGACTGCGTGGGTTTCCTCCGGGTGCTCTGGTTTCTTCCCACATTCCAAATATAAGATAAGATATTTATTTATTAATCACATGTACATCGAAACACACAGTGAAATGCATCTTTTTGCGCTACTGAGAATGCGCTGGGGGCAGCCTGCAAGTGTCGCCACTCTTCCAGCACCAACATAGCACGCCCACAGCTCCTAACCTGCATGTCTTTGGAATGTGGGAGGGAACCGGAGCACCCAGAGGAAACCCACACAGACACGGGGAGAATGCACAAAGACGTACAAGTTAGGAAGTTGTGGACGTGCTATGTTGGTGCTGGAAGCGTGGCGACACTTGCGGGCTGCCCCCAGAACACTCTATGCAAAGATGTATTTCACTGTGTGTTTCAATGTACATGTGACTAATAAAGGTATAACTGCAAAAGCAACTTGAAAGCAGTAGGTGACCCAGGGAGGGATGAAGCATACTGCATGGTGCTACGTTCCTTTTTATTCATTACCGAAATATGCATATTTGTTTCAGATATTTTACCCTTAATGAAAAGTCTGGTTTCCTGAGTATCATTGACGGTACACCCTCTGGAGTTTATGGCTTCCAGGTCAAAGTTGCGGATGGCACTTGGCCAGATGTAGTTTCCATAGTGAAGGTTGTTGTTGAAGAATTGGAAGAAGATGCCGTATACAATGCAGGTTCTCTGAGACTGAATGGTGAGCATTTAACCATTTCTTTCCCTACAAGATTTATATGGAAGGTTAATACAATTTTCTACACATTTTTAAGGATGTAGAAATATCATAACAATGTATTGAATGCAAATGAGAAAACAGGCTGTTCACCCCATCATCCATTCCTTCCACAGATATTGATCAACTTTCACTAAGCCTATTCAATTTCCCAAAGGAATACTTTGTGAGTGTCCCTGGGCTTCCCTTTACAAAGCCCAAGCAAAACTGCAGAATATTTATCAGCTAACATGGTACATTTTTGACAATTCCTTTTAGACAGTTTCATAGTATCCAAAGCTAAATATTCATAATATTTAGAATATTCAGTCATTTTTTCTATTTAGCCATGTGCATGGACTTGGATGTCTAGTTTCAGATATCCCTCACACCTGGATATCCTCTCAGACCAAAAAGTACAGCCACTGGGGAAATGTGTCTTCCTATTTGTTTGCTTACATCCTCGTTTTCCCTCTGTTCGGAATGTGTAATTGCCCACAATACACATCTCCAGGCCATTATAGCTGGTTCAACCTTTGCTTTATGCTGCTGGATCTCAAATTTTGTTCGATTAAGACCTACAAAGAAACCTTAATACTTCTCACATTGGGCTGTAGCTCAGTTAATAACGCTTTCACCTCTGCATGAGAAGGTTGTCGATTCAAGCCCCACCCAGAAAGTGAACACAAAATCCGGACAAACGCTCTGTGCGGTACTGAGAGAGTGCCACAATGCCCTCAATGAGATTGAGACATGATCTGCTGACTCAGATGGACAAAAAGAACCCTGTGATGCTCCTTTGAAGAAAAGTAGAGCAACTATCCTGGATGCTACCTGATATTTAGCCCTTGATCAACCTCACATGAGAAAACAGGTTATCATGCCATTATCACCATGCTGTTTGTGGGAGTTTGTTATGTGCAATTTGGCTGCAGTGTTTCCAATACATTAATAGTGATAAGACTTCATTAGCTGTAAATCACTTTAGCACGTTCTGAAAAGTGTAGTATAAATGAAAGTCTTTCTTTGTGACCATAATTTCAAATATGCAAAGCTGTATTGATCTGGGAGAGTACAGAATTTCAAATTGTTTTATCAGTGAATGAATGCACTGCCTTAACACTCGATTGGATGGACAGACTTTATATTTAAAACAGAATGAAATTTGATTCAAATCCTTCACGTGCTTGGATGAGATAAGTGCCTGGTCACAACGGCCAGCATAAATTCTAAGGCTGAATATCACTGATGTTTATTCAGTGATGTTGTGAACTAGAAACTAACCAGTAGTTCTTTATTAGCTTAGTATCACTTCCAAAAACAAACCATCAGGAAAGGCAATTTGTAATTATTATTGGACAAGTTTCCAAAGCCATAAAACTTAGAGCTGAGAAAGAATCATTTTGTCGCAGATTCTTCTGTCTACCCTGGGAGCGATTCTTCAAATAAGACATATTGTTTTTATATATCAAACAGGTGTCACAGCAGAAGAGTTTATATCCCAGCCTACTGCTGACGAAAGTAAATACACTAAACTCAGAAGGATGTTAGCAGAAATTATTCCAGCACAATTGGATACCATTCATATTTTCAGTGTTGTGAATGTCAATGGTCAGGTCGGAGAAGTCGATGTCTGGTATGCGGCACAAGGGTCTCCATTCCTCAAGGCTGAGAAGATGAATGGCAATGTGGCAGCTTTCAAAGCTAAGGTGTGTTCCTGCTGGAGCTAATGATGTGTATCATTATTGCCCAGTAACTTACCGTAAAGTTTCTTACGATAAGCATTTACAAACCAAGTCAAATGAGAGTATATTGTACTGAATTGCCTTATAAAAACTAAGTATAAACAAGATTTGTATATTCCTTTACATCAACTTTTGTCATCATGTTATATATTTTATCAACATCTTCCTGGAGGAAGTCTCAGTAGATAAGCACGGGGTGGTTTTCAGAGTCACTGCTGTTATTGGGGAACCTCACCTGCAGTGCCAGTGCAGGATGAGCAGGGGACAGTAAAGGCCCACAATTTGCGATCCATTAACTTCGTCACTCACCACCACTTTCTTCCTGCAGGTGTTGTTGGCTTTTGGCTGGTAGTATAAAGTGGGAAAATTCTGCGCCCTCTTTGTCGAACACTTCATGCATGATATCCTGAGGTTCCAGTGCACTGATAATGTGAATGAGTACAGTGAACTGTGGAGCAATTCAGTAAAACACGTTTTACAATTTGGCATCTTACATTCAGAATCAGAGGATACCAATGCTGTCTAAATGCTATTCATATGTTTTAAAGAGAAGGGAAGAACTTTTTTTAATTGGTAATTTTTATAATAAATGTTGAATCTTATAGAACAGTTAAACACCATCGGTCTCCCATGTAAAAATTCAATAGCACTCAAGCTCCAAGGCGTAAGGAGCTGCAGACTGGCTCCTACAAACTTTCCTTTGAATGCCGCACTTTTGTGAAGCACATCATGGGAAGTAGTTAAGTCCAGGGCCTGATCTCAAGGAAGAGAGGTTAGTGGACAGGGGTAGAGTTGGCAGTTTGGACCTGTTGGAGGAGGGGAGTGGGGTGGTAATCAGGCCTTGATGTTGTAGGGCTGTGGGAGTTGGGACAGCGAGTTAAGTGATTTGGGGGCTGGGGAAGACCAGGTAAATAACTAAATTAAAGGGTAGCTACCCGAGTCAGATTCCCATCACTGGCCTGTTGGGGACGCCCCCTTGAAGTCACTCAGCTGCAGAGATAGCAGCGCTATTAAAACATTCTTGTTCTAAGAGTGTCCAACAACGGGCTCACTTCAGCACAATGTGAACCTATTTCCTGTTAATTTACATGAAGAACGACATCATCAGGTGTGCATCTGACACAGAAATCATGTCATTGGCACAAGGAAAATTTTGTGACAGTCTGACCAAATTTCAGGGTGGTGGGATTGTAATCATTAAAAAAAATAACTTTTACTAACAGAAAAGCAGTGTTACATGTCTGAATTTCTTTGGCCCTTGGCTGTGTCATTGTTGTTCTGCAACTGGTCACCAGGAGGTGTAAAAGAGCAGTGTGAGAAGCTCGCCTGATCTTCACTTGGGGAGAAGCTATGTCGTCTCTATTTGAAAAAACAACACGATGCTGGAGGAACTCAGCAGGCCAGGCAGCATCCGTGGAGAAAAGCAGGCGGTCAACGTTTCGGGTCAGGACCCTTCCTCAAGACTGAAGATAGACAAAGGGGAAGCCCAACATATAGGAGGGAGCACTTCCCCTAATGTCATCTAATGTGGCCTCCTCTACATTGGTGCGAACAAACGCAGACGAGGTGACCATTTCACAGGACTGTGCACTCTGTCCATACCCACGATCTGTCCATAACCACTCTGTCCTGCGCTCTGTCCGTAACCGCGATCTGCGTCTCCCCGTTGCCGGTCACTTCAACTCCCCCTCCCACACTGTCACTGATATAACAGTCCTCGGCCTCCTCCACTGCCGGGAGAATTCCAAGTGCAAACTGGAGGGACAGCGCCTCATTTTCCGTCTTGGAACCTTGCAGCCTAACGGCACGAACATTGAATTCTCCCACTTTAAGTAATCCCCACCCCCCTTCCCCACACCCCCCAACCACCCCCCCCACCCCCCACCATGCTTCTTCCCTTTCCCAGCCTCTCTGTCTTTCTCCTCATCATTTTATTTTCTCTCTCTTCCTCCCCTCCCCTCCCCCCACCCCGCCTGCCTCCCCCACCTGTGCCCCACCCCCCGGTGGATCTGCTCTCCCCTCCTCCCCCGCACCTGCCCATCACTATCTCTTACCTGCATCTCCCTATCACCACCCTGTGCCCACCCCACCTCCCCTCTTTTGTCCACCTATCACTGCTCTGCTTTCCCCTCCTATATATTGGGCTTCCCCTTTTCCTATCTTCAGTCCTGAAGAAGGATCCTGACCCGAAACGTTGACCGCCTGCTTTTCTCCACAGATGCTGCCTGGCCTGCTGAGTTCCTCCAGCATCGTGTTGTTTTTTCGTCTAGATTCCAGCATCTGCAGTCCTTTATTTCT
Organism: Pristis pectinata; assembly: GCF_009764475.1. Classification (NCBI taxonomy): domain Eukaryota; kingdom Metazoa; phylum Chordata; class Chondrichthyes; order Rhinopristiformes; family Pristidae; genus Pristis; species Pristis pectinata. The sequence continues at coordinate 100,030,970 of NC_067413.1, forward strand.
CATCTCTAGTTAATACCTCCCTATAGGAGTGCTTCTTTCAAGACACGAAACAAAGGATGGACACTATTAAATTAAAATCAATCTCCTATGTTTCTCCTTCCTTGTAATTAGTGATAACATCCAGTGTTTGATGGTCTTTGTGTCTTTCTTATAATTTTACAAAATTGTTAAATAAATGCAAACACATTTTCCTTGCAGCTGGAAATCAACTTAAATGTCAGCATCTCTCAAGTTGCTGTGGACGAGTGCGTGACTACAGCCTGTGAGACAGGGACTGGGTGCACGAGCACCACGAGTTTTAGCCCTGCTCCAACAGTGCTGAATGCTGGAGAGATCTCCTTGGTTTCCATTACAGCATCCACCACAGCTCAGTGTATCTGTCCAGCTCGAGAAGGGCGACGACTCTCCTGTTCCTCATATCCGATTAATCCGTGTCTAAACGGTGGCACCTGTGTTGACGTTGATTGGGGTTACAGGTAATTCAGCAACATGTTACATGTTAGTCACTTTACTGATTTGCCCTATGTTAAGTTGTACTTCTATGTTTAAACAATATTATTGTCTGCAAGCGAATGGCCTAAATTAATCTGCCAATATTAGTATTGCTTTATTATTGTCACTTGTACCGAGGTACAGTGAAAAACTTGTCTTGCATATCGATCGTACAGGTCAATTCATTACACAGTGCAGTTACATTGGGTTAGTACAGAGTGCATTGATGTAGTACAGGTAAAAACAATAACAGTACAGAGTAAAGTGTCACAGCTACAGAGAAAGTGCAGTGCAATAAGGTGCACGGTCACAACAAGGTAGATCGTGAGGTCATAGTCCATCTCATCGTATAAGGGACCTGTTCAATAGTCTTATCACTGTGGGGTAGAAGCTGTCCTTGAGCCTGGTGATACGTGCCCTCAGGCTCCTGTATCTTCTACCTGATGGAAGAGGGGAGAAGAGAGAATGATCCGGGTGGGTGAGGTCTTTGATTATGCTGGCTGCTTCACCAAGGCAGGCAAGTGCTGATGGAAATAGCCACGCCACAACACTCAGGGCAGCACAGTAGCACGGTTGGTAGAACCACTGCCTCACAACTCCAGCAACCCAGGTTCAATTCTGACCTCCGACACTGTCTTTGGGGAGTTTCCATGTTCTCCCTGTGCCTGTGTGGGTTTTCTCTGGGTGCTCCAGTTTCCTCCCACATCCCAAAAATCCCTGGGTTGGTAGATTAATCGGCCACTGTAAATTGCCCCTAAAGTGTAGGTAAGTGTTAGAATTGGGGGTGGGGGGGGGGGGTTGATGGGAATATGGGGGGAATTAAATGGGTTAGGATAGGATTCATGTGAAACTGGGTGCTTGACGCTTCATGTAGACTTGGGTCAAAGGGCCTGGTTCAATATTATGTCTCTCTCTGACTCTATCATATATTAAAAAAGGCTAACTCACACATAAATGAGGCTGGCTCAAGAGATGTTCATCCTCCCATTTTTCTGATGACAAATACTGTCAAAGTAATAAATAAATGGTCATTATCAGTGATGGACGGACACTTTGTCCTCCCGTTTCGCTGGCTGTAACTTCGCTGCAAATTCAGGTTAGTGTTGCAGACATTTACAGAGCTGCTCCTCATGTCAAGTACCAGGCTAGTAAATTCCGTTTGGGAGGCCTGCTCTTACTGTTATTTTCTATTTTAATAAATTGTTATCATTATCTTTAGCAAAAAAAACTTCAGAATGTGTAGGGTTAAAAATGTCCTGTAAACTTTTATATTCAAGTTGCTTAATGTCCATAGAACCATAGAACAATGCAGCACAATACAGGCCCTTCGGCCCACCATGTTGTGCCAACCTTCTAACCACACCTAAGACTATCGAACCCCTTCCTCCCACATATCCCTCAATTTTTAATTCCTCCATATGCTTATCTGACAATCTCATGAACTTGACCAACGTATCAGCCTCCACCACCACCCCAGGCAGCGCATTCCATGCACCAACCACTCTCTGGGTGAAAAACCTCCCTCTGACATCTCCCTTGAACTTCCCACCCATTACCTTAAAGCCAATGTCCTCTTGTATTGAGCATTGGTGCCCTGGGAAAGAGGTGCTGGCTGTCCACTCTATCCATTCCTCTTAATATTTGTACACCTCTATCATGTCTCCTCTCATCCTCCTTCTCTCCAAAGAGTAAAGCCCTAACTCCCTTAGTCTCTCCTCATAATCCATACTCTCTAATCCAGGCAGCATCCTGGTAAATCTCCTCTGCACCCTCTCCAACACCTCCGCATCCTTCCTATAATGAAGTGACCGGAATTGGACACAGTACTCTAAGTGTGGTCTAACCAGAGATATCAGACACTTTAGCAAATTTGATTCTCACACACAGAACAAATTTGTTTATAAATTGTTCACAGAAGTTTTGTAGGCTTGGTTAAAGACTTTAAAACCTCCTGCAATTGCTTACTTTTAGCCAATTCATTCATGTTGGCTAAAAGTAACTAAACTGTTCACCGGTGCCTCATGGGACGATGGGAAAGAATAAACTAAGATGCTTGAGAAGTTTAGCTCTCAATGGGTTTACAAGCCAGGAAGGAATTCCAAGGCACTGACTGAGGATCAGTATCTGCCCTAGAGGATAAATGACCAAGATGCACCTAATTTCACGTCGCATGTGCACCTGTGAGTTTCTCTATCTATGTAAACTTCCTGTCTTCTAAACTTCCCGTCTCACATGAAGTGCAACAATTTTTTGCTTAGATTATGCAATTATTAATCTGTCACTCCTTTGCACAAATAGGTGCGAGTGCAATCCAATGTTTGACGGGCCTGAATGTCAACAAACACGATACACGTTTAAAGGACATGGTTATGCTTGGTTTCCTCCCATCAAGTCTTGCTTTAAGAGTTTAATTTCCCTGGAATTCCTCACTGAAGCTGCTGATGGACTTCTGCTCTACAATGGACCCCTCTCACACAGTCACTCCGGAGAGCTGGAAGACCACATTACGTTAGGTACAATTGTCAGGAACAGAAGGAATACAAAATTCTATTTTTATTAGTATTTGTAACTTCAGAACATAAAAACATTTTTTGACAGTGGTTCAGATAGATAGTTTTTTAAAATTTTGGTTTCATTTTGATTTAAGAATCAAATTCCCTTTTCTCTGAAAGGTTGTGAATTTTGGTGGATTGTGATTTTTTGAGCAACTCCTCATTTTTGTCATGGATAATAAACTTTGAAGATCATTACAGACAAACCCATCGCCCACCTTGCCCTACTATCCTGTCATGGAGACTTTCAATAGGATTAACTGGCCAGTGAGTTCCTTATTTATTCTACTGGGCAGAGGAGACAAACAGAAGTTTGAGGCAGCCTGGTGGAGCAGGAAGTAGAGTCACTGCCTCACAGCTCCAGTGACATCAGTTCAATACTGATCTCTGGTGCTGTCTGTATGGAGTTTGTTTGTTCTCCTTGTGGCTGCTTGGGTTTCCTCTGGGCGCTCCTGCTTCCTCCTACACCCCAAGAACGTGCCAGCTGATGGGTTCATTGGCCACTATAAATCACCCCTAGTGTGTTGTGGTAGAAACTGGGGGGAGTTGATGGGAATTCAGGGAGAATAATAAATTGGATTAGTGTAGAGGGTGGTTAATGATCTGTGTGGACTCGGTGGGCCAAAGGGTTTGATTCAGTGCAGTATAACTCTCTGAGAAATGACCAATAGCATTGGAGAGCGAGGCAAATTCCCCATTAAAGCTGGAAAAACAGTTAATTTCCCATTTGAGCCCAAACAAACAAGCGATTTGAAGACATATTTCAATGTATTAGAATGAGTTTATCTTTGGTATCAGGCCTAAAGTTGTCAGTCTTGTATTTCAGATAAGCTGAGAGCCTCTCCATTTATAATTTAAGGCCTTTGCACTAAAAATATGTTCTTTTCAGGTTCTAGGTCATTCGGGTATTTGTTCACTCGTGTTCTAACTGATCACATTTTGCCCACAGAGCTGAGGAACGGAGTTCCTTCACTCAGTGTTAATCACGGGTCCGGATCACTCCATCTCCAGATGCCACCCAGTGTCTATGTTGCAGATCGGCATTGGCATAGGTTGGATATAATCAGTGATGGAAAGGTAAGTATGAACATGCAGGGATACATAGAAGCAAAATTTGCTCGGGCACCAACTGAAGTCATACAGTCATAGAGCAAATCAGCACGGATACAGCCCTTCGGCCCAACCAGTCCATGCTGACCAAGGTGCCCACCCAGCTAGTCCCAATTTCCTACGTTCGGCCCATATCCCTCCAAGCCCTGCCCCTCCATGTACCTATCCAAGTGCTTCCTAAATGATGCTGTTGTACCTGCCTCACCCACTTCCTCTGGCAGCTCGTTCCACACACTCACCACCCTCTGCGTGAAAAAGTTGCTCCTCAGGCTCCAAGTAATTCCATAAATAACTTGCATTGTTTGCTCAAATAAGATGGTAATTCCTAGAAATATTACTGGAATGTAGAATCTGAGAGAATATCAGAAGCCAGCACAAAATTTAAAACATAGAACATAGAACAGTACAGCACAGGAACAGGCCTCAGCCCACCATGTTGTGCCGAACTAATTAAACCAGTAATTAAATGCATAACTAAACTAATCCCTTCTGCCCATATCCCTCCATTCTCTGCACATTCACGTGCATATCTAAGAGTCCCTTGAACGTGTCAATCATATCTGCCTCCACCACCACCCCTGGCAGCACATTCCAGGCACCCACCACTCTCTGTGTAAAATAAAACTTGCCCCACACATCTCCTTTGAACTTACCCCCTCTCACCTTAAATGCATGCCCTCTAGTGTTAGACATTTCAACCCTGGGAGCAAGATACTGGCTGGCTACTCTTTATCTATGCCTCTTATAATCTTATAAACTTCTATCAGATCTCCCCTCAGCCTCTGCCACTCCAGAGAAAACAACCCAAGTTTGTCCAACCTCTCCTTATAGCTCATGCCCTCTAATCCAGGCAGTATCCTGGTGAACCTCTTCTGCATCTTCTCTAAAATCTGCATATCCTTCCTGTAATGGGGCAACTGTAATTGAATGCAATACTCCAGATGCAGCTTAACTAGAGTTTTATAGAAAACTGCAACATAACTTCCCGACTCTTGAACTCAATGCCTTGACTAATAATAGACGGATAGTATCTATTACCTTGCTCCTGCCCGTTCTTCCTTACAGATGTACTGGCCCTGACATCTACCTGGATTAGAGCGTATGGAATATGAGGAGAGGCTTAAGGTGCTAGGGCTTTATTCACTGGAAAGGAGGAGGATGAGAGGAGACATGTTAGAGGTATATAAAATATTGAGAGGAATAGATAGAGCAGACAGCCAGCGCCTCCTTCCCAGGGCACCAATGCTCAAGACGAGAGGGCATGGCTTTGAGGTTATGGGTGGGAGGTTCAGGGGAGATGTCAGGGGGAGGTTTTTCACCCAGAGAGTGGTTGGTGCATGGAATGCACTGCCTGGGGTGGTGGTGGAGGCAGCTACATTGGACAGGTTCAAGAGTTTGTTGGATAGGCACAGAGGAATGTGAGATAGAGGGATATGCGGGAGGAAAGGTTTAGACAGTGTGAGGGTGGTTTGATGGACAGCACGACATGGTGGGCCGAAGGGCCTGTTTTGTGCTTTATGGTTCTACCGTTCTTCCTCTCAATGCCTCCACTTTCTGACTTGGGGCTCTGGTTCCCACCCCCCTGCCAAACTAGTTTAACCCTCCTGAGTAGCACCAGCAAACCTCCCGGCCAGGATATTGGTTCCCCTCCAGTTGAGGTGCAACCCATCCCCTCTTGTACAGGTCACCCCTGCCCCAGAAGAGTTTCCAATGATCCAAGAACCTGAAACCCTGCCCCCTGCACCAGTTCCTCAGCCACACATTCATCTGTTCTACCTTTCTATTCCTTCCTGACCAGCACTGGCACGGGAGTAATCCGGAGATTACTACCTCTGTGGTCCTGCTTTTCAGCTTCTTTCCTAACTCTCTCTACTTACTGAGCAGGACCTCTTCCCCCTTTCTATCTACGTTGTTGGTGCCGATGTGCACCACGACCTCTGGCTGCTCACCACACCCACACCCCTCCACCCTCCCCCCCCCCCCCCCCCCCCCCCCCCCCCCCCCCCCCCCCCCCCCCCCCCCCCCCCCCCCCCCCCCCACACCGAGAATGTTCTGCAGCCGCTCCGAGACCTCCCTTACCCTGGCACCCGGGAGACAACACACCATCCTGGCGTCACTTTCGTGGCCACAGGACCTCCTGTCTGGCCCTTGAACTAACGAGTCCCCTATCACTATTGCTCTGCCTGACTTCACCCTTCCCTGCTGAGCCTCAGAGCCGGTCTCAATGCCACTGACCTGGCTGCTGCTGCTGTGCCCTGATAGCTTATCCCCACCCCCCCCACCCCCAGCAGTATCCAAAGGGGTTGCTGAGGGGAATGGTCACGGGGGACCCTGCACTGTCTGCCTGCTCCCTCTACCTTTCCTGGTGGTCACCCAACTATCTGCTGTCTGCATCTTAGGTGTGACCACTTCTTTCAGGTGAGCTTATTCTAACGAGCTCATATATTTTTGTGAGTTTATTCTAGTGAGTTTACATTCCTAGTGAGTTTATATTCTAATCATTATTGAGAGAGAATGCATTGTTCAAATCTTCTGACTCTTCGCAAGAAGTATTTCCCTGGGATATTTACAGCTTTCTCCTTAACCTCTGTTTCAAACTTGTCTTTATTGCTTATTGTTTCACTTCCTACTGTTATCAATCCAGGTCTTATTCTTTTGCTTCGTTTCTGGTGTGCTGCACCTGTTGTAGATCCATAGGGCTGGATGAAATGGAGGAGGTCATTTGTGGGGAGAATTGGGAAGGAATTGCATTGAGGGAATTGGGTTTGAGGAGGACTAAGCCAGATTTGAGTGGAGGATTAGGCTGGAGTTAGGAGAAGGTTGGTCAGGGAATTGACAGGCTTCAGGTGAGATTGGTGGGGATAGGGATGATTGGGAGCGGGTAAATCGAGGAGGGGTCCTTTGGGTCAACTGGGAAGATGATAAGAGTCATGTGGCCAATGGCACTGAGGGAAGAATGGGAAAGACAACTTTACAGAAGATTGTTGCGTTGGGCTCTGCTGTAGACCAGCTTCAATGTAGACCCTTTAATAATCCGAAGCATTCCCAGACCCTCCGCTCAACTCTTGCTTTAGTGAAGCCTGCCTCCTTTCCCAGAACATTTTATATAAATGACTTCAAAACATGTGCATGCCCATCGTGCTCTTTGTGAATGTGCATCATACACACAGACCATCTGGAACAGGAGTTCGGAAGTCAATGCCAACACACTTAAATACCAGATGAAACTCAATTGTGTACTGACTAAAAGAATGCTACAAACACAAGGTTTCAGTGCATTGGAGAATTGAATTCTTAGGCTTATGTGATATGCAGTACAACAATATTGAAATAAAACTTACTCATGTTACAGAGGGTGAAGATGATCCTTGACCATTGCATCGGTGCTGCTGTGAGTGAGAAAGGAGGCACTGGCAGAGGCCTGTCAGAAATGGACCGCAATCTGTGTGAAATTTCAGGGGAAACCCCTGGGCAGGCAAGGTAAGAAATATTTTAAAGCAGAGTAATCAATGCTCTGTGGTAAAATAAGCAAACACCCTGAATTGTACATTCAATTACTGTTTCCTATGATTCCCTGTACAGTGATGCATTCACAGAAGACACACCAGTGGCTCTACCTCAATAGGAGTTTGAGGAGATTTGGTACGTCACCAAAGATTCTTGCAAATTTCTATAGATGTACAGTGGAGAGTATTCTGACTGGTTGCATCACAGCCTGGTACGGAGGTTCCAATGCACAGGATCACAAGAGGCTGTAGAGGGTTGTAGACTCAGCCAGCTCCATCACTGGCACATTGAGGACATTCTCAAGAGGCGGTGCCTTAAGAAGGCGGCATCCATCATTAAGGACCCTCACCATCTGGGACATTGCCATCTCTTCTCATTACTACCATCGGGGAGGAGGTACAGGAGCCTGAAGACCCACACTCAACGATTCAGGAACAGCTTCTTCCCCTCCGCCATCAGATTTTTGAACGGTCCATGAACCCATGGACACTATTTCTTTATTCCTTTTTTTGCATTATTTGTTTATTTTGTAATTTATAGTAATTTTATGCCATTGCGCTGCACTGCTGACACAACAACACATTTCACGACATATAAGTCAGTGATAATAAATCTGATTCTGATTCTGATTCTGAAATGTCAAGAGCTCCACAGTATTTTCTACTTTGATACTGGAATCTCTCAGAATACCTTTTTATTGACAATGAATTGCTCCACAATAGAAACACTGGGTTTCAGATTTTATAAATATATCAGATTGTTTTCTCTTTATACAATCTTCTCACCTAAAGGAGTGTTGTTACAGCTATATCCATCCAAACAAATGAAGATTTCATAACACTTCTGACTGAATCTTGTAGTTGGTGAAGAAGCTTTGATGTCCACATCTAAAGCACTTACTGTAGAGTCTTTACCTTTCTGCAAAAGCCAAGGCTCTCGTTAGGAAAAAAGAGGTCTATTCAAGCTCTAGGGAGAAGAAACCCACATGTCTACCCACTCAACAGAATAGAAGTTCTTTATCTCAGGAAGCTCTTGATGTTGTCTCCGGACTCTTTCCAATGCCTTGATGTTCTTCCTGAACTGGACACAATATTCCAGTTGAGGCTTGGCCAATGACTTGGAAAGATATCCTAATGGAGAAAAATATAAAATGTGGAAAACTGAAGGGACCAAAGAAGAATCAGGCAGCATCAGAGGAAGTGTAACATTATTAGTAGGGAACAGCTGGCCCTGATGTGGAGATGGAACATTTGGGTGGTATTGAGAACCTTGAATCCCTGGATCTGGAGCACATAGAAGCCATGAGTGCGCCACAAAAACTGTCCCCCTACCTGCCCTGTCAGGCTCTTCCTTCCCCATCTGCAGTTCCCACATTGGCCTCACTGACCTCAGAACCCACTAAACCAGAGTTAAAGTAAGTCATCCTCAGTCCCAAAGGGGTGCCTGAGAAGAAGAAGAAGAAGAAGATTATTTTCTGATAATGTTACCATGCACAACTTTGTCTTCAATGGCCTTGTTTTGCTAAGGGAGCTGTGAATGAGCGGTGCCAGCTGCACAATGTTCTCCATTCCCAACCAGTTATATTCAATGGCTCTATTCATTGTTGTCAACATCAGTGCTGTTGACAACATTTATTCTGTGGACGTCTCCCTCAGTTGCTGCCAGGGATGTTGGCAATGCCATCTGGGGAGCCATTGAAGTTTGGATTCACCAGAGTTAAGGCCGACAGAGATGGCGCCTGGCAGAGAAAACGTAACACGCCCTCAAGAATGTTGCCATCATTATAACGACTTTTGCCTTTAAACTCTGCAACAATGACTTTCGTTCTATTTCCCTCCCTCCTTCCTCCCCCACCACCAACTTCAACACCACCACCCCCTCCTCAATCAGCTGTGTTACAAAGGAGCTGCATTCTTGCTTTGCTAGTGCATATTACTCTGACTATGAATTCTGAACATCTGGTACCATGGCCGTACAAACACCAACACAGACTTATGTGCCCATTATCTTTATGGCATGATCCAACTTCAACTGGTTAAGATGTTATATTCTGACTAGCAGACAGCACTGTGGCCCTACCATAAAGGAAAATGTTCAAGGCAACGATTTAAACAAGAAAATTGTTTAAACCAACAAGCAGGTCAAGGTTAATCCAAAAGTGTTTTTTTTTAACTGATTTTGAAAGCAAGCCTGTGTGGGCTGGATCAGGTTCATTTATTGGTGTCGCAGACTGCTGGAATCATACAGCACAGAAACAGGCCCTGCAGCCCAACATGTCCTTTCTGACCGTTGTACTTACCCATACTTGTCCCATTTACCTGCGGTTGGTCTGTAGTGTGAGTGTTTCTGCCTCCACCACCTCATCAGGCAGCACGTTCCAGATTCCAGCCATTCCCTGTGGGAAATAATCATTTCTAAACCTCCTACCTCTCACCTTATACCTATGCCCTCTTGTTTTAGACACAATCGCCAGGAGAAAAAAGTTCTTACTATGTACTCTTACTATCTTTCTATCTTACTACCTTTCTCCATTGTAATTTTGTATTCCTGCATCGGTCACCCCTCAGCCTCGTCCGCTCCAAGGAAAACAAAGCCAGCCTGTCCAATCCCTCCTTACAAATAAAATGCTCCAGGCAACATGCTGGTAAAATGGAGACACAAGAGATGGCAAGTGCTGGAAGCTGGAGAGAAGTCAAGCTGCCGGAGGAACTCAGCGGGTCGGGCAGCATCTGTGGGGGGAAATAAGCAGTCGATGTCTCAGGTCAAGACCCTTCATCTGGACTGCTTCACCACCTTATCCACCTGTGCTGCCAGTTTCAGGGATCTATGGACTTGTGCCCTAAGGTCCCTCTTTTCATTTACACTCTCTGGAATCTGACCAATTACTGCGTATCTCCTACACTTACTTGACATTCCAGAATGCATCACTTTGCACTTGTCAGGATAAAATTCTTTCTGTTCCTTAGTAGCCTAAAGACAATCATCCTGCCTATTTACAACATCACAGATCTTTGTGTTTTCTGCAATTCTTCTCAATTTTGATACTGTCTTGTTGAGTAGTATTTTGAGCTGCTCTTTCATCTGTTTTAGGTTTCTAAATGTTCACCAACCACTTCAGCTGGGCGGAATCAAGAAGTCACTCCCACATTTCAATGACCAACTACACTTCACAGGATTCACGGGCTGTGTAAGGAACCTAATTGTTGATAGTAAGGTAAGCAGAAAGTGGGAAACACTCAGCAGGTCAGGCAGCACCTGTGGAGAGAGAAACTGAGTTAATGTTTCAGGTTATGATCTTTATTCAGACAATGCAATTATTTGCTGCTGTCTACAATGTTTGTGCTTTATTTTAATATTTAGAAAATTAGTATTTATACTTGTTTTTTTCCTTTTAAGGATTACTTTTAAATTTATGTACATTTATCATATGAACATATTTCTTAACTATTAATTTACAGTTGACACGTTGACAACTTTCCCATAAAACACAAATCTTTTGGGGAAAATGCCCCAAATATCACTTTGCCATCGATCATTCCATTTTGCTTGTTTTTCCAATACTCCCCTTGAACTCTTTCCTGTTCCCACAACAGTGACCCCAGCACCTTTCTGGGTCAGAATGGTGATTTGTTACAGGATTGTGGCTAGCTGTTTTCAAACAGTGGTGCATTACAGAACAAACATTGGATTATTGACTGCCTGCCCAAACATCATCTGTGTTCAATTTCAAATCAGCCAATAAACATAGCAGTTCTTTGCTTCATCCGCATAAAATTTATGATATTAATCTTGTGATAAAAGCACTAAATCACTGCCAGCTAATCCCTTGTTTTCAAAATTGCTCTAATGCAAATTTAGCCAACCAGTTCTTTGTCCTCCTTCACATCAGATGGGATAACAAAGGAGGTAACTACTTCTGAACTTTGTAACTGTATGAGCAACAGTGTCAGGCTTTGGAAAGGCAACAGCATGTAGGAAGAACATTCTTTGGCTGACCACGTTTCAAATAGTGGTTGTTGAACTTGAAATACAGTAAAACTCCAATAATCTGCCGTCAGACTATTTGGAAAAGCCGATGGTTTGGCATCTGGCTCCTCGGTTACTGATTCCTGTGCTCTTCCTGACATACTGAGGCCCTGGTTTCCTGCTCAATTTCACACACAGTGCCCAGTTCCTCCACTCCCGGTAAACTCACCAGATTCTGTTTCCTGTGGTCCTGTAAACCCACTGGTCCACAGTTCCCACACTTTCCTTAAAGTCCCTGGTTCTGTTCCAGCGCTCCCTTTGAACTGACCTGGTTCCATTTCCCATGCTCCCTTGAAACTTGTTGGGGCCTTGTTTCCCGCAGTGCCTTTTCTCGGGTTCACTGGAAAATGTATTACATGAAATAAAATGAATTTAAAATGTATCGGGGTATTAATGGGTCTAACATACAATAGGTTGGAAACCCTGCCAGTTTAGCTGTACCAAAGTCCTGAATCTGCTGGATTAATGAAGTTTTTACTGTATTTTCTTTTCTAAGTAGAAGGTATTGTTCTCATTCTTGCTCTTCAAGTGCAAGAATGAGAACATTTAGGATAGCATTTTAGTGTCCTCCCCTTGGGCTTGATGAAGAGATTGATAGAAGCTCAAGGGAAAAAATGTGTTAAAAGGATGAAAGTAAAACCATTGTTGCTGCTGTTTTGGAAACTCTACAATCCACAATTCAAATATTCAACAAATCATTATCCACTCATACTTTGTCAATTACAGTTACTTAACATTAGTTGATGTCATTTACAGCCAAAGGTGTAACTGTGTTTTTAACTTGATAATGTTCAAAGTTCATGGGGAGATATTTCACTGGTGATTTCTGTCTGGTGCCAGATGTATGACCTGGGCAACCCTGCAGAGTTCCTGAACAGTGCAGCGGGCTGTGAGGTGACTGATGGAGTCTGCCACAGTGCTGGGACCTATTCCTGTGGCACTCATGGGAAATGTTTAGGAGAATGGGGATCTTTCAGCTGTGACTGCAGACCGGGTTACACTGGATACAAGTGTGAAAAAGGTAACAACCACTCAGAAAGTGAATTGTGTGTTCCATTTCTCAGGGACAGGAGAAGGAACTTACATTTGACCACTTTGGTGGGGGAAATTAAACTCATGCAAGTTATACATATACCGTACAAGTATAAACTTGCATGCTTAATGGTGATTGGTGGACATGGTGTTGTTGGTGGGGGGGAGGGTGTTGTTCATGCCCTGATACCTTACCTTTCACAAGCCCCACTTCTTGCTACTTATTAAATCTTACTGTACCATTTGCAATACAGTCCCCTGCATGGCCTGTTCCCAAAGTCTCTACATTGACTGTATCTGGGATGTATCTGGGGGCAGGCACGGTAGTGTAGCGGTTAGCATAACACTTTACATGGCCAGCGACCCGGGTTTCAATTCCCGCCACTGTCTGTAAGGAGTTTGTACGTTCTCCCCGTGTCTGAGTGGGGTTTCCCTCCGGGTGTTCCAGTTTCCTCCCACATTCCAAAGACGTACGGGTTAGGAAGTTGTGGGCATGCTAGTTGGCACAGAAGCATGGCAACACTTGCAGGCTGCCCCCAGAACACTCTACGCAAAAGATGCATTTCACTGTGTGTTTCAATGTACACATGACTAATAAAGAGATCTTATATCTTATTTTATGTACTTCAAAATAATTCATGGTCCTCAGTTTCTACCCTTCCCCATTTTTGCATGGAAGTCAGGAGTTATCAGGCTTTTCCTTTGCCCTTACTGTAATAACTGAGCCCAAATTCAGAACACCCTGTGTGCAGAATGTTTGCAGAGATACACACCTTGTCCCTCTGCTCATCTCCTCGTCTCCTTTCTCTATAGGGAGGGGAAGGGAGGGCTGCTGCATACAAGCTGTGATGACCTTTCCCGTGCTGCCCGCCAGCCAGGCAGAACAGGAACGTTTCCTCCCAGCCTTCCGAGCTAACCTGCCTCCTGCCAAATAATCAGGCATCTGCCCCTTTGATTTTACATCCCCATATCATGTCCATTTCCCCTTTGAGAAGTGATAAAACCCCCTGTAGTGATCACTGACCCTTCTCCATGACTGTCCAATCTGATTACCACCAAGGAGGAACAACTACCGAATTTTCCAGAGAAAGTGGGTGAGGCAGGTACAACAGTATCATTGAAGAAGCACTTGGGTAGGTACATGGAGGGGTAGGGCTTGGAGGGATGTGGGCCGAACACAGGAAATTGGGAATAGCTGGGTGGGGACCATGGTCGGCATGGACTGGTTGGGCCGAAGGGCCTGTATCTGTGCCGTATTGCTCTATCCATTCCACCAGTCCCTGTCCAGCCCACTAATGATCGTAGCCAATGCGGCTTTGCTCTCAGTCTCAGGGTTCAATGTACCATTGTGCCACGAGTGAAGGATCTGGGTACCTAGTGTGAGCAGATAATGAAAGGTTGCTGGATGGCTGCGACACACTGCTGTGTTTTAGTCAACACGACTACTGCAGAGCACCACAGCCCCTTCCATTAGCCATAGAGCTTCATTACACTTGCAGTGCTTCATTTGAACGTCTGGAATGGCACAATTCAGAAAAGGTCACAATAGTGTTCCACTGAGGAAAACATTGACGCTCAGGTACATAACACGGAAAAAACATCAGTGACGGTTGTCAGGATTTCTAGGCCACGGTGCTTTTGGTAACCAGTGTTACCAAGGGGGCAAATGGTAGAAAACCTGCTGAGTATTTAGCTGTGTTCATTTAATTCCTGGTATCTTTGCAGTGGAAATATCCTGAAAGAATCAGAATCAGGTGTATTATCACTGACATATGTTGTGAAATTTGTTGTTTTCCGGCAGCAGTACAGTGCAAGACATAAAGACATAAAAAATTACTATGTTACAAAAATAAATAAATAGGGCAAAAGAGGAATAATGGGGTAGTGTTCATAGAACGTTCAGAAATCTGATGGCGGAGGGGAAGAAGCTGTTCCTGAATCGTTGAGTGTGGGTCTTCAGGCTCCTGTACCTCCTCCCTGATGGTAGTAACGAGAAGAGGGCATGTCCCGGATGGTGAGGGTCCTTAAAGATGGATGCCACCTACTCCAGGCACCGCCTCTGGAAGATGTCCTCAATGGTGGGGAGGGTTGTGCCCGTGATGGAGCTGCTGGGTCTACAACCCACTGCAGCCTCTTTCGTGTCAGAGAGCTTGTAGAATGGTTTCCCTTCCAACTTTCTGGTACTGACCAATCAAGTGGAACAACTAGTGAGGAAATGTGGCCCCAACATATTTACAAGATTAAAAATCAATGTAGTTTTGCTAACTGGCAGTTCTACATGATGCCCAAGTGACTGTATGTGAGTTGATACCAAGAATTTCCTTACATCTTCAATCTGTATCTGTTTCTATTGACAACACCAGGCTGGAGATGGCTTAGCATCATGCAAGTCACACCCTTCTCTCTCCATGCCTTTCCCCATGGAGGGAGAAGGAGATGGCTAAACTTCAGACCTGCATAAGCTGTGCAGAATTTCAATGAGGCAAATGTTGGGAGAGCTACAGGCAGCTGGTTATGATCTGAAGTGACTGAAGGAAGGTGGGGATAAAAAGAGATGAAAGAGGGAACAAAAAGATATGCTTACTTTTCTCAAACATTACCCTCCCCACTTCTCCTGGTGGCATTGGTCAGGGCACCGATATCTCTCTTATCTCACTCAAGTGGCCATTCTTCCGCTGTGAGTCCAGACTGTGAGAGTCATCTCATTCTTAGCCAATGGAGGGTTTCACATTGAACACCTCTCCGGATGTCCAGATATCCATCTACCAGCTGGTTTGGCTTTGGCAGGCCCAAATGAGATCAATTATCTTGATTCTCCTGTTGCTCATACTGAGATTAGTTAATGTTGCACAGGCCAGAAATCAACTCAGCTGTGACATACCCAACATGACCGAATGCTGCGTGAAATGATCCTTATTCCCTTTTGTTACGGACTAGGTTACTATTGGTGAATGTCCCTTTAAGATAGGGCATAGTGGTGTGTGTGTGTGTGTGTGTGTGTGTGTGTGTGTGTGTGTGTGTGTGTGTGTGTGTGTGTGTGTGTGTGTGTGTGTGTGTGGGGCGTGCTTACATCAACAGAAGATAAAGGACATAATGACGTTGTTGAAGAAGTCAGTCAGAGAAGAGAGAGAGAAAAGAGAGAGAGACACCATCCTGCTAGTTTCTCTATCGATGGATGAGAAACAATAACTGTCTGTCACTACAATCCACGTATGGATTATTTGGAGTAATCCGGTGGAGTTCACTTTGTCATTAACCTGTAGAAGGAAACAGGTTTTTGTGTGTGGACGGCCACGGTTCGGATGCTTTTCGGGGTGAGGAAGTCACTACCGAGTAAACACTGAGGTGTCGTTTGGGTTCCATCGTGGAACATTTGGATTTCATAATTACTCTCTATGTTCTCTACATCTACGTTTTATCTTCAGACAACGGTGGTTGTTGAAGAAGCCTTTGCTCATGTTTCACCTTACGGCTTGCTGAACTGAACTTTAAGAACCATTCCTGGACTTGGAGTTTGGGACTTTGCCACACGCACACGACGAGTTTGGTTTTGGGGTTAATGTTCAAGGTTTAACATTTTTATTTCTAACATTATAACAGTTTTACTTTTATTTTTCTTATTATCATGAGTAGTGATTAATAAAGTAGTTTTTAATACTGAATCATGACTCAGTGTGTTTCTTTTGTTGCTGGTTCGTAACACTTTGAAGCTATCAGGGGAACTTCTGTTTCACAATAATAAATATATAAATACTAAAAAAGTGCTTTTTTTATTGGTATTGGTTTATTATTGTCACTTGTACAGAGGTACAATGAAAAACTTGTCTTGCATACGGATCGTACAGGTCAATTCATTACACTGCACTGAGGTAGTACAGGGTAAAACAATAACAGAATGCAGAATAAAGTGTCATAGCTACAGGGAAGTGCATTGCAGATAGACAATAAGGTGCAAGGTCAGACGAGGTAGATTGTGAGGTCAAGAGTCCATCTCATCGTATAAGGGAACCGTTCAATAGTCTTATCACTGTGGGATAGAAGCTGTCCTTGAGCCTTGTGGTACGTGCCCTCAGGCTCCTATATCTTCTGCCTGATGGGAGAGGAGAGAATGACCCGGGTGGGTGGGGTCTTTGATTATGCCGGCTGCTTCACTAGATTTATTTTTTGCCTTGTGTTTGGCCTGCTGAATGTTTAGTGGATTGCCACCTTTTGTTTTATCCATAGTTCTACCTGAGTGGTCTTTTGAGGAGGACAGTCTCATTCAGTACCAGCAGAAGGGGGCTCTCAGTGCTCGTAGAACCCAAGTGCAGCTGATGTTCCGCACCCGCAACCCCAACTGTTCTCTATTCAGCCTGACATCCAAGGACACAAGTGAATACATTATACTGGAGGTAACACCCAAAAATCTGCTCAGTGCTAAATGCATGAATAAGTGCAAAGGTCAACAATGTGTAGCGGTTAGCATAACGCTTTACAGCAACAGCGACCCAGGTTCAAATCTGGCCACTGTCTGTAAGGAGTTTGTATGTTCTCCCCGTGTCTGCGTGGGTTTCCTCCGGGTGCTTCCTTTTCCTCCCACATTCCAAAGACGTACGGGTTAGGAAGTTGTGGGCATGCTATGTTGGCGCCGGAAGCGTGGTGACACTTGTGGGCTGCCCCCAGACCATTCTACGCAAAATGATGTATTTCACTGTGTGTTTCGATGTACATGTGACTAATAAAGATTTCTTATCTCTTCTTATCTCTTGTGAATGACCAGTTTATCAGAGATTATAATGCAATTAAAATCTTCCTGTGAGATTGCTGGGATATTGGAGTAAGGTAATGCATTTGCTCAGGGAAAGTGGTGGAGCATTGTGGTGCTACTAGATATGAAGACCACAAAAGAAAAATAAAAGTTAATGAAGAGAAGGATAAAGTCCCTCACTTCAAATCTGAGAAAGCAAATATGCATAGTTTTTAATGGTGAGAAAATGTGAACTCAGGATAAGCAGAGAGAACTGAGCGTCAAGAAACCCCCAAATTAAAATTAGTATACAGTTACATAACCTACACAATCTAGTCAGAAACGATAAAGAGTGTTAGCCTTAATCTCAGGGAGGCTGGAATACAAAAGGATGAATAAAGTACTTCATTTATAGAGCATTGGTCAGACAGCACCCCCATCTGGGTGGTATGTTCAGTTTTGGACAAACAAATCTTGAAAATTGCCCTTGAAGGAATTAAAAGACTTAATCATCAAGACAGGTTGCATAAACTCAGTTATGTACCAGTGAATAAATGGAACATTCTAAAATTAACATATGGGACATACATGGTCAAAAAAAATCTCCCTAAGTTTTCCTTCCCCTCTGAGTTTGAATTTATTGTTTTCTAAAATGATTTTTGATCACTTTTAAAAGTTTTTAATCCATTTTTTGTTTCCTATTTTAATTTTCTTGAATTATGAATTAGATTGACAGTGGATATTTTGGAATCCGTGTCAACCTTGGTGATCAGGAGCATGCACTGAAACTGCAAACACTGCGTGTGGACAGTGGCCAGTGGATTCTGGCAAATATGGACCGACATGACAATGAATTCACGCTGCGCCTCAACAATGGAGGAGGAGCCCTTGAGGTGACATCTTCTCTTGGCACCCACAGAGAAATCCTAACAGATGCCTCAAGTCTGGTTTTGGGAAAGAGCCTTCATGAGCTTTCGCCAAATAATTTTCAAGGTGTGGTATGATGCTGGATCACAATATTAGATTTTGTTTATAAACCGTTATTGGATAAGACAATAGTTACAGCTACAGTAATCTCCACTTGTGAGCTTACTCTGAAAGACAAAAATTAAATGGAGTAGATCTAATGTTACTGATTTTTGAAAACTCAATTAATATTGGCAAAGTTGTTTAAATGTCAGTGGGTATATTTCCCTTTATTTGTGTTTGAAAAAAGTTCTGTTGTGCAACCAGGGAAGTTTGTTTGATACCAGCACTGACCTATTTACTCCAATTAAAGGCAGATTTGTAATTTAAGTATCAATACCTCCCAGGTTGATGAGATCTGATGAAAACCATTTTGTCTGATGGTTGCAAAGCAAGTTTATATGTTCAGTTCCTAGGAAGCACACGAAGAAACAATGAATCTTCATACCAATTACATTTAAATTGTAAATTCACTCCAATGATTGGTGTAAGAAGTGGAAACAATTCTGCTGCAGGAACTTGGGAATGAAGCAGTTTGTTGAGGGAGGGTAAGAAAGTCTTATCATAGAGTCATAGAGTTATAGAGCACGGAAACAGAGCCTTCAGCCCTACTCATTCATGCTGACCAAGATATCTATCCAAGCTAGTCCCCTCTGCCTGCATTTGGCCCACATCCCTCTAAACCTTTTCTATCTGTGTATCTTTTTATCTTTGTATTGGCTCTGATTTAACCAACCAAGAGATTCTTTACACTTACACTGTGTGGCTGTTTATTTTCAAATGTGGCCTCTCAACACAAAGCCCAGGGAGTAAACATTCGGCCTCTTGATGCAAACAGAGGAAATATGGGTTTATTTCCAAGACTGACAATGCTTACCTCCCCCCCTCCCACCCCACCCCACCCCACCACCACTACCCAACATGGAAACTTATCGCAAAATATATGGCAACAAATGTCATGTTCCTAGGATACAGACCACAAATGGCATTAGATGTCATAGACATGAAATTCAGTTCTTCTAATACTCTTTTTATTTTGATTCTTTTATTCATTTTCATATTTTCCATTTCAGACCACATTTATGCTTCCCAGCAATAATTTTGGGTTTACTGCCAACTCTCTTTGTACACATGTATTTTATTTTTATGTTTAACTGGTTCTCATTGTAATAGCTACAACATCATTATCCGTAGTTCTGTACTTAAGCTAAAACTCAGCACTTAAGCCGAGCCCAAGAAAGAAGAGACTCTCAGAAGAGTGAAGGTAAAATAAGTTGCGAATTGGAGCAAAAGGACAATTAAACAGAGGATGTAAAGTTTTAACGCAAATTACCTTCAAGTACTTCTTTACTGCCGATGTATTCCGTGCCAGTAATCAGGCTGCAGTGAAGAGCAACTATCCACAGTCCAGATCTTCCCACCAGCACACTCCTGAATTGAAGAGTTCATGCTGAGAGACAGTCTCCAGCAATGTGACTTATCAAAGCTACTTGTAATGTCCCCTCCACTGAACATCCTTTCTGCCTAAGGTACAAGAGATCAGAGCATGGTTCGTGTGTATTTTTTTAAAACTAAAATATACATTGCCAAATGCATGAAATTTTTGTATAAATTTCCTATGAAACTTTTTATGATAGAAAATATTAATTTTGTGTAAAAGTACAGAGTTAGAAAAAAAGGATGGGAGTTAAATTGTATTTTTCTTTGCTTGAATTTAGGCTGCATGCGCGATGTTCGATTAAATGGTCATCTCTTACCGATGGATGGAAAGAATACAATATTGACTGCAACCCTGCATCGGAGGGGTGTAACAAGTGGCTGTCACTCAGATGCCTGTAGCAGCACACCCTGTTATTTACCCTTTTATTGTGTAGATCTGTGGAGAAAACATGAGTGCAGGTATGGGTTCATTAACACTTTATAAATACTACTCCTTCTATGTAACAGTAGAACATGGTGCACGGAACATAAGACATTGAAGTGGAGCTGGGCATTCACCACTTTTTGCCTGCTATTCAACAAGTGGCTTTGCACCAACCCCATGTCCCTTGATTCCTTTAACACCTATAATGCATTTTAAACATGATATGCAGTGAAATCACCAGCTACTGGTGTTGCCAACTGTGATTGGATTCATCCTGAGTGTTTCATTAGTGGCCTGCCACTCCAGTCCCACCAATGCGAGCGTGGTATATTTGATCACACAGCACGTGCTCCCACATTAACAGTCAAGCAGCTGTTTCTCAATAACTCTATTTTTAAAATTAATAAATCACAGTTTCCAAAAAAAAATGAAAAGTGGCATTTTTAAAGAGTGCTGATCAGAGTAGCATCTAAAGATGTATCATCTACTCCTGTATACTCCTAAAGAGTCGGCAGCATAACTATTTCCAAAGGACCTCAATATGAAGTGTTCAGGGAACCATGAATTCTGGCCTTTGAATCTGTATGCACTGCCGAACACCTGAAGCAGTAAAATACATGAAGCTATGATTGGCTGCTCATTGGTGCACCAGGATGTATGATTTTGTTTGTCCTCGGCTTCTCAGTTTTTAATCTTGTATTTACAATCAGAAAAGAAGAAGCTGAGTGAAGGAAATATTGGAGGTAAAATTGTTTAATTTATTTAACATAAAAAATGTATCTCGGTGTTTTGAGGGAAAATTGGAAGGACAAATGTTGTTAATTCCATTTGGACAGGTTATCATATTTTTCTAATTTCTAACACAGATGTCCAGCCGGACAGGTGTCGGTGATAAGTAATGAAACAGGGCTCGAGGACTGTGTGATGTCACCTTGTGGAGCATGGACATGTTGGAACGGAGGCACTTGTGTCACCCAGACACCGCACCTGTTTGCCTGCGATTGTGCAGAAGGTTACCAAGGACAGCAGTGTGAGATCAGCATGGTGACTTTAGGAATCCCAATGGGCCTGAACATCAGCTCTGTCTTGGCTATCAGCATCTGCCTCATCTTCTTAATAGGTACTGCTTTAATTTTTGCCTGTTTCTCCCTGCTCTGCAATTATCTCTCTGATCTGTCTTCACTGAAAATGTTGCTTTCCAACAATGTAGTAAACCTTTGCTCTTCTGCTACTTCCTTTCATATTAAACATTTAAGAATTGAGTTAATTTATGTTGTTGAAACTCTCTAGCCTATCATTGAATTCCCTGTAATAGACGTATTTAGTACAAGTAAGTAGATATATGAATCATGAGCCATATGATTTCCTGCTCCGTTGTTGCCAATTTGTTTGGTAAAGTTCATAGTTTTCATATTTCCTTACAACATATAAAGAGATCATTTGGCCTGTCAGGTTTATGCCAGTTCTCAGAGCCATCCCATCAATCCTATTCCACCACTTATTTCCCTGTAACTTATTTTCTCTCACATGCCCACCAAGTCCTCCATGATTTTCCTGCCACCCACCAGCACTGAAAGTAATTTATAGCAGCCAATTAATTAATCAACCAGCCCATCTCTGGGACGTGGGCATGAGGAACCCCTGAGAATAAATCTGTGAAGACACAGGATGAATGTGTAAACTCCACACTGACAACACTGGGGTTCAGGATCAAACCCGGGTTGCTTGACCCGTGGAATAGCAGCACTACCTGCTGTGCCACCGTCGTGAAGAAAATGTTGGAGCTGCAAATTCACTTGCTTATTGCTGATTCTTTCAGCGTTATGCAACTAAAAATCAACTATTTCTGGAGGGAAACTCAATAATAACTATTTCCAAGTTGTTTCCTTTCACGCCCGAATTTCCAGCAGGCACTTCTGGGCAAGAGGTGTCCTTGCTCTGCTGGTGCTGACAGGGCTGCCCAGGGTTCTTCCTGTGGCATTTCTTTTGGAGCAATCCTGGGGAACTTAAACCATGTTGTCCCAAGAGTGCCTATTGATAGGTAGTCCTGGGAAAACATTGTCGTTCCAGAACAGAGATGCCTGCCAGGTAAGTGAATTACTTATCATCACCCTTGGCCACCATCTCCCCCCTGCAGGGCACCAAAGTGCCCACCACCTCGAATCTTACTATGAACCTCTCCCTCTCATGATTGCCTGAGCTCTAAGCCCCAACCTGCCCAATTTGACAGCTCCCAATCTCAGAAACACTCCCACTGAAGCTGCTGGTCGAGAGAAACAAAGGACTGCAGATGCTGGAATCTAGATGATAAAACAACAAGATGCTGGTCCCCAACATTTCCCACCACCCACCCCAGCCCAATTCTTCCAAGCTACCGTCTCTAGTCTATTCCTGCCACCCCCTGCCCCCACCT
Source organism: Pristis pectinata (assembly GCF_009764475.1). Classification (NCBI taxonomy): domain Eukaryota; kingdom Metazoa; phylum Chordata; class Chondrichthyes; order Rhinopristiformes; family Pristidae; genus Pristis; species Pristis pectinata. The sequence continues at coordinate 100,053,658 of NC_067413.1, forward strand.
TTAGAACTTGCCAGTGTTAATCCATCCCTTCAAACGTAGATCCTGATCCAAACCAACAACTGCACCTCCCAACCCCCTTCCCCAACTACCTGCTGGAACAGAGGGCATTGATGATCCTCCATCCCACCAGTCTCCAACCTCAGCCATAGCACCGACCTAATAGGGTCTCCGGCTATCCTGACCGGAGCCATTGATAGGAGTACAGGATGAGGCATTTTCTATATAACTTTGGTTAGGCCACATTTAGAGTATTGCATAGAATTCTGGTCACCTCACTACAGGAAGGATGTCGAGGCATTAGAGAGGGTGCAGAGGAAGTTTACTAGGATGCTGCCTGGATTAGAGGGCATATGCTATCAGGAGATGCTGGACAAACTTGGCCTCTTTTCTCTGGAGCGGCAGAGGCTGAGGGGTGATCTGTTGGAAGTGTATAAAATTATGAGGGGCATAGATAGGGTGGACAAGCAATATCTTTTTCCCATTATTGAGCGATCAATACCAGAGGGCATGCATTTAAGGTGAGAGGGGGTAGGTTCAGAAGAGATGTGAGGGGCATGTTTTTTTACTGAGAGAGTGGTGGATGCCTGGAATGCGTTGCCTGATAGGGTGGTGGAGGCAAATTCATTGGGGGCTTTTAAGAGGGGCTTGGATGGGCACATGAATGAGAGGAAGATGGAGGGATATGGGTATTCTGTAGGTAGGAGGGATTAGCTATGTCGGCACAACATTGTGGGCCAAAGGGCCTGTTCTGTTCTATGTTCAAAAATGTTTCCAGCAAACAGCCAGAAATAGAAAAGGTCTTTCAAACCCTGTTGTTGTGGCCATCTAATGTCCCCCTTGGTGGTGGGGGGGGGGGGGGGGGGGGGGGGGGGCCTGGAACTAGAGGGCAAGTCTGAATGGATGTGAACATCGTGAGCCTGCTGGGCCTGACACCCCACAGGCTTGCTTGCAAACATTGTTTTTCCAACTTACACATCCCCCCCCCCCCCCAGGAATAAATGTTTCCTACAGTTGGAACTATGCTAATCACACTTGTACAGGTTTTTGTGTTTTTTCTATCTGGTCTTCCAATACAAACATTTTCAGGTCACCAAGTGCGAGTTGAATTCTGAAGAGGACCCTGCTCTAGTATTCTGCCTGCTTTCTTCTGCAGCACATGTATCCACTTTTATCCGTTGACAAATGAATTTGTACTGGCACAGCCTAACTATACACTAGATTTTGTATTACTACTCGCCCAATCACTGTGAAGGAGTAGTTTGTGAAGGTAAGTAATAGTGATTGGAGTAAATGGACTGCAGTCTTCTTTTCTCTGAATAGTAAAACAGAGCTGATTTTTCTGAGGTTCTTGATAACTGGAGCCCTGTTATACCTTCTGATATTTCAGTTCTGGCGACTGGCTTCAGCATATGGGGAGTGTGTGGAAAAGCGAAGTTCCAGAAAGGAGGAGTTTACCACATTCCTGTTGAGCACGAGAGCTGGGAGGATGTTCGGGAAAACATCCTCAACTACGACGAAGAAGGAGGTGGAGAACAAGACCAGGTATTCTGATGCAATGTTGCTTCAGCTTCCAATTGCGAGCTTTAGAACTGTGGGCACAAGTGACAGTTATTTGACATTTCATAACTTTTGCTTTACAACTCTCTATGAAAATGGCTACCGGGTTTTTGGGAGGGTTGAGTGCTTTTACCTTCAGTTTTGCATTATAGTCCAGCCCAGCTTATAGAATGTGGCATTCTTCTGTAGAAATCTTTAAAACGTTAAGTGGCCAATTTCATCCAGTTCCTGTTAAAAACTGGCCTCAGTGCAAAGTGAGTACATCAGCAACTCACAATTGCCATATTCTAAAATAAGGACAGTGGATGCTTGGGGACACCCTCACCTCCAGGATCCCTCCAAGTCAGACATCATCATGAGTTAAGGTGCATCATTGTGTCTTCATTGCAAGTGGGCCGAGAACCATCCTAGCAATGTCAACCAAGCCACATTGTGGGAGTGTATTCATCATAGTGATTGCAGCTGAAGACACCACCACTTTCCCAACAGCAATAATGGGTGGCCAATAAACTGTACCCTTCCTACAGATGACCACCTCCCACAAACTACTCATTCATTGGCTTGATTGGCAACGTCACTAAGACCAAAGTAATGGTTAATGAGGGACATGTGGACATTTCCTCTGGGTAGAATAAGGTTGGTCTTCTGATGTTATGGTGTTTGATAGAAAAAAGGGAGATTCGTTGTCTGTTTTGACCTCTCTCTTCCTGATGAAGAAGCTGGATCATATTGCATTTCCCCATTCTAATAGACCCTGCTTCAATATTTAGAAAATATTGATTTAATCTATAAACATGACCTTGTGGAAACACCTATACTCATCTTAATTTTGCTTTGAAGTACTAAGCCTGGCTGATGTACAGCTCTTTGCAGGATGATGAGTGAAGCTTTTTCTGTATTTATGCACTTTCTGTCAAGACACTATTTTGAATAACACCCTGGGTTGAATTTGTCTCAATTATAAGACATTGTCAGGTGATTTTAGCCACGAGGGAGCAGGGGTGTTGGGAGCTCAAGGTCTAATATAGGACCCTCCCCCATTACCACCAGATGCCTCGGCAGCCTGTCGCATGACAGACCCACTGCTGTTAAATGCTGGGAGGAGGTAGGAGGGGTTCAGCCTGGGAAACAGACTGAGTTCATTGCCGATCTCCAACGGAAAGCTCTTTGGGTGGTTTGGTGGTGAAGGCAGGGAGGATGTGTTCATGGAAGTGGCCAGAAGGCCGAGATGTTGGGGGCGGATCAAGAGCCACTGTCCCTGCCCCTTGTCCACCTGCAGAGGGGCAGCTCCAGCATCTTCAAGGTTCATATTGATGACAATAGACCATTGACTGACCACTGAATCCAGACCAGCCCCAGAGCAAGCCCACTGGTCTCATTCCCCCACTTATTTCCCTGTAACACCCCACCTGACTCTCCCAGCACCCACCTCTACCAGGGTAGTTTATAGTCGCCAAATTAACCTAACAGCCAGTACGTCTTTGGGCTGTGGGTGGAAACTGGGACCCTGGGTGGGGAACCCAACTGCTGACAGGGAGAGAGCATGCAGGCTCCACACAGACAGCACCAGACTGGATTAAGTCCAAGCTGCTGGATCTGTGAGGCAGCAGCACCTCCTGTCGTGCCAATGAGCTGCCCAGGGTGGGGGCGGGAGGGGGGCTGTAACTATGACTTTGCTGAACACAGGGTGTCTGCATTTGGGCAGGTCCAATACCACAATGCAGTTAGTGAAACTTCTAATCTTTTTTAGAATGGTTATGACATCAGTGAATTGAAGAAACCTTTGCGCCTGAGTCTGTCTCAGTCTTCATCTGCACCTCTGGTAAAGGGCTCCACTGATTCTCAAGAAGAGAAGCAAGTCAACTTCAGAACTCACCCAAATGTAATTTTTTCTGAGCCTCTTCAATCTGGTGTCCCAGACTTCAGAAACTACGTGTCCCAGATTATTTGGGATGCAGACAATGACTTGAGAGCACTTCCGGAGGACACCATGCACATTTACTGCTTTGAGGGGCACGGGTCACTGGCAGGAAGCCTGAGCACTGTGGACACATCAAACACCGATGAAGACTTGAATTCTGATTATCTCACTGACTGGGGCACAAAGTTCGACAAACTGAAAGAATTTTGTGCCCAAAAGCAGAACAATGGCCTGTAATAACAGAAGTATTGTGTACAATACTGAGTCATTTTGAAAATCCTAAATGAGAAATTGTTGGCAAGATCATTTAGTGATCTCCTTTCCAGATGTTTGTTTAAATAATCAAAGGAATGAGAATCAAATAACTGCAGGTATTGGAAGCCTGGGATAAAAACAGAAAATTCTGGAAACACTTAGCAGGTCTGGCAGCATCTGTGGAAAGAAAACCAGAGTTAATGTTTGAGGTCGAAGACCTTTCATTAGGAGAAACCCCTCTCTCTGGTCTCTTACCCTCTCCAAACCTATTTATTGACAACTGTTGACGTGACATTGACGACCTTGAATTTCCACTTCCCTCACTCACCCTCACCCAGCCCCTGCTGAACATGCAGTACTATCGGCTAGGGACCAACCCCCAGCATCATCATCAATCTCACCAATGAGGGTGGAGCCGCTGTGGTTTGGTGAACTACCCTCTATTTCACAGAGGCCAAACATCAGTTCTCAGACACTTCCTCATATCTTCTTCTGGACCAAGACCCAAGCATTGAACATTGGGCTATTTGCCCCCACAAAGTCATGAACCTCATTTCCTCATGAGATCTTCCCTCCAGGGCCTCAGCTCCATGCTGCCCACTTCCACCTCCTGCCTCACTGAGCTTATTCCTTCCAACCCTGATTCCTTGCTTCCCCCTCTGGTCCAGTCCCATCCCACTAACATCCCAATTCCAACCTGCTCATCTTTACCATGGACATGTAACCCCTCTCTATCTCCATTCCACACCAGAATGGCCTGAGGGTCCTCCATTTTCCAACCAGTTCCCCTCCACTATCACATGCATTAACTTGTTCTCACATTGGAGAACTTCTCCTTTAAGTCCACTCAATTTCTACTTGTCAAGGTAGCTGAGGAACATCACACCTCTGCCTTTTTGTGGGATACATGGAAACAATCTATGTTTCATTGCTACTTGGGCTTCCTGCCTCAACTCTTTTTCCAGGACATTGACACAGTATTGGAGCTGCTTCCCACACTCATCCAGAACTCATGGCTTTTGGTGACAACGTCCACCCTGCTCCCACCTGCACTTGGTAAAAATCAATCAATAAACAAACACAATTGTGATCTAGTTTGGTAATCTACTTCAAAGTAATTACAAGGATGTGCCAAACAGCAGGGTCAACTTCAAATTATGCCTGTTCCGAAGTAAATCTAGAAACAACAGTGTTGACTGTGTTCTGATGGCTTCCAGACATTAATAATTAAACAAGAAGGTATAAAGTGACCAGAGAGTTTATCTCTTTGGTTGTGATAGGGTCAGGAAGTATCAGAGATCATAAGCTCAGTGTTACATAAACTGTAAAGAATGATCTCAAGATAGCTGATCTTCTAAATAATTTTAATTCCTTTTAAGAAAAGGTGGTACAATGCAAATTGTTTCAGCCAATGTCGGGTGCTCTGATGTCACTAATTGTGACATTTAAGCTATACCTATGTCTTTGATGAAAAGCAATTCTCCCAGTGCTGTGTCATTACAGCAGAAGGCATATTAACATGAAATACAAATGTTAACTTTCACAGAACATGAGTCAGCCATGACTTGAAATCAAACACGCTATAATTCACTACCATCAAATTGTGCTGATGTGCATTTAAAGCTATTGTTTCTCAGAAAATCAGAATGAGTAATGTCATCTTTGAAATGCTAAATTATTTTTGTACTATAGTAGTTTAAATATTTCTTTGCAATGTATTTATTTTGTGCATGTATGTCTTCTGTATTGAATTAGAATGAATTTTATTGTATTATTGTTTTGTTACAACCTATGGGCAATGCATGGTGCTCTGACAGCCTGAATATTTGATACACTATTACTGAGATTTACTAACAGGAATGCAAAGCCTTATCATGATAAGTTTAATTGTATCATAGCACTGAAGAAATAATTCTGGGATATAAAAGTGGATACCTAGGATAGCTTTCTTGAACACAATAATTGGACAAATGAAATGCAGTTATCAAGGCAACAAAGGTAGTATTTTTTCTAGTTAATGAAATGTAAAACATTTAGTAAAGTGATGAAAGGTAATTGGAACTTATACTTTATTTACTTGCCTGTTATCTTAATTACATTCAAAACAATTTTTAGTAAATCTCCTTTCAATATCTATGTGCATCATATACCAGAGCACGGTAGTAAAATAATCACCATGCTGCCATATTGAATTGAATGGTTCATTTATGTAGTTTCGGAGAAGATATCTGTTATCCTTAACTGTATCTAGTCTGTATACAACTACAGCTGCACACCACATGACTCTTACACTCAGAACTGGCCTTGCATTCCAGTTGTGAAACCACTGCAAAGAATTTCAAGAAAGCACCCACTGACTTCTCAGGGCAATTAGAGATGGGAATAAGTGCAAACCTTACCAGAGTTGCCCAAAACAAAAGAAATATTTATTATAAAAATTGCAGAAGGGCCTCCCTTTCCAGCTGTCTGTAGAATACACCATCACAAAATCGCCAACATATATTTCATTAACTGAAGCCCTATAGTTCGCTGTAAAAAGTTGATTTCCAATTTAAATCATTCACATTAAATGGAACCTATGTGACTGATTTAAATTGTCACATAAGTTCCATTTAACTTATGATTTGTTACTTATTTCATGAAGCATCTTGCAATACCAAGCAGTGACCAGGTGGTGGCTACACATCATCACATTATTCCATTCTACTGAAAGAAGGCACTTCCTCCCTCTTCCTGACATTGCAAAGAAGCAATTGACACCTCCCCCACCATCGCCCTCTCACCATCACCCCCTCCCCAGACTTGAAAAGCTCATGCACTATCCACATCTCAATTAGATGCATTGTCTGCTCCTGATGTCTTGTTTTTGCCTTTCTGAGTAATAACTTTGATAGTTTTGGCCTCTCAGCTATAATATTGGTCTTGTACATTGCTGGCAATTGTACGTAAATCATCACAAGAAATGCTGTTGTCTCATCTTCAATCTATTCTTCAGTGCTTCCTTAACTAACTCTCCCTACCAGCCCTCTTTTCCCTGGCAATGGGTGCAATGAACAATACAGCAACAAGTTCCAGAAATAGAGCCAACATAACCCCAAACAACCTACAAGCTGATGACCGAAGAGGGGAGTGGCCAGTGAAATAATAGTTCAGGAGTCACGCAACAAGTGCTACAGGATTCTGTGATGTAGACCTACTTTTATATCCAAATATTTTATGTTTCTTACATTTCTACATTTCCCAACCTAAGCATGCCAATAATTTTATTTTTACCCAGTTTAAAACCATCTCTGGTATTCCAAAACTGATTTCAGGTTTCCAGCATATACAAACACAAGTTTCAATTCTTGTAAAAATGCTTAAGTTACATTTATGTTGGCACATGGGGGAGAAAGGACCACATGCCCTACCTTTAATATACTGTTAACTTAAATATAGAAATAAAAGCTTTATTCAAATTTAGAAAAACATCTCTGTTTTACCAAAATCAGGTGCAGAAGGGCAGATTTTGGATTTACCAATCTGAATCCAAAGTTACACAATTAGAATTATCAGTCAATTTGAACTGAAATCTTGCTCAGAAAAGTCTTTTGCTGTTTTATTAAAATTGCTTATTTTGTACACATAGAAATTTCACTGTGCAAGTACAAAGACAATTTCAAATTAACAGAAGTAACAAACAATCTGCTGGAGGAACTCAGCGGGTCGAGCAGCATCTGTGGGAGGAAAGAAATTGTCGACGTTTCAGGTGGAAACCCTGCATCAGGACCCAAAACGTCGACAATTCCTTTCCTTCCACAGATGCCGCTCAACCTGCTGAGTTCCTCTAGCAGATCGTTTGTTGCTCTTTATTCCAGCATCTGCAGTGTCTTGTATCTCAAATTAACAGGAGTTACACAATCTGTCCCTTCACATTAATAATAGCATTATGAATTCTTCCCAGCCCAGTGTCATTCACAAAGAAATTTTTCTTGCCGCCAAAATGGGAAAGTCTGTGCATTGAACACATTGTAAAAGAAGTTTGCCACAGAACGCCACTAGGTCCACCATATCAGAGCAATCAGACAGATCGTCACCAAGATTGTGCCATACTTTGTACCGTTTGTGAAGTAATTAATAATCTATGTGACAGTTATGTAGTGACAAATTTTCAAACAAAAGTGGTTCTGTTGCGTTGTAAATATAATTGTAACCGTTTTTTCTACACAATAAAATGTTTATATTTCTTGTCATTCTCAAACATCAATGAAAGGTCACTGTTCATTTCTTTTCAGTGTTGTATTCTGGTCACACATCAAACATCACATTAAGTAACGCAACACTGTTGACATAGAATGAAACAGAAATTTCCAGGCTATGGCTATTCAGCTACAATTTTATCTAAGTTAAAAATATTTAAGTTATCCCCTGATGTCCTCTGATTTCTGAATTTGTTAAATGGTCATTAAGATATCTTTATTAGTCACATGTACATTGAAACACACGATGAAATACATCTTTTGCGTAGAGTGTTCTGGGGGGCAGCCCACAAGTGTCGCCACGCTTCCGGCACCAACATAGCATGCCCACAACTTCCTAACCTGTATGTCTTTGGAATGTGGGAGGAAACCGGAGCACCCGGAGGAAACCCACACAGTCATGGGGAGAACGTACAAACTCCTTACAGACAGTGGCCGGAATTGAACCTGGGTCGCTGGCGCTGTAATAGCATTATGCTAACCACTACATACATTACCTATTTCTAATTACTTATTGAGAGTTGCAAAACAACATAAGATAAGACATTTTTATTAGTCACATACATCGAAACACACAGTGAAATACATCTTTTTGCATGGAGTGTTCTAGGGGCAGCCCGCAAGTGTTGCCACGCTTCCGGCGCCAACATAGCACGCCCACAACTTCCTAACCCGTACGTCTTTGGAATGTGGGAGGAAACCAGAGCACCCAGAGGAAACCCACACAGACACGGGGAGAACATACAAACTCCTTATTACAGACAGTGGCCAGAACTGAACCCGGGTCGCTGGCGCTGTAATAGCACTGCGCTAACCGCTACACTACCATGCCTGCCCAATTCGTGCGTGACCTCATTCTAAAAAGTTGTTAAGTTCGGCTGATTAACGATAGACAATAATTGCTTATTAAAATTAGTTTAGGAGATGCATCTAAACTACTATGCTGAATTGTTAAAAGAAATACAATCACAAATGTGTTTCAATTGCATTGTCTACTGATCTCTGCCGGAACAAAAACTATGTGGTTTTTTATAGACTTGCTCTGAAACACATAAAGGCAGCAGTTATTGAAGAACAGGGTCCAAATTGGGCCAGAGACAAGAAAATGAATTTAAAGTAAAGAAATACAATCTGTTCATCCTTTCCTGATGGTCCACCTGTATATTTATGGTGTTTGGAATCTCTTATTACTCTCTCTTATCTCTTAAACCTGGGTGCTTGGAGCCGTGAGGCAGCAGCACAAATGACTGCACCAATCAGCTGCACCATTTGTAATCGATCTCCTCAGGAATCACTTCCCCAGCTCCCACTTCCCCCAAGTTGGTATCACCACAAATTTGGAAATTGTGTTTTTGATTGCAAAGTCCAAATTGTAATGTAAATTGTGAACAACAATGTTCTCCGTACTGATATCGATGGGTCCTAATGTTCCACCCCCTTTCTGCTCTAAATAGCTATCATTTATTTTAACCATCTGCTTTTTGCCTCGCAGCCAGTTAGCTCTCCATTCAGCTGTAATTCACTGGACTCCACATGCTCTGGCCCTAATTATTTATCAGAGGAATTTTGTAAATCTAGAGAATTTACATTTGCTTATCTTCTAACCATTACCTCCAAAGAACTTGGTAAGGATCCAAGCAATACCTTCCCTTTGAAATCTTACCAACAGTGTCTGGCTTCCAGCCTTGTTCTATTTTCTCCATCATAAATAACAATACAATTTATTATGCTACTTCTACAGACTGCAGGCTAATTTATTTCAGTTACTGATTCATGGTCCTGATGCAGGGTTTCAGACCGAAATGTCGACAATTTCTTTCCTCCTACAGAAGTTGCCTGACCTGCTGAGTTCCTCCAGCACATCGACTGTTGCTCCAGATTCTAGCGTCGGCAGTCTCCTTTATTTCATTTATGTTGGTTTCTCATTATATTCATTTGCTCAAAGTTGGCTCGGAGGTAGGAAGCAGGGGGTAGTGGTTGAAGGTTGTTTCTCGGAATGGAGGCCGGTGACTAGTGGTGTTGGGACCCTTATTATTCGTTATTTATATAAATGATTTGGATGCAAATGCACAAGGTTTGATCAGTAAGTTTGTGGATGACACAAAATTAAGAGGTGTTGTTGACGTTGAAGAAGGTTATCATAGATTACAGGGAGATCCTGATCAGTTAGGGAAGTGGGCCGAGGAGTGGCAAATGGATTTCAATACAGCGAAGTGCGAGGTGATGCATTTTGGAAAGTCAAACCGGTGTAGGACTTGTACTATGAATGGTAGGGTACTAGAGTGTAATGGAACAGAGGGAATACAAATGCATAGCTCGTTGAAAGGGGCATCACAGGTAGACAGGGTGGTGAAAAAGGTGTTTAGCACACCGGCCTTCATCAGTCAGGGCATTAAGTAGGGACGTTATGTTGCAGTTGTATAAATCATTGGTGAAGCCACACTTGGAGCACTGTGTACTGTTTTGGTCACCCTGTTATAGGAAAGACGTGCTTAAACGGGAAAGAGTGCAGAGAAGATTTACGAGGATGTTGCCAGGACCAGAGGGCCTGAGTTATAGGGAGAGGTTGGCCACGCTTGGTCTTTATTCCTTGCAACGTAGGAGAATGAGGGGCGACCTTATAGAAGTGTTTAAAATTATGAGAGGCAGAGATAAGGTGGACGGTCACAATCTTTTCCCCAGGGTAGGGGAGTCCAAAACTAGGGGCATAGGTTTAGGGTGAGAGGGGAAAGATTTAAAGAGGACCCAAGGGGCAACTTTTCCACACAGAGGGTGGTGAGTGTGTGGAACGAGCTGCCAGAGGAAGTGGGTGAGGCAGGATCATTGAAGAAGCCCTTGGAGAGGTACATGGAGGGGCGGGGCTTGGAGGGATATGGGCCCAACGCAGGAAATTGGGACCAGCTGGGTGGGCACCGTGGTCAGCATGGACTGGTTGGGCCGAAGGGCCTGGATCCGTGCTGTATTGCTCTGTGACTCTACTCAGTTAACCATGCCTCGTGTCCGGAACCTTGGCGAACGCCACCCCCACCCCAACCCCCCCAACCCCACCCCAACCCAACCCCCTAACCCCACCCCAACCCCACCCCAGCCCCCAACCCCACCCACCCCCACCCCAACCCCCCAACCCCACCCCAACCCAACCCCCTAACCCCACCCCAACCCCACCCCCACCCCAGCCCCCACCCACCCCCACCCCCACCCCCCCAACCCCCACCCCAACCCCACCCACCCCCACCCCAGCCCCCACCCCCGCCCCCACAAAACAGGACGTTTCTCCTGCGATTGCCTTGCTGTGTCCGACACAGCTGGTGGAAGCAATGAGACCAGGGGCTGGGGGAGGAGGCAATGGAGCCGGGGGCTGGGGGCCGGGCGTGGGGCCGGGGCTCGGGGCCGGGGGCTGGGCCTGGGGCAGCAGCAATGGAGCCGGGGGCCGGGCCTGGAGCCGGGGACTGGGCCTGGAGTCGGGGCCGGGGGCCGGGGCCGGGCCTGGGGCAGCGGCGGGGTGCACAGGCCGGGCGGCCGGAACTGCTTGTGTGACCCCGGCAGTAGACGCCTCCGAGCGGGAGATGGAGGCGGGGAGTGCGGCCGGCTGCTGTGTCCGTCCCTAACGTTGCTGGTTGTTCGCGGCGGCGCGTCTGAGCCGAGGCGCCGCTCGGTGATCGCCCGGTGAACAGGGTGCGGCGGGAGCCCCGGCCGGTGCGGGCCGAGCGGCAGCGGCGGCCGGTAACGCGGGGACCGGCCTCGGGCTGGAACGGTCCCGCTGAGGTAGGTCAGGGCGGGGGTGTGGGCCGTGTCCCCGCTGGGGAGGAGGGGGTCTCTGTGATGGTCGGCAGCTCTGGCGCCGTGTGGAGCCGGTATCGACGCCCGCCGTGTGCGGGGCGCGGGAACAGCAGCGGCTGGGCACGTCCGGCCTGTTGACTTGTGCTGCAAGTCGCAGGTGCAGTGTAATGCGGCGAGATACAGGTACAGTGTAATGTGGTGAGGTAGAGTGTAATGCGGCAAGGTGCAGGTGCAGTGTAATACGGCGAGGTGCAGTGTAATACGGCGAGGTGCAGTGTAATGCGGCGAGGTGCAGTGTAATGCGGCAAGGTACAGTGTAATGCAGCGAGGTGCAGGTGCTGTGTAATGCGGCGAGGTACAGTGTAATGCAGCGAGGTGCAGGTGCTGTGTAATGCGGCGAGGTACAGTGTAATGCAGCGAGGTGCAGGTGCTGTGTAATGCGGCGAGGTACAGTGTAATGCGGCAAGGTACAGGTGCAGTGTAATGTGGCGAGGTGTAGTGTAATGCGGCGAGTTGCAGGTACAGTGTAATGCGGCAAGGTACAGGTGCAGTGTAATGTGGCGAGGTGCAGTGTAATGTGGCGAGGCGCAGGTAGAGTGTAATGCGGCGAGGCGCAGGTGCAGTGTAACGCGGCGAGGTGCAGTGTAATGTGGCGAGATACAGGTACAGTGTAATGTGGCAAGGTGCAGTGTAATGTGGCGAGTCGCAGGTACAGTGTAATGTGGTGAGGTAGAGTGTAATGCGGCGAGGTGCAGGTAGAGTGTAATGCGGCGAGGTACAGCTGCTGTGTAATGCGGCGAGGTACAGTGTAATGCGGCGAGGTGCAGGTGCAGTGTAATGTGGCGAGGTACAGTGTAATGTGGCGAGGCGCAGGTGCAGTGTAATGTGGCGAGATACAGGTACAGTGTAATGTGGTGAGGTAGAGTGTAATGCGGCGAGGTGCAGGTAGAGTGTAATGCAGCGAGGTGCAGGTGCTGTGTAATGCGGCGAGGTACAGTGTAATGCGGCAAGGTGCAGGTGCAGTGTAATGCGGCGAGGTGCAGTGTAATACGGCGAGGTGCAGTGTAATGCAGCGAGGTACAGTGTAATGCGGCAAGGTACAGTGTAATGCAGCGAGGTGCAGGTGCTGTGTAATGCGGCGAGGTACAGTGTAATGCAGCGAGGTGCAGGTGCTGTGTAATGCGGCGAGGTACAGTGTAATGCAGCGAGGTGCAGGTGCTGTGTAATGCGGCGAGGTACAGTGTAATGCGGCAAGGTACAGGTGCAGTGTAATGTGGCGAGGTGTAGTGTAATGCGGCGAGTTGCAGGTACAGTGTAATGCGGCAAGGTACAGGTGCAGTGTAATGTGGCGAGGTGCAGTGTAATGTGGCGAGGCGCAGGTAGAGTGTAATGCGGCGAGGCGCAGGTGCAGTGTAACGCGGCGAGGTGCAGTGTAATGTGGCGAGATACAGGTACAGTGTAATGTGGCAAGGTGCAGTGTAATGTGGCGAGTCGCAGGTACAGTGTAATGTGGTGAGGTAGAGTGTAATGCGGCGAGGTGCAGGTAGAGTGTAATGCGGCGAGGTACAGCTGCTGTGTAATGCGGCGAGGTACAGTGTAATGCGGCGAGGTGCAGGTGCAGTGTAATGTGGCGAGGTACAGTGTAATGTGGCGAGGCGCAGGTGCAGTGTAATGTGGCGAGATACAGGTACAGTGTAATGTGGTGAGGTAGAGTGTAATGCGGCGAGGTGCAGGTAGAGTGTAATGCAGCGAGGTGCAGGTGCTGTGTAATGCGGCGAGGTACAGTGTAATGCGGCAAGGTGCAGGTGCAGTGTAATGCGGCAAGGTGCAGGTGCAGTGTAATGCGGCGAGGTGCAGTGTAATACGGCGAGGTGCAGTGTAATGCAGCGAGGTACAGTGTAATGCGGCAAGGTACAGTGTAATGCAGCGAGGTGCAGGTGCTGTGTAATGCGGCGAGGTACAGTGTAATGCAGCGAGGTGCAGGTGCTGTGTAATGCGGCGAGGTACAGTGTAATGCAGCGAGGTGCAGGTGCTGTGTAATGCGGCGAGGTACAGTGTAATGCGGCAAGGTACAGGTGCAGTGTAATGTGGCGAGGTGTAGTGTAATGCGGCGAGTTGCAGGTACAGTGTAATGCGGCAAGGTACAGGTGCAGTGTAATGTGGCGAGGTGCAGTGTAATGTGGCGAGGCGCAGGTAGAGTGTAATGCGGCGAGGCGCAGGTGCAGTGTAATGCGGCGAGGTGCAGTGTAATGTGGCGAGATACAGGTACAGTGTAATGTGGCAAGGTGCAGTGTAATGTGGCGAGTCGCAGGTACAGTGTAATGTGGTGAGGTAGAGTGTAATGCGGCGAGGTGCAGGTAGAGTGTAATGCGGCGAGGTACAGCTGCTGTGTAATGCGGCGAGGTACAGTGTAATGCGGCGAGGTGCAGGTGCAGTGTAATGTGGCGAGGTACAGTGTAATGTGGCGAGTTGCAGTGTAATGTGACGAGGTACAGGTACAGTGTAATGTGGCGAGGGACAGGTACAATGTCATGTGGTGAGGTGCAGTGTAATGTGGCAAGGTGCAGGTGCAGTGTAATGTGGCGAGGTGCAGGTGCAGTGTAATGTGGCGAGGTGCAGGTGCAGTGTAATGTGGCAAGGTGCAGGTGCAGTGTAATGTGGCGAGGTGCAGGTGCAGTGTAATGTGGCGAGGTGCAGGTGCAGTGTAATGTGAGGCGCAGGTACAGTGTAATGCGGCGAGGTGCAGGTGCAGTGTAATGTGGCGAGGTTCAGTGTAATGTGGCGAGGCGCAGGTTCAGTGTAATGTGGCGAGGCGCAGGTGCAGTGTTATGTGGCCAGGTGCAGTGTAATGTGGCGAGGTACAGGTGCAGTGTAATTTTGCCAGGTGCAGTGTAATGTGGCCAGGTGCAGGTACAGTGTAACGCGGCAAGGTACAGTGTAACGCGGCGAGGTGCAGGTACAGTGAAATGTGAGGCACAGGTACAGTGAAAAACTTGCCTGCAGCAACATCACAGGCATGTAGATTCAGACAACACACAAAACCTATATTGTACAAGAAATTGTGGAGAAATAGCCCATTACTGGTCTGCGATGGAGGTTTCTCTGTGCCCTTATAATTATGATTGGAGCTGCTTTCCTTTTTTTTAAGAAAGAAACTAAAGTATTTCCATTCTACAACATGTTAGTGCAGTGGTTAGTGTAACGCTATTACAGCGCCAGCGACCCGGGTTCAATTCCAGCCACTGTCTGTAAGGAGTTTGTATGTTCTCCCCGTGTCTGCGTGGGTTTCCTCCGAGTGTTCCAGTTTCCTCCCACATTCCAAAGACGTACAGGTTAGGAGCTGTGGGCATGCTATGTTGGCGCTGGAAGCGCGGCGACACTTGCGGGCTGCCCCCAGCACGTCCTCATTAACGCAAAAAGACGCATTTCACAGTGTGTTCTGATATACATGTGTCTATTAAATATCTTTTATCTTAATAGTTCAGGGTAGCCATACTCAGTTTATGAGGTGAGCCTTGCTCCTTGACACAAGACACATTTTGACAAAGTTATTTGGAGACTGGGATTGAAATAACTGTGCATTTTGTCTGCTATTTGTAAATTATCTGTAAAATGAGTAGATTGTAGATCCTTTTTGGACATAAAACCCTCCACCTAATTGCTGTTGCCATGCTGATTATGTTCCTGATGATTGCCTGAAATATACATCAGATTAATTTAAAACAAATATATGAAAATTGTCTCGCATCTGTAAAAAAGCATGAAAATCAGGATAGTACTGAGTCAGTGCATATTATGTCAAATGACCAAAGAGCATTTTAAAGAAGGGAAAAGTTAGAAACAGAGATTTAGAGAGTTCCAAAGTTCAAGGCAAAGGCAGCAAAGTTTCACCACCAGTAATGGTGCAATTAAAATGCAGAATGCAGAGGCTAGAATTGGAGTAGAACAGACCTCAGAAGGTTGCAGAGCTGTAAGAGATTGCGGAGATAGAGAGTGGCAATCAGGATGTGAATTTAAAGTTGAAGAATTACTAAATCAGGAGTCAGTGTAGGTCAACAAACATGGGAAATGGACAGATAGGCCCATGCAATTTTGGGTACAAGCAGCAGAGTTTGAACAATCTTGTCCATGGAATCTAAAGCAATTGCTGGAGGCTGCTGAAGAAACAGGATAATTACTTTTTTGTAATCCTTTTGTGGAGGAGCAGGAGTGAACAGCAGTACTGTGGACCAGGTGTCAGCTTCTATTCATTCATTCTCTATTGGAATTAGTAGAGTAAAGTTTGGGCATGCACCACCCCATTTCCTCATCTTCTTCTAACCCCCTTCACTCCCATCAATTTTGTATCAGCGAAAACCTGCATTTATGTACCATCCTTAATATGGGTACAAAGCATTATAATGATTCACTGGTGATGTAGGGAGTGAATGTTTAGGGTGCAGCATCAGCCAAGCAGGCTGTTTTGCCTTGATGGAGTTGAGCTCCTTGAGTGTCGGTGCAGTATTCATCGTGTTTTGTAGACGATGGATGTTGATGGTGACTCACTGATAATGCCAATGAACGTTGTGTATGTGATTATCTTCTCCAATAGCCTGGCACATGACGCAAATGTTATCTACCAGTTATCAGCCCATGCCTAAATGTTGCTTGGGTCTTGTTGAGTGCAGGCATGGACTGTTCATTTTCTGTGGACCATGGACTTTGTGATGGAAGGAAGGTTATTGATAAAACAGCTGGAGTCAGTTGATCCTAAGACACTGGCTAATGCATCCTGGGGCTGGGATGATTGACCTCCAACAATTCCAGCCATCTTCCTTTGTGTGAAATATGACTCCAACTATGGAGTGTTTCCTTTCTGACATCCATTGCCTTGTGTTACCTGTGTGTGTGTAATGCCACTCTCAATAATTGGTGTCAAAGGGCATGTCTGTCACCTCATTTTCTTTACAATATTTTTATAAAATCCATGAAAAAAATACAGAGTACATGCATCAAAAAAGAAAGTGAAAATACTACTGAATACATTTTGTTAAGTCGTACTTAGGATTATAATACTCTAAATCAATAATCACATATAGTACTTAGTTAATAAGGAAAGAAAAAATTGAAATATTTTATTACAAAAAAAATCTACCCCCACTACCAAAAGAAACAGCAAGGAAAAACCCTAAAAAACGTAACAGT
Source organism: Pristis pectinata (assembly GCF_009764475.1). Classification (NCBI taxonomy): domain Eukaryota; kingdom Metazoa; phylum Chordata; class Chondrichthyes; order Rhinopristiformes; family Pristidae; genus Pristis; species Pristis pectinata. The sequence continues at coordinate 100,070,593 of NC_067413.1, forward strand.
GTCAGCCAATATCTGCATTTTAGTCCCCAAATCAGAGATTTTGAAAATAATTCAAAAAGGGTCCCCACAGGGTTTGAAAGTCTAGGTTAGATTCAAAAACTGAACAGCGAATCTTCCCTAGATTCAAGTATGACATAACATCCCATAACCATTGAACATGCGTAGGTGGAGTAGCTTCCTTCCACTTAAGCAATACTGCTCTCTTGGCTATAAGAGAAATAAAAGCCAGAATATGTAAATCAGAAGCCTTCAAAGTTATATCTTTTTCTCCAACAATCCCAAATAGTGCAGTCAAAGGATTAAGTTTAAACTTTATTTTAAAAAGTACAGAAAAAGTATGAAAGACCTCTGTCCAATATCTTTTAAGACTCTGACACGTCCAAAACGTGTGAATTAAGGAAGCCACTCCGTTATTGCATTTATCACAGTAAGGAGATGTATCAGAATAAAAACGGGATAGCTTATCTTTAGACAAGTGAGCTCTATGGACCACTCTAAATTGAAGGAGAGAGTGACGAGCACATAATGATGAAGTATTAACCAACTTGAAAATTTCATTCCAAGTTTCCTCGGCAATTGACATCTGCAAATCTTGTTCCCAAGTGTTTTTAATTTTATCTAGTGGCACCTTACTCATTCCTAGTAATCTGTCATAAATATTAGATATTGAGCCATCCTGAAAGGGTTCCAACTTAAAAATTACATCTGATAAATTCTTATCAGGACACAAAAGAAAAGAATGTAATTGAGGTCGAAGAAAATCTCTAATTTGTAAATATCTTAAAAAATGAGTTTTTGGTAAATTATACTTGGTAGACAATTGTTCAAACGAAGAAAGATTTCCTCCAACAAACGAATCTTGAAAATAAGTAATACCTCATTTGTCCCACTCTTTTAAAAACTACCTCAGTCATAGAAGGTTTAAAAAAGTAATTAGAGAAAATGGGACTGGACAAAGAAAAACTCAATAAACCAAAATATTTTCTAAATTGTAGCCAAATCCTCAAGTCATGTTTAACTACTAAATTATCTGTTAGTTTAATTAATGATAAAGGAAGTGGAGAACCAAGCAGAGAAATAATAGAAAATTTTTTAACAGAGTTAATTTCCGAAGAGACCCAAACTGGACAAGCCTCTCGATTAATGTAATATAACCAAAACGTAAGATTTCATATATTGACTGCCCAGTAATAAAATCTAAAATTAGGTAAGGCTAAACCTCCGTTCTTTTTAACCTTCTGAAGGTGAACTTTATTTAGTCTAGGATGTTTATTATTCCACATGTAAGAAGATATAATTGACTCAACAGAGTCAAAGAAAGATTTAGGAATAAAAACAGGTAAAGCCTGAAATAGATATATAAATTTAGGTAAAATATTCATTTTAATAGCATTAATTCAGCCAATCAATGATATAGAAAGGGGAGACCAACTTGATAAAACCCTTTTCACATAGTGTAATAAGGTAAAAAAAAATTCTTTAAATAAATGCTTATACTTTTTAGTAATTGACACTCCCAAATAGGTAAAATGATTTCTTACAATTTTAAAAGGAATGTTAATATCAAATGGTACCAGGTTATTTCAGAGGAAAAAGTTCACTCCTGTATAAGTTCAATTTGTGGCCTGAAAAATGACTAAAGCGAGAAAGTAAAGAAAGCATAGGAGGTAAGGAGGCTTCAACATTAGATGTAAAAAGTAATAAATCATCAGCATATAGAGAAACTTTATGGTTAGTACCTCTTCTGGAGATACCAAAGATATCTCTAGATTCTCGGAAAGAAATAGCTAAAGGTTCTAAGGCCAAATCAAAGAGCAAAGGGCTCAAAGGACATCCCTGCCTGGTTCCACATTGAAGTTTAAAAGGTTTAGAATTTTGAAAATTAGTAAGAATTTGAGCAGAAGGGGATAAATAAAGTAATTTAACCCATTGGATAAAATCAGGCCCAAAATTAAATTTCTCTAAAGTTTTAAATAAGTAATTCCATTCAATCCAATCAAAGGCCTTCTCAGCATCTAGAGATATCACACATTCTGATATTTCTTTAGAGGGAGAATAAATAATATTCAATAAACAGCAAATATTAAAATGAGAATATCGATTTTTAATAAAACCAGTCTGATCATAGGATATAATTGAAGGTAAAATATTTTCCAATCTACGAGCTAGAACTTTAGATAAAATTTTAACATCCACATTAAGTAGTGAAATTGGTCTATATGAAGCGCATTCTATTGTGTTCTTATTTTTCTTAAGAATAAGTGAAATAGAAGCTTCATAAAAAGATTGTGGTAGTCTACCCACTTTAAAAGAATCCAAAAAGACAGCACATAAATGAGGTGTAAGTAAAGAGGAAAAGGCCTTATAGAATTCTCCGGGAAATCCATCTGGACCCGGAGTCTTTCCAGAATGTAAAGATCGCACAACCTCAGTGATTTCCTCATATGTAATAGATTGATCCAACTGTTTTCGATTTTCAGTGGAAAGTGTAGGAACATTTAATTCATCAAAGAAATTATCCATTACAGTATTATCTTTAGGAAAATTAGAACTGTAAAGTTTAGAATAGAATTCTCTAAAAGGTATCATTTATTTCTAAAAGATCAGTTGTCCTCTCACCATTGGCTTTCGAAATTTCTTTAATTTGTCGTCTAGCTCTGGAAAGTTTTAATTGGTTACCCAGTAATTTACCTGTTTTATCTCCATGAATGTAAAATTGACTTTTATCTTTTAAAAGTTGACTTTCAATTGGATAAGTTAAAAGAAAATCATATTTAATTTCAACTCGCCTTTTACATAAAGCTGGATCTGGATCCAAAGCATATTTTTGATCTAATAGTTTCAATTGATCAACTATATCAGCTCTTTCTCTGTCAGCTTTTTTCCTAATGCTTACCGTATAAGAAATAATTTGACCCCTAATAAAGGCTTTGAAAGTATCCCAAACAATAAGACTAGAAATCTCTTCTGATGAATTCTCTTTAAAAAAAAGAGTAATTTGTTTCACCATAAATTGGAAAAAATTTTTGTCAGATAACAAAGTTAGGTTAAAACGCCAAAATCTATTTGTCTGAGGGACCCCAGGGAAATTTAAGGAAAGAAACACAGGAGCATGATCTGAAAGAGCAATCTCTTTATAGTCACAGGATCGAACTGATGAAATCATTTGGATATCAATAAAAAAGTAGTCAATCCTGGAATATGTATGGTGAAGATGAGAGAAAAAGGAATATTCCTTATCCTCTGGATGCAAAAAACACCAGGCGTCAATAACCCCAGTTTTCATTAAAAACGATTGAAGAAATAAAGCTGATTTATTAGAAACCGCTAACTTAGTAGATGACCTATCTAATTTGGGATCTAACCAGAGATTAAAATCTCCTCCCAACACCAAAGAGTAAAAGTTCAAGTCTGGTAGAAATGACAAAAATCATTCAAAAATTCCTGGGTCATCCGTATTTGGAGCATAAATATTAGCCAATACCATTGGTCTATTATTTATTTTCCCTGATATTATAACGAAACGGCCATTAGTATCAGTTATGACCTTATGTTGATCAAATGAAATGGTCCTATCTATAAAAATTGAAACCCCTCTAGGTTTAGCTTGAAAAGAAGAATGAAATTGGAGCCCATTCCATTGATTAAAAAAAACGTGAAATATCACAATTACGAATATGAGTTTCTTGTAAAAAGATAATAGAGGCTTTAAGTTTTTTAATATAGGCAAAAATCTTTTTTCGCTTTAAAGGATAATTTAAGGCTTTCACATTAGAACTAAGTAAATTAATAACGATCCATTATAATATTATTTGAATGTAGGTAAAAAAAAGAACGATGAGCAAACCATTGAAAAAAAACAGTAAAAAGTACTACAGTAGAGTTACAAATAAAGTAACTAGGCAGCAGATTTGGCTGACAGGTCACCTCATTTTTAGCAGATTTTTGTTCGTGAAGTCCCTTCTCTGTGACATTTTCCTTTGTTTAAGGTGCTAAGTAAATGCAAATTATTTCATTAATTGGTCTCCAGCAAGTGGACTAATGTCATCCATTGACCTTTCAAATGAGACCAGGAGTTAGATCAGTTTATGGTGATCATTGGGCACAATGGTTGAATAACATGGTCAGCATTTCTGTTTGGAAGCTTCTCTGGCAATTTTGGCACTTGACTCCCCACCCCTAAAAGGTCCGTGTTCACTCTGTCCTCATCATTCATTGTGACCCCAAGCAGACTCATCACTTGGCTAATTCAGCAAAGTACAACTTTTCTTGATTTTTGATTTTTAATAACATAAAAATTGTTGAAAGAACAGAAAATAAACCTGTTGGTGTTGTGCTGAATGGTAACCAGGAGATAGAGTCAAATAGCATAGAAGCAGGCACTTCGGCCCAGTAAGTTCATGCCGACTATCAAGCAGCCATTTACATTCATCCTACGCTAATCCCTTTTTATTCTCCCACGCTGATAGCTTGTATCCAGAGTCCTCTCCAAAGGCAGTGTGCTCCCAGTTTATCAGTGCAGTACTCTGGATACAAGCTGCCAACACTGGGGAAAGACCAGACAGCATTTGGGCAGTTGGGAGTCGTAACTCTAAAGGCAATGAGCATGTTTCAGTTTTTGTTCAGTGCCTCAGTGCAGCTTCATTTGAAGTGGAGTCCGGATGCTATTTATGTCCCGATTTATTGTTTCAGAAAAGAAGGTCTTTTTATGAGGGTGGGGAGGGGGAGAAGAGACACATTTTACCTTAGTTTAATTTCCTTTATTTTCAGGGCTAACACAAGGGAAGAATGAGTGCAGAAGCAGCTGATCGGGAGGCAGTAACCTCCAGCCGACCCTGCACACCGCCCCAAACTATCTGGTTTGAGTTTTTGTTGGATGAAGGATTGCTTGAAAAACACTTGCAAAAGTCTTATCCAGGTATGTTCAGGCATCCTGCCTCAGAAAGGTTATGCAAGGCACTTTACAACTGGTCCAAGTGCTCCTGTGAATATTCTATCGTTGTTGTGCAATTTCTGGGGTCATGCCATTCGTAAATCCATGCCTGTCATTGTGCCCTTTCTGTATCAGAAATGGAAAGAAAAATATCAGAGCTACTTAGCAATAATGAAGTACAAGAAAGAAAACTTTCAAAATGCTATACCACATATTAAATATTTTAATAGTGTTTTTTGGAAAAATATCGCACAAGCTATTAGAAATTTAGCAGTAAATGTATCATCTATATGGACAGCAAGAAGCATTGTTTAAAATTTGAAAATGTTGTGTTGGTTCTTTGATTATAAGAATATGCCTTTCATCTTGCTTTGTGTGTGAAAATGAGATGAGAAACTTCAGAGGCCTTTGTGCTCTGCTTCTTGAATGAGATATGTTACCCCCATGTTGTTAGTTAGTCCCTAATCCCTGGTTTAATAAAATTCAGTTCAGAAAACAGTCAAAGATGTAAGACATTCCCATTCATGAACTGGTATCTTTTTATAAGAGTTCCATCTTTTTTGGCCTGTAGTCACACAAGGCAGTTTTATCCAATCTCTCTTTATGTTAACTGTTCCAAGCTGTGTTCCCACTAAGACTACTTATTGATCTCTGTGGCCAACACTATATTGGAAAAGTAAACACAGTCGGGATTCGTGGACCTAATCCAGTGCTTTTGTTGAATTTTGTATGCATATATGTCTGCTTAATCAAAATCTTAGACTTGAATATTTAAATTATACATTGTCTATACTTGCAACAGCATCTGGAATCACACATGGGTGAGAGTCTTTGGACCAATATATTGTGGGGTTGTTGCTGGCATCTGCTTCAAGACACTCAGAAGGGGAAGAGATAAAGGACTGAGAGATTCCAGCTCCAACTAGCAGTGTATTTATGTTGTCTAAGCTTCTGCTTGTACTTCATTTACCCTACAGCACTTTTGATTATAATTACCTAGTGCTATTGGGAACCAGGATTTCCAAGGTTGATCTGAAAAGTCTAGGGCTTTTTTGGTATCTTAATGACAACATAAAGATTAATATAAAAGAGTGTGAATAACACTGGATCAAGTGTCTTAATCTGTTCATAAAATGAGCAGCACAATTTTTCTCTCGATGAGCTGTGAGGGTATTCGGTGCGGGGCTGGTTTAGAGAGTTATAGTAAATAGGCTGGTGACGAAGAAGCAAAATATTTAATTTTTTGTCTGTTCTTTTGCATTGGAATCCACATTGAACCATAAAATGTAAATTATGCAGTGTTCAAACTCTAATAAGCATGTTTAAAATAAATCAGAACAAGAACTTGCACTGGCATGAATTTTTTTTAATGTAACAAGTCAAATGTTGCTTCATAGATGCATCATTAGACAAAACTAAATTCAGAAAGAAGAGAAGATATTAGGTGGTATGCTCAAACACTTAATCAAAGAGGTGACTTCTAAAGGACCTTTATAGCATGATAGGAAAATGGGCAAATGGAGGAATTCCGGAGGGTAAGACTGAAGGAAGGGTGGTTTGGTTCTATAAACAGGCCTTTTTTTTGAGGAACAGGAGTCACACTGTGGTTATTCTGTGTGGGAAGACAGATATTTAAGTATGTTTACAAAGTCACAGTATATTTTTAAAAAATGCGTTTGATCTCAATATGTACAGATGGCTGTGATTAGTGAAATTCCAGATATTTTTAACTGGGCTGGTGTTAATGCTGCTTGTCTTTGTAAGAGTATGGTAGTGGTAGGCTGGTTAACTTATCAAAGTAGTACAGAGCCCTGGACTAACATTTTGGAGAGAGCTGAGTTCAGATTCCACCATGGCTGTGGAATTTGAATTCTGCTAATACAGTAAATCTCCAATAATCTGGCATGTTTAGGACTTTGTTGGCACTGGATTAGGAAATTTTCCCGTCTATTGAATGTTATTAATACCCCAATGCATTTTTAATTCACTTTGTTTTTAATATGTTATGCAGTATTATAATAAATTCCCTAGTGAACCTAGTAAGTTTAAAGGGAGCACAGGAAATGGGGCAGGGGTCAGTTTAATGAGAGCGCGGGATCCAGAGTCCTGGAGAGTCAAAAGGGAGTGCAGGAACCAGGGCCTCAATGAGTCGGAGAGAAGCTCGGAAGCTGCCGTGGTGAGCCAGATGCCGAACCATCAGTATTTCCTAATGGTCAGATAGCAGATTATCAGTGTTTTACTGTCATCTGAAATTTAAAAAGGGATGAATCATTAATAATGATGACTGCAAGAATTATCCAATTGTTATAATAATTTCTCTGGTTCACCAATATCCCTCAAGGGGAGGAGATCTGCCATCATTATCAGTCTGTCCTTTATATGATTCCAGGCCCAACGATATGGTTGACAATCTGAAAACCTGCAGATTCCAAAAATCTAAAATAAATAAAAGATAATGCTGGAAGCAGGCAGCATCTGAGAAAAGAGAGGTCAAAGACCCTTCATCAGAACTGAAGTGGCCTCGCAAGGCTCTCAGTTCAAGGGCAGTTAGGGATGGGCAGTAAATACGGGCTTTGCCATCGATGCCCAGATCCTAAAAACAAATAAATAAAACATGAAGTGCTTGTGAAATTCCTTCCATTAACTTTGGGTCAAAGTGTGCAATTGTAGTTGGATGACCTTAAACATGCAGAAATTTTCTGATGAGCAAAGTCCATTCTGTGTAAGAAGTTACTGTATGGCAATTGTTGTATTTTTTTAAGCCATAGAAACCACTATTGTTTTGTTGAAGCAGATCCATCACCAATTCAGCTGATAAACCAGTTTTTGGAGCAGGCCTCCAAACCGTCTGTAAATGAGCAGAACCAGGTCCAGCCACCAACTGACAATAAGAGGAACCGCACATTAAAGCTCCTTGCTCTCAAGGTCGCTGCACACTTGAAATGGGATTTAGAGTTGTTAGAGAAAAGGTAATTTTAAAAATTCTGTGCACTGAGGCCTTTTGTTTAAATAGCAAAAATACTTATGAACTAAGTCTATCTCAAAAAGCATTTTTAAAAATACCTTAAAAAGGTAACCCTTTAATCATTCCATTTCTTTTACTCCTGGTGTTATTTTTTAGTTGTACAATTGTCTTTCCCTAGCTTGACAGTGCCAGTGCTGAATATGCTTCTGAATGAGCTGCTTTGTATCAGCAAGGTTCCTCCAGGTGTCAAGCACGTCGATCTAGACTTGTGCAGCCTGCCTCCAACCACCACCATGGCTATTCTGGTGTATAATAGATGGTAAGAACAGATATCCTTAACGGTAACTTTTATGCTGTTACATATTTCCATTCTAAACTGGGAAGTCTTTTTGTGTCATCAGGTTGTCAGGCTGTAGTACAGTTTGCAATTGTAAAAATAATGAAGTGGAGCAAATTGTCAATGGACGATATTCTCTGGTACAAGGTATTACTTGCACATTTTGTGACAAGTGAAGCTATACCGTTTAATTCATGAACCACAAAAAGATGCAAACTTTTGAGGAAAGTAGTACACAAATATTTAAAGGTTGTTCAGTCTGTTTTGGCCCAAGATTTACTTGTGTTGATGAATTCCATTTGTCTTCTGTTAGCTGCAAGAATAATTACGTATTTGTGTGTTTTAATGAAAGTGAATAATTTTCTGAATATTTTGTTCTAAAGAATCGTTTTCTTTGAACAGGGCAGTTAGAACAACTGTTCAGAGCAGCTTTCCAGTGAAACCATTAAAACCTGGTCCTCCGCAGTTAAACCTGTGAGTTCAGTTCTCCTTATTCTTCCATCACATTACCTCATACAAAGCCGTTGGTCTGAGATTGAAATGGCCAGTTGACCAAGGGTCTATGCTCTTTGAAGGATTGTCTCAGCTTACCACATTTGTAAAGAGATGGGGCTTCCTGGTTCCACAATGAAATGGCTCAGCACTACTTTTAAGATTGTTGTACCCTTATCTCTTTTGTAATCTGCTTCCTGGAGGGGACCCCTAAATCCATTGCAAACGAGCAGACCCAAGTGCACTCATTGATGGCACAGTTCTGCTCCTTACTATCCAGACTAATTCTGACTGGCACCAAGCCAGGGAAAGCCTGAGAGGAAAGACCTTCTGTCAAGATGTACCTTTTCCTTTTTTTTCTTTTCTCACCCTTCCCTACACCATCCCCATTGTTGCAGTTTTTCAGCCAGCAAGTCTCCCATTCAATCTTCCTGTTTTGTCATATAATTAATCCACAATCCTATACCCTGATCCTATGCTCAAAATTTGTCTAACAGCTTCATTTAACAACTTATCAGTTGTCCTCCCAAAATTAGATTTATTAAACTCCTTCTTTCTCAGTTGTTTAACTCAAGGTTACACCCTTAAGAAAAACTGTAAGTATGAAAAACATACCATCCCCTTAATAAACTGTGATACTCCTTGGTCATACAATGATTTTCAAAATGCCCCATACCATCTCCATAATTATAAATTCCAGCATAATCCCCGCTCCTGATTTCAAGCTACATGGAACTTAATTCCACATTCATACTTCTCACAACATAGAAGGTGGCCATGTCTTTTCATGAGCAGCACAGTTACACTTATCACACTGCAATCCAAAGGAAGATCAAAATCAATCTGTCCACAATCTCTGCAGCTACCTCTTTCAATATCATCATGAGTCGGCCACCATATCCAAGGAGTTTTGCCCAGGGGTTTTGTGTCGTGTTAACTTCTCCAGCACTTTTTCTTCATTAATCCAAACTACTTTGAGTTCACTGTCTTATTAGATCCTTAGTTCCCAAAAAGTATTGGCATATTCTCTGTCTTCAGTTCTGTGTAGGCACAAAATATTTGTTTCATTTTTGTCAATTTCTTGCTCGTGCTAATTTCTCCTGCCTCTGTGTGTGAGGAATGCATGATCATGTATTCCATTTGGCACGTTGGCTCTGTGCCAACTCCTTGCAGTGCAATCCCACCGGTCCCAATTCCCCTCTACTCCTGCACTTTACTCTTTCTCAAATGCCCCTCATCTCCCCCTTTTTATTCTTTTACCACTTACCTACACTAAGGGGTAGTTTACTGTGGCTCATCAACCTACCAGCATTTTTGTTGGTGTATGGGAAGAGACCAATTGGTGGAAGTACAGGCAGTCGTGGGGAGAATGTGCAAACTTCCCAAGGAGCTACTTGAGGTCAGGTCCCTGGAGCTGTTTATTTTGTGTATTTTTTAGACATGTTTTTAAAAGCCCTTACAAATTGTTTATTGTATTTATATTTTTCTTATTTCTTCCTTTTTATCACATCTTTGGTCTTTTCTGATTTTTGTAAACTCTGCTAATCAAGCTTATTAATCATTTTGGCAAGTATTACGATAGTTCTCACCGTGGATTCTTGTTGATAAAATTACAAATTAATCATTCTGATTACACACTACTAGATCTAGCAAAGCCTGCATTCTGGTTGGATCCTCCACAAATTATTTTTCAAAGCTGTCTCAAAGGCGTTCTATAAATTCTTCCTCCAAGCCATTTTTGCCAAGTCTATGAAGGTTCAGGTTCTCCAGAATAATTGCTTTACCCATGTTACACAACTTTTCCATTTTGCCAGCTTGTACTTTGCATGATGCCAAACACGATGCCAAGATAGACACATGAATATGCAGTGAATGGAGGTATATGGATCACCTACAGGCAGAAGAGATTTAGTTTAATTCGGCACCTTGTTTGACACAGACATTGTGGGCTGAAGGGCCTGTTCCTCTGTTCCTATGCTGTACTTTTCTGTGATATCAGAGTCCCTTTTGAGGGCTGATAAACTATCGCCACCATTATTTTCTTGAAACCATGGAATAATGGCAGGACAGAAAAAAGCTGTTCTGCCCTTGTGGTCAGTACCAGTTCCAGCCCTCACCTTTCATAGCCCTGCAGTATATTTTCCTGATCCAATTTAAGTAAGGTATTCTAACCCCTCACATGAACCAAGTTTTCTTCATTTGCCTTGGGTTTTTTTGCCTATTAAATCTGTGTCCTCTTGTTTTTGACCCTTCTACCATAAATGTTTTCCCTCCGTCCTTTTTGTTGGACTGCTTATTAAAGCTCCTACATGAGATCTCTCAGGAGGACAATGTCAGTTTTTGCAGCTTTTTCCTGAAACAATAGTCTCTTGTCTCTGGAACTGTTCGAGTAAGTCCTATTTGTGGCCTCTCCAAAGCATAGATCCACTTATCTTTGTGCTATTTATTCAATTATCTTGTTATACCTCACTTGCATAAATATTATCTTCTAATGTGACTATTTCTGTCTGATTCATCAGTAAAGTCTTGTTACCATTGCAAGCCTGCACTTCAGTGCCAAGTTGAGGAGCCATTAGTTAAAAAGTATAAACATGCTAGATTTGCACACAACAAGTCCCAATTTACTTATTTTATCCAGTTTGCTACTGTATGGGGACTTATTTTTCCCACATAGATGTAGATTTACTCTTGCCAGAACCCTTTTGTTTTACTTGGTAGTTTAAAGTCCTGTCCTGTCTACCACTCCTGCTTAATTTAAGTGGAGTCTATCCAAATGACCAGTGTGTTCTCTGTTCCCATTATGCTGGGGCTAAGGTTCATGAATTAAAGTACTCGGTCTCACACACTGGTCTTTCAGCCAAAGATATTCCCACAGCAGAGAGAACATGGGTTAGATGCAGATAAAAAGGTAATCTACACCAACACAGCAAACACTCCTAAAACAATTTCCTATTATTAAGTTATCTTAGCAGATAATGCATCATTTTTCTTTGTTTGTCTATGAATGAACATGATCTAGGCCTCTGACTGTTCTGCTGTCCGGGGAGATGAGAACTTGGAACTGAAATCACTCCCTTCTATAGAGCATTTGGTCTGTGCCCAACAGTATGCCAGAAGCTGAAGCCAGAACTATATTATAGGAAAATTAATTGTACCATGCTTTGTAGCTTTGTAAGATCCCTGCAGATTGGTTGTCTTCTTTTAGGGGTTTGTTAGCCTACTTACAAACTGACTAGTTTTTGACCTCCAAGTATTTAGTGTTGAGTGTTTTCCTGATCACAGTTGGGGTTGTTGGCGAAGGAAAAGGGTGTGGGGAGATTTTCTGCTCTGAGCACAATGATTGGTAGGAACTTGTCCCCAAAACTTAGCTTTGGGTTTTCTTTTAATGGGTTTCTGCTGAAGCATAATTGCCAGATGTAAAATTTGCAGTGGACAAATATATTTGGACAGCATTTTAAAATAGATTTTTTTATTTCTTTGCTCTAAAAGTTATTCCTCAATCTATTTTAGATTTCTAACTTGATGCAGTTTGCCCATTAATACAGAAAATGGATTTATAAGAAAAAATATAAGCATTTTACTCGGTATTTAGTCTACCATATGTGACTAACCAGTTTGTTCCATAACTCAGAATTACTGTCTCAACGAGAAAACTGACCTTCTGGTCTTTTAAACTAACACTCAAGTTCACATAAGAAATCTCAACATGCTGCGCATAATCTTTGTTTTTAATTCCGCAATCACTTACACTAGTTTTGCCAATTTCCAACATTGCACTGAAGAAAGTAATGCAGCTAAACAGCAACTGCAGGCCACAATATCACTATAAAATAGATACAAGTCAAGTGTAAAATAGAACAGTTATAAAGTTTGTTCCACTTTGTCTTAACAGCATGGCTTTGCCTTCAATCCTCAAAGAAGATTTATGTACTGTAAATATCCCCATTTCAGCCGTCCTCATGGATTATCATCAAATCACAGATTAAAAGTTGATCTTACCAACTAGAAATTGGTTCAATTGGTTTCTTGGTCAGAAAGATTGGATGCTTCTACCAGTCTGGCTGGATTTAAACCTTGATCAGATTCTAATTCACTTGATCACTTAGTGTAAAATATATACCTAAACACTATTTGACAGCTTTAAGGTAATGATGTTGCAGTTTCTTTTGCAGTTGTTTATTAGACTTGGAACAAGTAATCAAGCCAAGCATTGCATTGCGTTAATACAAACTTTTTTTTAAGTGGCATCTTTTAAGACATCTTGAGACTATTGGTACTACGATTTGGTAATGCACATTCATTCCTGAATTGGCCTTGTTCCTGATTGCTTTGTCTGATGATATTTGATGTTGTATTCAGTGACTTGTGTCCTGCTTTTGTGCATAGAATGAGTCAGATGCAGCAAGAAAAAGAATTGACAGATAACATTTTAAAAGTGGTAAGTTTCTTTCTTTGTACGTTGCTAAAGTTACAGTTGAGTCAATATTAACATTTTCTTAAAGCATGTATACTTATTAGAGACAGTTCTTCAATTGAAGAACTATGTTTTGATGAAGAAAATTTAGATTTGTGTTGTAAAGTTAAAGTAACAGCTTTTCTGTGTTTTAAATTTTTTTTAATGAGCAGAAAAGATGGAGATTCTAGTTCTCCTTCCTTCTAGCCATTGCCTTAGAGGCCAGGAGTAAAAATCAGGACATTTAAACTTGTGCTTAGCCAAGCTCTGTGCTTTTGCCAATATAATAATTCAAACATTGTATCACTAAGTGTGGTGTGAATGAAAGTAAGTGGTTAGAGTCACAGAGCAATACAGCAAGGATATAGGCCCTTTGGCCCAACCAGTCCATGCTGACCACGGTGCCCAACCACCCAGTCCCAATTTCCTGCGTTCAGCCCATATCCCTCCAAACCCCGCCCCTCCATGTACCTATCCAAGTGTTTCTTAAATGATACTGTTGTACCTGCCTCAACCATTTCCTCTGGCAGTTCGTTCCATATACTCACCATCCTCTGCATGCAAAACTTGCCCCTCAAGTCCCTTTTAAATCTTTCCCCTCTCACCCTAAACCTATGCCCCCTAGTCTTGGACTCCCCTATCCTGGGGAAAAGACTGTTACCATCCACCTTATCTATGCCTCCAAGGTTGCAGGATGTACCAAGATATTTCTATGATGTGGTTTTGATTGGCTGGACTGCCCAGCAAGTGATCTAATCCACAATCCACGAACATTTATACCAGATTGTTCAAGCTGAAACTAATATTTGAAATCAAAATTTAAAATAGTTTACAAGAATTATAATTAAATTGAAATGAAAGAGTCATAGAGTCACACAGCATGGAACAGGCCATTCAGCCCACCAGGTCCATGATGAGTAATGGGCACCCATCTCTACCAATTCCATCTTCTTCTCCTTTTTCTACAGCCAACCTTCACCTTATGATTTAATGTCTCCTATCGAAACTTGGTGCACTTCACCCAACTCAATCTCTAGAACCCAATTATCTGGATTATCTGGGACATGGTTCAGAAAGTCTTCACCCGAAAGAATATAATAACAATAGCATGAAGTTGACAGAAGAATGTGATCTTGGTAAAGAACAGTAGCTAACAGTCAAACTGCCTGCACAGCTTTAAAGAACCAATACGTGAACTTGTACTAAATTTAACACCCAAGATTAGGATATTTGTAATGGTTTGGCAAAGCAGTTTTCCTATAAAAGCAAAGATTCCAGGGCATGACTCCATTATTTTGGTTATCTGCTTTAAGTTTTTGAGTAACTAAAACTGGATATTCTCATGCTCATGAAGTTGAACTGTGCTGGTGAGTGGTACACTATCATGCTTGATTTGAGCACTGTGTGAATAATCTTGATAGCCAGTGTGTTTCCTAGAGATCAGCCGAATTTCATTTACTGAAGCCAAAGGTGTTAGAAATTGTATACACATGTAGAATTTATTTTGATAAATCTATTGTGTGGCTAGATATAATTGTCAGGAGAGCATCTTTTCTGGAAGATTTCTGGTCAAAGATGCATTTGGAGTGCAGGTGAATAAGGAATGGTTAATTGGCATTACACAAGGTAGAGAAGCAGGAGAAGGACATTTGGCCTCGTGTACTTGCTCCATCATTTGATGAGATCATGACCACTCTTTCTGCACAACCCCTAGAACTCTTCATTCCTTTTTCTAAACATCCCTTGATCATTCCCTTAACACGGTCTGCCTCTGATAATCACAACCCTTCAGACTGCAGCGCCAGACTGGCAGATTTTCTAGACATTTGGATTTTACTCTCATTAATACTCCAATACACTTTTAATTCATGTTTTTTAAGATGTTACACTGTACACTAAATTTTCTCTAGTTGAGTTTAAAGAGGCCTGGAATCCGGAGAGGTGCGTTTAAAGGGGACATGGAAAACCAAACCCAGTGAGCTAGATGCTAGACCATTGGGATTTCCGAACAGTTAGATAGCCGATTACTGTATCTTATGAGCAGCCCCATTGATTCAATTCTTTGAAATCCACTTACAAAATTTGTCATTCTTTCTGTCCTTTAAAACTTAATTGAAATCCACCTATTCATTATAAGATTTCATTGAGATTATCTGTCAAAAGGTTTGAAACATTACTTTTTTCTGAATACTTAATGAAAGTTGTATATTGGAGTTACTGATGAGAGGCAGTCAGGAACTGGGTTTAGAGCCACACAGTAATCTTCTCCAAACACATCCTGCTGGGCATGGGGCAGGAATGGTCTCTTCACAGTACTAGCTTCCAAATTGCCAGCACCAGAAAATAATCCTGCAGTACTGCTGTGAAGAAATACTGGGGAAAGGAATATGATATCTAGTTACTTGAGGCAATGATAAATACCTAATAGCCATGATATCAAGTATAAGGGCTTTTGGAGTAGATTGCCATTTTCATGAAGAGCAATATTCTGTGTGCGGAATCTGAAGTTACTTTTTGTTTCCTGGTTTCCTAGCACAGCCGAGGTCCATCTATGTACTCTGGTTACGTTAGTTTTTTGTAAACTTAACAATGATGCCCTCAGTTGTCTATCAAAAAGCTCCCTGCCACTGGGTTCTTTTATATAAACATGTCAATTGTTCCTCACTTTTTAAATTTACAGTTGTAGTAATGTTTTAAGTTATAGATGCATTGATATATCAAAAGAATTATACAACAGCAAGGTCATCAGGAGTTATCGTTTCAGGAACCTGACCTTCCGTCGGAGCTGGGAAATGTTAGTAAAATGACATATTTTAGTTGCAGAGGGGAAGGAGGCAAGGGCAAAGGAACGTCTGATAGGGTGAATGCAAAGAGGTTGATGACATCCTATAAGAAATGGCCAGCTCGGATGCAAACTGGAAAGGCTGAAGTTGTTGAATTTAATATTGAATCCTGATCCTAGTCAGGAAATAAGAAGGTGCTCCTCAAGCTTACATTGGGCTTCATTGAAACAGTATAGGAGGCCAAAGGTAGAGATAACAATTTGGCACTGAGTTGGAGAATGAACATGATAGGCATTCACTTCCTCTCTGTACCTCCAGACAGATCAGCCGCAGTATGCAAGCCTTCACTCTCTATTCTCTGCACCAACACCATCTATCATTTGTTTGTGGATTAAAAGATGTTCTGCAATTTCTGCTTCTTTTAAATGCAATTATTATAATTGCAGTTTATATAAATTAATGAGTTTAAAATGGCCTTCAGCTTCCCAGTTCTCTTTGAATTCTGTTGACTGCCCTTTGCAAAGCAAGGAAGATAAAATGTACGCATGTATACAATCTCTTCCTTGCCCGCGGAACACTTCACTTGAGCCACTTTTATAATGTAGAAAATGGAGTAGATATTTTGTACACAGCAGGGTCCCACAAAGAGCAGTAAAATAAATGACCAGAGCAAATGCTTTGGATGTTATTTGAGGGATGAATATACTTTAATCTCTACCTGTGAGGACAGATAGAACCCTAACTGAACATTTAATCCAATTTTGCAGCAGTTCCTTAATGCTGAAGTGGGTATTTTAAATTGTATGCATGTAACTTGAAGGCACAATCAAGGTGAGGGTAGTATGACTAAGCGAAAATTTAAAATTTTGTGTACTAGTATTGCAAATTGAATACTGAAGGTGTTCTCTGGGTTATTAAGATGTATTTCATTTGAAGATTATACAGTTCATTAGCTTGATTTCCGAGATCCTCTGTCTTATGACACTTATTCTAAAACAAATTAAGTCAGCTTTCAAAATGGTTAATGATTATGGGAGTAAAGAGTTATGTGGATTACAAACTGAGGAACATTCATTTCTGCTGATACTACGAAAATCTCAGGGTAAGCATTTAAAATAACCAGTATTTAAGATGGCACCATTTAATTGATTTTAATCGAAGTTTTCTGGATCCAATGAAGAGTGTCAGTTTGCAAATAGTTAACTGCTTCTTCAATGAGATGCTTGGAGGCAGTTTTTATATTCTGTAGCCAATATGACTTATTTATAGTTAACCAAAAATGTCACCCTTATAATAATTTGTATTATCAGCAGCTTGCATTATGCTCACATTATTAAAAGCAGATGGATAATAATATCATTTTGGGTTATACCAATAGCTTAAGGAGCAGGCCGGAGACTCCATTCTGGTTTTGGAGAGAGCACTTCAGTTGACCGCAGACCTATATGTGCATACTATGGAGACACTGGACCAAATGGCTGAAGAATCTTGCCTAGCAAATGGAGATACCGAAAGCTCAACAGCTGGATTACGAATCAGTATGGATGAAATGCATTGCCAGGTTATTCTCTGCAAATATGTCACACATGCATTAACACTGGTTCAAATTTTTTTATTTATGATTGAGAGCTTTAGTTAATTAAATAGAATCAGTATAAAGATGTTAATCAAATTAGTTTGGGATTAAACATTCAGAATTAGCCACGATCATTCTATAACATAAACACTGAGAGTGTAAAGCAACTTGATATATTCAGCCTCTTAACTCTGGTTTCATTCTAATAAAACTTTTCTTCTGCCTTTTGTCATTTGCATTAGTATCCTTTTTATAACAATGAAAACAGAAGAATTTGCAAGTCTGATCTTACCCTGGTTCTATCTAGCTTTAATATGTCCTTTTTTTTTCTAATTCTATCCCTGTAGAAATGATCCGAGTACTTTGTTTGCATTTTATGGCCTATTAAGCTTCTCTACTTTTAGTGATTTATCTAATGATAAGCTCAGATCTCCCTATTCTAGTACCTCACTTCAACATTAATTTTCAAGGGGTTCTTGTCTGCTTGTTCTTCATACCAAACTGTACAACCTACAAGTGAACCCACCTGGTTCAGTAATATCTTTCATGGAAGGAAATCTCCCATCTTTACCTGGTCTGGCTCGTATATGACTCCAAACTCACCAGTGTTGTTGACTCTTGAGTAAACAGCAGTTAGGAATGAACAATAAATGCCAGCCTTGGCAGCAATGACCACATCTCATGAACAAATAAATAAAATCTCATACTTATCATCCTGGCTTCCTATCATCTGCACTGTAAGAGTTGAACACTTTCCACTTCAACTTTACAGTCACACACACTTGCATACTCCATAAACATCCAATTGAAATAAGTCTGAACCTTTCTTCTGTTTCTTTTGTAACCCTAAATTTTTTCATTTATTTTTCCATTTAAGTTTCCAGTGTAAATGGGTAACTTTGAACATCCATTGGAAATTTTTTCAAACATTTGTCTTGATGTTTAAAGTTTGCTTAAATAGAGAATTGACATTTTATAATGTGGGCTTTTAGTTTTCTAATTAAATAAGTACAGATAAACTAGCTGCAGCTGTCAAGTTGGATGTTGCAATCAATATGCTTTCTAACAAACAACTGCAAATGAGACTTTTGTGATTGTTATGAATCTTTTGCTCAAATTAGTACTTTACCTAATAGGACTTAAACTTTCCAAGGCTTCCAAGCATAGAAAGAATATGTATTTTGGAGATGTTGTGATCTGTTAATTGGTAAAAGTTTAGCTGTAATGGCTTTTTGGAAAAATAAAATGTGGTATATGTAGAATGGATTCTGTTTTCTAAATAAAATAAAAAATATCCATTCTGGTTTTTTTGTGATTCTAGGACTGTTTGAAATATTCATACTAATGTATTAGTTTATTATTGTCACTTGTACCGAGGTACGGTGAAAAACCTGTCTTGCATACCGTTTGTACAGATCAATTCATTACACTGTGCATTGGGGTAGTACAGAGTGCATTGGGGTAGTAAATTAAAAGTACAGAGTACGTTTACATTTTCCACCAATTCATTTGGTTGTAGGTTTGCTATGATCTGGGCACAGTATTCTTCAGTCAAGGCTCTTCGAATCCACCTGTCTATGAAAAAGCTAAGGAACACTTATTCAAAACCAGTGAACTGCTCTCAAAGGTACTTTACAAAAAAGAACTCAGTTTGTATTGCCAATAAATTATTTCTGTGTATGAGCAATGATGCTGAGAGTTGGCAGACTGTGGAAACCTAACTTCCCCTCTCATGATCAGCACTGAAAGACAAAATGCTTTCTGTTCCAGTGTTATGCTTGCACACCTTTGGTGTATGCTCTTCTTGTACCTCACTGAAATAAATCTGAACCATACTCCGATTTGGTAAAAAAGAATAAGGCAGCAAGGTACCTCGTGGGAAGATTTAAACACAGAAGGAAACTTTAAAGTTGAGCTAAATAAAGCAAAAGCTACCTGTGGAGTTTAATGTGTGTCATAAAGAGTAAAATTGTTTTATTTTATCTTATCATTCTTTTAAAACTGTACAGATTGGAGCTGAACCTGTTCATTGTCGAATTGACCAGAAAAGATTGGATGGTTACTGCCAGGCGTGTGCAGTGTTAACAGCCCCATCTGATGTAAATGAGCTACAGCTGACAACATATGGCCGGGTTCATCACTGTGTTAAATCCAGTAACTATCAGGTACAGTTGATGCTGCAAATAATATAACTTTATATTACTGCACTATGATCTTCATTTCATAAAAACACACCAAATCTTTAAACAAGTATGCTCCAGTTCATGATGCAAAGTTAGTGTATTCACATGCTTTAACACATCGTGTGCTCTCCTGTGCAGTTCAAACAATGAAACTAGCAGTTACTTGAACTAAGGAGAAATTATGGATTTGATGATATTTTGTAGGGAACCTGAAGGAAAATGAGTTTTTTAAACAAAGCTCATCAAGTTGATTTAAATTTAAAATGTAGAAAAGTTAATTGTAAAACAATGAAATTAAATGTACATCCAATTTACAAAAGATAAAACAAGTTGAGCAACTATCTGCATAATTTTCCATGGATCAGCAACCCTGATACCACCCTCCTTGACTTAGAACTAAGGGCTGAATACAAAGTGAATCTGCACCCTCTCCTCTGCTCATTGACTCCTCTGCTGCTGAACTTGATAGAAAATCCAGTGACGGCTCAGACAGTCAAATGCACTGGCGTTGGTCAGTGTGATTCTGGCCATTGCAAGGGAGATGTTAATGTTGAGAACTGCAACATTTCACAGTTTGAATCTCTGGTGTGTGAGAAGCAGGTTAGCAGGAAAACTTTGCTTTACCTTAACAAAATGCTCCAATTCCTCCGGAGATAAATACATTTACCACTTCATTTTCCTTACACTTTTCTACTTCTGTTAGCCAGAGGAAGTTGCCTGGAGCCAGAGGATGTGGGCGAGGTACTAAACAAGTACCTCACATCAGTGTTCTCCAAGTGGAAGGGCGTGGAGGATAGTAAGATCAGGGAGGGCTATACTGATGTTCTAGGGCATGTTGATATCAAGAAGGTGGTGGTGTTGGGGCTTTTGAAGAACATTAAGGTGGATAAGTCCTGAGGGCCTATTGGGATCTATCCCAGGTTATTATGAAAGGCAAGAGGGGAGATTACTGGGGCCTTGACAGCAATCTTTGTATCCTCTTTAGCCACAGGCAAGGTCCAGAGGGTTGGAGACTAGCCAATGCTGTTCCTCAGCTTAAGAAGGGCAACAGAGACAAACCAGGAAATTAAAGGCCGGTGAGCGGTAGGGAAATTATTGGGGAAGACTCTTAGGGATAGGATCTACTCACATCTGGAAAAGCATTGACTTATTAGGGACAGTCAGCATGGCTTTGTACGAGGGAGATAATGTCTTACAAGCTTGATTGAGTTTTTTGAGGAGGTGACGAAGATGGTTGATGTGCAGTGGATGTTGTATATGTGGACTTCAGTAAACATTCAACGAGGTCCCTCATGAAAGGCTGATCCAGAAATTTAAGCCACAAGGGATTCATGGAGACTTGATAGGTTGGATTCAAAATTGGATTGTCCATGGAAGACAGAGGGTAGTGGTGAAGGGTGTTAGTTCTAATTGGAGGTATGTGACCAGTGGTGTCCCACAAGCGTCAGGCTGGGACCTCTGTTGTTTGTGATGTATATGGATGAAAATGTAGGTGGATTGATTAGGAAGTTTGCAAGTGACATTAAAATTGGCAGAGTTGTGGACAGTGAGGAAAGTTGTCAAAGGATTCAGACCAGTTGGAAATGTGGGCAGAGAAATGGTGATGCCATTTAATTTGGACAAGTGTAAGTTGTTGCACTTTGGAAAGTCAAATGTAAGAGGAAAGTACACAGTAAATGGCAGGACCCTTAGGAGCATTGATGTACGGAGGAAACTTTGGGTGTAAATCCATCGATCCCTGAAAGTGGCAGCACAAGTAGATGGGCTGGTGAAGAAGGCGTGCTGCATACTTGCCTTCAGCAGCCAGTGTGTTGAGTATAAAGGTAGGGAAGTCCTGATACAGCTGTATAAATCCTGGGGTAGCTCTTAGGATTTGAGGTGGGGGTGGAAGGACCTATTTCCTTTGGCAGAGGGGTTCAGTAAAATGAATAGATTTAAGGTGAATAAAGAGTTGGAAGGGAGATGCGGGATGATTTATTTCATCCAGTGAAGGAGCTGAAACTTGCAGCCTGAAAGTATAATGTGCCATACAGGCCAGGAACTGGTCAGTAACTGGGCTGCACCACGTTAGCTGTTCTCTGGACAGGGAATGACTGTGGTTGGCTCTTTTCTCTGGGTAATGAATAGAAAAATTACCTCTTATCCATTCTGGCCACTATCCATTCACAACCCCCAGATCACCTTGCTTTCTCCCAAAGGTACAAAATTGATTTGTGGTGTGAGTACAATCGGGCTTAGCTATTTTTAAGCCTCTTTTAAAATATTAAAGTCAGCTATTGTTAGGGAACATTATTAAAGTGTAATGAAAGCAAACTGCTCTTGGCAGACCATACAAGTATTGACTGAGCACCAACTTCCATTAAGTGTAGCTGCCTCCACCTTTCAGTTTAATTTCTGGTGAGATGGTGTACTCATTAATAACTTGTGCCATGCAATGCCTCCAGTAGTACTACTGTCATCCTTTGTAACCTGGTCAACCTCAGAATTACATCAAAACCATAGAATAAATAATTCACTTTTTTTTCCTTAAACCATTTCTTCTACGTCTAGCTTGATCCTCGCTGTTCTAATCCCATGTAGAATGTACATATGCTTCCATGCAATATTGGATGCATCGGCAGACTACGAAATAGAACAATATGTAGATCATATATAGTGTTGTGCCACTCGATGATCAATTTTGAAGTGAACAGCCAAGTGTCTCCAATTCTGAAGTGCACAGTCTTACTGTGAATTACATAACTAGTTTATCCAACAATAAAATGGAAGTTGGGTCCAAAACATCCTGTGGTATGATAAATTAAAGCAGATGCTCCCATATTTTCTTCTTTAAAAATTTTACAAGTCATGTAACAAAAATAATTATGTCATAGAAGTCATTTGCTTGTATATAAAATGGACTAAAATAACTTCCAACAGTGTGTGTGTAATGACACAAATGAATGGGTCTAATTTTTCAAGGGGCAACATTGGAATTGAAGCAAAACTTGAATCAACAGATCATGATTTTTTTTTGTAATTAGAACTCATTTTCATTTATACACTTGAATTGATCTTTAATGTACTTTTGTTGCAAAATTAATTAATACAGATTAAGCAACGTCAAAAGAATTTTTTTGGAACATCCCCTTTTTGCTGGAAATCAGAAATAGAAACAGAAAATGCTGGAAAGGCTCTGTTTTGATGAAAGGTCATAGATGTGGAACAGTAACTTTGTTTCTCCATCCTGTCAAGGTGATGAAAAGGATATGGGGGTGTGCAGAATGTAGAGCTGAGATTAGTCAGATCAGCCATGAATTTTAGTGAATAATGGAGCAGACTGAAATGGTTGAGTAACCTACTCGTGCTCTGAACAGAGGTTTAGGTATCGTCTCTCTGGCTGCTGCTTTACCTTCTAAGTGTTTTGGGTTTTCTGAAGGGAGAATTTAATTTCCTTTTGTGCATTGTACAAATGACATCTATGGAATCAAGGTGCATACTGAATCATTCTTTTCCAATCTTTGCAGGGATTAATTGAGATTTTTCTCAATGACAACATTACCTTAAGTTTGTTGCCCCACTTCAGACAGTCTGTCCTAAGAGACCTTTCTCAAAAGGCTCAAAATGGGTAAGAATATTCATTTCACCTTTCGTAGATAATATGGGTGGGTATGTGATGGTTTGTGTGGACGTGGTAGGCTGAAGGGACTGTTTCTGTGCTGTATGACTCTATTTGGAAAAGCTATTGGTGTTGTGTGTTACAGCAGAAGTGGGTAGGGGTAAGGTAGGAGTCAACTTCGGTGCTTATCAATGTAAAAGCATTAGTACTAGGGAATAATACACAAAAAGCGCTGGAGGAACTCAGCAGGTCAGGCAGCATCTATGGAGGGAAATGGAAACAGTCAAAGTTTTGAGCTGAGACCCTTCTTCAGGAATGGAAAGGAAGAAGGCAAGGAAGATTCTTTCTCAATAACAGACCCAACCAGTTCCCCTCCACCACCACCCTACTCCAGTGGTGAGATCTATCCCAGACGTGGATTTTTACATCATCAGTAGACACGGGCGAGGTACCAGAAGACTGGAGGACAGCTAATGTTGTTGTTTTATTTAAGAAGGGCAGCAGGGGTAAGCCAGGTAGCACAGGACGGTGAGCCTCATGACAGTGGTGGGGAAATTATTGGAGAAGATTTTAAGGGACAGGATTTCTGTGCATTTGGAAAGCAGAGACTGATTAGGGGTAGTCAGCTTGTCTTTGTGAAGGAGAAATCCTGTCTCCCTAATTTGATTGAGTTTTGTGAGGAGGTGACAGAGGAGGTTGAAGGCAGGGTCTATATAGTAAGGTAATTGACAAGTCCCACATGGTAGGATGATCCAGAAGATTAGGGCACATGGGATTCAAGGGGAATTGCTAATTGGATCCAAATTTGCCTTGGTGATGGGAGGCAGCTGTCAGGCACCAGGGGATTTACCTCTGACCAGATTTACATGTAGACATGAGAGACTGCGGAGCTGGAACCTGAAGCTAAACCAAGTTGCTGGAGGCAACATCTGTAGAGAAGAATGATCAGTCAACAGGCCACATTCCTCCCACTGTTCCTGTCTGTCCACCCTACCACCTTTATTCGGTTCCAGGCTCCACCTTCCTTTCCTGTCAGATTCCATCATCTGCAGCCCTTTGTTGCCTCCACCTATCACCTCCCAGCCTCTGTCACTACCTCCACCCTTCCCTCCCCCACCCGACTCTATCTGCCAGTCAACCCCTCCTCACCTGGCTCCACCTATTGTTTGTAGCTCTTACCACACCCCTACTCCTCACCTTTTTCTACTGGCTATCTCCCCTCCGCTCTTTTAGTCCAGATGAAGGATCTTGACTCAAAATGTTGACATTTCCCTCTACAGATCTGCCTGCAAATGCAGGTCAGAGGCTGGGTACCCTTTAGCAAATGACTTGCCTTTCCAGCATCTGCAAGTCAGGAAAGTGGTGGGCTGGTCTGAATGAGTCAGCTTTAATAGCACCCAAAGATGGAGGCCATCCAGGGCAGAGAAACTTGGTTGATTGGCACTGCATCCACCACCCTCCACAACTGGTGTACCATGGCTGCAATTTGTACCACTTCCACTGCTGTCACTTCCCAACCACCAAGTTGGACAAGGGCAACGGGCATCTGAGAACATCCTCCACCTTCTAGTTCTTCTCCAAATTCTGATTTGAAAGTATATTGTAATGCCATCATTGGTTCTAAACCCTGAAGCTCTCTACCCACCAGTACTGTGGAAGTACCTTCGCCAGAAGGACTCGGTGGCGTGAGAGATGGGTAACGGATGCTGATCTTGCCAGTGTTGACCACATCCCAAAATTAATTTTTAAAAATTGACTTTAAAACCCTTCAATTTGTTGGGCCCTTAACTGCTAATAGCTCCACAGTTCAGGAGGCAATGAGGGATGAACAATAAATGCCTGTCTTGCCTGTGATATCCACATCAAGTAAATAATAATCAAAAACCTTCCTAGCAGTGCCTTTACTGATGGAAGAAGTGAGGAAAATATAGTCTTTGGAAAATTTAATAGGTAAATGTTTTTGATAATAAGGCTGGAACTGGCACGACATGGTGAGTGTGTGGTTGCATCTTGGGTTGGTTAAAGTGTCCCTCTCGCCCTCGGAATCCAACAAATTTATATTTGCTAAATGGCGAAAAGCAGCATCTCAAAGCACAGACCAACTCAATAAACCAACTCACAAGTAATTTTTGAGGTAAATTAATGTGGTGAACGTCATTCCTCAAATCTCCCCAATTTTTTTCCCTATTTTATATGACTATTGTTGTATTACCTGAGCATTTCATGGGGATGGGCACTCAATCTCCTGTTTTTTTTCTGGAAATGTGGATGCTGCCACCATAAGTCATTGCATTCAGGAGAGCTGAGTTATTAGCAATTTAAATGTTCTGCTGTGGTTCACCCACATGAATAACAAATTATAAGGTACTGTAAATAATTACTGGTTCACAGAACTTGGAGGAAATTAAAACTGCATTAATTTTCAATACACTCATTTCTCAGCAACATTTGGCAGCTATTGCTTCATCTCAATGTCTACAGCAGATCACAAATGGAGCTCAATCTATAGTGAGGGATGAGGTGACTCTAAAACTAAGCGCTCAAGATTAGGGATAAAGGCTGAGAAATGGAACTCCAGGGGAGAGAGGATAGCGAATGATGACTTTCTGACTTGGAACTCTTTTTCTCTCAAGACCAAATAATGACCCCTTCCAAAACTTTCTTTGCTGAACTTGATCTTCAACCACCAGCCCCAGCTTTCTCAATTCACGTGACTGGCACAGCACAATTTGTCTATCTTGCCCACTTTTAGGTAGGATCCAGCCCTCCTAGTTCTCTTCCTGAATATTATGTGCACTAATTATGTGCCCAAAGAGTGGTTGGTGCATGGAATGCACTACCTGGGGTGGTGGTGGAGGCAGATACATTGGACAGGTTCAAGAGTTTGTTGGATAGGCACATGGAGGAATGTGAGATAGAGGGATATGCGGGAAGAAAGGTTTAGATAGTGTGAGGGTGGTTTGATGGATGGCACAACATGGTGGACCGAAGGACCTGTTTTGTGCTGTATGGTTCTATGGTTTAATGTGACCTGATCCCAGAACTTGCTGAATCTCAACCTGAAATGCTGGCTGGTCAGTGGTTGGTCAGAAAAGGAAGCGGATGAATCCTTTTCCATATGATGCATGGAAAATCAGCTAATTATTTAAAAGATAGAAAGACTTTTTTACTCTTTTTTTTGAGATGTAAGCATCACCAGCAAGGCTAGGATTTATTGGAGAAGTTGTTGGGGAGCCACCATCAGATATAATACTTGAGGTCATTTCAGAGAGCAGTTAGAGTCAACCACGTTGGTGGACCTGGAGTTCCGTTTAAGTCTAACTGGGTAAGGACTGCAGACTTCCATCTTTGACTAGAGAAAAAGACCAGATAGGTTTTAGAACAATTTAGTAGTTTCACTAGTAATTTTTTAAACAACTCCTAATTATTTAATTAACTGTACTTAAACTTCACAGTTGCCATGTGAGATTTGAAAACACTTTAGTAGACTGCTTATCAAGGTCCTGGAGTAGTTGCCTTGCAAATTTAACCATTGTGCTATTGCTGTTCCAGGTTGTCATGGTTTTGTATTTGATTATTTTCTGAATTCATTGACTGAGGTACCAACTGGTAATTTTCTGGCATCAGTCATTTGTCAGACATATGTTGACCAGTGATTGAAAATCAAAAGTAAACTACAGCTGCTGGAAACCTGGAGTAAGAACTGGAAATTCAGGAAAGATGCAGTAACATTTCAGGTTAACAACCCTTTGCTGGAACTCGGGCAAACATTCTTTGACCTGAAATATTACCTCCAGTTCTCTTACCACATTTGCTCCCTGACCTTTTGACCAGTTGTTATTTGTATCTTCAATTAGACAATAAGAGGAGGAAACTGGTGTCATTTGTATCCCATTTGTTACAGGGATAGAAACTTAGAAGAAGTTTGCTTTAAAGTCTGTATATGCAATACTATTCGGGATGTCCTGGAACAGCAGATGATTGGTGTAAGGTTCCATCAACTAATGCTGAAGCCTACCAAAGAAAGAATCGACTTCCTCCTGGAGGTAAGGTCACACGTGAATATTTGCTGCTTCTGTAATACGAGATCAACTGTCAAAATTGGACTTGCTTAATAAGGAATACATCTTGTGCATTACTTGGCCATTTTAAATCTTTCTCCCACCCCCTTCACTAACATCTAATGACTCCATCTCATGCAATTTTACTCATGACACAACAGTACTCTATTTCCACGACATGCTCTAGTCTTGAATAGATTAGCGAATTCATGACTTTTCCTCCCTCAAGCTCCTCAGGAAACCAGTGATTCAGAATTGAACTATTTTATCATGGAAATGTGGTGGGATGGAAAGAAGTCATTTGGCCCATTGTACATGTGCCTGCCACCAATTGTAGGTGTGTTAGCAGCACTCTGTTTCACACCTCTAGGCAGAGGTTTGTAGGGTTTTGAACCTTGAACACAAATATCTGGGCTGCTATTCAAGTGTGGTACTGAAGGAGTGCTGCAGTTCTGGAGGTGAAGTCTGTTGGATGAGAAGGTATACCAAGGCCTCATCTGTTTTCCTTAGATATAAATAAAATATCCCAAGGGCAGCACAGTGGTGCAGTTAATGGCTTTTCGGTATCTTCCCACATCCCAAAGATGTGTGGGTTGGTAGATTATTTGGCCACTGAAAGATGGCAATGGTGTGTAGATGAGTGGTGCAATCTCGTGGGGTGTTGTGGGGTTGGCCAATGACCCAGCTTCTACTTTGAAGTGCGGGGCCAATTAACATTACTAAAACAGATTATTGTCACATAGTGGTTTGTGCACAAATTGACTGTATTTCCTGCATTAATAACATTTCAACAATAAAAATATTCTGTTATCTGTAAAGCTCTTTGGGACACCCCCCGAGGTCCTGGAAGGTGCTATCCAAATGGTTCCATTCCCCTGCTCTCTTCACAAGGTCCTCTAACTTTTTTTGCCATGCAATTACTTATCAAATTCCTTTTGAAAATTAGTATTAGTTTTTCTCCTTCACCTTTTGGACACTTGCTATGGTACTTTTTTGTTTCCTTGGCCAAACTCCTTGAATCTGGGTCTTCTAGTTATCTACTTTTCTGCCAGTGGAAACCAGTTCTCCTTGCTTACAGTTTCAACACCCTTCAGATTTGAACATGTCCATCGGACCTCCTCCTGTTTATTGCTTGTAAATGCAAATAAAATTGGCTGTGATGTGTGAGCCTTGGAATTTAAATCCAGCAGTTCTAGTTGGATGAAGCATTTTGATTTCCGTTTTGACCTGGTTTCCTCTCAGTGCTAGAGAACAGTTCCCATGGATCCTGGCACACCTGTATACATGCCTAAGTGTTCATTCTTTATGTAACCTTGATACTAAACAGCTAATTAGTTTGTTGAGCTGATTAAAACCAAACTTGGGCAGTTGTTGTCCTCATATACAGAGATGTACAAAGAATAGGCTAGTTGTCATAAAGTTGTTCTTCTAGCAACAATAGTTGGGAAAGAAGAATAAAAATGTGTAGCAAGTATAGCATTTGGTACATGATTAATTCCTATCTTAGACGGTGACCAGTTACATCCATATTTTGTGAAACCAAATACTGATGAGAATCAAAAAATCATTGCCTGTGTAATCCAATATTTTCTTTGTAAAATAAATGTTTAATGAGATTATAATTAATATTTTAGACATGTGTACGGTCACTAAACCTGGATGAAGCTTCGGAAGATTCTAAAAGAAATATGGCTGCTTTCTTAAAGTAGGTACTTTTTTTAACATCAGTATTATAAATATTTCTGTCTAGTTTTTAACTTTCTCTCTCCTCAACAAACCAAATAGGCGAACTATTATAAGAGTTTTCTTTGGTCCTTAATCATTTTTAGTTATTTATTTCTTCACATCTTGCTGCATAAAGATAGCCTGCTGCCTGGCCTTCTCAAGCAGCTCTGAACTAGTGTAACATGCTGGAATCCTATCAGAGCTAAAATACATCAAATATGCAGCTACCACGGCTCTGTGAAGATGAATCTTTACCTCACTGACACACACTCCACAAAATACTCCACAACAGCTACTCTTGAGATTTTTCCTGTTCCTGAAATCCTGTGGCAACGTGCCTTTTTCCTGCTTGGTTCTCCAGTCATGAGAGCAGGCAAATTTGATACTCTGTGCAAGGGGGTCAAACCTTCATCCCACTCTCTCGTGCTGTGCTAACTTTGTTTTTGTTTTACTTCTTCTGAGTATCCTGTGAAAATCCATTTTGCCTCGTAGTTTAGGGATTAGAGATAAGGTCAGCCTGTGCATCAGTTAAACTATACAGTGTTCTGCTGGTTTTTCAGGCTAGAGATGGCAGCATCTGCCATTCTCAAACTTTCATAATTCAAATAGAAGCAACTTTGTTTGGGGGGAATTGAATAAACGTTGTGCGAATTTGTGAGCATCCTGTTTTTTTTTTCCTTACAAGCTGCTACACTTGCATTATTCTCATTCTTAGAGAAGTATCAAATTACCCACTACATATCTGGTAGTGGTATCGAAGACTTGGGCAGCTTTGAACTTGTGATGAGTATTTGATTGTTACAGTACGTTATGGATAATTTGGATTAATTAAAATAGCAGAAGGGAACAATCTGCATTAAGGAATCGAGCACACTTCTGAATTCATTTGATATGTAATTACTTTTCTGCAGGAACCTATGCCAAAGTTTGGATGACCCTCAGTTTGTTTTCATGATTTCGTCGCATGATTTGTGCACTAAATTGCTGAAGGATGAGGAACGAAAACAGATACTTGATCAAATGAGGAAGCGATCACCTCGTGCTAAGTTCTCTGCCAAACCATTGACTGTTTTCTATGACATACCTGGTGAGTTTGTGACAGAATTTGTACCAAACATCAGATGCAAACTAAGGGGCATGTGTTTTTCTTTCACTTTGTGTGTGACAGCTGAGACTCCTTGGCCTATTGCCAGTACAATTCCAGAAGACAAACATTTGACTACCCATAGTTGTATGGTTCAATTTGACATTTCAGTGATAGTTCCTAACAAGCCACTTCAGAATCTCCCACTGAAGCTTCTGTGTAGCATTGTGACATCTATTTTTCAACTGCTGATTTGTGTTCTATGCTTATTTATCATTTACTGAGAAACATAATCAGGCATTCTCTATTTAAAGCTATTTTCAAAGTCATTTAAAAAATAGGTGATTTAGGTGAGTTGACTTTTGCATCCACTTGTATTTTTGAGCATCACCCAGTGTCAGTATTGGTCAGTTGGAACACCAGCTCATCTTAACAGTCGACCCAGGGAGAATTCGACAGATTCTGATTGAACTACATGGAATGACATCAGATCGACAATTCTGGACTGTTTCCAATAAGGTAAATAATCAAGCTTTTTCAAAGTGTGCCTGATGATTGCAATTAGTCTTCAAGCTTTGATCAGCAATGTTTTTATTTCAGTGGGAAGTGCCAACAGTTTATGGTGGAGTTATTCTTGGAATTAAGGATAATCTGACCAGGGACTTGGTATACATATTGATGGCTAAAGGTCTACATTGCATTATGATCAAGGTGAGCTTTCAACTACATAGTTTGTAAACACAAAAATATAACATGTCATGGCTCCAAAGAATCGCTAAAACTTAATTTGTGTTTTCACTTTGCATTGACATTCTTCTGGTGATGTAAGTTTTTTTTTGAAAATCTTGTGAAACTTGCTGTAATCTACATTTTCATTGTGGTTAAGTGGAATATTTTTTAATAATTATTTTCTAATTTTTTTTTACAGTTACTATAACAACAAATTTGCTTTAAATGCTTAAGATTTTGCAACATATTTAAGAGAAAAAGGGCATAGAATTGCTTTTCCACTTGAGCTGTCAGTGTTTCAAGCCAGTTTCAGTTGGAATTCTAACCATTTTTACTAGTGTCTTAATATTTGTAAATGTCTTGCCCTGTCTGTGTCAGGCTTGCATCTGTATTATGTATGTTGGGTTGTTTGGTTTCTTTTTCTCCTTGTTGCTTCAGCTTCAGAATCAGAATTGGTTTATTGTCACTGACATATGTTGTGAAATGTGTTGTTTTGTGGCAGCAGTACATAAAGGCATAAAAGTGACGATGTTACAAAATTAAATAACTAGGGCAAAAGAGGAATAATGAGGTAGTGTTCATGGACCGTTCAGAAATCTGATGGCAGAGGGGAAACTGAAAAATACCCACAAAGGTGTACTTACAGAGTTTTTGTTTACACTGAAGAATATTGCCTACAGATTTTTATTTTGGCAACAATTTTACTTTAAGAAGTTGGCTTTAAAATATTGTGCGTTGATGAATGACCAAACCACAATTCTCTGGGTATCTAGTGAACACGCTTATCAATGATGTGAGTTTGTATCTGTGTGGATATATTGTCATTTACTACTGATGCGTTTGCCTTTATGTTATATATTAACCAAAAATATCACATTTACCAAAACAGTGATAGTAGCAGAAGAAAAAGCCAGTACTGAACCAAAGCTATATATACTCATCAATTATATTGTGCATTTATTCTTGACCACACTTTAGTAACAAAATTGCGCAATCACCTTGTGGCAAAAGAAGTTAAATTAGAAGTTCAAACTCAATAACAGTATATGACCAAGAAATCTTATTGCATAAACTCAAAAACGTGCTCACAAAAGAATTGAAAAGTTAACTTAAAAAGATCTTGTCTTCCTCCAACAACATGACAAATCCCATGTCTCTGAGTATTCCAGGCACCCTTCCGCTTCCCTGATTGCCAGTAGCTCATTATCTCCAGTGGTCCACAATTTCTGGAGTGGTGGGTGGTGCTGCAGTTAGTACTGCTCAAACTCCAGAGAACCAGCCTCAGTCCTTACCTGGGGTGCTATCTGTGTGGAATTTATGGAATTGACCACTGTAAGTTACTACTTAATGCAGGTTAGTGGCAAGAAGACTCAAAGGGGAGTTGATGGGCATGTGTGACGGGTCTGGTCCTTAGAACGGCAATCAACTCCCACAAGGTGAATCATAGTGACCAAGGGCTGGGGAAACTGTTATTGAGTATCACCATCGGTAATATAACCTCTGGACCTACCGCTAGACTGAAAGTAAGATGGCACAACAGTGCAGCAGTTAGCACAGCTCCACGAGAACTGGGGGAAATGTGGGAATATGTGAGGGGGAAAGAATTGAATTCATTTAGATGGGAGCCTGATGGTTGGTGGTGGAGCAAGGGGAGGGCTTTAATTTGTAGCACAATGTTAGCCATCTTCAGTAGAGTGAAGAATATATTGAGTTAGTACATCAAGTGAAAAAATGAACCATTGCCATTCATTTGTGACTGGTTGAGAGCGGAATATGGGTTGGGTGGGAAAAAGACTCCTGATTAGTCAGGATCAAGTCCAAAGGGAATAAATGAATGAGGGGGAACCTGTATGGGAAAGGCAAAAACCTGCAGTGTGGTTGAAAAGGGTGGGGCATATTTTGCTTTGTGTCTTATTCACAAGGCAAAGAGTGAAGGGTCCTAGGCTTAGGTATTGCACAAATTTATCCAAATTCCATTCCTTAATTTTAGTATAAATAAATTTAATTGGCTCCTTATTTGCATTTGATTCTCAGCAAAACAAACTGTAACACAATCAAGAACATTAGGGCATACTTTAACTACATCTGTTAATTTTAAGTCAAAATAGTCCTTAACAGTTATTTAATGTTTATTTCACCTTTTCTCCATTCCTGGAAATGAAGGGTTAAAAGCTCTTCTTTATATCTTTATACCGCAGAATATAATACATAATATTTCCGTTTCCCAAAACAGCACTATTGTTCCAGTAGCTCGGGAAAACATTACTAGGCTGAGGCTGCCACAAATGATTTCACTGCATATCTTTCAAGTCAGTAGAAATGATTTGAGTTTTTAAAATGACAGCATAATATTGTAATCCAATTGCCACCAAATACCACTTAATGTATTCAATTATTTTGATTCAGTTAATCAGTTGCCCAAGTTTGAATATATATTGTTACACTCAGTATATGAATAATTATAGTTCAGGGCATTTAAGTCCACTTATTTACAATAATGATAGCAATGTATGGGAGTGTGATCGGTGAATATTGATTGATTAACTTAAATCTGCTTTGAGTACTTCCTTCACACCTTTTCAGATCTTCCTCCAGCCATAATAAGTCAAAAACATTTTTAACTCCATTTTAAAAAAATGGCTGTTATTGCAATTTTTTTTTCCCAAGTCTGATTGTAAAATATGTGCACTGCACAGTTGGATCAGACAGAAAGGTATCACAGAAATTTTTCACTCTAACACAAGAAAGCCTCTGGGTATTCAATTATATTGTGCCTGACGTAAGGATTTTCTGGCACGTTGTAATTTCTTGAACAAGCACTGTGAAGTGCTATCATGTTTTTGTTTTGCACAGGTTTTTGTTCTTTAGACAATCCATCTGAAAGGGTTTGTTTCAATTTGAGGAAAAATGTTTAATTGCCTCATTTTCATTTCAGGATTTTGCCCATGCAAGGCAGCTCTATTCTACCTGCCTAGAACTGGTTACCGAGTTTTCCCCCAAACTTCGGCAAGTTATGCTCAATGAGATGTTACTCTTGGATATCAGTGCTCACAAAGCAGGGACAGAAAGTGCAGGAGATCGTCCACCAGCTGATCTTGTGAGTCGTGTTCGAGGTTACCTTGAGATGAGACTACCAGGTAAGGAAGATTTTTGTTTTGTTTATAGGCTTTCAAAATATAAAGTGTAAACCTTATGTGGCACAGTGCTTGCTCATGTAGACTTAGAAATCTTGACTCTGTGGTATGAGAAATACTGATTTGAGGTTATGCTCTTCCCAATTAAGAGGAAAGATATGTGATAAAATTCCTTGATGAAAAACACGATGATGCTGGAGGAACTCAGCAGGTCAGGCAGCATCCATGGAGGAAAGCAGGCAGTCAACGTTTTGGGTCAAGACCCTTCTTCAGGACTGAAGATAGGAAAAGGGGAAGCCCAATATATAGGAGGGAAAAGCAGAGCAGTGATAGGTGGACAAAAGAGGGGAGGCGGGGTGGGCACAAGGTGGTGATAGGTAGATGCAGGTAAGAGACAGTGATAGGGAGGTGCGGGGGAGGAGGGGAGAGCAGATCCACCGTGGGATGGGTCAAAGGTAAGGGGAAATGAGGCTTTCCACTCCAGGACATCTGAGATGTCCAACTTCTTTTCTAACCGTGGCTTCACCCCGACAGTGGTCAAGAGAGCTTGCACCCGTATCTCTGCCATTTCCCCCACCTCTGCTCTCACCCCCATCTCGCCCAGACCCAACAGGGATAGGGTCCCCTTTGTCCCCACATTTTATCCTCCCAGTCTACATATTCAACACATCATCCTCTGCCACTTCCGCCATCTCCAACAGGACCCCACCACCAAGCATATCTTCCCCTCGCCACCCCTTTCTGCCTTTCACAGGGACTGCTCTCTCCTCAGCTCCCTAGATCACCTCGTTTTCTGTCTTGGAGCCTTGCAGCCTAACAGCATGAACATTGAATTCTCACACTTTAAGTAATCTCCACACCTCTTCCCCCCCCACCCCCCCAACCATGCCTCTTCTTTTCTTCCCTTTCCTAGCCTATAGGAGATGGAGAGCTCAGTGACATGGTGTCATGAAACAAACTTTCCCTCAATGTCAACAAAACAAAAGAGCTGGTCATTGACTTCAGGAAAGGGGGCGGTGTACATGCACCTGTCTACATCAACGGTGCTGAGGTCAAAAGGGTTGAGAGCTTCAAGTTCCTAGGATTGAACATCACCAACAGCCTGTCCTGGTCCAACCATGTAGACTCCACAGCCAATAAAGCTCACCAGCGCCTCTACTTCCTCAGGAGGCTAAAGAAATTCTGTATGTCCCCTTTGACACTCACCAACTTTTATCGATGCACCATAGAAAGCATCCTATCTGGATGCAGCACAGCTTGGTACAGCAACTGCTCTGCCCAGGACCGCAAGAAACTGCAGAGGGTTGTGGACGCAGCCCAGCGCGTCATGGAAACCAGCCTCCCCTCCTTGGACTCTGTCTTTACCTCTCACTGCCTTGGTGAAGCAGCCAGCATAATCAAAGACCCCACCCACCCACGTCATTCTCTTTTCTCTCCTCTTCCATCAGGTAGAAGATACAAGAGCTTGAGGGCACGTACCACCAGGCTTAAGAACAGCTTCTACCCCACAGTGATAAGACTATTGAATGGTTCCCTTATACAATGAGATGGACTCTGACCTTACGATCTACCTTGTTGTGACCTTGCACCTTATTGCACTGCGCTTTCTCTGTAGCTGTGACACTTTACTCTGTACTGTTATTGTTTTTACCTGTACTACCTCACTGCACTCTGTACTAACTTAATGTAACTGCACTGTGTAATGAATTGACCTGTACGATCGGTACGCAAGACAAGTTTTTCACTGTACCTCGGTACAAGTGACAATAATATACCAATACTAATCTCTTTTTTTCTACCCCCCTTTTTTTTGTCTCTCCTTACCTTTGACCCACCCCCCCGGTGGATCTGCTCTCCCCTCCTCCCCCGCACCTGCCTATCACTATCTCTCACCTGCATCTACTCATCACCACCTTGTACCCACCCGCCTCCCCTCTTTTGTCCACCTATCACTGCTCTGCTTTTCCCTCCTATATATTGGGCTTCCCCTTTTCCTATCTTCAGTCCCGAAGAAGGGTCCTGACCTGAAACGTTGACCGCCTGTTTTTCTCCACGGATGCTGCCAGGCCTGCTGAGTTCCTCCAGCATCATCGTGTTTTTCATCTAGATTCCAGCATCTGCAGTCCTTTGTTTCTCTGATAAAATTCCTTTCCTCTTTATGGATTTCCTAGTGGTCAACTCTATAATGATGATCATGAAGATCTTTGAGCAGGTCCTCAGTTCATCTTAAACAGCAATGTTTTGTGCCTGAGAATATCGTTTGAGAAGGGAAGAGGTGCAAGATCAGAAATACTTACCTGAAGAAAAATGAAGAGCACACTAGTAGATGATAAGGATCACATGTCATCTGGATGTTCTCACCATTCCTGAACGTGGTATGCAGGATGGATGGATGCTGCTTTTGGAAGACCAGACATCTGTTGTCCATCAGTCAATTCTAACCCTACTTTTATATGAAAAAAATTAGTAGGGTCTTTTGTAACGTTATCCCATCTATCTCCAGTTAAAATGTGATCTTGTTGACAAATCACACAAGTGTGTTAACCACAGTTATAAAGAAGTCTATGGACTTCTGATCAGTCTTAAATGGTAGGAGGGCACTGATTTTTGTTTTGAAAATCACCATTTTGTAAACACATAAAAATAGACTGTACGAAGTTAAAAATAGTTAATTTGATCTGCTCTAAAGTCTTGCTTAACCTTGCCAGTTAAGCTGGAATTGCTACTAGAAAAATTACAGCTTGTATTTATACAGCACCTTTAACATAGAAAATAAATTTCAAATCATTATATGGAAGTATAATCAAAAAACCCTTATTGTTCTGTTTGGGAAGGTATTTGGAAGTCTTGTCAAATAGTTCAATGTTAAAGAAGATTTGATGCAAAAATGAAATGTGAAGGGGAGTGTACAGGAACTGATTAGTTAATGTGTAAGCAGCTGAAGTCACTGCAAGAATTGGTGGGGTGGGGGGATAGGAGATACCTTGGGAGAGAACTTCTGGGCTGAAGTTTGTTACAGAAATAGAGATGGTGGCACTCTATTTGTTGACTTAGAGCCATGATGTACTGTTTTCCCTGTGCTACAATATGCATCTTGATCAATGTCCTTTCCAGTTTTCTGATGTTCAAATGCCTTTAGTAATTAATGGTTTAACTGTGTTAACACTATGTCCTGATCTTGGTACTGCAATCCTGATTGATAGCAGTAATGTTTTTGCATTTAAAATTCCCTCAACGTTGAGAGCTGATTCAGGTTTTTTTTTGGACACGAGGCCACCATCTTATTCTCTTTTACAGTGTACCCTGGTGGTAAAATGTCATCGCGTCATTCGGCCATGCTAAGAGAAGGTAAACACAACACTTGGCCGGCTGTGTATGATCTACACAAAAGCACATTTTTCACTTTGTGTTTACATTGTAGTTACAATTTTATAGAGAAGAAAATAACACAACATAGCTATGCAACTTCCAGCACATTTTATTAATAGTTGGCGTATGCAAAAATGTTTATTTTCCACCTGGTAAATGTTTTGCTTTTAATCCAAAGTTATGTTTGACGCCACAGAACACATTTTTGATTTCTCTGCACTGTCGTCTTTTCTCTCCCGAATCCATGGTGTTAACACTAATTAATGCTCCAGGGTTATATGGTTACTTTGAATTCTGAAGTGGTGTGCAGCCTTACTTAAGTATTAATTGTCAAACGGGTAACATTTTTGGAAATATGATACCCAGCTATTTATACTTTGAATTTCTTTCATCTGTGTAATTATGCACTATCATGCAGTCAAGCAATAAGTTTATTAGAATGCTTGTGGTTCTCAAAGAATATGTAAATTTAGCTCTTTTGATATTTAAAATTTTCCGCATGAATTGTGATCTGTAGAGAATCATCCCTCAGTTGTTTGAAGCATCAATGCTTACAATACTGGGAAAGTACTGTAAGGATCAACCACTGATGCATTGGTACAAATGTTCCAAACATCTTTGGAGCACATAATCTCATTGATTGGCAGAGCTGACTTGAAAGACTGTTCCTACTTCTCATGTTCTTAATTCCTTCAGCACAATTCTCCAACTGAACCAGTGTACATTATTGTGACACACAGCTACTCCTTGTATTTTGCGGGTAATTTCTCTGGCATATTTTAAACTTGGCAGAGCTTCAAGCTTGAATGAAGTTGATCATCTCATTAAACTCAGCTATCAGTGACAAGCTGCAAGCTGACACACACAGCATTGGTGTCTAATGAGTTGGTCGTTATGTGTGCAAGACAGCTTGCAACAGTTTGTCTTTTTTGAAAATTTTTAAAAATTGCAAATGCTGGAAATCT
Organism: Pristis pectinata; assembly: GCF_009764475.1. Lineage (NCBI taxonomy): Eukaryota > Metazoa > Chordata > Chondrichthyes > Rhinopristiformes > Pristidae > Pristis > Pristis pectinata. The sequence continues at coordinate 100,108,980 of NC_067413.1, forward strand.
GAAATAAAAACAGAAAATACTGGAAATACTCAACTGATCTCCACATCAGCGGGAAGAGAAAGACAGATAACGTGTGACCCTTCTTCAGACAAATCTTCGACCTGAGATGTTAATTCTGTTTCTCTTATCACAGATGCTGCCTGACCTAATGAGTATTTCCAGCATTTTCTGCTTTTATTATTATCGCAGCTTATGTAATGCTTTTTATTTCCATGGATATAATGGCTCAAAGGCTAGCAGATTTTTTTTGTTGTATTACCTTCCTAACATCCGTACTTCCCAAGCATTTCTGCAGATTTATCCTATGGCTGATTCTGATGAGCTGGAAATGTACACATGTTATCTTTTGTAGCTTTATGAAATGGGTTCTTCCAGTGTTTTGGAGCTGTTAGATTGGACACCTTTCCATAAGGAGTGCTTAATCTTTGGTTGGCTACAGCCTGACACCACACGGGAAGCTGCACGAATAAAACTTGGAGCCTTTAAATCAATTGCCAGCAAAGTAGGCCCTCACATCTGGATCAGTTGGATTTGGGCATGGAGTGACTTCACTCAGTAAGCCCATGCCAACAAGATCTGGCATTTGCATCCTCCAACTTAGTTCCCACCTACCTTTTTTTCAAGAAACAAACTTGGATATATTTCACTTTGGTTGTGTTATCCAAATCCTCATTGTAGATTGTAAATAGCTGAGATCACAGCAGTGCTGAGGCACCCCACTGGTTAGAGTTTGCTAACTTGAAAATTATCTGTCTGTCCTTTTTTTTTCTGTCCGTAAACCAATTCTGCATCCGAGATAATATGATATCCTCAACCCTGTGAGTCCTTATTAATATCACTGGAGAAAAAGTACTGGGCAAACTAACATGGTTAGGGATGGACTAATCCCAAACCCCTGGATGCGATGGCCTCCATCCTGGGATTTCAAAAAAAAGGTAGCTGAAATAAAAACATCTTATTTCCTACTTTTCTGATGATGCTAAACTAGATGGGATTGTGAGTACAGAGGATAATGTAAAGGGACTTAAAGGGGATGCAGGCAAGCTGAGTGTGTGGGCAAGAATGTAGTATGGAAAAGTGCGATGTCATCCGCTTTTGTATACAAAGCAAAGCATGGTATTTTGTATTATGGCACGGGATTGGGTGATGTTAACGTTTCAAGAGACCTTGGTGTGCTTCTACACAAGCTTTTGGAAACCACCATGCTGGCACAACAAGCATTAGGAAGACAAATGACATGTTAGCACTTATTGCAAGAGAGCTTGATTACAGGAGTAAAGGAATTATAGATGGCCTTGATGAGACCTTGCCTGGATCATTGTGCACAGTTTTAGTCTTGTTACACAAGAAAGAATGTAACTGCCGTAGACTACAGTGAAGAGTTGGTTCCAGGCATAGTGGGTTTAATGTGTAAGGAGAGATTAAGGAGGCTGGGACTATATCCTCTAGAGTTTAGAAGAATGAGAGGAGACGTGAAACTTGTTATTTTGCAGCAGCAGTACAGTGCAAAGACACAAAATCTATAAATTACGAAAGTAAATAAATAGTTCTCATTACTACCATCAGGGAGGAGGTACAGGTATGTTCTTCAGTATGTTCATGTTCTCAAAGAGATCTCATTGAGATTTACAGTATTCTTATAGGCCTCAACAGGCTAATGCAGGGAGAATGTTTGCCCTGACTGAGGTCAGTCTCAGAATAAGGCGTAGGCTGAAAGGACTGAAATCAGGAGAATTTTCTTCAGTTGTCGAACCTAAGGAATTCTCTACATTAGAATGGTGTGGAGACTTAGTCACTGAATTCATTCAAAACGGGGCTTGTTGGATTTCATGTGATGTGGGCATCAAGCAGAAAAATGAGGTAGAAAATTAGTTATGACTTTGATCTTAATGAACAGTGGAGTGGTTTGAAAATCCAGATGGCCTACTCTTATTTTTATTCTTGCTGTTTGATTGTCTATTATTTTTAGTATGCTTTTAATATCTTCTATACAAAACATTTCTTTAACCTCTTATTCCCCATTTATTTCTGCTATCAGACTTTAAGGGATATGTGTTCCATTTGAATACTGGTAGAAACTTACAAACTACCTTCATTTCTTGCTTTGCTGCCCATATTCTATACTTTATCAATTTTTGAGTCATTCTTTGCTAACTTCCAAAATTCTCTGAATCCATATGTCTACTGTTATTCTTTTGCAACCTTTCAAAACCTTTTCATTCCATCTAACACCAGTCTTAACTATATTTTGCCACATATGTATGTATTTCTTTTCTCATGGAGTATCTTTTTCAATGCAATTTTTCTTTTTTTAAGAAAAATTAAGTATTTTTAACCATCTGCTTATCTATCATCATACAACTTAATCCAATTTCCCTATTTACATTAGCCAACTAACCCCATTTATTTCTCTTTGTTTAAACCTGAAGTTTGTCATGCTCAAACAGAATATAAAGTTCTAAGGTATTATGATTACTTTTCCCTAGAGGATATTTTAACTCTAATCCAGCCTTATGACGCATAACCAGATCTAATGTGGTCTTCATGGATAGAAAACAGAGTTGGAATAACTGCGTCCTTCTCAGGCTGAAGGGTTCTAACTAGTGGAGTACCCCAGGGATTGGTTCTTGGCCCTCACTTTTCTTTCTATTTACATTAATGAGCTGGAGGGAAAGAAATGTAAGGTTTCTAAGCTTGCCGATGATATGAAAATAGGTGGAAGGGCATGTTGCGATGAGCACATTGTGATTCTGCAATGGGACATAGTGATCGAGTGACAGTCTGGCAAATGGAATTTAACATGTGAGGTCATGCACTTTGATAAGAGGAATCCAAAGGTAGATTACTATTTAAATGGAGAGAGACTAGAAATGAGTGAAGTTCAGAGAGATCAAGGTGTTCTAATGCATGAATCACAAGAAGTTAACAGGCAGATCAATAAGTAGTTAAGAAGGACAATGATGTTAGAAAAGTGTTGGAGTTTAAGAATAGGAAGGTTTTGTACAGGTTGTTGATGAGGCCACACCTGGAGTACTTCACTTAGTCTCGATCCCCTTACCTAAAAAGGGGTACAGTAGCATCCAAAGGAGATTCACCAGGCCAATTCCAGGGATGAGAGTGTTCTTTTATCAAGTTAGGCTAGATAGTTTGGGTCTGTATTCTTGGGAGTTCAGAAGAGTGAGGGATGATATTCTTCAAACCTATAAGATCTTAAGAGTGCTTAGAGTAGATGTCGAGATGTTTTCACTGGAGGGAGAGTCACAAACAAGAGGACATAGCTACCAAATAAGGGGGCAGTAATTTAAAACTGAGATAGGTAGAAACTTCTCTCAGAAGGTAGCGAATTTTTGGAATTCTCTGCCCTTGATTATATTTAAGATGGAGCTAGATAACTATCTGAAAGATTGAGGGTTATGGGGAGCTGGCACAAAAGAGGATTTGAGGGCAGCATTGGTCAGCCATGATCACATTGAATGGTGGAATGGTGAGGCAGGCTTGAGAGGCTGAGAAGACTTCTCATGCTCCTATTTTCTTGTGTTCTCCCTTGTTGGTTCCCCAATATATTCTTGGAAGCTGTGTCAAGTGCATTCCATGAACATCCTCAGAACTTGCTTTGTCATTTTGATTTGCCCAGTCTGTATAAAAATTAAATTCCCTACCATTTTCATATTAACTTTGTCGCAAGCCTCCACAATTTCTCCATTGATAATTTGTCCAATATTATAGCCATTTCTGGATGGCCTGTAATACAGACCTCACCAATGTTCTGTGCCCCTTGTAATTCCCTGGCTGCACTCTTCTCAATGATACTTCCTGATCTTCTGAGCCAAGATCTTTTCTCACTACTAGCCTAATATCAGCCTTGTTCCCAGAGCCAACAGAGCTCCACAAAACCCTTCAATCTGTCATTCTTTCCAAATGTCAAGTATGTTTTTGTCCACCTTGCAACTGCAATTTTAATGGCTTTCAGTAAACTCCATTTCTTTCTATTCATGCCGCATTTAATTCATCTTTTTACCAGTACTACTTAGGTTCAGATAGAAAGATATTAATTTTAACGTTTACTGTGTCTTCCTACCTCGACTCATTGTAGCCATGCTGACTATCCCTAATAAGTCTGTGCTTTTCCAGATGTGAGTAGACCCTATCCCGAAGAATCTTCAATAATTTCCCTACCATTGCTGTAAGGGTCGCCAGCCTATGACTTCCTGGTTTGTCTCTATTGCCTTTCTTAAAACAGTAGTTGTAAGTGTACAATGATCAATAGTGACTATACCTCGTACGTAAGCCTTTGGTTTGCCCACGTGGGCTGATAATGTGTAAGTACTGCACCACGTTCTGAGAGTTTGATGTTGTTGATTCCATATTTCACGACAGCCCTCTGTCTCCCTGACTACACCCCAGACTGCCTTCTGGACAATTTAATTGGTTTATTTTGTCACACGTGCCAAGGTACAGTGAAAAACTTTGTTTTGCATGCTGTCCATACAGATCATTTCATTACAACAGTGCATTGAGGTAGTACAAGGGAAAACAATAACAGAATGCAGAATAAAGTGTTACAGTTACAGAGAAAGTGCAGTATAGGTAGACAATAAGGCCATAACAAGGTAGCTTGTGAGGTTAAGAGTCCATCTTATCATACTAGGGGACCATTCAATAGTCTTACAACAGCGGGATAGAAGCTGTCCTTGAGCCAGGTGGTACGTGATTTCAGGCTTTTGTATCTTCTGCCTGATGGGAGGCAGGAGAAGAGAGAATGTCTGGGTTAGGAGGGGTCTTTGATTATGGAGAAAGTGAGAGCTATTTGTTTTGTAACACATTTTGCTCAATTTTTAATTTGTCATCATTAGAATTGTCCTGTTAGGATATTTTGGGATGTGTGTATATATAGGAATATAAGATTCAGAGGCTTGTTTGATGCAAGGGTTGCTGTCTAACCCAGTATACCTGCAATCTGTGTGGGTCTCTAGGGCTGGATATATGTATTCAGTGGAATTAGCCAAAGCAGTTTGATCACTTGTTATGGGAACAGGAGATAAAAGTATGACATCATAGGTTTTTCAGCAGTAGTGTTGCTTCGGTCTTAGCTAACATGCATGTGCACTTCCAGCTGAATACCAGATTGACATTTGAAGCAAGAATACTTGCTGGATTTTCTCTCCCTTTTTCATGAGGGCCAGCCATAACACTTGTACTGGCACACACATTCAGCTCGGATAACTCCATACAAGCAAGGTTGGAATAAGAAGCATTTTGGTTTAGATAATCTTTTGACATGGTAATCATTGGGTCATCAGACTAGCAGTTAAATCTCTTGTAACTTCCAATACTAACATCCTTGCTTTCATCACAAAAATTTAATAAGGATTGTATTGTTAATTGTTGATGTTATGACTAAGAGAGTGTAGTTGCTAATAATGATGGTTTACCTGTCCGTTTATGGAGATTGCAATCTATTACTTTCTTTCAAATGTTTCAGACATTCCATTGCGACAAATTATAACAGAAGAGTGTGTCGCCTTCATGTTGAACTGGAAGGAGAATGAATACCTGACGCTTCAAATTCCTGCACCGCTCATCCAGAACAATCCATTTGTGAAGGTAGCTGCATTTCTATTGATTACCTCAAGCCTATTGAACAAAAAATATACTGTTTGTTTAATGAAAAGGGAAAAAAAGATGCAAGTAGTTGTTAATTTAGGTTAACTCATTTAATGTGGTGTTAATAGCAAATTAAGTCGTATTGGAATTGTAGCCATCAACAAAGAGTTGGTGAGTTGCAATGCTTTTGAGGCTGTAGTGACCGGTAGATAGCTTCTTGGTGAAGTAACTTTAAAACAATTAAATGTTATTTGGCCATATTTGTAGTAATGTTAAAGTCACATCTATAATTTTGCTACTCAAAATTTTGTAAACCAGCAAAATATATATGATGCTGAATAAAATGCTGGGATCATTTTGTCTCTTGTGTATCCTGTAGCTGGGACAACTTTTGGCTGCAACTTGCAAAGAACTACCTGGCCCAAAGGAAAGCAGAAGAGCTGCTAAAGACCTTTGGGATGTAGTTGTTCAGATCTTTTGTTTATCTAATCAGCACAAGCGAGTCAATGATGGAAGAATCAGTTTAATAAAATATCGAGAATCCACACTGGGGATCATGAAGAGGTAACAACGTTTTCAGAACCTATTTACATAGAGTGACCTTAATTGCATTTAGTTTATCAGATCTCCAGGTCATTTCTAATGTCCACAATTTAGCACTTAGAAATCACTGAAATTTGTTAACCTATTTCGCCAGATACTTGTATATAAAAATGTTGTGTGCTAACAGCAGTGATTCAACACTTCTCAAATAATGAAGTCTAACAGCTGGAAAGAATTCTCTGAATAGCTTACAGTATAATGATTTCTGAATGAAAGACTTTAATAATTCATGAACTATAATATCTAACATAAATTTTGTTTCTCATGGATTTAGGAGCGAACTGGTAACGTTCATTAAGAGACTGAGTGTAAGCATATTGTTATTTGACCTTGTTTCCTTTTCTGTGTTATGTGAAGTGGAATCATTAATAGTAGATTTCGTTTGAAGTTTAGTAACACTTATTGCAATTGGTTTCAACAATGTATTCATGTAACATCTTTAATGATGCAAAATATCGCAAGGTGCTTCACATAAGTATTATCAAACAAAATATGATGCCCGGTGCATAGAGGTATTGGATACACGATAAAAAGCTTGGTCATAGTGTTGAAGAGGCATCTCAAAGGAGGGAGGGACAGAGAATCTTAGGAAGGGAATCGCAGTGGTGTGAACCTAGGCAGCTGAGAGCCTAGCTGGGAAGAGTAGAATGATTAAAGTTGGGTATGATTTTAAGAAGTCTGTAATTGGAGCAGTGTTAGCAGTTCAGAGGGTTGAAGTGTTGGTGGAAACTATGCGGAAAGGGATGGTTTTCTCCTCCTACACTCACACAAATACATCCGGTTAGCAAAAGATGGCACAAGGTGGGAGACGTTTTCCTAAAACAACATAGCTGAATGCTTAAGTGGAGATGGGGGACAAAATAAAGAGACCTCCGTAGAGACCTGTAATGTACCCTTCAGCAATTGGTTACAGGATGTTTCCTTTTGAAGTTCATCTCAATGCTTTCCAACGTCTGAACTTGATCAATCCAAAATTTTCACAACGTTATCGTATCTTGCACCAAGCCCTGTCCATCCTTGGACCTGTGCTCAGTGACTTTAATGGGAAGCTGACATGCCTTAGTTTTAAAAACTTCATCAATAAAGCAGAGAATGCCAGAAATGCCCAGCAGGTCTGGCAGCAACAGTAGAAAGAGAGACAGAGTTAACTCTTTATCGGAGCTGAAATGTTAATGCTGTGTCTCTTTCCCTGATGCTGCCTGACCTGTTGAATGTTACCAGCATTTTCTGTTTGCCTATCAGCTTTCCAGTCTCTGCAGTTTTGTTGGATTTTCATTTAAAAGCTGCATCTTTGTTTTGCCTCATTCCTTTCCATAAGACATAGGAGCAGAATCAGGCCATTCAGCCCATCGAGTGTGCTCCTCCATTCAATCATGGTTGATTTATTTTTTCCTCTCAACCCCATTCTCCTGCCTTCTCCCTGTAATCTTTGACGCCCTTACTAATCAAGAACCTATCAACCTCCGCTTTAAATATACAGAATGACTTGGCTTCCACAGCCCTCTGTGGCAATGAATTTCGGATTCACCACCCTCCAGCTAAAGATTCATTATTCGGTAGGTTTCAATGAAATCCCCCCTCATCCTTCTCAACTCCAATGAGTACAGGCCCAGAGCTATCAAACGCTCCTCATATGTAACCCTCTTATACCCAAGATCATTCTCATAAACCTTCTCTGGATGCTCTCCAACGCCAGCATGTCCTTCCTTAGATATGGGGCCCAAAACTGCTCACAATACTCTAAATGTGGTCTGACCAACACCTTTATAAAGCCTCAGCGTTACATCCTTGGTTTTATATTCTAGTCCTCTTGAAATGAATGCTAACATTGCATTTGCCTTCCTTACTAGTGACTCAACCTGCAAGTTAACCTTTAGGGAATCCTGCACTAGGACTCCCAAGTCCCTTGCACCTCTGATTTCTGAATTCGCTCCCCTTTTAGAAAATAGTCTACGCCTTTATTCCTTTTACCAAAGTGCGTGACCATTCACTTCCCTGCGCTGTATTCCATCTGCCACTTCTTTGCCCATTCTCTCAACCTGTCCAAGTCCTTCTGCAGACTCCCTGCTTCCTCAACACTACTTGCCCCTCCACCTATCTTTGTATCATCCGCAAACTTGACCACAAAGCCATCAATTCGGTCATCCAAGTCATTAACATATAACATGAAAGTAGCAGACCCAACACCGATCGTTGCAGAACACTACTAGTCACCGGCAGCCAACCAGAAAAAGCCCCCTTTAATTCCCACTCTTTGCCTTCTGCCAGTCAGCCAATCTCCTATCCATGCTAGCACCTTAACTGTAATATCACTGGCTCCTATTCTTTGTGCGAGGAAGCAGATTGCCCTCTAAACTGTAGATGGGTTGAACTCAGTCAGCATTGAAGAAAAGAGAGATAGAGTTGATGTTTCAGGTTGAAGTCCCTAAATCAGAACTAGGAAAGAATCTGCACTGCTCTAATTTTGATCTTCAGAATCAGAATCATGTTTATTATCGCTGACATATGTCAGGAGATTTGTTGTTTTGTGGCAGCAGTACAGTGCAACACATAAAGACATAAAAATTACTATATGTTACAAAATAAATAGTGCAAAAGAGGAATAATGGGGTAGTGTTCATGGGTTCATGGACCATTCAGAAATCCGATGGCAGAGGGGAAGAAGCTGTTCCTGAAACGTTGAGTGTGGGTCTTCAGGCTCCTGTACCTCCTCCCCAATGGTAGTAACGTGAAGAGGGCATGTCCTGGGTGGTGAGGATCCTTAGTGTTGGATGCTGCCTTCTTGAGGCATCACCTCTTGAAGATGTCCTCGATGGTGGGGAGGGTTGTGACTGTGATGGAGCTGGCTGAGTCTACACAGCCCTCTGGAGCCTCTTTCAATCCTGCGCATTGGAGCCTCCATTACCAGATGGCGATGCAACCAGTCAGAATGCTCTCCACCGTACATCTACAGAAATTTGTGAGAGTCTTAGGTGACGTACCAAATCTCCTCAGACTCCCAATGAAGTAGAGCTGCTGATGTGCCGCCTTCATGATTGCATCAATGTGTTGGGCCCAGGATAGATCCTCTGAGATGTTGACACCCAGGAACTTGAAGCTGCTCACCCTTTCCACCGCTGACCCCTCAATGAGGAACCATAGAAGGGTTGAGGACTGGTGTGTGTTCTCCCGACTTCCCCTTCCTGAAGTCCACAATCAATTTCATGGTCTTGCTGACATTGAGTGCAAAGTTGTTGTAGCGACACCACTCAACCAGCCGATCTATCTCACTCCTGTATGATATGCTTTTTATATCATATTTGAATCTAATCATTCTGTCCTTGTCAGCCATGCTCTCAGCTGCCCAGAATTCGGTTCTGTTGACTTGCACAGGACCAAGATGCATTTTTACTTTCATTTTGTAAAGGAACTGTTCCCCACAATGAAAATGGAATGCTAATTTGAGTTTCCATATTTTTTGCCTAATTCGCAAATGCAAGATATAACTCGTAAAGTTAAGGCAGAAGACAAACAGTAAAGTTGAACATTTATATTTACGGTGAAATATCTGACTGCTTTTTAAAAGGCACTCCTTATAGAAACTAATCAAAATCTTGAACGGATTGATTTTTATGAATAGAAAAATATAATGACATCTTTGTTCTTTTTAGGATCCACTGGTGCTCACAATATTAATCTCCCTTTTCGTGAAGTTACACAATATTGTTCGGGTTTGTATTTAGTATTTTAAATGAAGACATTTAAACAAATATTACAATACTTATGTTAGTACAATGAATTAATTTTGTCTGTTGTCGTATGTTAATGTAATGATTTTACTGTTTTAGGATGACATTGTAAATGATGTCACTGCAGAGTATATGTCCATTTGGCCAACATCTGTCCCAAAGTAAGTGAAATTATCATTGCATTTGTCCCAGTGAGCCTGGTATGGATTGTGTGTGCATGTGTGGATTGTGTAACTTGTACACCATTTTAATTTCTCTTCATTTAACTGAACAATTGTTTTTGTCTCACAAACATTTGCTTTGCTTTTGATTTATAAGCTTGCAGTCGGTGGATGTTGAGGCTGTTGCTGTCACAATGAGGGAGATGGTCAGTTATTCATTAAACATCAACTTCAATAACCACTATTGGTTAACTACCCAAGCAGATATTTACTTTGGTAAGTATGACATATTTTGAATCACAATTAAGGTATTTATTAATTTGGTAAGTGTAGTTATTTTAAAAAGTTCAAGATGTATTGAGGACTTTTACAACCAATAAATTCTTTCAAATTGTAATTGCTATTACTCTGTAGAGATGATGGCAACAACTTGCAATACAATAAGGCCTCTAAAACAGTAATGGGATAATGACCAAATATTCTGTTCTAATGATGTTGCTTGATGTACTTATTGGTCGGGTTGTGGGAAGAACTCTTCATCATGATTCCATGGGCTCTTCTGCATCTGCTTGTGATATCTTACTGTATTTAGCACTTCTCTGGAGTGGGGTTTGAAGCTGTTTTTTCACTCTGAGGCTACCAGGGCTTGGTATGGCCCAAGTTTTTATGTCGCTGTTGTGATTTCTGTTTGAAAATACCAGTCTCAGCCCTGTCATTTGTGGCCTGCCAAGCTTAATCACACTTCCTGCAATAGATCATCACCCTCGTAGGTCATGGTTCTTTAAGTACACATTCAAGTACTGTACTTCTTTTAAACATGATGAAGGGTTTCTGCATCCTTCTCCATTTTAGCTGGTGAACTCCTGCCTCTTACCATTTTCTAGTTGATAAAGTATTTTCTCATTCCCCCTCTAATCCTTCTACCAGTTACTTTAAAGTTAGATCCCCTGGTTTGTACCCCCCTCTGCAAAGGAAAATGGGTCCTTCCTATTTCCTCTGTCAAGGCCCCTCATAATCGTATGTCCCCCAGTTATTTCTCCCTTCAGCCCTCTGTGTTGTAAAGAAACTAACCTAAGGAAATCAAAAGAAAAATAACTGCAAATGCTGAAAATCTGAAATGGAACCAGAAGATGCTGGAATGGCCAGCAGGTCAGGTGGAGAGAGAAATACAGAGTTAATATTTCAGGTTGATGGCTCTGATGAAAGGTCATCAACCTGAACTATTAATTCTGTTTCTGTCTGCACCGATGCTGCCCGACCTGAATACTTCCAGCATTTTTCCTTTTTATTCTTAGTTAATCTTCTTTACTCATTCTCCCAACCTGTCCAAGTCCTTCTGCAGACTCCCTGCTTCCTCAGCACCACCTGCCCCTCCACCTATCTTTGTATCATCCACAAACTTGGCCACAAAGCCCTCAATTCCATCATCCAGGTCATTACATGTAACGTGAAAAGTAGCGGACCCAACACCGATACCTGTGAAACACTACTAGTCACCGAAAGCCCACCAGAAAAGGCCTGCCTTTATTCCCACACTTCGCCTTCTGCCAGTCAGCCAATCTTCTATCCATTGCTAGCACCTTTCCTGTAATACCATGGGCTCCCATCTTGTTTAGCAGCCTCATGTGTGTCACCTTGTCAAAGGGCTTCTGAAAATCCAAATAAACAACATCCACTGACTCTCCTTTGTCTATCCTGCCTGTTGCTTCCTCAAAGAATTCCGACAGATTTGTCAGGCAAGATCTCCTCTTAAGGAAACCATGCTGACTTCGCCCTATTTTATCATGTGCTTCCAAGTACCCCGAAACCTCATCCTTAATAACATCTTCCCAACCACTGAGGTCAGGCTAACGGGCCGATAAGTTCCTGTCTTTTGCCTCCCTCCCCTCTTAAAGAGTGGGGTGACATTTGCGATTTTTCCAGTCCCCTGGAACCATTCCTGACTCTAGTGATTCTTGAAAGATCACCACTAATGCCTCCACAACCTCTTCAGCTACCTCTTTCAGAACCCTGGGGTGTAGCCCCTGCAGTCCCTGCCACACATCCGCCTTCAGACCTTTCAGCTTCCCAAGCACCTTCTCCATAGTAATAGCGACTACACTCACTTCTGTCCCCTGACTCTCTCAAATTTCTGGCACATTGCTGGTGTCTTCCACAGTGAAGACTGACACAAAATATTTATTCAGTTCATCCACCATTTCTTTGTTCCCCACTACTACCTCTCCAGCATCATTTTCCAGTGGTCCGATGTCCACTCTTGCCTCTCTTTTACCTTTTAGATATTTGAAAAAACTTTTGGTATCCTCTTTTATATTATTGGCTCGCTTATCTTCATATTTCATCCTTTCTCCCCTTATTGCTTTTTTAGTTGCTTTCTGTTTTTTAAAAGCTTCCCAATCCTCCAGCTTCCCACTAATTTTTGCAATATTAAATGCCCTCTCTTTTGCTTTTATGCTGTCTTTGACTTCTCTTGTCAGCCACGGTTGCCTCATCCTCCCTTTAGAATGCTGCTGCTTCTTTGGGATGAACTGATCCTGCATCTTCCGAACTACTCCCAGAAACTCCTGCCATTGCTGCTCTGCTGCCATCCTTGCTGGGGTCCCCTTCCAATCAACTTTGGCCAGCTCATCCCTCATGCCTCTGCAGTTACCTTTACTCAACTGTAATACCGATATGTCTGATTTTAGCTTCTCCCTCTCACACTGCAGGGTGAATTCTATCATATTGTGATCACTTCCTCCTCAGGGTTCCTTTACCTTTAAGCTCCCTAATCAAATCTGGTTCATTGCAGAACAACAAATCCAGAATTGTTTTTTCCCTGGTGGGCTCGACCACAAGCTGCTCTAAAAAGCCATCTTGTTGGTATTCTCCAAATTCCTTCTCTTGGGATCAAGTACCAACCTGATTTTCCCAATCTACCTGCATATTGAAATTCCCCATGGCCACCGTAACATTGCCCTTTTTACATGCCTTTTCTGTCTCCTGTTGTAATCTGTACCCCACATCCTGGCTACTATTCAGAGGCCTGTATATAATTCCCATCAGGGTCTTTTTACCCTTGCAGTTTCTTAACTTAACCGACAAGGATTTCACATCTTCTGATCCTATGTCACTTCTTGCTAAGGATTTGATTTCATTTTTTACCAAAGAGTCACCCCACCCCCTCTGCCCACCTGCCTGTCTTTTCGATGGGATGTGTATCCTTGGATTTTTAGCTCCCAGCTGTGATCTTCTTTCAACCACGACTCTGTGGTGCCCACAACATTATACCTGCCAATTTCTAACTGTGCTACATTTATCCACCTTGTTTCGTATACTGCGTGAATTCAAACACCTTCAGTCCTGTATACACCACCCTTCTTCTCAAATCTGTCTCCATGTTGCCTGAAATTAAATTCTTATCCCTTTCTAATCTTTCTGTCTTATTCTTTATTCTGGAGACTTCAGTAACCTCTCCTGCACTTTTCCTTCCCCTATACTTTATCCATACTTTTCCAATCTGTTGAACCCACCCCCCTACTATTTAGTTTAAAGCTCATTTGGGGTGCTATGGAGATATACCTCAGGTTCCTTTGTTCCTCCACACCACTCACTGATCTCCTATTCCTTGGATATTTTCTCGACTTTTTACACCTCTCCAAATGCATTACCTAACACTCCTCTGGATTAAATTCTTTTCTGCTCACCACTATCTGCCTGCAGTCTACAACTTTCTTCTTTGCTGTCAGCCATGCAGTCAGATTTTGTATAATCTGCAAACCTCTATCATGCTCCCTACATGTGTGTTTAAATCATTAATGTATATTGTAGGAAGCTGTACACAACTGGTAGGAGCCTTCCTGTTGCAAAACCATTATCCCTGTTTTTCTCTCTCTGAGCCAATTTTGGATCCAGTTTGTCACTCTTCTGTAGATCCCATGAACGTTTACCCTTCTTGTCCAGCCTGCCAGATGGAATCTTGTCAAAAGTCTTGTTAAAATCCATGTAGATTATATCAGAAACTCACCTTTGCTAGCTCCTCAAAAAATTCTGTCAATTTAGTCAGTCCAATCTTTCCTTAACAATCCAGTCTGACTGCCGTTCATTAGTCTATGCCTTTCTAAATGAAGATTTGTATTGTCCCTTAGAATGGATTCCATTAATTTGCGTATTATCAAAGTTAAACTAGCTGACCTGTAATTGCTTGGTTAATGCCTCCTCTCCCCTTTGGAACAACGGTGTTGTTAGCTACCCTTGCACCATTCCTGGAGCCCTGACAAAATGACACTTAGTGCAACACAACTTGAGACCATAGAAGCCATTGTCTTTGGTTGCAGTCTAATATTAATGACTCTTAAACTGAAGATAACTTCACGGTATTTCAGTGTCCAATTTGTCTGTGACCCCTCTTTAGCCGTGTCCCACCCTAACTGTTAAGTCGTTAACTTCTTTAACTGTTAAGCTCTTTTTCCTTCCAAATTGTTCGTCTTTTAACACTAGTTTTCTCCACATTTCCCTTTGGGCTACTACTAGTAGCAACATTTCCAGCTGTATTAGTTCAACGCAGCATTTTACCCTTTTAATAGTTTTATCATTGACCAAATTGCACCTAATTCCTTTTTGATTTACCTATTGATTGGACCTTTTTGTTGGACCAATAATTGTTGGACCTTTGCAATAATTAGGAATGGAACCAAGCTAAATATCTGAAACAATATCATAATACCCCGTTATCTGGTTGTTAACAATGTGTGTCTCTCTATAATGTTTTTAGGTAGATAAGATTGATTTGTTATTTATTTTCATATCTTCTCTAAAGTTTTTAAATAGAAATTAAGGTTATACCTGTGAAAAAGCAGTTTTTAGAACTTCTTTTTCCAGCCAATTGAAAGCCTAAATTTGGTAAGTCAGCACTCACAGGTACTTCTGCTATAACACGACGGTTGGATTCCTAAGAAACCTCGTGTTATATAAAAAGACACATTATAAAAACAATTGTGTCAATGGGAAAAAGGGGGTTAGGGCTAGAGTTTCGGACTCACAATAACAAAGTTATTTTTCCCACAGGATTTTCAAAAATAATGTGTTTTTAACAGCTATAAATTTATTTTGTTAATGCAAGCTAAAAATACTAAAGGCCGTATGTAACATTGTTAAATAGAGTATTGTTGCACGGATATCAATAGATATCTGTGCAACAATATCTATTGCTTGTCAATTTCTAATGGCTTCCTGTGGTGAAAATAGCAGCCTGTATTCTTAATGGAGTCAGATCACTGTGGGGAGGTTTCATGGAAACAGTTTCTTTGTCCAAGATATCTCTCCCTGCTTGTCAATTTCCAAAGTAACTCTTAGGTGCTTTTCGAGTTCCCATCCAATTTGCATTATGGAAACACATGTTATAGCAGATCTACCCATACAGAGTTCAATTAATCTATGTTTAATAAAAATTCTATTGGCAATCCCCAGACCCTGACGGTGCCGAAATGAAAGAAATTTTGTATAAATTGCTTGAAGGTTTAAAACTATAAACTTCCATAAGATATATTTAGCTCCTTTATGACTCTACTGTTATAGATATCATAGAAAGTATTTGTTGCAACATGTATTGCTCTACTTTATATATGATTGTGGGATTTTTATTTTCTAGCAACCAACCAGTTTTCTGCAGCCCTGCACTTCTACCTCCAAGCTGGTGCCATTTGTTCAGACTTCTTCAATAAGTGTGTTCCATCCGATGTGTACACCGACATGGTAAGGGAGAACAGGAAAGGTTGGAGTCGATGTAAATCCCCTGTGGAGTTTTATTTTTTGTTGTGCTTTGCTCCAAGTTTCCAGACTCTGATACACTCGCACTGCCATCTTTCTGACCTTGTTCTCCTACACCGTTCCAACAAAATTCAAAGCCACCCTGAGGAACAGCATGGCATCGTTCAGCTAAGCATTTTGCATCCTTGTGTGTCTGACATTAAGTTCAACAAGTTCTGAATGTGAGCACCACTGTTTTTGGGTTTTAGCTGGCAGCCTCTGTAAATGGTTGCCGTTTGCCTCTGCTGTCCACTGATGTTGTTCCTTCACTTGGCCTCTTGTAATCGGCACTTTTGTCATTTATTCTCCCTTTCACTCAAACCTACCGTTTTATTTTTCCGGATCCTCTCCAGTCATACGTCATGAAAACAGGCCCTTCAACCCACTGATTATGCTGACCGTCAGGTACCCATTTTATTCTCCCCATGTTCCCATCAGTTCTTGCCAGATTCACCACCATGACTGGATTCGCTCACACACACTAGGGATCACTTACAGCGACCAGTTAACCACCCAGCCCACTCGCCTTCCTCACGTGGGAGGAAACCAGGCCTATTTAAAAACTTTTGCATTTCAGCTTCTGAAAGGAAGTTGATCAGCCTTGAATGTTAACTCGCCATATCCACTACCTGATCCACTGGGTATAGGATAAGATGATTTCTTTATTAGTCACATGTACATCGAAACACACAGTGAAATGCATCTTTTGCGTAGGGTGTCCTGGGGGACAGCCCGCAAGTGTCACCACGCTTCTGGCACCAACATAGCATGCCCACAACCCGTACGTGTTTGGAATGTGGGAGGAAACCGGAGCACCCGGAAGAAACCCACGCAGACACAGGAAGAACGTACAAGCTCCTTACAGACAGCGGCCGGAGCTGAACCTGGGTCGCTGGCACTGTAATAGCGTTATGCTAACTGCTACATTACCGTGCCTGCATCATTTTCTGTTTTTCAAATTTCCAGCGCTCGTGGTAAAACAAAATTTTAAAGTGAAAGAATAACCAATAAGGCACAAAGTTATGAGCTGTACAGTTATCTAATTGTTGTTGCATTGATTTTCTTTAAGGTGCTGAAGAGAATGATCAAATGTTGTTCAATGTTAAATTGCCACACGCAAGTAAGTAGAAAATGTTCAGTAGTGTTTGTTTTATTTTAAGCTCTATCATGGATCATCTGTTAGTAAAATTCTAAACCTCTCTGTAGAAGGTGAAATGAAGTGAGGACTAAGAGATGGGAATGAAGTCTGGCTCAAATGTTACCTATGGAGACCCACCTGAAACTAACAGTTACCAGTGGGAATACGGCATTACTGAATTACTCTATGTTGTCCTTCATTCCATACTCTTTCCTTTAATATCTTGCTTCATTCTCATGCACTTTTTAAAAAAAAAATGCATGTTAGTACAAGGCTGTTCCATGCATATTCTTCTGATTTATCCTTGGTAGCTCTGAGGTGATATTTGAAAAAGCAGTTCAGTTTTGCCAGTAATACCGTTGTCTCAATCTTGATTATGGTCTTAAACATTGGACCTCGGTGTGTGTAACCACGAGCATAACTTTGATCAAACCACTGAATATTCAGGGGTGAAGTTTGAAATATTATATTCTCGGGGATTTTGGTACAAGCCATTGGATTACTAATCCAGTGCCAACCAGATCATTTGGCCAACTGAAATGAGTCTGGGGATAGTTTTGTTTTACAGCTTCATTTTCATTAAAATCTTTAAGATGGTTTGACTTCAACTGATCATGTGTCAAAAGAGGTCATTTATATCTCATCTTTCCATGTCTAATTAAAATTGTGGTCACAAAAGTGAAAGAATATGTGATGATGCATTTAATTGCACAGTGTTTTACAATAAGATAAGATTTCTTTATTAGTCATATGTACATCGAAACACACAGTGAAATGCATCTTTTTGTGCAGTGTTCTGGGGGGCAGCCCGCAAGTGTCACCATGCTTCCGGCACCAACATAGCATGCCCACAACTTCCTAACCCGTGCGTCTTTGGTGCAAATCAGTTCCAGTGATTTCAGTTTTAAATGACAAACCTTTTGAAACTGGCTTGCTTTTTGACTAGGTGGCAATATTGTGTCAGTTCCTCAGAGAGGTAGATTATATGACTGCTTTCAAGGCTTTACAAGAACAAAACAGGTACAATTTTATTTTAAAAAAACATCCAAACAAAATACTGCAGGTGCTTGAAATCTGGAATTAAGACAGAAAATGCTGGAATCATTTGGATCAGGCATCTGTGGAGAGATCAGATTGAAACAGATTTCAGATCGATGATGTTTCATCAGAACATGGAAAAGTTGGAACAAGTTTTAAATTGCAGACAAAGTGAGGAAAGTTAAACAAAAGTGATAGGGCAGAGACCAGGAGAGAGTGAATTTTACACCCTTATTCAAAGAAGGGTGTACAGGTGAAGCGAGCAGTGGGCCAGTCAGCTTGACCTTGCTGGTGGGAAAAGTTCCGGAAACAATAATAAAGATAAAATTAGCAGTAACTTGAGCCAAGTGTGGATTGATTAGAGAAAACTAGCATAGATTTATTAAAGACAAATTGTGTTTAACTAATTTGATAGGTTTTTGATAAGATTTATGAGTCACATGTACATCGAAACACACAATGAGATGCATCTTTTGCGTAGAGTGTTCTGGGGGCAGCCCACAAGTGTCGCCACACTTCTGGCGCCAACATAGCATGCCCACAACTTCCTAACCTGTACGTCTTTGGAATGTGGGAGGAAACCAGAGCACCCGGAGGAAACCCATGCAGACACGGGGAGAACGTACAAACTCCTTACAGACAGCGGCCAGAATTGAACCCAGGTCGCTGGCGCTGTAATAGTGTTACACTAACCGCTACACTGCCGTGAGGTAATAGGATTAATGGGAGAAATGTGGTGGATGCAGTGTCTGTATATATGCATTTCCAAAAGCCATTCAGTAAGATACAACATGAGAGGTTTGTGATCGATTGCAACCTGAGTTATAGATGGTGAGTGAACATAAATTCTGAAGTCTTCAGTCTGAAATGTTGATGGTTTCTTTCCGCAGATACCACCTGATCAGTATTTTCTGTTTTAATTCGGACTTCTAGCAACTGCAGTCTTTGATTTTTATTTTCTTTCATGTTGGAGCATATTTCTCAGAATGTGGAAGTACCTGCCAATATTCAAGATGGGAATGGTGCATGTAAATTTCCTAACTTTTTTATTTGTAATTTCAGTCACGATGCAATGGATTCCTACTATGATTACATCTGGGACATCACCATCTTGGAGTACTTGACACGTATCCTTTTCTACATTTGTGCTGGTGTAATTATTTTGTGACATTACTGAGTGTTTTATAATCTAGTGGAACAGCCTTTGCCACCACCTGTTCAGGGATATTATGTACTTTGTCTATCCTTAACCAGGTTTTTTATGGTGTCTTTTCTTTTGGATGTGTTTGCTGCTACTCTTAAGAGGGATGTGTGTGGAGGATTATTGTCCCAAAAATTCTCTATGTCCACTCGGTCTCTCTTGCTTCAAATGTTGCCGGTCACAATAGAGCAGTCGGCCCAGGTGCTTTATAAAATCCACCATCTAGTCAGTCAGTAAGGGCTGGATAAGGGACTCTTCTCATGTCCTAAATAGTATTGAACTGTCAACCTAAATCGCTTAATTTTAAAAATGTAACTGTCGCTTCTGTGTGGCTTGACCATAGAATACTTTGGGTCACTTTGATAACATAATAAGTGCTGTGAGAACACTTGAATTGGCTTTCATTTACCTGTTGACAGAAGGGGTTTGGAATTGTATAGCTGCAAAAAAAAAGTCCACAAAATTATGTTTAGTAAGAAATGAAATGCATCAAATGCAAAATTTTCTTGACAGATTTTGTAGACATCCATCACAAAAGAGGGGAAACTGACAAACGCCAAATAGCAGTAAGTTGAGAATTGTGGTGCTTTGGATTCCTTTTTATACACTTGCAATGGGTGGAGAAATTACACTGCAACTTGCTGGTTACATCTATGGATGTCGCGTGACAATGTTGTAATTACAGAACTGGTTTGTTCTGTAACTGATGTAGTCTGAATGCCTATGCTTTGTGTGAATCCCCATATATATTCACTCAAGGTGGAAGGGCTTGTTATTATTTTTATAAAAACTAGATTAAGGAGCAGCATTGTAATGACTGTATGTCATCAACCTTGGCAAGCTAGTGGATAGTATGGTGCTTGTAATTCACTTTCGGATGTAGATCATTTGCCAAAATCACTATAAGAAGTATTATAAATGGAGCTCAGTGCAAATACATGAAGTGATACATGTTAAGAAGAGCAACACAAAATTACAAGAGTGAGTCCTGATTTCTGAACATTGTGAGGAAAGACCATGGTGCTCAGATACATCAATGTGCAGTCACTTTTTTCTTTAAATAGGTTGAGGTGTAAAATGTTATAAAATAAAGAGGTCATACCAAAATTTTTCCTGAAATCACTAATTCTAGAATTTATGGATGGCCAGTGTGCAAAATAGAAAATGTTGTGCATAAGGTATGCTTAGGCCTGGTTTATATCTTGCTCAGTGTTAGTCCTTTATACTAGTTCTTCCCCTGCCCTAATTCATTCATTATGGCACCAATGTTTATTTTCATTAAATTACCCAAGAATTCCTCACAGGACACTACCCCAGGATTAATAATGAAAAATTTCTTGTGGAACACTCAGGCATCATGAAATGGAATATGCTGCCAGAGATTGTTGTTGAGGCAAGTGCACTAACATTTAAAAATTTGAATAAGTACATGGATATGAAAGGTCTAGTGATAGGGGCCCATGAGGAGCAGAAGCAGGCCAGCTGGCCTGTTGAGCCTGCTCTGCCATTCAGTAAGATCATGGATATGTTCACCTGTAGGGCCCATTTCCAGACTGTATTACTCTATTTAAATGACTTGTGTAATTTATCATGTTCCATTTTGCTACAGTACATAATTTTTTTAAATCTTTCCTAGATCAAAGCAATTGGACAATCAGAGCTCAACTCTAGTAATCCTGAAGAGGTTTTGCAGCTAGCAGCTCAGAAGAGGAAAAAGAAGTTCCTGCAAGCCATGGCAAAACTTTACTTTTAACCATTATTAGCTGCAAACCTTTGAAACAAGTTATTCAGGGACACTTCTCCCTGTATTCATAAATAGTTAAAATATTTGACTGGTTAAATGTATTACACTGCTTGTGGTCATTTTGAAGCACATTGAGCAGTCTGATTTTTGTAGTGTTTCATAAGATAAATGTGAAAAATGCAAATTACAGCTGTTTCAATTTTCAAATTTAATTTCACAGCACCTAATTTCATAGTACTAGTCTTAACAGCTGGGTATCAAAGATACTCCACCAGTTCATAGCTTACACTTTCAATGTCATATTCTTAGATCATTGGAAATTGTATTTTGTATAGTCAGATAGCTGTCTTAATAGCTAATTCTGTACATTTTTACAATGCTATTTACAGTAATACATTAAATTCATGTTCTTTGGCAGTGAGATTTTTTGTTGTTTAGCTGGATGATGAAGCTACATCTTAATATACACGGTCCCTTTCCACAGTGTGGTACACACAACTAAACTCTGCTTTCTCATTTACTGAATAACAGCTCTGACACTTTGCAGATTAAGCCCATTAGTAAGAGAACACTTATTCATTTGATCAGCTGCTTAGTTACAGATCCAGGATTTCACAACCCTGAGAACAGCACCAGTACAGGTCCCAATACCATAGCCCTGTACTTTAAAGACTTTTACATTGTACAATTCTTAAAGACTCTTACATTGTACAATTCTTAAAGACAGTGCTAGCATACACAAAATTCAAACATAACTGCCACCTTCAATGATTTACACAATCAATAGATCTACTTAAGGTTGGTCTACTTTTGTAAATGGAGTTTAAAATCTTTCACAGTGAAAGCATAAACTGTCAAAATCTCCACTGTGATTCACCACCTCCCTGTTGTAAACTTAAAAGGGCAATGAGATCCCTTGATAAAGTTCTCAGCCACAGTGCACAATTTCACAGTTGTGTTTGTGCAATTTTCTACTGTAAGTAATTCAAGCAATGGCTCTGCTTTTGTGAGTATTTTGTGATGAAATCACAGCTTTACTGGTCTTCCCACTCAAAGAGAATTAAATCACAATGCATGCACACTTCTTTCTGAATAAAACCATTTAAAGGGATGGCACAAGCTGCCTTTCTTAAAAAATGTGCAGTCATAGTCTCTGGATTTTGTTAAAAAGTACACTTTTCCCTTCCCCAAAATAGTCCCAACACAGTGGTCTCTTCAGTAGAAGTGAAAGGTTGTTCTGGAGCCAGCTCCCAGCTTGCCCACTCTTTAAAACAAATCCAAAAACATTCGATGATGCATTGATTTTTTTTTCCTAAAATTAACTCTGGTAAGAGTTTCCAGCTGCATCTCATGGCAGTCGTACAGCCCCTGCTGTTTATTCCATAGTTGTCTGGATTTTCCATTTATTCTGTTACATCAAATTCATCCACTTAGTATGAGGAACTGGATGATGGTTTTTCAGTGCTTTTAGGTGGAGTCAAAATCCCTCCTATGGAGGCAGGTGATAGCCTTGCCGTACACTCTGTTTTCCTGATATGCACCTCATCCTGAAAGCAAAAGCATCAGGTATAATTCAATTAGTTTGTAGATCCATGACACTAAAGGATAAAACCATTTCTATCCATAGCAAATAGTCTCAAATTTGTCATTCAAAACCAAATGATAAAAGGATTGGTACAAGAATTTTTCACTAAATACAATCTTCTGGTGGATTAACCAGGACAGACCTGTACTTTATTGGGTTTACCATCAAATCAAGGCGTTAGTGGCACAATCATCCTTAATCCATTTAAAATAGATTGCAGAATATCCCTAATCTGGGAGCATTGTCATGAGAGGTGACTCAATTTATTCACTAAACAGTTTAAACTTGGTGGGGTACAAGCCAATTATTCCAGCTGTCATTGACAAGATTGAGACTTCAAGTATTGGTATGGTTTGGGGTAGAAGGAAGTTACAACCCCATCTTCCCAACAGTCAGTTACTTGGACTGATATTTTCATATTTATGTTTTGATCATTTACCCCCAACCCAATCCCCTACCATATGGTGTATATGAACATATGTAGCCTAGGAAGAATTATTGGAACTTAGTCTGAAAGTAGAATTGCTATTTTGAACTAGTGTTAAATCAGAGGGGTAAAGAGTCTTTGTGATTCTACGCAGGAAAAAAAACGATTAAATATCTCTGCCATTTTCAGTTCATCATTTCTACTCAACTCCAGGCTTGATGCCAAGGTCTTGACTATCCAGAGTCTCGCCAGTTCACCTGACATTCCTGCACTTGCCGACCCAAATTAGTTCTTGTTCCAGCATCAGCTCAAATTCAAAACTTACTTACTGTTCTAATCACTCATCTCTACCCGACGCTAGCACACCAAGACCTGTTTCTCCAATGAGAACTCTGAAGCACCTCCCATTTCCTTCAATCTGCCCTTGGTGGATCTGTTTGTGTGTGGACCAGCCCCTCCTACTGAGCTTCTTTCCACCTCCCTTAAATCACAAAAGGACATTGTACAGCACAGACAAAGGCCTTCAACCCAAGCATGTATTTACATATCTCATTTTATTCTCCCCACATTCCATCAACTTCTCCAGACTCTAACTTCACCTTTGAGCAGCAATTTGCAGTGGCCAATTAACAAACTCATATGACTTTGAATGTGGTCACATGGAGAATGTACAAGCTCCACACACAGCACCAGGGGTCAAGTTCAGATCCAGATCGCTGGAACAGAGGCAGCATCTCTACCAGTTGTTCCATCCTTAAAACCCATCTTTCTTCAAAAGAAAAAGTTTCCTTGATATTAAGCCTTAAGTAATACTACACTGAGCAATTTTACAAAAGGCAGAATAGAATTACAAATTGCTTGGATTTTTCTTCATTAACCCTCCCCATCTTAACAGTGGATAATTGAAGTGGGATAACTCACAAGCATATCCAGATACTTTGTATGTGTCTGGATGTTGTGTCGGTCCTCATTTGCCACGTGCTTGAAATCTCTCAATTTTACTGGATCCCCTTCATTCACTACCTTTGCGAAAGGGGCCATCCAGTTAAAACACACAGAAATGTTCTCCCATTGCAGTCCTAGAAACACGAAGTAGAACAGAAATTAAAAGTGGCAAATCAAGCACTGCGGATTCCGTCAAACTGAAGAAACAATGCAGGAAATACTCTGGTCAGGCAGCATCTGTGGAATGAGAAACTAAGGTTTCATGTTAAAGACCTTCCAGCAACACTGGGAAAGAAAACAATTAGTACTAAGTTGCATAGGGTAAAAAGGGAATATCTCAGAGGATGAGGCCAAGTTTGCAATGGTGATATGGTTTAATACTATTTGCAGCATAATCTAAAGCAAAGCATGTACAAAGGACTTCAAAGTATAATCACTCAATGTATGGAGAAAAAAAACTACATGGAATTAAGATTACAAATAGCCTCACTCTTAATTAGTCCAAGAGTTTTCATTGTATAATTTGGTGGTCCTACTAGAAGAGATTGGAAATCAGGTTACATTCATATCTCATGTACATACATTGCAAGTTTATGCAGAAGGTCCTTATTCAGAATATTTCACCTATTCCCTCCACCACTCTGAATAGGAATGGGTGGCAGCATCCTTTCACCTCAGGTTGACAGATTTCCAAAGTAGCCAAGAAACAAAAAAAAATTTCCATTTTATACACAATAGTTTTAAATACATTCAAGCTAGTCATCAAACACTGATGGATCGGCAAAGATGTATAGGTCCATCTTGTCCATCCCACACAAGTGGAAGCACATCACTATATTCACTCCCTACACCACCAGAAAACCATGCAGTCCCCAGAAAGGTGTAGGCAGAGGATTAAAACAGCCATCACAGAATAAAAGATTGAGTGTACAGCCTTCACAGATGTTTGGAGATTGACATGTACAAGGATGTTAATGGTCTGTAAAGTTCTGAGAATTAAGGAAGTACAAGCAAAAATTGACAACTTAAGCCAATCTCTTGGGTTGATTCATCACTAGATGGTCCAAACCAGCACAAGACAAGACACAATGCCCCACTGTAACATTCTTTCAGCTTAAATGTGTGGTGGTAATGAATTAGGAAGTTAATTCACTTTACCAAGATTCAAGGTATCAGAGGCCTATTTATTTCACAAGTGGCCATCTGGTTGTAGTAAGAGGATCAATAAGTCCATCCCAAGACATCTCCAACACATCTAGGGCCTCAGTGGACAGAAGAGCTGGCTGATGCTAATGTAATTAGTGATAACAAGACAGTGAAATATCCAAGTGGCCTCATGGGGGCTGTCAGGAGAAATCAGTCCCATGTTCCTCTGTACCCAAATGGCTCAGTGCAGTAACAAGGATGCAATACCATTGAAATGGGAATGATACAGTGGGGTTAATAAATCAGTTGCAACAGGACAAAGATGGACACCACGAGTTTGGCACATGCTGGACTATTGTTGTGCTACTGTTCCACTGGAGAACAGAAGGAATGAGGCAGATGGATCCTGGAAACCAGATTTAACTCCCTACTGAGCCCTGGAACCCAGACCCCTGGAATCATCAGCAGCAAGGAGTGACCACGGGTCTGACACTCTGAACAAAGGGGAGCCACATCTCTGATTTCAACTGATCACCTCGTCAATGGATTGTACACTTGCAAGCTGCGAATGGTTGCATGTTCTCTTTGCAATTAAGTCTGAATAAGGTTACATATACCTTTCACCAGTTGTCAGTAGTGAGACTCCAATACATGCAAATTAAGCACAAAGGTAACAAAGCAAAAGGTTCAGTTTTATTTGGCGAGTGAGGTGGGTGTGGCCAAGGAAAGATTCTGGTGTCCACTGAAACCAGTTTAAGAGGCCATTCAGGTAGGTTCTGTGCACCTTCGGGAGCAGGTCATTTTGCCCCATAGAAATATATACAACTAGCTCTAGCTTGAAAGGACAGAGCAGGAAGCTTGTGTTGCCAGCTAAGGTCTTCACTCACTCAGACACTGCCTGGATGGTTGGCAGATAAGTGGAGGCATTGTGATGCTGTAGCTGGAGATCTACACAACAAAACCTAAAATTGTGCAGATACAATCAGTGGTGTTGCAACCGACCTCCAGTGCAGGTTGTTTAGAGTTTGCACATGCTCCCTGTGACCATGTGCATTTCCCCCAGATGCTCCCAGTTTGTTCCCTCGTCCTAAAGATGTGCTGATTATTTGGTTGCTGTAAATTACCTCTAGTGGGAGAATCAGGCGAGTGTTAAGAGGCACGTGTGAGAAAATAGATTACAAAGTAGTAAGCGGATGAGTGGCATTGAACAGAGGACCAGCATAAACTGTGCGCCAGTGGGCTCCTATATTCATATTATTTCTGTACAAAATACACCAAGCAGCAAGAACCTCCGTACCTGAAGCTTTAAAAGTATCCTCCATGGGTAGGTAATAGCACATAGCAGCAACAGTCAACACCCCGTACGGGAAACTTAAACTCTCGACATCAAGGATACACAGATCTAAAAGCTGCACAAAAAGATATTAACATTTAAAAAACATGCACTTTAAAACAGTAGAAATTTTCGTGCCTTGGCTCTAAAGCTTAAAAGTAGATATTTTAAAAGGCTGTTACCGGTAATGGCAGCTGACAAAGGGCAGGACATGGGATGTTGTGTGCTGAAGAGGATTTGATGGTGCAGGTGAGAGCAAGGTTTCAGATGACACCAAAGTTAGTGCTCTAGTGAAAAGTGAAGGTTATCCAAGATTACAAAGGGATTTCGATTGACTGGGAAAGTGGGTCAAGCAACAGCAGATGCAATTTAACTCCAACAGCTATGAGCTGCTGCATTTTGGCAGATTAAACTAGGGCACACGTGCCTTCAGTCAGGACACTGAGTATAAGAGTTGAGACATAATGTAACAACTGCACCAGATGCTGGTGAGCAATAATCTGCTAGAGGAACTCAACAGGTTGAGTTGCATCTGTGTGGGAGAAGGGAAGGAATTGTTGACGGTTTGGGTCCAAACCCTGCATCAGTCCCAATCATGAGGCATAGATAAGGTGAATGATCACAGTCTTCTGCCCAGGATAGGGAAGTGTAAAACTAGGGGGCAGCTTTAAGGCAAGAGGAGAAAGATTTAAAAAGGGGACCCAAGGGGCAACATTCCCCACCCCCCCACACACACACAGATGATGGTGGGTACTGGGAACAAGCTGCCTGAGGAAGTGGTAGACAACTAAAGCATTAAAAGACCTGTGGACAGGTAGACGGATAGGAAAGGTTTAGAGGGATATGGGCCAAGCACACACAAATGGGGCTGGCTCAGGTAGGCACCTTGGTTGGCATGGACCAGTTGGGTCAAAGGCTGTATAACTCAATGACTGAGCACAATGATAAATGAGCAGGGCTGGAATTGGCAGTGGGACTCAGGAGAAGGGGAAAATCTAGGGAAAAGTTGAGAAGACAAAGGTGGGCAGGGATTCCAAAACACATGGCTACACTACCTCAAGTCTCTGCCTTATGGTGAAGGGAGGCTGGGAGGAATAAACAACATTTCAAACTGTAGGCCAGAGTCAAACTGGAATCTGGAGCTCAAGGAGGCCACAAAGTTTGCAGCATCTTGCAGACCAACAGTGCGAGAGGGAGGATAGACAGGTGATAGAGAAGGGATGCGCTCAGACCAACTGCTTGAGATCAGTCTATTTTAATGCGAGTATTGTGAACAAAGCGGATGAGCTTAGAGCTTGGATCAGTACTTGGAGCTACGATGTGGTGGCCATTACAGAGACTTGGATGGCTCAGGGACGAGAATGATTACTTCAAGTGCTGGGTTTTAGGTGTTTCAGGAAGGACAGAGAGGGAGGCAAGAGAGGTGGGGGAGCGGCACTGTTGATCAGAGATAGTGTCGCGGCTGCAGAAAAGGTGGACGACATGGAGGGATTATCTACAGAGTCTCTGTGGGTGGAGGTTAGGAACAGGAAGGGGCCAATAACTTAACTGGGTGTTTTTTTTATATATAGGCCACCCAATAGTAACAGGGATATCAAGGAGAAGATAGGGAAGCAGATCCTAGAAAGATGTGATAATAACAGAGTTGTTGAGATGAGATATTTTAATTTCCCAAACATCGATTGGCATCTCCACACAGCAAGGGGTTTAGATGGGGTGGAGTTTGTTGAGTGTGTTCAGGAAGGTTTCTGGACACAATATGTAGATAAGCCTACAAGAGGAGAGGCTGTGCTTGATTTGGTATTGGGAAATGAACCTGGTCAGGTGTCAGATCTCTCAGTGGGAGAGCATTTTGGAGATAATGATCATAATTCTATCTCCTTTACAATAGCATTGGAGAGAGATAGGAACAACCAGATTAGAAAGGCATTTAATTGGAGTAAGGGGAATTATGAGGCTCTCAGGCAGGAAATTGGAAACTTAAATTCAGAACAGATGTCCTCAGAGAAAAGTACGGAAGAAATATTGCAAATGTTCAGGGGATATTTGTGTGGACTTCTGCATAGGTATGTTCCAATGAGAAAGGGAAGTTACGAGAGGATACAGGAACTGTGGTGTACAAAGGCTGTAATATATCTAGCGAAAAAGAAAAGCTTACAAGAGGTTCAGATAGCTAGATAATGTTAGAGATCGGGAAGAGTATAAGGCTAACAGGAAGGAGCTTAAGAAGGAGATTAGGAGAGCCAGAAGGGGTCATGAGAAAAGGCCTTGGCGGGCAGGATTAAGGAAAACCCCAAGGTGTTCTACAAGTATGTGAAGAGCAAGAGGATAAAACACGAAAGAATAGGACCTATCAAGGGTAGCAGTGGGAAAGTGTGTATGGCTCCAGAAGAAATAGGGGAGGTACTTAATGAATACTTTACATCAGTATTCACAATGGAAAAAGATCTTGGTGATTGTAGTGGGGACTTGCAGCAGGCTGAAGAGCTTGAGCATGTAGATATTCAGAAAGAGGATGTGCTGGAGATTTTGGAAAGCATCACGTTGGATAAGTCGCCGGGACAAGATAAGATGTACCCCAGGCTACTCTAGGAGGCAAGGGAGGAGATTGCGGAGCCTCTGGCGATCTTTGCATCATCAGTGGGGACGGGAGGGGTTCCAGAGGGTTGCGGATGTTGTTCCCTTATTCAAGAAAGGGAGTAGGGATAGCCCAGGAAATTATAGACCAGTGAGTCTTACTTCAGTGGTTGGTAAACTGATGGAGAAGATCCTGAGAGGCAGGATATATGAACATTTGGAGAGGTATAATATGATTAGGAATAGTCAGCATGGCTTTGTCAAGGGCAGGTCCTGCCTTACGAGCCTGATTAAATTTTTTTGAGGATGTGACTAAACACATCGGTGAAGGGAGAGCAGTAGATGTAGTGTATATGGATTTCAGCAAAGCGTTTGATAAGGTACCCCATGCAAGGCTTATTGAGAAGGTAAGGAGGCATGGGATCCAAGGGGACATTGCTTTGTGGATCCAGAACTGGCTGGCCCACAGAAGGCAAACAGTGGTTGTTGACAGGTCATATTCTGCATGGAGGTCGGTGACCAGTGATGTGCCTCAGGGATCTGTTCTGGGACCCTTACTCTTTGTGATTTTTAATAACAACCTGGAAGAGAAAGTGGAGGGATGGGTTAGTAAGGTTGCTGATGACGCAAAGGTTGGGGGTGTTGTGGATAGTGTGGAGGGCTGTCAGAGGTTACAGAGGGATATAGATAGGATGCAAAACTGGGCTGAGAAGTGGAAGATGGAGTTCAACCCAGATAAGTGTGAAGTGGTTCATTTTGGTAGGTCAAATACAATGGCAGAATATAGTATTAATGGTAAGACTCTCGGCAGTGTGGAGGACAAGGGGATATTGGGGTCCCAAGTCCATAGGACACTCAAAGTGGCTGCACAGGTTGACTCTGTGGTTAAGAAGGCATATGGTATATTGTCCTTCATCAATCGGGGAATTGAATTTAGGAGCCGAGAGGTATTGTTGCAGCTATATAGGTCCCTGGTCAGACCCCATTTGGAGTATTGTGCTCAGTTCTGGTCACCTCACTACAGGAAGGATGTGGAAGCCATACAGAGGGTGCAGAGGAGATTTACAAGGATGTTGCCTGGATTGGGGAGCATGCCTTCTGTCCTCTCATATGAGAGGTGACCTGATAGAGGTGTATAAGGTGATGAGAGGCATTGATCGTGTGGACAGTCAGAGGCTTTTTGCCAGGGCTGAAATGATGGCCACAAGAGGACACAGGTTTAAGGTGCTGGGGAGTAGGTATAGAGGAGATGTCAGGGGTAGTTTTTTTACTCAGAGAGTGGTGAGTGCCTGGAATGGGCTGCCAGCAACGGTGGTGGAGGCGGATACGATAGGGTCTTTCAAGAGACTTTTGGATAGGTACATGGAGCTGAGAAAAATAGAGGGCTATGGGTGAGCCTAGAAATTTCTAAGGTAGGGACATGTTCAGCACAGCTTTGTGGGCCGAAGGGCCTGAATAGTACTGTAGGTTTTCTATGTTATAATATATACAGCAGTATTGACTAGACCAAGAACGTTTAATACATTTTCCAGGTGTTGGTACCTGGACCACTTTGGTTACTGTCCAGACAATTACATACTTCATTAAAATGAATCTTATTTCCAGCAACAGCACTAAAATTGCAAATTAAATGGGAAATTCAAACTGGAATTTTAAAAAATTAAAAAGCAGAATGAGTACGGAAGTAAAAGGAGATGCACTTCCCTAAATTATTCACCTATTAGCTTAGCTAATCATTATTAATTTTAACTGGTGTTTTTGAAATACAGTTGCTTCAAAATATTGGAAGTTAAGCAATTACCTGAGCAATCCGTATAAAGGTGTCTTGAGAATACTGAGGCAGGGACACGTTGGGTATTTCTTTTAAAAAGACAATTTGAAGGTAGAGGTTCAACCAGCAAACGACAGTCACTGGACACAGCTCCCAATTTAAAGCCTAAAAAGGAGAGGAAAAAATACTGAATAAATTTTGTACTGTGTTCTAATTATTACTATCTTAGTCTGCAAGTTTATCAATTGGTCTAACTTGCAGAGGACAAAAAAATTTAATGTCTAGAAACCCACCTCCTTTTTGAATGAACACAACAACCAAACTTCCACAGCCTCAGATAGAGGACTCCAAAAGCTTCAACATCTCTCAGTGAAGGGATTTGTCATCTCATTCTCAAACTGGCCTACCCCTTATTCTCTTTCTTTAAGAATCTTTTTATTAGTTTTCAAATTAATACAGATTAATATATAACAGTGTTTGTACATGTAATACAGAGAGATCGGAAGAACAATCATGGCATGGATAATCATAAAGAACAATAAAGTATATAAAAAAATCTGTAGATCCAACGATCTCTTAGCGAATGAAGGTAATATAAAAGAAAGAAAAAGATTTATTATAAAATATAAAAAAAGAAAAACAAAAATCTCCAAAACAATAAGAAAATTTATAAACAGTATATCAAACCAAACTAAGCTAAAGAAAAAAAATACAAAAAAAACAAACAAAAAAAAACTGGACTGAAATTTCTCAATAGAAACAGAACAATATTATGTCATCAAGTCCATTCCTCTAAGTTGAAAGGTTATTACAAGGGGATCTACATCATGTGAAAATATTGAATAAATGGACTCCAAACTTCCTCAAATTTAAGCAAAGGATCAACAGCGCCACTGCTAATTTTTTCCAAGTTTAAACATGACATAGTTTGAGAGAACCATTGAAAAGTAGTAGGGGGGTATTGGATCCTTCCTTTTAAGCAAAATGGATCGTTTGGCCATTAGTGTAACAAAGGCAATCATATGGTTAGCGGAAGCAGATAGATGGCCAGACTCTATCCTTGGTAATCCAAAAATTGCAGTGATAGGGTGAGGTTGTAAATCAATCTTCAATACATTTGAAATAATGTTAAAAATATAGAACCATATAAAACTACAGCACAGAAAACAGGCCATTTGGCCCTTCTAGTCTGTGCCGAAACATTATTCTGCTAGTTCCATTTACCTGCCCCCAGCCCATACCCCTCTAGACCTCTCTCATCCATGTATCTATCCAATTTACTCTTAAAAGTTAGGAGCAAGCCCGCATTTACCACATCAGATGGCAGCCCATTCTACACTCCCACCACTCTGAGTGAAGAAGTTCCCTCTAATGTTCCCCCTAAACCTTTCCCCTTAAAGCCATGTCCTCTCATACTTATCTCTCCTAATCTAGGTGGAAAGAGCCTACTCGCATTTACTCTGTCTATGCCCCTCATCATTTTGTAAACCTCTATCATATCTCCCCTCATTCTTCTCCGCTCCAAGGGATAAAGTCCTAACATGCTCAATCTTTCCCTGTAACTCAACTCCTGAAGACCCGGCAACATTCTAGTAAATCTCCTCTGCACTCTTTCAATCTTACTGACATCCTTCCTGTAGTTCGGCGACCAGAACTGCACACAATATTCTAAATTTGGTCTCACCAATGACTTATACAACCTCACCAAAACATTCCAACTCTTATACTCAATACTTTGATTTATAGATGTCAGGATGCCAAAAGCTTTTTTTTACAACCCTGTCTACCTGTGACTCTACTTTCAGGGAATTATGTATCTGAACTCCCAGATCCCTTTGTTCCTCCGCACTCCTCAGTGCCCTACCATTTACTGTGTGTGTCCTACCTTGATTTGTCCTTCCAAAATGCAACACCTCACACTTGTCTGCATTAAATTCCATCTGCCATTTTCTGGACCATTTTTCCATTTGGTCCAGATCCCTCTGCAAGCTTTGAAAGCCTTCCTCGCTGTTCACTACGCCTCCAATCTTAGTGTCATCCACAAACTTACTAATCCAATTTACCACATTATCGTCTAGATCATTGATATATACAACAAACAACAATGGCCCCAACACAGATCCCTGAGGCACACCACTAGTCACAGGCCTCCAGTCTGAGAAACAACCATCCACAACCACTCTCTGTCTTCTCCCACTCACCCAATTTCGAATTCAGTTTACAACCTTTCCATGGATACCCATTGACTGAACCTTCTGAACTAATCTCCCATGTGGGACCTTGTCAAAGGCCTTACTAAAGTGCATGTAGACAACATCCACAGCCTTTCCTTCATCTACTTTCTTAGTCACCTCCTCAAAAAACTCCATAAGATTCGTTAAACACGATCTACCACGCACAAAGCCATGCTGACTATCCTTAATCAACCCTTGGCTGTCCAAATACTTATATGTCCTATCTCTCAGAACACCTTCCAATAATTTACCCGCTACTGATGTCAGGCTCACTGGCCTGTAATTACCTGGTTTACTCTTCGAGCCTTTCTTAAACAATGGAACAACAATGAGCTACCCTCCAGTCCTCTGGCACTGCACCCGTGGCTATCTTTCCAATATTTTTCCAAAAGAGGACAGGACCAAAACATATGTGTCAAAGAAGCCACATTCGATTTACATCTGTCACGTATAGTATTTATATGTTGATAAAAACGAGCTAGTTTATCTTTTGACATATGGGTCCTGTGCACTACCTTAAACTGTATCAACGAGTGTCTGGCACACATTGGAGATGTATTAACTAAATGAAGAATGTTCTTCCAAGTCTCTGTAGGTAGAGATGTCTGGAGTTCACTTTCCCATTCGTTCTTAATTTTATCCAGTGGTTCTGAACGAATTTTCATAATTAGATCATAGATCATTGCTATCAAGCCCTTCTGACAAGGATTAAAACTGAAATTTTTTTTCCGTAATTTCAGTTTTGTAAGGTGTCGGAAAAGAGGGTATAGTATTCTCAAATCTCTACCCACTCCCGGACTCCTCAGTCAGGCCAAATATCCCCGTGTCTAGACATCCAAGCCTTTTAAAAATCTTGTAAATTTCAGTGAGATCACCTTTCAATCTTCCGAACTCTAAAGAATACAACCCTGGACTATTCAATCATGCCTTGTATGGCAAACTGAGCATCCCTGGAACCAGTCCAGTGAACCTTTGCTGCACTCCCTCCATATGGTTAGACCACACAGACTACTGTGTCCAGTTCTGGTCACCTCATTATAGGAAGGATGTGGAGGCATTGGAAAGGGTGCAGAGGAGATTTACCAGGATGCTGCCTGGTTTAGAGAGTATGCATTATGAGGCGAGACTAAGGGAGATAGGGCTTTACTCTTTAGAGAAGAGGAGGATGAGAGGAGACATGATAGAGGTGTACAAAATATTAAGAGGAATAGATAGAGTGGACAGCCAGCACCTCTTTCCCAGGGCACCAATGCTCCATACAAGAGGGCATAGCTTTAAAGTAAAGGGTGGGAAATTCAAGGGAGATATCAGAGGAAGGTTTTTTTTTACCCAGAGAGTGGTTGGGGCGTGGAATGTGCTGCCTGGGGAAGTGGTAGAGGCAGGTACATTGGTCAAATTCAAGACATTGCTAGATAGGCATATGGAGGAATTTAAAATAGCGGGATATGTGGGAGGAAGGGGTTAGATAGTCTTAGGCGAGGTTTAAAAGCTGGCACAACATGGTGGGCTGAAGGGCCTGTATTGTGCTGTACTGTGCTATGAAGCACAACCTAAGAGACCAAAAACTGTACGGAATCCTCCACAGGCAGTCCCAAAGCCTTGTGCAATTGCAACTGGACTCCCTTATTCCTGCTAGGAAACCTTCTCATGAAGGCCAACATACCACTTGTCCTCCTAATCCTCATGTTGCCCCTGGTTACCTTCTGTCTTCTGTTTACACTTGTCTGTGGAAAGAGCTGCTCCTCATCAACTAAAACAATTCTGAACACAGCCAATTCCTCTTAATTTTCACTGCTCTTAATTGAGCAATAAATAGGTAGTTTCAAGACAAGCAATCACTTGTTAAGAAAAAAAGTTAAGTGACTTCTTCTCAGAAGTTTGCAAGTTTGAGATTCTCTAACAAAGCTGTGGATTCCAAATCATTCAGCAAATTGCAGAACATAGTTGATAGGTTTTTGGACAACAGGAAGAGAAAAAAAAAATCAAGGCTTTAGAAGGGATCAGGCCAGAAAGGAGGAGAACAATAGTCAGATCCACTAGGGTCTGAATGAATATCAGGGCAGGCACAAGCATCATGTGTAATTATGTACTCATCAACAAGATGCATCATTTAAGGTCTACATTGGCAAATCAAGCTGAAAGTCAGTCCTCAAACCAGATGATAAACCCTGAACCATGGAGACTGCCACATACATGAAAATTCACCATGCTTGTTGCCAAATAGTTATTTCACATCTGCAGCTTTCACGTCTGCTGGCACTACAAACGGTGCTGCTTCTACAAGTATGCTCAAATACAGCCCGTTATCAGGAAACACAATTAGATTTGCCTACCAATAATTGTCTTGATTAACAAAGCTAAAGTTAGTCATCTTGATGCCTTCAACACCGGAACAAATGAGCTGCCTTCAACACCGAAATAAAATGCCATTGAGATTAACTCTCAACAACATACCAGCAAAGACACAGCTTGGGAGCAGGATCAGGCCACTTGGCTCTGAACAGGCTTTTCCATTCAAGGAATCATGCCTGGTCGGACCAATCTCAACTTTGCATCCCAGCCTGCCTGTGTAACCTTTTACCCCTTACTCATCAAGAACCTACCTACTTCTCATCTTAAAACATTGAAGGACTCTTCAAATAGTGGTAGAAGCAGAGCTCCAAATTAGCTCTGCCTTAAGTGTGCAGCCAATAATTCAAAACAGTGATCCCCAGTCCCACAAAAGGAGACATCCTCTACACATCCACCTTGTCAAAACCCTTGTACAAATGCTGTAAATAATACTCCAGATAGAATTGCCCCATTGCCCTTCATAACTGAAGCACAAGCTACTTTGCTATTCAATTCTCCAAGCAATGAACAACAAATGGCTTTTATACCCATTAATGGAACCTGTGTATTACCCTTTTGCAGTCATGCACCAGGACACCTAGATCTCTCTGCATCTCAGCTCTGCAATCTCTCACCATTGAGATAAAATGATTCATTTTATCCAGCAAAATGAACATTTCCCATTTGCCAGATCTTTCTTTGCTCATTTAACCAATCATCCATTTGCCTTTATAGCCTCGTTACATTCTCTTTAGGTAGAGGATGAGAACTAACACTTAATTCAGAAATCACACCAAGGGTTTAAGGATAACACACGAGACGTAGTTAATACCAGCCATGTAACAGGTCAGTAACCTGTCTGAATGGAGACAAATTCAGTTAAATATCAAGTAAAAAGCTGCCTCAAGTTTCAAAAAGAAAGTGCCAACAATACTGTTGGATTGTTACAAAAGCCCAACTGGGACTTTTCTGGGTAATGCAAAGTTATTACCATGCTTCATTTATGGATGGGCAAGAACAAATTCTCAGTAATGTGGTGGCATCACATTGGAGTAGTCAGTAACTACAAGAGATGCAGCCTCTCCTCTCTCTCTCCAGCACCCCCATATTCTTTTTCATGTACAACAGCAATTTACTTTTACTGTTCAGTAGACTGTTCACAGCTCAGTGATCTCCTCTACACTGGGAAGACCAAATGAAGTTGGGTGGCTGTATAGCCAAGTTGCTTGTTGTTCTCATTCTGTCTTGCTGTTACTCTGCAAATACTCACAGTTACCCAGCTCCAATACAACAGCAGCTTGCCTGCTAACTAGGCACATCACAGCTTTCTAGGCTCAAGGGTTCACCACTTTCAGATAATCAACATTCACTGCACCTGCTTCAGATCATTTCTAATTACTACATTGCATTCATGCATCCCCAATCTTTTGTTCTCCTATTTCACCAAGCAGTATCCTTCTCTCCATAGATGCTGCTGGTCCCATTGAGCACGTCCAGCTTTTCCATTTTCATTCCACATAAATGCACGTTTTTCTGTCACTGTCTCGTGTGCAACATGAAAGGCCACCCCGATCAGTGGAAACGGCCGGCCAAATGTAAAGATGCTGCCGATGCCTTTGAAACAAAATGACAAGCTTAGTTCCGTGATGTTCATTTCAGACAACAGCAAAGTCGTTTACCTTTAAAATAATTAACTCCATATCAAGTATCTCAGTTTCTGTGCATGCTCCATCTGTAACGTATGCAAATTCATTCAATTTCGGTGGATAGATTTCCTGAAATAAAATGACAAATGTAAAAGCCAAATTTTAGCCAAGTTACAACTGATTTTCCCCCAGGTCAAGTTATACAGAAACTCTGTTTTGCATGCAATGAAATACACTAATTAAAATATTCTCCTACTTAAAATACTTATTCTAATTGAACTGTAGTTCAATTGATGCTATCAATGTAGACACCAAGTCTTTGCAAAGTATTCACCTGTAAGGTCAGAGCATTTCTCCAACTACTTTGTTCTCACGTGTCAGGCCTGTGCTTGTTGGTATAATTGAGTGGTGTCCAGGAAACTGGGATCTCCTCCCAGTCCCAATGAGGAGAGTAATTATAGTGACTAATCTGTTGCAATGGTAAAGAATCATTCATTCCATCAGAATGGAACTCAAAACTGGATCTTCTGCAGTGTGGTTTTGAATCTCTCCCATAAGGTGTTGAAATCACATAATCAACTAAATTATCCATTTTAATTACCTCATTTATCATGTAGGAAAACAGTGATAAGCACCCAGAATCTGAAAATAAAATTGCTACTGAATTATTTAATCACCAAACTGACATAGATTTATCATAGTGCAAGCACCAAGCATGATCATTAAGAACTTCTATAAAAGTACACTTGAAAAAATTTATAGGGACACTTTAAATTCAAGAGAGTCAGGGCAGAGCCGAGAGTAGTGGCCGGTACCAAGGAGAAGGTGCTGGGGAGGCTGAACAGCCTGAAGGCCGACAAGTCACCCAGACCAGATGGACTACACCCCAGAGTTCTGAAAGGGGTAGGTGGAGAGACTGTAGACGCAGTAGTGATAGAACATAGAACACTACAGCACAGTACAGGCCCTTTGGCCCACAATGTTGTGCCGACATTTTATCCTGCTCCAAAATCTATCTAACCCTTCCCTCCCACATAGCCCCATATTTTTCTATCATTCATGTGTCGATTTAAGAGTCTTTTAAATGTCCCTAATGTATCTGCCCCCACAACCTCTGCCGGCAGTGCGTTCCACACACCCACCACTCTGTAAAAAAAAAAACTTACCCCTGACATCCCCCTTATACCTTTCTCCAATCACCTTAAAATTATGTCCCCTCGTGTTAGCCATTGTCACCCTGGGAAAAAGTCTCTGGCTGTCCACTCGATCTATGCCTCTTATCATCTTGTGCACCTCTATCAAGTCGCCTCATCCTCCTTCTCTCCAAAGAGAAAAGCCCCAGCCCGCTCAACCTATCCTCATAAGACATGCTCTCCAATCAAGGCAGCATCCTGGTAAACCTCCTCTGCACCCTCTCTAAAGCTTCGAAATCCTTTCTATAAAGAGGCGACCAGAACTGAACACAATACTCCAAGAGTGGTCTAACCAGAGTTCTATAGAGCTGCAACATCACCTCGCGGCTCTTGAGCTCAATCCCCCAACTAATGAAGGCCAACACACCATACGCCTTCTTAACAACCCTATCGACCTGCGTGGCAACCTTGAGGGATCCATGGACGTGGACCCCAAGATCCCTCTGTTCCTCCACTTTCAAGAATCACTGGAGGCAGGGAGGGTACCAAAGGACGGGGGGGGGGGGAAGAAGAGGCAAAAAAAATCACAACACCACAGAAGACAAAGGGTGGTGGTTGAAGGGACTTATTCAGGTTGGAGGCCTGTGAGTAGTGGTGTTCTGTAGGGATCTGTACTGGGACCTCTGCTGTTTGTGATGTACATAAATGACCTGGATGAGTATGTTGATGGGTGGGTTAGTAAGTTTGCAGACAATACCAAGATTGGTGGAGTTGTGAATAGTGTAGAAGACTGGCGATGGATACAGCTTGATATAGATCAGTTGCCGATGTGGGCAGAGAAATGGCAGATGGAGTTTAACCCAGATAACTGTGAGGTGTTGCACCTTGGTAGGACTAATGTCAAGAGGCAGTACACTCTTAAGGGCAGGACCCTTAACAGTGTTGAAGAGCAGAGAGACCTTGGGGTGCAAGTCCATGGTTCATTGAAAGTGGCTACACAGGTAGATAGGGTGGTTAAGAAGGCTTATGGAATGCTTGCTTTCATTAATCAGGGTTTTGAGTATAGCAGTCAAGTTATGACACATCTCTATAGAACTCTGGTTAGGCCACATTTGGAGTGTTGCGTGCAATTCTGGTCACCTCACTACAGGAAGGATATTGAGGCTTTAGGGAGAGTGCAGAGGAGTTTTACTAGGATGCTGCCTGGATTAGAGGACATGTGCTATCAGGAGAGGCTGGACAAACTCGGGCTCTTTTCTCTGGAGCAGCGGAGGCTGAGGGGTGATCTGTTGGAAGTGTATAAAATTATAAGGGGCATAGATAGGGTGGACGAGCAATTTCCCATTATTGAGCAATCCGGTACCAGAGGGCATGCATTTAAGGTGAGAGGGGGTAGGTTCAGAAGAGACGTAAGGGATATAATTTTTACTGAGAGAGTGGTGGAGAGTGATTGGGTGGTGGAGGCAAATTCATTGGGGGCTTTAAAGAAGGGCTTGGATGGGCACATGAATGAGAGGAGAATAGAGGTATACAGGCATTCTGTAGGTAGGAGGGAATAGCTATGTCGGCACAACATTGTGGGCCGAAGGGCCTGTCCTGTGCTGTACTGTTCTATGTTCTAACACCCCTGCTTAAGAAGGGCAAGAGGCAAAAGACAGGAAATTGCAGGCTGGTAAGCCTGACCTCGGTGGATGGCAAGATTTTAAGAGTCCTTTAAGGATGACATTTCTGAGTACTTGGAAGTTTATCATGAAAACAGGGTGAACTCAGCACAGTTTAGTTAAGGGGAGATCCTGCCTGACAAATCTGTTATAATTCTTCAAGGTGGTAACAAGTAGGTTAGACAAAGGAGAGTCAGTGGACATCATTTACTTGGATTTTCAGAAGGCCTTTGACAAGGTGCTGCAATGAGGCTACTAAACAAGATAGGAGCCCATGGTGTTAGAGGCAGGTACCAGCGTGGATAGAAGATAGGCTGGCTGGCAGAGGCAAAGGGTGAGGATAAAGGGGGCCTTTTCAGGATGGCTGCCGGTGACCAGTGGAGTTCTGCAGGAGTCAGTGTTGGGACCACAACTTCTCACTTTGTACATTAATGATCTGGATAAAGGAACCAATGGCTTTGAGGCCAAGTTTGCAGATGATACCAAGACTGGAGGGACAGGTGGTGTTGCAGAGGCAGAGAATCTGCAGAAGGACTTGGACAGGTTGGGACAATGGGCAAAATGGCAGATGGAATACAGCGTAGGGAAGTGTACGGTCATAAACTTTGGTAGAAGGAATAAAGGCGCAGACTATTTTTTAAATGGGGAGTGAATTCAGAAATCAGAGATGCAAAGGGACTTGGGAGTCCCAGTGCAGGAATGATAGGTTTTACATATGGGGAGCATTTGATGTCTCTGGGTCTGTACTTGGAGTTCAGAAGGATTGGGGGGGGGTTGGTGGTGGAGAAAATGTCATTGAAACCTACTGGATACTGAAAGACCAAGATACAGTAGATGTGAGGATGTTTCCATTAGTCGGAGAGTCTAGGATCCGAGGGCACAGCCTCAGAATGAAAGGGATGTCCCTTTAGAACGGAGGAATTTCTTCAGCCAGAGGGTGGTGACCCTGTGGAATTCGTTGCCAGAGGGCTGTGGAGGCCAAGTCACTGGGTGTATCTATGGCAGAAATTGAAAGATTCTTAATTGCCAAGGGGGTGAAGGTTTCAGGGAGAAGGCAGGAGAATGGGGTTGAGGGAAAAAAAATAAAATCAGCCATCACTCCATGGGTGAATGGCCTAATTCGGCTCCTATCATCTTGTGGTCTAAAACTGATCCACACAACGTTTGTCCACTCCACTGGTCCTACACCCTTACCTCCAGCTTTGCAGCAATGAAGAGCGAGGAGATACCAATGAGCTGCAGCTTGCTTTTATGAACGTTTTCCTGAGTAAACATGAACCGATCAAAAAAGTCCTGAGCCAGGTAAAATGTTTCTCTGTGGAGCATGTAAACATCACAGACCTGAAAAATAAGTAGAAGGGAGAAAATTAAAAAAAACACTTGAAAAATACAAAACTGAATAGCTTAGTGTCACTAAGGCCAAATGAATAATTAGAAAATGTGCTAGAAACTGCCTCCATCTACAGTATAAAAGTATTTCCTTTTTTTGTGGTTATGGGAAGCCATCTTGAAAATTAGATTTGGGGAACAGGTTTTAAAGTCCATACACCATCTAAAAATGTGGAAAACAAGAGTGTGATGGAATATTCTCCACTTACCTGGCTGGGTGCAGCACTAAAGCACCTGGAGGCCAATTAGATCAAACAGACAATACAAGTGACAGCCCATCCACCAACCCCAACGTTCAATTCCCCCACCACCAGCAGACAGTGGCTGCAGTACAGACCGTCTACAAAATGCCTTCAGATACTCAGCCGGCTACCCAGATGTCCTCTCCCAAACCCATAGCATCTACCAAAGAGGACAGAAGCAGGAGGCAAACTGGAACACTGCAGGTTTTGTGATTTTTATAAACAAGCTGGATGAGGAAGTGAAGGGATGGGTTAGTAAGTTTGCTGATGACACAAAGGTTGGAGGTGTTGTGGATAGTGTGGAGGGCTGTCAGAGGTTACAGCGGGACATAGGATGCAAAACTGGGCTGAGAAGTGGCAGATGGAGTTCAACACAGATAAGTGTGAAGTG
This sequence comes from Pristis pectinata, assembly GCF_009764475.1. Classification (NCBI taxonomy): domain Eukaryota; kingdom Metazoa; phylum Chordata; class Chondrichthyes; order Rhinopristiformes; family Pristidae; genus Pristis; species Pristis pectinata. The sequence continues at coordinate 100,150,795 of NC_067413.1, forward strand.
GTTCATTTTGGTAGGTCAAATACAATGGCAGAATATAGTATTAATGGCAAGACTCTTGGCAGTGTGGGGGATCAGAGGGATCTTGGGGTCAGAGTCCATAGGACACTCAAAGCAGCTGCACAGGTTGACTCTGGTTAAGGCGGCATATGGTGTATTGTCTTTCATCAATCATGAAATTGAATTTAGGAGCTGAGAGGTATTGTTGCAGCTATATAGGACCCCGGTCAGACCCCATTTGGAGTACTGTGCTCAGTTCTGGTCGCCTCACTACAGGAAGGATGTGGAAGCCATACAGAGAGTGCAGAGGAGATTTACAAGGATGCTGCCTGGATTGGGGAGCATGCCTTATGAAAATAGGTTGAGTGAACTTGGCCTTTTCTCCTTGGAACAACAGAGGATGAGGGGGGACCTGATAGAGGTGTTTAAGATGATGAGAGGCATTGATTGTGTGGATAGTCAGAGGCTTTTCCCCAGGGCTGAAATGGTGGCCACAAGAGGACACAGGTTTAAGGTGCTGGGGAGTAGGTACAGAGGAGATGTCAGGGGTAAGTTTTTTTTTACTCAGAGTGGTGAGTGCATGGAATGGGCTGCCGGTAACGGTGGTGGAGGTAGATACGATAGGGTCTTTTAAGAGACTTTTGGATAGGTACATGGAGCTTAGAAAAATAGAGGGCTGTGGGTAAGCCTAGTAATTTCCAAGGTAGGGAAATGTTTAGCACAGCTTTGTGGGCCGAAGGGCCTGAATTGTGCTGTAGGTTTCTTATGTTCCCAGGTCACACACCAGCCAGCTAAATGATAATTCTAATGCTGGAATTTACTGTTTAACAGCACTGTGGGAGTTCAAGCCTGGAGCTCACTGGTCAGGAATGGAGAGCAAATGCACCACATCAGGAAGTGAAGATTTCTTTATTAGTCACACGTACATCGAAACACAGTGAAATGCATCTTTTGCATAGAGTGTTCTGGGGGCAGCCCGCAAGTGTCGCCACACTTCCGGTGCCAACATAGCATGCCCACAACTTCCTAACCTGTACGTCTTTGGAATGTGGGAGGAAACCAGAGCACCTGGAGGAAACCCTGCAGACACGGGGAGAACGTACAAACTCCTTACAGACAGTAGCCAGAATTGAACCCAGGTTGCTGGTGCTGTAATAGTGTTACACTAACTGCTACTGGATGAAAACATTTTACGATTCAGCACAAATGAATGTTAAAATATCAGACTGATTTCAATAGTCAGTGTAAGATTGTAATACTAACTTGCTTAGCTGGCAAGTTAAAATGAACAAATTGCAATGGCTACCAAATTTAACAAATGCATTATTTTTGGTCTTTGCTGGGCAGGTTTCAACAGGTTTGGGCCAAACTCAAGCAGATGGGACTAACTCACTGAGTGACAGTCAGCATGGACAAGTTGGGCCGAAGGGCCTGTTTCCATGCTGCAAGACTATTTCCTTGACCCATTTACCTCCAACACAGCAGCACCACATTTATATACACAAGGATCTAAATATCAAATCAGCCACGAACAGTGTTAAACTCTCACAGCCGGGATGGGTTTTGAACCATCTTCTGTCACAAGACACTTTCTCAAATTAATTTATGTGCTATGGATGTTGTGAGCCAGGGCCTTTATTGCTCATTCCTAAATGCTTGCAAGGTCATGACAATACCAAGTACTCCCAAACAACTGTTGAATAGGGAGTTCCAACATTTGACACAGCAGGATCTGTCCAAGTATGAGTGGTGTGACATTCCTTCTATGATGTGCTGCCAAAGGACCCCTAGTGATTTCCAGTGCATCTTGCAAATGCTACAGCCTGCAGTCAGCCAATGGTGGAAGAACTGGATGCTGTGTTAGGTGGGCTGCTGTGTCCTATAGCCGTCAGCTTGTGCATGGATGATGCACCTGCATTCATCCAAGTAACACACATTTCTCCTTGAACTGTTTAGTGTGCTGTGTATCTTTGCCATTTCCTGCTTTTGCATCAGGATTTATGGCATTCAGACAATTATCTTTCCATTTTAGGAATCAATCACCCTCCTGGCTTGTGAATTTAGCTGATGGAGAGGCTTTTGGGAGTCACTTGCTGCAGAACACAGTTTCTGGCCCACATTGTAGCCACAGTATTAATCTAGCAGGTCCTGAGTTTCTGCCCAATGGTGATCCCCCACCCAAAACACTGACGGGGATGGATTGGAAATAACATTGCTGATGTATTTGACCTTTCACTCTTGTTGGAGATGATCAGTGCAGAGTATGATTGTTGCTTGCCATTTATCAGTCCAAACCAAGACACTGTCCAGGTCTTACAGCAGGACCTCAACTGCATTGAGGCATTGACTGTTTCATATATAATGTGCAGGAAGGCATATACATTTGTGATTTCCTTCAGACTACATCACAACTTCCCAATGGCAGAAACTAGAATCCTTAAATATGGGGTTTGATAAAACTACACCAATACAGAGACAAGTTTAAAGTTTAAGCTTTGAATAGCAAAAAATGCTGATAATTCAAATAAAAAACCAAGACCAAGATAATTACACAGTAACTTTTGTACACAAGGACTGCAATATTAACTAACCTCTATTAGCCAGTCCAGTAAAATTGCTCTCATTTTTGGCTGCAGGGACGGGTGCAAAGAGAGAACATTTTTACTGTGGGTATACTTTATTTCCTTCTTCAGCATGTTCGACCACACATCCTCAGAGTTTCCCCAGCTATAAACAAAAAAAATTAAGTTAGGAAAGCACTAGTATAGTTTTGGATAAGCTTCTTCAAAAAATCTTTCTACAAGTATACATAGCAGGTGAGTCTATCTTCCTCCTTGACATCTTCAGCCATCTCCTGGTAAAGATTCTTAAAGTAGCTAAAGAATGTCACAATTCTAGTTTCATGTCTCCTCTCACCCCACTTGTTTGCTCCCGATTTAAGAAACCTTTTCAAATCTCATAACATTCATCAGTTCCAAGGTTATCATGACAAACAGTGCTCACTTCATTTGTTGATTTAACCCCTTTGAATATATTGGCTCCAGGTCTGAAAAGAGCTGCATTTTAAAGACTTCTCATCACTGCATCTTTCTGACATTAAATTTTCTTCAGGTCAACAATCTAATGCAGTTCTTGGATTTGAACTTTAGGAAATTTCTTTCGCTTCCACATACAACTGAATTGCCCAGAAATATAGTTTGGATGCTCTCATAGCTGAAATGATGATTATCATGATACATTTAAAATATTCACATCTCAAACCAAATTTAAGCCTTAGTGTTAGGATTAAAAGGCTGTTTGATAGGATGGTTTCATTCAAAATGTGCAAGAGCTTCAACCTAGTTCCTGCTGGGCACAAGACTACAAACTGCATGCATTAAGTTGGCAAACTAACAGGATAACTAAGAAACTAGTAACGGCAAGTCAAATTCAGTGGGCTTGCAGTATTTCATCCGATTTACTTCACCTTGTTGACGTTGGAGTGCACTGTTAACCCAACCAAGAACAATACAACCCTGGATACCTGAAACTGCCTTCAGCTAAAGAAGCTTTGTATATCCAGGACACATACAACTGCTCTGACGATGGAGCATCACCAGTGGTGAAATACAAGCACTGGCGTTGGGTTTTTGGGGGGGGGGGGGGGGGGGGTGGTGGTGGTAAGTGGAGGGGAAAAATGGAGACGTGTGAAGAAAATAAAACCATGCTATTATTCTGAGTGTTTTCTTTCCAACTCATTCGATGGGGTCATCAAGAAACAACTCAGAATGCCACCCCACAGAACACTTGCAACGATGGGGAGGGGTGACGTGTCATCCAATCTTTTCATTCAGGAAATGTTTAGCCTGTACACAATCTCTCCACTGGAAACAAAAAATAAGCTGGTGTGCTCAAATTTATCATCCACTTCACAGCCAAATAAGGGATAAAATAATTGAAATATTAGTTGCATTAAAATGTAATCACATCAATCCAGCACACTCCTGGCAAGCACATACACTTGGGGTAAATATTTAAGTGGCTTTTCATTCAACTGTTGCACCAGATCTCATGCTGTAAGGTACTTACCCCAGAGGCGGTAGTGGCGATTTGTTTAGGAATAAATTTTTAAACCTATATTGCGTGAATTTGGAGAAGTCATCGGTGATATCATTCTCTTTGTGCGGGGTAGGGATGAGGATGCAAGGACTAACTCCTCCAGGGGCAATGGGTGCCCAGCAATTCTGTCAAAGAAATTTTAAAAATATATTGTAATTCTATTGCCATTAGAGAATAAATACATTACTTTTTAGAAATTAAAAACTGCTCCCTCTACAGGTCGCAGTAGATTGTTAATTTATAACGATAAATATTGAGCATGAATTTTCATCTCCTTGTTGGAACTAGTTAGATTTTGTTAAAAGTACAGTAAGCGTTGCTAAGTTTACTGCAATTCAGAGTTAAAAATCTGTTCTCGAGATATCGTTGCGCCCAAGCATCCAGACTGCGAGGGAAATTGTGTACAATTACGAGCCCTTTTGAAGCTGATGGAAGGGAATAACGCTTTAATAATGGAGTGATATTCAAAAGCATCGGTAGCATTCTCAGCTCTGAAGTGGAAGTGAGCCGAGGAAACAAGCCCTGCGCCAGGAGCAGAGCCCGCAGCTCACCACGGCCACAATGTCACCCAGTTCAGCAGATTCCACCTCTGCTTTTTTTCTAAACGTTTGCGAGGGAAAACTTCCCGCGTTTATTCATTTCCGTCTTAATTTAAGTAGTAAATTCAGACATTTCAACCCCCGAATTCAACGCCACGTACAATCTCACACCGATCACCCCAACAGTGAATTAGGGATCATTTTGCAGGGTTAAGTTTGGCAGCAAAGTGAGTGGCGGAATAAAACGTGGGGACACGTCCGAACATTCACGCCGGTTCCTAACTTCACGTTCAAGATTAAAACCCGACCCTTCCTGGACATCATCTTTAACAGGTTCACTCAATTCCTGCCCGGGACGGTGCTGCAATTACCCCGCAGCCAACCCTCAGCCTGCACCCACTCGGCTGCTGGAGGGTCGCCGCCAGATAGGCAGCACAGGACACCACGGAGCATTTTGTGGCTTACTTTCCCCCCCAAAAAAAAGGATTAAGAATTGCACGGTTTCTTGACAGGTTTTATTTGAACTTTGAGTGAAATCATTGAGACAAACGGCCCAGAGTCTGCTCGGCGGGCGCGCCACCGACAAGCACCTCCCCAAAAAAGCCGGAACCGGCTGCGAGGCAGCGCGCAAACTCCCTGCTTTAGTCTCCCACAACTGGCAGCACAAGTCAGCACAGCTTCAGTCCCTGCTTCAGTCTCCCACATCTGGCAGCACAGCTTCAGAGTCCCTGCTTCAGTCTCCCACATCTGGCAGCACAAGTCAGCAAGGCTGGGACCAGGAGGGGGGACTGCCGGGTCACAGCGCTGAAGAAATAAAATGTTAGCAGCCCAATACAATAAAAGTATTAAAGCTGCAACGAGATCACTGCTGTGGTAACGTTACAGGGAACTGGATGTCCACAAATGCCGCCTGCTCGTCCTCAGCTGTTTTGTCACCCTGCGTTCAATTAAAAAGGGAAATCCAATCCTACCCAAAATATACCCCAATTCTCCATCTTCTCCCCCTCCTACAGTATTTACGTGGTCACCACTTCACTTGATCCAGCAGTAAGAGTATTTTGTAAACATCTGAAGTAACATTTCCCATTAATAATCTGCTTCTTATTCTAACCCCCCCCCCCCCCACCCCAAAGATACCAACACCAATGCTCTACCTGTATCTGGAATTGTCGCCTCCTCCGGTTAACTTCTGTTTCATGGTAACGCTGCCTACATTCCTAAAATGAAACCATTTGTTACTCATTGGGCGGTTGTAGAAAGTCCTTTGTATAAAACATTGCCAGTTACCCACTTACTTCAGGTTTCCTCCTCTTCGCCTGGACGGGTTCATCCTTCTGTCCCTCTACTTTAGCGTGCCTGGCCTGCAAACGGTCACTGTTTTAAGACACACAAAACCGATCTTAAGTTACTAAGCTCCACTTCCCTCACCCTTCAATATTCACAAAAATATTCCTCACCTGCGCCTCGACATCCTCTTCCCAGGTGCAAATCCTCTAAAATATGAATTGTGAAATATTACATAGACAATATTGATATTTTACAAGCTACATTAAAAAACCTCACGATATCAGCTTCTTGTCGGTCTTACCGGCCCTAGTGACATTTTTTTTTAAAAAAGATATTGGTTACATTTGCAGTAAAAAGGCTTCATTAATTTTTTTGAAGGGCTTCTTTGAAACTGCCCTTTGGCACATGAACAGTCAATTTCAACTTTTATATAATATCCATAAAAAATGCCACACCGTAGCAACCTTACTTGTATCATACCCCCTATATTTTTCAATAATTAGATTAGCAGTGAAGTCTGAAAAGTTTGCCTTTCGCATTTTTAAAGTCATTTGATGTCCCAGCCGGTTCCGCGCCAATTTACACAGAGCGGGTAATTCCTGGATTGGACACCTCTCCTCTGCCCGGCCGCCAAGTCAATAAAACACTCGTCTTCCACAAAGGAAACCATGCAGAACCTCACTACCACAAGTTCCCACATCGCCTTCAGAGAACAGACACAGAATCCTCTCCCACCTAAAGTTAGATTTTGCACACACACACACACACAGCCGGTGAATAAAATGCGGGCAACTCTGCAAAGAAACCGGCGCTGGCTCCCACTAACGATTTTTAAAATCTGTCACGCACATCAATCCATTTAGTTCCTTTGCTGCAGATCACTAGCATGATCGACATTTTTAAACATATATCACGAGTGTGTGTGTGTCCACTACCCCCAGCTGACTGCGGGTCCCGCTCGCATCCTTACCCGCTCTGCCCAGAGATCTCTCAGCTGGCGCCGGCGCCAACACTTTTAGCAAGGGAACAAATCAAATGCGCATGTGTCACCCAGGTGAAGAAAATATATCTTTTCCCCAGCTGTACTATTTCTTAATACAACTCAGTCAGAATATCTTTATTAATCCAAAACGTGCTTCGCTTTAGCAAATTATATTTTTGAAATGGTTTAATTTGGACAAATTGCAGGCTTTTTTAAATAAACACCACCCACTCCTTCAAGTCCCACCTTCGGGGAGGGGATTTAAAAGCCACCAATGGCCACAGCAAACGCCCGCGCAACGTGATGCGGCTCCAAATGTAAACACACATTCAAGCGGATTGTCAGAGGCAGCGGTTCGTCTGCGCGTTATGCTGTAACGTACCAGCAAATGATAACTTTAAACACTTATTAAATATCCATATTCTTTTTCAGCAGGTGCTTAATTTGATCCAATCAAGGAAGCGTTCAACCTGAGCACCCAGACACTAAAGTGCAGTCTTCCGATTGCCGTATTTTCTTTCCTGTATCAGGAACATGTAAAGGTGTTTGTTAGTTTTTCAATGATTTCCATACGGAGAAGTGCGAGGTGATGCATTTTGGAAAGTCAAACCGGAGTAGGACCTGTACTGTGAATGGTAGGGCACTAGGGAGTGTACTGGAACAGAGGGACCTAGGACTACAGTTCATTGAAAGCAGCGTCACGGGTTAGACAGGGTGGTGAAAAAGGCATTTAGGACACTGGCCTTCGTCAGTCAGGACATTGAGTGTAGGAGTTGGGACGTTATGTTGCAGTTGTACAAGTCATTGGTGAGGCCGCACTTGGAGCACTGTGTGCAGTGTTGGTCACTCTGTTGTAGGAAAGACGTGGTTAGACTGGAAAGAGCGCAGAGAAGATTTACGAGGATGTTGCCGGGACTCGAGGGCCTGAGTTGTAGGGAGAGGTTGGCCAGGCTGGGTCTTTATTCCTTGGAGCGTAGGAGAACGAGAGGCAATCTTATAGAAGTGTTTAAAATTATGAGGGGCATCGATAAGGTGGACGGTAACAGTCTTTTCCCCAGGGTAGGGGAGTCCAAAACTAGGGGCCATAGGTTTAGGGTGAGAGGGGAAAGATTTAAAGGGGACCCAAGGGGCAACTTTTTAGTGCAGAGGGTGGTAAGTGTGTGGAACGAGCTGCCAGAGGAAGTGGGTGAGGCAGGTACAACAGTATCATTTAAGAAGCACTTGGATAGGTACATGGAGGGGCGGGGATTGGAGGGAATATGGGCCGAACACAGGAAATTGGGACTAGCTGGGTGGGCACCGTGGTCAGCACAGACTGGTTGGGCCGAAGTGCCTGTATCCGTGCTGTATTGCTCTGTGACTCTATGTAACCCTGTTTTATGGTTTAAATTGGTGCTTAGAAATAGCCTGGCAGCTGAATTTTGTTTGATGAAAACATAATTCATGTTTCATTCCTCTTGGAATGTCTTAATACCGTGAGGAGATACAGGGAGTTTCCAACTGCATCACTTATTTATTTTGAAGTTGAGGAACAACTACTTCCCTCCAAACATTCAGTTCTTGAACCAACCGGCAAAACCCTAATCACCACTGCAGTTCAGCAACACTATGACCATTCTGATCACTTTGCACTAAAATAGACTGTTTTTGTTCAAATTGTGTTTTTTTTCTTGTGATAGTCGTGTATAATTTGTGTTTAATTTATGTTTTTCTTGTGAACGCTGCTTATCTGATGCTCTGTGCCTGTGGTGCTGCTGCAAGTTTTTCATTGCACCTGTGCACACGTGGACTTGTGCAGGTGACAGTAAACTTGACTTTGACTTCGAAATTGCAGAAGATTAGATCTTCAGAACTTCATTTAATATAACAAATAAAAGAAGCATTCACTCTATACATCCCTTTTACCATTTTAATCTAACTTGGTCTCAAATTTCACTTAAAAATTAAAAGAAGCAGTGAAATCCAGATTAGATAATTGCACAATAGATGCGTAGAATCACAGAATCGTACAGCATGGAAACAGGCCATTCGGCCCAACTCGCCCATACTGACCAGTAGGCATCCTTCTGTATTAATCCCAACTCCCAGCACTTGGTCTATGGCCTTCTATGCCTAAGCAATTCAAGTGCTCATCCAGAGAGGCCTCCAATGCCGTCAGTGACCTTTCTTCAAGTACTTTCTCAGGCAGTGCTTTCCAGGTACTCCCCACTCTCTGGGTGAAGAACATCCCCCTCAGATCTCCTCTAGATGTCTTCCCACTCACCCTAAATCTATGTCCTCTAGTTTTCTCTACCTGTGATACGGGGAGAAGTTTCTTGCAGTCTCCCCATGTATATCCCTCATCATCTTATACTCGTCAACCATGCCCCCCTTAACCTCCTCCGCTCCAGGGAGAAGAGACCCAGTTTCTCCAGTCTCTCCTCATAACTGAACTGCTCCATCCCAGGCACCATCCTGGTGAACCTCCTCTGCCACCTCACTGGTGCTATCACATCCTTCCTATCGCACAGTGACCAGAACTGCAGGCAGTACTCCAGCTGAGATCTGACCAAGGATTTATAAAGTAGAAGCATACCTCCCTACTTCTGTATTCAACACCCCAACTGATGAAGCCCAGCATCCCATATCCCACGTTATCTACCCGCATTGCCACCTTCAAAAACCGACGGACTTGTACTCCAAGGTCCCTCTGTTCCTCAATACTCCCTCAGACTCTACCATTCATGGTGAATGTCCTAGCCTCATTGGTGTTCTCGAAGTGCATCATCTCACATTTGTCTGGATTGAAGTCCATCTGCCATTTCTCAGCACATTTCCCGATGCAGGGTCTCAACCCAAAGCGTCGACTATCCGTCTGCCTTCACAGATGCTGCCTGACCCACTAACTTCCTCCAGCAGTTTGTGATTAGATCCTGCCTTTCCAATTGATCATTGATCCTCTTGCTCAGAATATCTTCCAGTATCTTGCCTCCCACTCATAAGATAAGTTAAGGTTAGATACAAGATCTTCATTAGTCACATGTACATTGAAACACACAGTGAAATGCATCTTTTGCGTAGAATGTTCTGGGGGCAGCCCGCAAGTGTCACCACGCTTCCGGCGCCAATATAGCATGCCCACAACTTCCTAACCCGTATGTCTTTGCAATGTGGGAGGAAACCGGAGCACCCAGAGGAAACCCACGCAGACACGGGGAGAATGTACAAACTCCTTACAGACAGCGGCCAGATTTGAACCCGGGTCACTGGCGCTGTAATAGCGTTACACTAACCACTACACTATCTGGCCTGCTCGTGTTAGGCCCATTGATATCCTGGTACTAGGCTTTCCCCTGTTGCCTTTCTTGAAAAGGGGAACCACTTTTCCTGTCCTCCAGTCATCTGGTACCTTACTTAGTACCCAGCAAAGATTTAAAATTCTCAGCCAGAGCCACAGCCTGACTTCCCTTGCCTCACACAGCAGCCTGAGATAACTCCCACCCAGTCCTGGGGCTTTATCCACCTTTAAGCCTGCTGATGCATAATTTTACTGGATAGGAACATGCAGCACAGGAACAGACCCTTACAGTCCACCTCATCCACGGTCACCATGATCCCTATCTACACCAATCCCATTCGCCTGCAATAGACCCATATTCTTCTGTTCCTTTCCTATCAAAGTACCTGTCCAAATGCCTTTTAAACATTATAATCGTATCTGCCTCCACTACCAGCTCATTCTAGATATTCACTGCCTTCTCTGTGAAAAACTTACCCCTCAGATCTGTTTTAAATTTCTCCCCTTTCACCTTAAACTTGTGCCCTCTAGTTCTAGACTCCCCTACCCTGGGGAAAAGACTCTGACTTTCTACCCTATCTATGCCCCTCAGAATTGTATAAACCTCTGTGAGGTCAGCCCTCAGCCTCCTATGTCCCAGTGAGAACAAACCCAGCCTGTCCAATCTCTCCTTGTAACTACTACCCTCCATTCCAGGCAACATCTTGATGAATCTTTTCTGGGCTCTCTCAGCTGATACCACATCCTTCCTGTATTGTGGCAACCAGAACAATAAATAATACTCCAAGTGCGATCTAACCAATGTTTTGTACAACTGCAACATGGTGTCCCAACTCTTACACTCATTGTTATTTGACATATGTAACGTAGGGTCGGTGGTGTCACTAAATGTCTGGAAACAAAAGGCATGTTCATCTAAAACCAGAAAGTGCCGGAAGACCTGAAGCGTTAACTCCTTTTCACTTTCCACAGCTGCTGCCTGACCTGAGAATATTTTCAACATTTCTATTTTTATGTCAAATTTCCAGCATGTGTAGTTTGGTATGTTCACTTCTACCAGTTGTGGCTGTTCACTTCTAATGTGGTTCTTCTGCAAACTCGATTTCCCTTTGAGTCAGGTTATGTGTGGATGTTCCAGCCTCCATTGTCAGTTTATCTGTTTTTGTCATTTCTTTGGTCACTTCAGCAGGAGGTGGGAACCCAGCCTGGAGTCAGTGAGAAGATTCTCACTTCTCTCCTCCCCACTTTTATACGGTCATTTTGTCTTGATACAGGCTGGTCTTACCTAAGCAGAATCAGTTAATTGCCTAAACGGGACCTCTTGTCCCTGTTGCTGAGTAAGAGCCATGCAACATCATACCTAAGCCAGCAATCACTGGCTCCCATTTTCTAAGTTCTCAGACTGGACCCAGGTTTCCTGAAGGGGCTTGTGAATGATGGTGAAATACTGGCAGAGAGGAAACTATTGGGACTGGGAGTTTTTAACCTGCAAAATAAATTAATATTTCACCGGTGTGTGTCATAGCAAGAAGCACAATCTGAAACGTCACAAGCCTTACCCTGTGGAGAGCCAATGATCAATGCAGCAGCTGCCCCATTGTGCCTACTGGCTCAGCTGTGTGGTTTCTTCCATTGTGCGAGGAAGATCTTCCATATGAAACCTAAACAATTGCTCGACTCTGGGTAGACATGTGGATTCACCAATGCCAGATCCAGCTCCGGGTAGACATGTGGATTCACCAATGCCAGATCCAGCTCCGGGTAGACATGTGGATTCACCAATGCCAGATCCAGCTCCGGGTAGACATGTGGATTCACCAATGCCAGATCCAGCTCCGGGTAGACATGTGGATTCACCAATGCCAGATCCAGCTCCGGGTAGACATGTGGATTCACCAATGCCAGATCCAGATACACGTGGGGAAGGTGGGATGGCCTCCGGGATGACTACAGGATGAGGTTCCAGAGAGGGTTTCTCTTACCCCTAAAATTATATTAAAAAGCAGCTTATGCCAAAATAAAATTGTATTGCCTTTGTACACAGCTATGTAACTAACCTCAAAGCAGGCCTTTCTAGGAACAGAGCTAAGATGAATTGTCTAGAGAAATCCAAGTGTGCAGATTTGTGTTTGACTCTTCGCACAGCTTGGACATAAGGTACTTTTGTTTTAGAAATGAGACCTGGAAATTGATTGGCACCTTAACGCACTGTGATGCCTGTTTTGAAAAAAGTTGTTAGACTGTGGGATGTTGTAGAGAAATATGCATAAATATGGAATGATAAGACACCATGTGGCCATTCAGAATAAGCTTTTCTTAGAATTCCCCAATTGGTCCTACTCCTTTGCTCTTTCTCCATAGTTTTCAAATGTTTCCTTTCAAGTATTTTTACAATTTCCTGGTTAAGATGCATCCTTGGTTACTAATAGAAGAATGGAAGGGGGTTGTGACCACAACCTTTATCCCATTGAAGGTTACTACTTTACTTCCAGCACTCTTACAGGTAGCGCCTGTCACCACCAGCAGCTGCTTGACAATAAATGAAAATTTAAAAAAACTACAGATGCTGGAATTCTGAAATAAAACCAGAAAATATTGGAGGCATTCAGTGGATCAGGCAGCATCTGCGGAAAGAGAAAAAAGTTAACATTTCAGATCCAGCACTCTTCATCCGAACTGGGAGAGAGAGTCGTTTCCTCTCAACCTGTTTTCCCTCTCTCCCAGTTCTAATGAGGAGTCCCAGACCTGACCCTTCCCGTGATGCTGCCTGTCCTACAGCTTCCAGAATGTTATGTTTTATTGCTGTTTAACAAGATGTTTCCCCACGTCTCTACGTCAAGAACATAGAACAATACAGCACAGGACAGGCCCTTCGGCCCACAATGTTGTGCCGAACTAATTAAACCAATGACTCCTAACTAATCTAATCCCTCTTCCTAGCACATTGACCATATCCCTCCCTTCTCTGCATATTCATGTGCCTATCTCAGAGACTCTTAAACACTCCAATGCTATCTGCCTCCAGCACCACCCCTGGAGAGGTTGTGTCCTCTGGTGGGAGCACCTCGAACTAGAAGTCACTATAATAGGAGTTTGCCCATTTAAGGGTGTAGGAAGTCTTTGAATATTTGTCAGGCAGAGGTAAATATATTTTTGACATGCAAGGGGGTGAAAGGTTACCAGGGGTGGTAGCCTTTGATCACATGATCACATTGAATGGAGGAGCAGGCTTGAGGGGCCATTGACATGTTCCTGTTCCTTGTTCATATGTTTGTATTTTCCTGCACCTTCAAAGTTAATAGCTGTTACATTTGCCTTCTGTCTTAAAAACAATTGTTTACCACTCCTTTATGCTTTGTTCTTTGACGTCCATGCCCTCACTGTCCCATTAATTCCACAGGCTGTCACTTTATGAACAAGTATATTCTGGTGCATCACACCAAATGCCTTTTGAAAACTTAGACATATCAGCTCTCTCCATAGTTAATAAATAACAACTGATTTTCATTTAATCACCGATGCTTTTCCAAGTGCTGATTGTTTTTGTCCCAGATTACTATCTCCCAAAGTTCCATACCATTGGTGTTGGGCTGTATGGTTGGTTATTGTTAGTCTCACCTCTCACTCATTTTTAAACTGGGATAAAACATTTGTGACCCTCCAGTCTTCTGACACTGCCACCAAATGTAAAAAGGGATAAGACTGTGGTCACAACTCCCATCCATACTTCTATGCGGCTCATCCTGGTCAAGTGACCTTCCTGGGTGTAAATCTCACGACTTCATGAGCAGTTTATCCACTATCACTGTTACATCTTCCTTTTCATTGGTGAAGATAGATACCAAGTATTCAGTTAACACTTTAACTACACTCTCTTGCCTCCTTGTTCGTACCCATTGATTTTATACATCCTCTGTCATTATACAATTTATAAATGATTTTTAACTTCAAAAATTTGTACTTCATTTCCTCTTCTGAACTTTCTGTATTCAGCTTTATTCTCTACATGAACTTCATGTTTGTCATGGAACTGCCCCCAGAACACACTATTGCAAAAGATGCATTTCACTGTGTATTTCGATGTACACATGACTAATAAAGATCTTATCTTATTGATATTGTTAACTTTATCCGTCAAAGGAGCTCACTTTTTGATGTCCCTTCTGTAGCCCTCGTGAGAATGTGTCCATTCTGTATGTGAACCGTTTCTCTTTGAATACCTTCCTTTCTTCAATTAGTGTTTGGGGTCTACACGTTTTAATTTAAAATCTACCTGGCTCAGAACCCTTTTAATTTTTTGAAGTTAGCTGTCATTCAGTTGAGCATTTTACACGTGACTCTCCATTCTAACCGCTACATTTTTAGGGTCACTGCTTTCCAAATGCATCCACTGAACCCTACTCCAGCTGCATCATTTCATTCCCCACAACCTTGATCTCTTTTGCTTTCTTCATTTCCTTCTCAATATTTAGTAGCCAATAGTATATAATTAGTTGAGTAATAAATTGTTCCTTATTTTAACCAAATGTCTTCATTCCTTCACCGTAACAGTTTATTTGATCAATGCTGCATCAATTTTCTCTCTTTCCTAAAGACCTTGCAACCATTTCCCAAATCTTTTCCTTCAGATCTGTGACAGACACCATTTCATTGGGAAATGTGGGCATCTTTGCCTTCAGTTCACCAACCCTCTTTAACATCCCACACTTAGGTCCTCACTATTCCCCAACTCATCCAATCTATTTCAGAACTAGTCTCTAAAGCAAGTTCTCTCTCCCAGATAGGTGCAAGTTGTTTCTGTTTCTTATTGTTTCATCATAGCATCCATTCCCTCCCAAAGTACGTGAAGTGTGCCCATCCCACACACACTGCCCCCCCCCCCAAATTATCTTCCCATTGGGCATTGGTCACACCTTTGTTAAGATGCAACTTACCCAAATCACGCAGATCCCTCCTCCAACAGAAAAGGTCCCATAATCCTGGAATCAGAGGTCCTCCATCTTGGACTGTTTCTCCAGTCATACCCTGCTATTGGTATACTCATTAGCATATGCCAAAGGGAATAATCCAGAGATTACTATCTCTGAAGTTCTTATCTTTAATTTCCTTCTAGCTCCTGAAAATGGAACTATAGGACAACAACCCTGTTCCCTCACTAACTGCCAAGTGGACCACCACTTCTGGATATATCCTTCTCAAAGCATTCTACTTTCAGTAACTCTTCAAAACATGGAGTACTATCATATACTGAAACACAAGAGACTGCAGCTGCTGCAATCTGGAGCAAAAGGCAAGCTTGGTCCTGAGGCATGGGATCCAGGGAAACTTGGCTGTGTGGATTCAGAATTGGCTCCCCCATAGAAGGCAGAGGGTGGTGGTAGATGGAGCGTATTCTGCCTAGAGGTCGGTGACCAGTGGTGTTCCACAGGGATCTGTTCTGGGACCCTTGGTCTTTGTGATTTTTATGTATGACTTGGATGAGGATGTGAAAGAGTGGATTAGTAAATTTGCAGATGACACAAAGGTTGGTGGTGTTGTGGATAGTGTATAAGGTTGCTGTAGGCTACAACATGACATTGATAGGATACAGAGCTGGGCTGAGAAGTGGCAGATGGAGTTCAACTTGGAGACGTGTGAAGTGATACACTTTGGAAGATTGAATTTGAAGGCAGAATACAAGGTTAATGGCAGGACTCTTAGCAGTGTGGAGGAACAGAGTGATCTTGGGGTCCACGTCCATAGATCCCTCAAGGTTGCCACACGTCGATGGGGTTGTTAAGAGGGTGTATGGTGTGGTGGCCTTCATTAGTCAGGGTATTGAGTTCAAGAGCCGTGAGGTGATGTTGCAGCTCTGTAGAACACTGGTTAGACCACACTCGGAGTATTGTGTTCAGTTCTGGTTGCCTTATTATAGGAAGGATGTGGAAGCTTTAGAGAGGGTGCATAGGAGATTTACCAGGATGCTGCCTGGATTGGAGAGCATGTCTTATGAGGATAGGTTGAGTAAGTTAGGGCTTTTCTCTTTAGAGAGGAGGATGAGAGGTGACTTGATAGAGGTGTACAAGGTGATAAGAGGCATAGATCGAGTGGACAGTCAGAGACATTTTCCCCAGGGTGACAATGGCTAACACGAGGGGGCATAATTTTAAGGTGATTGGAGGAAGGTATAAGGGGGATGTCAGGGGTAAGTCTTGTTACACAGAGAGTGGTGGGTGCGTGGAACGCACTGCCGGCAGAGGTTGTGGGGGCAGATACATTAGGGACATTTAAGAGACTCTTAGATAGACACATGAATGATACAGAAATGGAGGGCTATGTGGGAGGGAAGGGTTAGAGCAGGATAAAATGCCAGCACATCGTGGGCCGAAGGGCCTGTACTGTGCTGTAATGTTCTATGTAGGATCACGACTTGAAACATTGACTGTCCCTTTGCCTCCACAGATGCTGTTTAACCTGCCAAGTTCCTCCAGCAATTTGTTTCTTTGCTGTTGACGTATACTGTTCACTGTGATCTAAAGTTAGTATTTCAACGGAGGGTGGGATGGTTTAGCCCTCCAGCAGTTCTTCTTTTAAGAATGTTCAACCATCTTTCAAATATCATTACATTTATTGACAAGTGAAACATTTCCACAGTTAGTACAAGAACTTAATAAGCAAATATTTGAACTTAAAACAAAAACCATTCTGAATACATGAAAGTACAGATAACTAGTATTAAAACATTTTTTGAAAGAACACAATTTTACATAGTGCAAACTGCACTACTTAACCTTTTGTATTTACTAATAAATAGGTTGATCCTAAATTAGTAAATAAAATTAAATCACTAACTCTACAAGTCTATAAGATTGACAATTATTTGGCAAAGTGCTGTATTTATTCTGTAAATTGGATTATGATACCAGTCAATTGAGTGACCTTAAAACTCCCAAGCTTCTCTCTGTCATTGAATATAAAACTGTACAAAGTAACTCCACATACAGTCCTGTGCATAGTTGGGTTGGTTTGTTATATTTACATCACCTGGCTCTTTCATATCTTCAGATTCTTCATATGTTACGTTAAATGATGATTTCACATACTGAATCTAAACTGGAAGGCACATAATTAACAAAACCAAACACGAATCCCTGTATGAAGTATTCAGCAATCTAAGCTACAGCTTAATATTCTGTAACATACATTTCTCCTACTGTAACATGTACAAGCTTTGTTCCAAACTTTAAAGTTTTTTCAACCATTGTTTTAATCATCACCAACATAATCAACTTCTAATCCAACAAAATACAAAGAAGCTTTTACATAAACACATTAAGTCAGTCAAATGGAATCAATCTGGACAACATCAAAAAATCAACAACCATTTGGTTAGGATACACGTCAATATCCAATCACACTCAGCCACTATCAGTCCTCCACACAACGTAAAACTCGTGCGATCTGTGCACCAAGAACTACAATTCAATTAGATTTTACCACAATGTTGTCAGTGATAAATATCTAACAATATAACCATGCAAAGAAAAATATATAATTAGATTTGCTTCACCAGTGTTAATTTTATGTAGTTTTACAAAACATTTTCAGCAATGGACTTGGTTATCAATTCGCAGTTTCCTAGATAACCAAGGAGGCATTAATTAGGTCTTTTAGAGATTTGCCAGACATCATTGTCTTGAAATTTTCCTTTGTTGGAAAAACAGTGATATATGACAAAGTATTTGTAAATTTAAAAAAAGAAATCCTGAGGCAGAGTTGGACAACTTACTTCAGCATTGAAAATTCCACAATATTCACTGTGACAAACCAGACTGTACATACTGGATGCAAAATCTTGAAGTTCATGTAACTGTTCCTATTTTCCAATCTATTTCTTAAGATGTTTCTACAAAATAAAACCTTGTTGGATAAAAGCAATACGAAGTATGGAATACGTTGAAGTATATTCAGTTTTCTTAATTTTCATGATCTGCAGCAGTTAAAACTAACTTCAGAAAATAGTGAATTGGGGAAATGTTGCTGCAATAATCATCAGAATAACTGTGCTTCTCCACTCAAGATTAAATTTCACAGGAGCATCTTAAGAAAATGGGATAAAAATAGAGTTAAATAGAACCATTTTATATCTAGAGTATACCTTGACATATTGAAAATATGTCACTATTTTGCAATAAACATCACAGCTAAGACAACGTAGCAAACAGAAAAAGTAAACAAAATAATCCTTCGTGTAAAATGCACAGCATCGAGGTATCATCCAACATCAAAACACCTCAAAAATATAACACGTTTAGAAAGGAAATGCATAACCTAGAAATGGAACATTTTTGGACATGTTTAAATTGCTATCTCGAGAGAAGGCAAGTATGTAGCTCCAAACTTTGAATACGTACAAATAGCCTGCAGCAATCATAATGCTTTGCAACCACCTCCAAACCAAAAAGGTCTATTTTTAGAACTGAAATATACACTTACATAGGGTTTCCATGTTGTCACATTACAGATATTTAGAAAAATTATACACTGCATTGTCCCTGAGAATCTGTATTGCAAAATAAATTGAATTACTCTTCATGAGCAAATTATAGCCATAAGAGGTTTCTCATCTGCCAGGCAACATTTGTTAATGATTGTGTTGACTTTTTTTTTGTAATACAGCTGCTCATGTGTCCCCATGAACAAGAATACACATGTACAGATAAAATGGATATTCATATGAAAATGATAAACTTGGACAAGCAAACCCTATTTATTAAAAAAGATTGCAAGGAGCTTTCCAGATTTCAGAGTAAAAATCCTATCAATAAGGAAAAGGCATTTGGTGATAAAGAGTTTAAGACTATAAAGCACCCAGAAGATAGATTAGAAACCCTAAAACACTTATTCAATGTGATTAATGATTCCTAAGTTTGTTAAATACGGAGCACTGAAAAAGGTTACCAATACGCGCTAGATTTACAAGAACATTGCTTAAAAAAACATAAAATACCAATGACAATTAATAATTATACTGGCGCTGGCAAGGTTGCTGTAGAACATGTCCATTGTGCTTAGTTTGTCGAGAGATGCACTCCCTAGTAAGGTTTTGGCGGCGAATGTAGTTGCGGTTTACGAGGTGCTTTGCACCATGCTCTTTTCCACGTTGAACATGTCGAAGCTGATTGGCTTGTTCCACAAGATCGGTATGAGCGGCCAGAGTAGATGCATAGCAGTGAATATGGTGGCCTACCCTATTAGGGGCATTAGTTCTAGAATGAGAAGCAAAATAGCAATCACTAATGATATCAAGCTAGCTCACTATACAAGCTCAACTTTAACATTAATATTAACGTAATGCAAACATTTCCAGCATTTTCAGGTACCACTTCAAATAAATTATTTACTCATGGCATTTGAAAAGTACAAATTAAACTTTGTAGTTGATGCTGGGGCTAATGTAAGGTTTAGTGGCAATAGTTAGAATGAACAAGGAACTGCCCTACCACCACAAGTGTCAAGACACACATTGCCTCCATGATTCCGAAACAAAAACTATTTCTTGTTGAAAAAACACGATGACGCTGGAGGAACTCAACAGGCCAGGCAGCATCCGTGGAGAAAAGCAGGCGGTCAATGTTTCGGGTCAGGACCCTTCTTCAGGACTGAAGATAGGAAAAGGGGAAGCCCGATATATAGGAGGGAAAAGCAGAGCAGTGATAGGTGGACAAAAGAGGGGAGGTGGGGTGGGCACAGGGTGGTGATAGGTAGATGCAGGTAAGAGATAGTGATGGGCAGGTGTGGGGGAGGAGGGGAGAGCAGATCCACTGGGAGGTGGGTCAAAGGCAAGAAGACAGGTGCCCCATGGGGGGAGGGGAGGAGAGGAAAAGGAAAGAGAGAAACAAAAGGTTTCCCCCCGACTGTGGTGGAGAGAGCTCGCACCCGCATCTCTGCCATTTCCCGCACCTCTTCTCTCACCCCCACCCCTCCCAGGGTCCCCCTTGTCCTCACATTTCATCCCACCAGCCTACGTATCCAACACATCATTCTCCGCCATTTCCGCCATCTCCAACGGGACCCCACCACCAAGCATATCTTCCCCTCGCCACCCCTTTCTGCCTTTCGCAGGGACCGCTCTCTCTGCGACTCCCTCGTTCACTCCCCCCCCCCCCATCCCGCTCCCACCCCAGGAACTTTCCACTGCCCTGCCATAGGTGCAACACCTGCCCCTGCACCACCCCCATCACCTCCATCCAGGGACCCAAACAGGTGAGACAGAGATTCACCTGCACCTCCCTTAATATCATCGACCGCATTCGGTGCTCCAGGTGTGGCCTCCTCTACATTGATGAGACCAAACGCAGACTAGGTGACCGTTTCACAGAACACCCACGCTCTGTCCGTAACTGTGACCTGCATCTCCCCGTTGCCAGTCACTTCAACTCCCCCTCCCACACTATCACTGCCAGAATTCCAAGCACAAACTGGAGGAACCGCATTTTCTGTCTTGGAACCTTGCAGCCTAACAGCATGAACATTGAATTCTCCCACCTTAGGTAATCCCCACCCCCCGTCCCTCCCCACAACCCCGCCCCCCCACCATGCTTCTTCCCCTCTTCCCTTTCCCAGCCTCTCTCTTTTTTTCTCCTCGCCATTATTTTTCATCTTCTTCTTCTTTTCCTCCCCTCCCCCCACACCGCCTGCCTCCCCACCTGTGACCCACCCCCCGGTGGATCTGCTCTCCCCTCCTCCCCCGCACCTGCCCATCGCTATCCCTTACCTGCATCTACCTACCACCATCCTGTGCCCACCCCTTTTGTCCACCTATCACTGCTCTGCTTTTCCCTCCCATATATTGGGCTTCCCCTTTTCCTATCTTCAGTCCTGAAGAAGGGTCCTCACCCGAAACGTTGACCACCTGCTTTTCTCCACGGATGCTGCCTGGCCTGCTGAGTTCCTCCAGCGTCGTCGTGTTTTTCATCTAGACTCCAGCATCTGCAGTCCTTTGTTTCTCTAGCTATTTCTTGTACCAATACCATAATTCATTTTGTTAAAAATCATAATCTTGGTGTTCAGCCATTTTGTTTATGTCAGCTATCCAGAACTTTGGACTCTTAGCTAGAGAATATCTGACATTAAGATATAACATTGTGGCATTCAGACAAGCTTGAACAAACACTTAAGCATTCTTCTGTACTTGATAACATGAATGAAACGTATTTCAGAGAGCTTGAATAAATAATTGGTATTGGGAAATGGAACATATAAAAATATGAGCAATTTTTTGTTACACAGTGAGTAGGTGGGATTAGACTAGCAATGCCAGTAGATATTAGATATTTACTTATTAGTCACACATACATTGAAACACACAGTGAAATACGTCTTTTTGCGCTACTGAGAATGTACTGGGGGCAGCCCGCAAGTGTCGCCACACTTCCGGCGCCAACATAGCATGCCCACAACTTCCTAACCTGTACGTCTTTGGAATGTGGGAGGAAACCGGGGCACCCGGAGGAAACCCACGCAGACACGGGGAGAATGTACAAACTCCTTACAGACAACAGTGGGAATTGAACCCAGGTCGCTGGTGCTGTAATAGCGTTACACTAACTGCTACACTACAGTGCCGCCTCATGCCGTTAGGCTGTAAGATTCCAAGACGGAAAATGAGGTGCTGTTCCTCCAGTTTGTGCTTGGAATTCTCCCGGCAGTGGAGGAGGCCGAGGACTGACATATCAGTGATAGTGTGGGAGGGGGAGTTGAAGTGACTGGCAACAGGGAGACGCAGATTGTGGTTATGGACAGTGCGGTGTCCTGCGAAATGGTCACCTAGTCTGTGTTTGGTCTCACCAATCTAGTAATGGGGGAAGATTCAATTGTATGTTCAGATGTGTAATTATCTGAAAGTAAATAATTTGCAGGACAACGTGAAGGTTGGAAGAAAGGGTCCCACTGAATTGGTCTTACAGAGAGCCAATGGACCAAATAAGCTTCACCATTCAACAATCATTCTGTGCTTGTGTGACCTGAAATGGGTATTGCAAAACCAGGGTTAGGGTGCAAAGAGATAAACCTCCAGGCCCAGGTGAAATATATCCCAGACTTTGACTATAATTTTTCAATCTTCCCTGGGCACAGGAATGGTGCCAATGGCTGGAAACCTGAAGTGAAAACAGAAAATGCCAGAAATATTCAGTGGGTCAGGCAGAATTGGTGGAGAGAGAAACAGAATTACCCTTTCATCAGAACATCATCTCATGAAAATCAAGATGCAGGAAACCTGAAATGAAAAAAAAGAAAAGGCTGGAAAAAAAATATCAGCAAGACAGGCAGTGTCTGTGGAAAGAGAAACAGTTAACATTTCCGGTCTAGAATTCTTCATAAAAACTGAGAAAGAGAAAAAGGCAGCAGAGCCAGTGATTGTGGGAGTGTGCATTGGGTGGAATAAAAGGAATCTCTCTGATGGGTGAAATAATGCGACAATTAAGACAAGATCCAGTGTCTTTGTCCGTGTAATGTGTTACTAATGTTGTATAGTCTGTGTAATGTGTAGTCGAAGTAGTGGCAGGCAAAAATGGCCAGTTCTCATACAAACAGAAAGAAAGTGAGTTATCTAGAGTTGGAGAATTTGATACCTGCCCAGTTGGAAGATGAGCTGTTGTTCCTCCAGCTTGCATTGGGCCTAGTTTTAACAGTGCACATGGGCACAGAATCAGAGTCAGATGATTTAGATGATGTGAAATGTGTTGTTTTGCGGCAGCAGTACAGAACAAAGACACAAAAATCTATAAATTACAAAATAAATAAATAGTGCAAAAAAAAGAACAATGAGGTTGTGTTCATGAACTGTTCAGAAATCTGATGGCGAAGGGGAAGAAGCTGTTGCTGAATCGTTGAGCATGGGTCTTCAGGCTCCTGTACCTTCTCCCCAATGGTGGTAACGAGAAGAGGGCACGTCCCGGGTGGTGAGGGTCCTTAGTGGTGGATGCCGCCTTCTTGAGGCACCACTTCTTGAAGATGTCCTCAATGGTGGGGAGGGTTGTGCCCGTGATGGAGCTGGCTGAGTCTACAGCCCTCTGCAGCCTCTTTCGATCTGTGCATTGAAGCCTCCAGACCAGGCGGTGATGCAACCAGTCAGAATGCTCTCCACCGTACATCTGTAGAAATTTGTAAGAGTGTTTGGTGACATACCGAATCTCCTCAAACTCCTAATGAAGTAGAGCCATTGGCATGCCTTCTTCATGTTGGGCCCAGGATAGATCCTCTGAGATGTTGACACCCAGGAACTTGAAGTTGTTCACCCTTTCCACCGCTGACCCCTCAGTGAGGACTGGTGTGTGTTCTCCTGACTTCCCCTTCCTGAAGTCCACAATCAGTTCCTTGGTCTTGCTGACACTGAGTGTGAGGTTGTTGTTGCGACACCACTCAACCAGCCGATTCATCTCACTCCTGTACGCCACCTTGTCATCTGAGATTCTGCCAACAACAGTGGTGCCATTGGCAAATTTATGAATGGTGTTTGAACTGTACCTAGCCACACAGTCGAGCGTGGAGAGGAAGTAGAGCAGTGGGCTAGGCATGCATTCTTGAGGTGCGCCTGTGTTGACTGTCAGTGAGGAGGAGATGTAAAGAGAAGTCAAAGTGGGAGTGGGGTGGTGAATTAACATAGCGGGCAACAAGGAGCTCAGCATCACTCCTGCAGATTAAGCAGGCAGTCGTTCTACAAAGCCATGACCCGATTGACTGCTGTGTTTTTAGATTGTTCGATGTTTAGGGAATTAAGAGAAACAGGGTTGGTACAGGACGGTGAAGTAAAGGTCAGCATGATCTAACTGAATGGCAGTGCAGACACGAGGAGCTGGCTGGATGATTGGAAACATGAAATGTGGATCTAGGATGTTAAAAGGTGTGTGAAGGGATGGGTAAGAGGGGTCAGAGGGAGAGTGTGCACAGAGGATGGAGATGTATCAATGCTGCTGCTTATCGTTTTCCCTTAATGAATGCCACCCTGCTTACTCAGAGCTAGCAAACTACCATGATGAAACAGGAGATTGCACAGGAATCCTGGCCATTCAGAATTTTGTAGCCCAAAGCATTCCAAGCACTTCAAATTACACAAATGAATTATTTTGCAATATGCACGTTTAATCACAGGTAGTGATTGATATTCCATAAGACCATAAGACATAGGAGCAGAATTAAACCATTCGGCCCATCGAGTCTGCTCCACCATTCGATCATGGCTGATTTATCTCAACCCATTCTCCTGCCTTCTCCCCGTAACCATTGACGTCCTTACTAATCAAGAACCTATCAACCTCCACTTTAAATATACCCAGTGACTTGGCCTCCACAGTATGAATTCCACAGATTCACCACCCTCTGGCTAAAGAGATTCCTCCTCATCTCTGTTCTAAAGGGACGTCCTTCTATTCCGAGGCTGTGCCCTCTGGTCCTAGACTCTCCCACTACTGGAAACATCCTCTCCACATCCACTCTATCCAGGCCCTTCAATATTCGGTAGGTTTCAATGAGATCCCCCCTTATCCTTCTCAAGCCCAGCAAGTACAGGCTCAGAGCCATCAAATGCTCCTCACACGTTAACCCTGTTATACCTGGGATCATTCTTGTAAACCTCCTCTGGACCCTCTCCAGTGCCAGCACATCCTTCCTTAGATATGGGATCCAAAACTGCTCACAATAATCCAAATGTGGTCTGACCAAAGCCTTATAAAGCCTCAGCATTACATCCTTGCTTTTATATTCTAGTCCTCTCCAAATGAATGCCAACATCGCATTTGCCTTCCTTACTACCAACTCAACCTGCAAGTTAACCTTTAGGGAATCTTGCACTTGGACTCAAGTCCCTTTGCACCTCTGATTTCTGAATTCTCTCCCCATTTAGAAAATAGTCTACGCCTTTATTCCTTCTACCAAAGTGCATGACCATACACTTCCCTACGCTGTATTCCATCGGCCACTTCTTTGCCCATTCTCCCAACCTGTTCAAGTCCTTCTGCAGACTCCCTGCTTCCTCAACACTACCTGTCCCTCCACCTATCTTTGTATCATCTGCAAACTTGGCCACAAAGCCATCAATTCTGTCATCCAGATCATTAACATGCAACGTGAAAAGTAGTGGACCCAACACCGACCCCTGGAGAACGCTAGTCACCAGCAACCAACCAGAACAGGCCCCCTTTATTCCCACTCTTTGCCTTCTGCCAGTCAGCCAATCTTCTATCCATGCTGGTACCTTTCCTGTAATACCATAGGCCCCTATCTTGTTTAGCAGCCTCATGTGCGGCAGCTTGTCAAAGGCCTTCTGAAAATCCAAGTAAACAACATCCACTGACTCTCCTTTGTCTATCCTGCCTGTTACTTCCTCAAAGAATTCCGACAGATTTGTCAGGCAAGATCTCCTCTTAAGGAAACCATGCTGACTTCACCCTATTTTATCCTGAGCTTCCAAGTGCCCTGAAACCTCATCCTTAATGATGGACTCTTTTTACCAACCACTGAGGTCAGGCTAACGGGCCTATAATTTCCTGTCTTTTGCCTCCTTCCCTTCTGAAAGAGCGGAGTGACATTTGCGATTTCCAGTCCTCTGGAACCATTCCTGACTCTAGTGATTCTTGAAAGATCACCACTAATGCCTCCACAATCTCTTCAGCTACCTCTTTCAGAACCCTGGGGTGTCGTCCATCCAGTCCAGGTGACTTATCCACCTTCAGACCTTTCAGCTTCCCAAGCACCTCCTCCTTAGTAATAGCGACTACACTCACTTCTGTCTCTGACTCTCTCGAATTTCTAGCATGTTGCTGGTGTCTTCCACAGTGAAGACTGACGCAAAATACTTATTCAGTTCGTTCTCCATTTCTTTGTTCCCCATTACTACCTCTCCAGCACCATTTTCCAGCAGTCTGATGTCCACTCTTGCCTCTCTTTTACTCTTTCTATATCTGAAAAACTTTTGGTATCCTCTGTTATATTATTGGCTAGCTTACCTTCTTTTTCATCATCTCATCATTTCTCCCCTTATTGCTTTTTTAGTTGCTTTCTGTTGGTTTTTAAAAGCTTCCCAATCCTCAAACCTCCTGCTAATTTTTGCAATATTTTATGCCCTCTCTTTTGACTTCCCTTGTCAGCCATGGTCATTTCATCCTCCCTTTAGAATGCTTCTTCTTCCCTGGGATGAACTGATCCTGTGTCTTCCGAATTACTCCCAGAAACTCCTGCCATTGCTGCTTTACCGTCATCCTTGCTAGGGTCCCCTTCCAATCAGCTTTGGCCAGCTCCTCTCTCATGCCTCTGTAGTTACCTTTACTCAGCTGTAATACCGATACATCCAATTTTAGCTTCTCCCTCTCAGACTGACCACTGCCTCCTAACGGTCCCTTTACCTTAAGCTCCCTAAATCAAATCTGGTTCATTGCACAACACCAAATCCAGAACGGCCTTTTCCCTAGTGGGCTCGACCACAAGCTGCTCTAAAAAAAACATCTTGTAGGCATCCTGAAGGATGTTATTGCTACTGATGGGTTTGTCAAGCCATCCCAAAGCAATATGGCCTAATGTTCTTGCACATCTATTACTTAATATTTTCTGAATATAGCTTAACTTTCTTTCACTGCATAATCAAAGCAAAGTTTTAGAGAATTAACACACTGAAATTGTAACAAATCTAATGCTCCCAATCACGTCCTGATCTTCCAAATCAGAAATCAGCAGACGCCCAAACAACAGTACAGCATGCAACCAGCTGACTCAAAGAACTTTCCTTCTGGAATTAGTTTGATTTTGAAATTCATTTTGAATAGATCGGCAAGTGTTGATGACATGATGGACTGCTGTAACCAGACAAATAAAAAACAGCTGCAAAAATATCACAGTGATATTACAGACAGAAGTAACAAAAAGGGCAGTTAAACCACATGGATCCAATTCTCCCTTTGACAAACCCTTGTATAACTTTAAATTTTAAACACATTAAAAAAAAGGTGCAAAATTAAGATTAAGATAGGCTTGTGACATCTTTTTCTGAAACACTGTCCACTGAGAAATACTTCATTCTGATGATGAGCATTCTGGGCTGTTATTCACTGAAGCAACAAAATAAATCATAGAACCTTAGAATACTACAGCACAGAAAACAGGCCATTCGGCCCTTCTAGTCTGTGCCGAAACGGTATTCCACTAGTCTCATTTACCTGCACCCAGTCCATAACCCTCCAGACCTCTCCCGTCCACGTATCTATCCAATTTATTCTTAAAACTCAAGAGTGAGCCCGCATTTACTACATCAGATGGCAGCCCGTTCCACACTCCCACCACTCTCTGAGTGAAGAAGTTCCCCCTAATGTTCCCCGTAAACTTTTCCCCTTTCAACCTAAAGCCATGTCCTCTCATACTTATCTCTCCTAATCTAGGTGGAAAGAGCCAACTTGCATTAACTCTGTCTATGCCCCTCATCATTTTGTAAACCTCTATCAAATCTCCCCTCATTCTTCTACACTCTAAGGAATAAAGTCTTAACCTGTTCAATCTTTCCCTGTAACTCAACTCCTGAAGACCCGGCAACATTCTAGTAAATCTCCTCTGCACTCTTTCAATCTTACTGACATCCTTCCTGTAGTTAGGTGACCAGAACTGCACACAATTCTCCAAATTTGGCTTCACCAATGTCTTATACAACCTCACCATAACATCCCAACTCCGATACTCAATACTTTGATTTATGAATGCCAGGATGCCAAAAGCCTTCTTTACAACCCTGTCTACCTGTGACGCCATTTTCAGGGAATTATGTATCTGAACTCCCAGATCCCTTTGTTCCTCCGCACTCCTCAGTGCCCTACCATTTACTGTGTATGTCCTCCCTTGACTTGTCCTTCCAAAATGCAACACCTCACACTTGTCTGCATTAAATTCCATCTGCCATTTTCTGGCCCATTCTTCCAATTGGTCCGGATCCCTCTGCAAGCTTCGAAAGCCTTCCTCGCTGTTCACTACGCCTCCAATCTTAGTATCATCAGCAAACTTGCTGATCCAATTTACCACATTATCTAGATCATTGATATAGACAACAAACAACAATGGCCCCAGATATGTTCTTCTTGTAAGAATTGAAATAAATATGTATATTTTAGAAGCCATTTCTATAGTAAAATGGATTGGCGTTAGGGATGATAAATGCAGAATAATGGAAGAGAACGGAAAGTGTATTTGAAAATTTATACATTGATCCATTGTGCAGTTTTGAGTTTATGATAGCTTTAATCTTGGAAGAAATATTAGGACTGTATTTAATATTTTATTATTTAAGATTCCTTTCTTTCTAGTATCGTCATGCTGCCCGATTTAAGAAAAACATAGGCTCTGCAAAGTCCAAATCAAATTTCAAATCGTTGTAACTGAAGGCAACATACATTTTAAACATCGTAATAGGGATTTCATTCCTAATTTATAGTTCAAACCATCAAAATCATTGACACCAAAACCTCACCTGATTACTTCACTTTCATACTCAACAGACCCGCTGCTCTCTCTCAAGTTGCTTCGGACATTGTGAACCGTATATACAGACATGCTCGGGTGTTCAATCAGAAGGTTTTCCATTGGGCTGGTCTCCACTTGAACTGGGGCATGGCCACCTGCAGTGAAACATGGGGGAGGGGTGATGAACCAGCTCTCCTCCAAAGCGCAGGAGTCAAGCTGAAGAAAGCAGGAGTCACTACAATTGCCAAGCAACTCAACAGAAGAGGTTGAAGGGGAGAAAATGGTTGAATTTGGAAAAGTTTCCCTGCTTATGCCTGTTGATTCTTCTTTAGAGCAATTAGTGCAAGCATCTAAAAAGCAGCAAGCATCAGTCAAATTATGTTAGAAGCAGGAAATGGGAAAATCAATGAAACATGCAAGTAGTAAGGTATTAAAGTTTTAAAAATGAAGCAGGAATTGGAGAAAGGGTAAGAAAATGATATATTTATTAGTCTTATTTTGTAATCAACACTTCTGTTTATAAAGTTGTATTGATAAAAGCTACCAATAATCAGGTACAATAATCAGGTTACTGCTCTCGTAATGCACAGGCCTGGACTTACAACTGAGAGACTTGTAATCAAACCCCATTGCGGCAATAATGGAATTTAAATTCAGTTAACAATCTGGAATTTAAATGGGAAAACAACTTTTTCCTAATAATAACTACTGGATTATATTAAAGGCACATTTGATTCTCTAATGTCCTTCAATAGCCTGGATTATATACGACTCCAGACCAACAGCAACTGGGGTTGACTCCTAACTGTTCCCTTAAATGGCCTACACACACAAAATGCTGGAGGAACTCAGCAAGTCAGGTAACATCTATGGAGATAAATAAGCAGTCAACGTTTCGGGTCGAGGCCCTTGTTTATTTCCCTCCATAGATGCTGCCTGACCTGCTGAGTTCCTCCAACATTTTGTGTGTGTTGCTTCAGATCCAGCATCTGCAGAATCTCAGGTGTCTCATTGTAACCCAGATGCTTTCTGCAGTGGTTCAGGAAGTTGGCTCACCTTTGCCTTCTCAACAGCAACAAAGGATGGTCAATGAATTTTAAAATGATAAAAGAGGATAATCAATTTACAATTAGGAATTGTCATTGTCAAATCGGAAACTATAAAAGCATATAAACTAAGTTGACGAGTACAGAATATAAACCGTACTGATTTAATAAAGCATGAACTCTGATTTCTGCCTTAGATACAATTAGGGTGAAAATGTGACAAATGATCTCCGTGACATTTAAGGGTAAACCTGAATGTTCTTCAGTGACCTCTCCTGGAAATATATGGCATTGGTAAGAGCAGGATGGGCTTTTTGCTTAATTCTCACCCGATTTAGTTGTGCGTGTTGTATTTCAGTCTTTATAAATGAGAAATGAATTATAGTAAAGAGCAGACACACAATATTGAAGCTGTATAAATATAGGTCATCAATTCACAGTAAGGTGCAGCTGCGTATAATTGTGGCACTGGCAGATTCCTCAATTTATCCCACGTTATTTTCTGCTTCTAGCAGTCAGTTAAAAAACAAAAAAAATCTGTGAAAAAGTTATCAAAGCCTGAAAGTCAATTGGATATATTCTCATTGCCACAAGCTTAATTCAGTATTTGGTTATTGCAAAATGTTTAAAATTATTTTTTTGTAACAAATATCTTTTATTGATGGGACCAGTGCTGTAGTCTACTTACGCAATATGCAATAATGATAAGTGGAACATTTTGAAATTGTTCCCATACCCTAATTTTATAAAAAGAGTCACTAGTATTTATTCTGTCACTTTTCATTGGTGCTTATTCTATGGAATTGCTAGTTAGAAGCGGTGCAGAGCAGACATTTTTCAGTGTGCATTCTCTTATGAGATATCATATCCACTAGCACTATGATTAACAATAAAATTGGAGTTGGTTTATTATTGTCACTTGTACAGTGAAAAACTCGTCTTGCACACCGCCCATACAGATCAATTCATTACAACAGTGCATCAAGGTAGTACAAGGTAAAGCAATACTGAATAGAGTGTCAGAGCTACAGAGGAAGCGCAGTGCAGGTAGACAGTAAGGTGCAAGGTCATAACAAGTTAGATTGTGAGGTCAAGAGTCCATCTTATCATACTAGGGAACCATTCAATCGTCTTATAACGGTGGGATAGAAGCTGCCCTTGATCCTGGTGGTACATGCTTTCAGGCTCCTGTATCTTCTGCCCAGTGGGAGGGGGGAGAAGAGAGAATGTCCCGGGTGGGTGGGGTCTTTGGTATTTGGTATAGGTATTGGTTTATTATTGTCACTTGTACCAAGGTCCAGTGAAAAGCTTGTCTTACAAACCGATCGTACAGGTCAATTCATTACACAGTGCAGTTACATTGAGTTAGTACAGAGTGCATTGATGTAGTACAGGTAAAAACAGTAATCATATAGAGTAAAGTGTCACAGCTACAGAGAAAGTGCAGTGCAATAAGGTGCAAGGTCACAACAAGGTAGATCGTGAGGTCAGAGTCCATCTCATTGTATAAGGGAACCGTTCAATAGTCTTATCACAGTGGGGTAGAAGCTGTCCTTAAGTCTGGTGGTACGTGCCCTCAGGCTCCTGCATCTTCTACCCGATGGAAGAGGAGAGAAGACAGAATGACCCAGGTGGGTGAAGTTTTTGATTATGTTGGCTGCTTTACCGAGGCTGCAAGATGTGTAGACAGAGTCCATGGAGGGGAGGTTGGTTTCTGTGATGTGCTGAGCTGTGTCCACAACTGTCTGAAGTTTCTTGAGGTCCCGGGCAGAGCAGTTGCCATACCTAGCCATGATGCATCCGGATAGGATGCTTTCGATGGTGCATCGATAAAAATTGGTGAGGATCAACAGAGACATACCAATTTCTTTAGCCTCCTGAGGAAGTAGAGGCACCGGTGAGCTTTCTTGGCCATGGTGTCGATGTAGTTGGACCAGGACAGGCTATTGATGATGTTCACTCCCAGGAACATGAAGCTCTCAACCCTCTTGACCTCAGCACCAAATGCTGATCTTCATCACCCTTTCCTACATATTTCACAGGAGTGGAATGTCGTGGGAAATCTGTGGGTTGGAATTCCATTGGTTCCCTCCAGATGCTGATACAAATGTTGTTTGCAGGTTTGCTGCACTGGATAAACAGGCACTTTGCCTTGCTCCTCACCAGTAACGTCCTTTGGTGAAATGTAGTTTGATCCTACTTCTGACCAAAGTCCACTCCAAACAAGGGGAAGAGGAATCTGTAATGTGTACTGCACTCTAACTATACCACATAGTTTGAAAATCCCAACCCAGCCAACACTACAGCTTCAACATCTTGTGTCAAGAAGAGAATCAAGACATTTGGAAAGGGATTTTTAGTGTGGGGTTTCTACATCACTTGTGCATTAAAGCCAGCCTCTAATCCCACAGTGGACTGAATAAAATGAGGGTAGTAAATCCCTCCTCCTAGTTCTAAACCACGCCTGGACATGCAGTGTAGGACTAGGTACTGGAATAATAGACTCTGGAACTGAGCACCAAAGCATTCACACTTCTGGCCTACAGGTGTCAATTTATTTATAACTTCTTGCATGAATTTTGAGTGCTCATTTCAAACTCATTAGTTTCATTAGAAATTGGATCCCTCACAAGTTTGAGTTCTATTGGACTCCTGAAGTTATGAGTGGAGTTTGGCAGAATCCCGGCAGATTCCTAGACAAGATTTCACATCACCAGAATTCCTCCACAATGCATACGGTGCAAGGCTGCCTCTAATCACCAATTCTGATTCATAAAACACAAAACGAAACAAGGAAGCACACCAGTGCCTCTACTTTCTCAGATAGCTAAGGAAATTCAGCATGTCTCAGTTGACCCTCACCAATTTATATAGATGCACCTTAGAAAGCATCCTATCCAGATGCATCACGGCTTGGTACGGCAACTGCTCTGCCCAAGACTGCAAGAAACTGCAGAGAGTTGTGGACACAGCCCAGCGCGTCACGGAAACCAGCCTCCCCTCCATGGACTCTGTCTATACTTCTCACTGCCTCAGTAAAGCAGCCAGCATGATTAAAAACCCTACCCACAATGGACATTCTCTCTTCTCCCCCATCTCATCGGGCAGAAGATACAAAAGCCTGAAAGCAAGTACCACCAGGCTCAAGGACAGCTTCTGTCCCACTGTTATAAGACTATTGAACGGACCTCTTGTATGATAAAGATGAACTTATCTCTCAGTCTACCTCGTCGTGGCCCCTGCACCTTATTTGTCTGCCACTTTCTCTGTAACAGTAAGTGCGACACTATATTCTGCATTCTGTTATTACCTTTCCCTTTGTTGTACCTCAATGTACTTATGTTTTGGAATGATCTGTCTGGATGGCATGCAAAACAAAGTTTTCAGTGTATCTTTCAGTGTCTTCAGTGTATGCAGCTTTACAAAACTCTAGTTAGACCACACTTAGAGTACTGTGTCCAGTTCTGGTTGCCGCATTATAGGAAGGATGTGGAGGCGTTGGAGAGGGTGCAGAGGAGATTTACCAGGATGCTGCCTGGATTAGAGAGTATGGAATATGAGGAGAGGCTTAAGGTGCTAGGGCTTTATTCACTGGAAAGGAGGAGGATGAGAGGAGACATGATAGAGGTATATAAAATATTGAGAGGAATAGATAGAGTAGACAGCCAGCGCCTCCTTCCCAGGGCACCAATGCTCAAGACGAGAGGGCATGGCTTTAAGGTTATGGGTGGGAGGTTCAGGGGAGATGTCAGGGGGAGGTTTTTCACCCAGAGAGTGGTTGGTGCATGGAATGCACTGCCTGGGGTGGTGGTGGAGGCAGATACATTGGACAGGTTCAAGAGTTTGTTGGATAGGCACATGGAGGAATGTGAGATCGAGGGATATGCGGGAGGAAGGGGTTAGGTAGTGTGAGGGTGGTTTGATGGACGGCACAACACGGTGGGCCGAAGGGCCTGTTTTGTGCTGTATGGTTCTATGGTTTTTATCTTGGTACATGTGACAATAATAAATCAATTAACAAATTTTGATTTACACAATTCATACACACCACATAGTGCACTTGCTATTGTGATATTCTGTTTAATAAATTAAGAAATACATAAATAGTAACTCCAAAATAAGAGCAGGAATATGAAAACTAGTCATGGGGTGGACCTTGATGTGGCTAAACTCATAAAATACTCCAAAAATTCCAGTCATTGTATCATGATATGAAGAAGCATATTCTTTTGGACAGTTACACTTAGTTCCATTTAGTTCCATAGGTTGTCTTAGTGAATATGAAAGGGCAGCGTAATAATAGATATTTGTGTGATTGGAATTAAATTTCTTACCTATATAATCAACCAGAATCCATTCATCATCTTCCTTTTCACATATCTCACGTTCCCGATTTTCATTTTCAGTGTTGTCAATTGCTCCAAACAACATAGCTGAGAAGTGCTGGTACATAGCTCACTCACTGAAGCTCAGCTGCTTCTAATGCCGCACGACAGACGAATGACTGAACGAACTAGTCACTTTAGTGGCACAAGGAAGTAGATCAGTGGGTCCACAAACTGCATACAATTCCAAAATTCCACACAGCAGAGAAATACAAATCTACATGCATCTGCGTGGGAAAGAAGTTACAGTATTAAAACCTGGAGCAAATAGTGAAACAACAAAAATAAAAGTGTACAAAAATATTCCCGAATGTAAAACAGCCGACACAAGCCAAGGATATTTCAATTAAGCAACATATCGATGATACATTGACATTTATCTATTAAGTCATTAACTGGAAAACATTGACGTTTCTAACCGCAGGTCTTTACTGCTATCTAAGGTTCCCAGATAATTGTCCAAGTTGCCCATAATTTCCCTGGTTCCTTTTCCCCACAGAAGTAGTTTACAACCTGAGATACAGGACCCCGTTGTGGAGGGGTGAATCTGGCAAAGATTACAAGGGATCCATTATGCTTAAATATACATGTTCCTTAAATGTTCACCAAAAAAAAAGCAAAAATATCTAAATATGTACTTGGCAGACTAGCTACCTTAGTCTTAGTGGTGCTGGCAGTTGCTGCAAATCCCCAGGACAGCCACAACTTCATATTGTCATCATGAATTTATTGAGGGGATGCATATTCACTGAACAAGCAGGGCTGTTCTTCAAATAGGTTTGACCCACTGCTGTAAAAACACAGATATGTACAGCACAGAAGGGGTACGCCAAGCCCATCCTGCTCACACAGGTCAGAGAGAAGGTTATTTAAGCTAATTCCATGACCAGCTCCTGGTCCACTGTCCTGTGGTCTATGACACTTTCAGGGCTCATCCAGGTGACCGGATATTTCCCCGCGCTCTTCACCTGCTGTAGGCATCAGAATAGACTAGGAAGATAAGGCTTAGCACGTCAGGAGAGAACATCCAAGAGGCCTAAATTCACTTTTCACTAAGCGATATCCACAGGCATCTAATATATTGTGTTTTCTGCTCATCACATGGTGTCCTGTATACTGGGGCGATGAAATAGAATGATTGTTTGCAAACATCTCTGCTTAGAAATTGATGTCTGCCCTAAAAGACCCTAAAGGATCAAAGTGTGGCAAGTCCATGTTTCAGTTATGGTCCTGCCACTGCAAACTTCAGAAGTGCCTGAGGCACAACACACGGGTGTTATCGAACTGTTGCTGCACACTTTACTTCATCTAACTTCATTGGGGACTGGGGCCCAGACTGGGTGGGGGGGGATGTAGTGTGGGCTTGGGTAAGCAAAAGAGGCAGAGATGATGTGCCTGGTGTAGGCCATAAGGGGTTAGAATGAGGTCAACACATTTCAAGACCAATCAGGGTTTAGTTGTGGGGACAAAAGGAGATACAGCAGTAGCAGTGTTGGTGCAAAGCCCGACGACGCTGGAGGAACCCAGCAGGCCAGGCAGCATCCGTGGAGAAAAGCAGGCGGGCAACGTTCTGGGTCAGGCCCCTTCTTCAGGACTGAAGATAGGAAAAGGGGAAGCCCAATATATAGGAGGGAAAAGCAGAGCAGTGATAGGTGGACAGAAGAGGGGAGGTGGGGTGGGCACAGGGTGGTGATAGGTAGATGCAGGTAAGAGATAGTGATGGGCAGGTGCGGGGGAGGAGGGGAGAGCAGATCCACCGGGGGACGGGTCAAAGGTAAGAAGAGACGGAAAAAGGCTAAGAAAGGGAAGAAGAGAAGAAGCGTGGTGTTGGGGGGGGTGGGGGGTGTGGGGAAGGGGGGTGGGGATTACCTAAAGTGGGAGAATTCAATGTTCGTTGCCATTAGGCTGCAAGGTTCCAAGACGGAAAATGAGGAGCTGTTCCTCCAGTTTGCGCTTGGAATTCTCCCGGCAGTGGAGGAGGCCGAGGACACCCGCGCTCTGTCCGTAACCGCGATCAGCATCTCCCCGTTGCCAGTCACTTCAACTCCCCCTCCCACACTATCACTGATATAACAGTCCTCGGAACCTTGCGGCCTAATGACATGGAATTGAATTCTCCCACTTCAGGTAATCCCCACCGCCCCCCCACTTCCCTGTCCCGGCATCTTCTTCTCTTCTCTCTCCTTACCTGTGCCCCACCCCCCGGTGGATCTGCTCTCCCCTCCCCCCCGACACCTGCCTATCGCTATCTCTTACCTGCATCTACCTATCACCACCCTGTGCCCACCCCACCCCCCCTCTTTTAGAAACATAGAAAAATTACAGCACAATTCAGGCCCTTCAGCCCGCAAAGCTGTGCTGAACATGTCCCTACCCTAGAAATTACTAGGCTTACCCATAGCCCTGTACTTTATTCAGCTCCATGTACCTATCTAACAGTCTCTTGAAAGACCCTATCGTATCCGCCTCCACCACCGTTTCCGGCAGCCCATTCCACTCACTCACCACTCCGAGTAAAAAACTTACCCCTGACATCTCCTCTGTACCTATTCCCCAGCACCTTAAACCTATGTCCTCTTGTGGCAACCATTTCAGCCCTGGGGAAAAGCCTCTATCTACCCAATCAATACCTCTCATCATCTTATACACCTCTATCAGGTCCCCCCTCATCCTCCGTCTCTCCAAGGAGAAAAGGCCGAGTTCCCTCAGCCTGCTTTCATAAGGCATGCTCCGCATTCCAGGCAGCATCCTTGTAAATCTCCTCTGCACCCTTTCTATGGCTTCCACATCTTTCCTGTAGTGAGGCGACCAGAACTGAGTAAGTGCGGTCTGACCAGGGACTTATATAGCTGCAACAATACCTCTCGGCTCCTATATTCAATTCCCCGATTGATGAAGGACAATATACCATATGCCTTCTTAACCACAGAGTCAACCTGTGCAGCCGCTTTGAGCATCCTATGGACTCGGACCCCAAGATCCCTCTGATCCTCCACACTGCCAAGAGTCCTACCATTAATACTATATTCCGCCAACATATTTGACCTACCAAAACCAACCACTTCACACTTATCTGGGTCGAACTGCATCTGCCACTTCTCAGCCCAACTCTGCATCCTATCTATGTCCCTCTGTAACCTCTGACAGCCCTCCAAACTATCCACAACACCCCCAACCTTCGTGTCATCCGCAAACTTACTAACCCACCCCTCCACTTCCTCATCCAGGTCGTTTAACCATAGAACCATACAGCACAAAACAGGCCCTTCGGCCCACCATGTTGTGCCGTCCATCAAACCACCCTCACACTATCTAAACCTTTCCTCCCGCATATCCCTCTATCTCACGTTCCTCCATGTGCCTATCCAACAAACTCTTGAACCTGTCCAATGTATCTGCCTCCACCACCACCCCAGGCAGTGCATTCCATGCACCAACCACTCTCTGGGTGAAAAACCTCCCCCTGACATCTCCCCTGAACCTCCCACCCATAACCTTAAAGCCATGCCCTCTCGTCTTGAGCATTGGTGCCCTGGGAAGGAGGCGCTGGCTGTCTACTCTATCTATTCCTCTCAATATTTTATATACCTCTATCATGTCTCCTCTCATCCTCCTCCTTTCCAGTGAATAAAGCCCTAGCACCTTAAGCCTCTCCTCATATTCCATACTCTCTAATCCAGGCAGCATCCTGGTAAATCTCCTCTGCACCCTCTCCAACGCCTCCACATCCTTCCTATAATGCGGCAACCAGAACTGGACACAGTACTCTAAGTGTGGTCTAACTAGAGTTTTGTAAAGCTGCATCATCACTTTGCGGCTCTTAAATTCAATCCCACAATTTATGAAAGCTAACATCCCATAGGCCTTCTTAAACTGCTCGATCCACCTGTGAGGCAACTTTCAGTGAACTGTGAATATGAACCCCCAGATCCCTCTGCTCCTCTACACTGCCAAGTACTTTGCCATTTACCCTGTACTCTGCCCTGGAGTTTGTCCTTCCAAAGTGTACCACCTCACACTTCTCCGGATTGAACTCCATCTGCCACTTGTCAGCCCAGCTCTGCATCCTATCAATATCCCTCTGTAAGTTCTGACAGCCCTCCACACTATCCACAACACTGCCCATCTTAGTGTCATCCGCAAACTTACTAACCCAGCCTTCCACCCCCTCATCTAAGTCATCTATAAAAACTTGTAGAAAGTCATCTTTCTACACCACTGGTCACCGACCTCCACTCAGAATATGACCCTTCAACAACCACTCTTTGCCTTCTGTGGGCCAGCCAGTTCTGGATCCACACTGCAATGTTCCCTTGGATCCCATGTCTCCTCACCTTCTCCATAAGTCTTGCATGGGGTATGTTATCAAACACCTTGCTGAAATCCATATACACTACATCTACTGCTCTCCCTTCATCGATGTGCTTAGTCACATCCTCAAAAAATTCAATCAGGCTCGTAAGGCAGGACCTACCCTTGACAAAGCCATGCTGACTATTCCTAACCATATTATACCTCTCCAAGTGTTCATAAATCCTGCCTCTCAGGATCTTCTCCATCAGCTTACCAACCACTGAGGTAAGACTCACCGGTCTATAATATCCTGGTCTATCCCTACTCCCCTTCTTGAATAAGGGAACAACATCCGCAACCCTCCAATCTTCCGGAACCTCTCCTGTCTCCATTGACAACGCAAAGATCATCGTCAGAGGCTCCATCAATCTCCTCCCTCGCCTCCCACAGCAACCTGGGGTACATCTCATCCGGTCCTGGCGACTTATCTAACTTGATGCTTTCCAAAAGTTTCAGCACCACCTCTTTTCTAATATCTACATGCTCAAGCTTTTCAGGCCGCTGCAAGTCCCCACTACAATCCCCCAGATCTTTTTCCGTGGTGAATACTGACGTAAAGTATTCATTACGTACCTCCGCTATTTCTTCCGAATCCATACACACTTTCCCACTGCTGCACTTGATAGGCCCTATCTTTTCGCATCTCATCTGCTTACTCTTCACATACTTGTAGAAAGCCTTGGGGTTTTCCTTAATCCTGCCCGCCAAGGCCTTCTCATGTCCCCTTCTGGCTCTCCTAATCTCTTTCTTAAGTTCCTTCCTTTTAGCCTTGTACTCCTCCAGATCTCTAACATTACCTAGCTCTCTGTACCTTTTGTATGCTTTTCTTTTCCTTTTGATTAGATTTATTATAGCCTTCATACACCACGGTTCCTGTATCCTCTCGTGACTTCCGTCTCATCAGAACATGTCTATGCAGAACTCCACACAAATACCCCCTGAATATTTGCCACATATCTTCTATACTTTTCCCAGGGAACATCTATTCCCAATTTAATCTTCCAATTTCCTGCCTGAGAGCCTCATAATTCCCTTTACTCCAAGTAAATGCCTTTCTAGTCTGTCTGTTCCTATCCCTCTCCAGTGCTAACGTAAAGGAGATAGAATTATGGTCACTATCACCAAAATGTTCACCCACTGAGAGATCTGACACCTGACCAGGTTCATTTCCCAATGTCAAATCAAGCACAGCCTCTCCTCTTGTAGGTTTATCTACATACTGTGTCAAGAACCCTTCCTGAACACGCCTAACAAACTCCACCCCATCTAAAGCCCTCACTGTCTGGAGATGCCAGTCAATGTTTGGGAAATTAAAATCCCCCATCACCACAATGTTGAGGAGTTAGGAGAATCAGCCCAGTGGGGAAAATCAGGAGTTGAAGGGAGGCTGCAATTGATACTGTGGAGGGTGAGGAAGAAGTTCCTGAAGGAAATGTGGGAGATGGTATGACTCACCTAAATGGTTCCAAGCTTGTAAGAGCATTATTAAAATCTGATTATTCTGGGAGGTACATCTGTTTGTAAAACCTACACAGGGATCTCCCTGCTGCATACCACAGGGAAATTCATCAGCAAGGATCTCCTGAATGGCTTCTCCCAGTGGCTGAACAGCTGGCCCCTAAATCACATTGTGGAGTCCTTCCATCTTGGGGTATATAGGGCGTGATCTTCACAATGCATTGACTCCAAGAAAAAATGCAGGAAGCAGTGTCAACCCCCATGCATGGCTGTGTTGACCTCTGAAAAGTCTTCAATTCTGTCAATCAAGATGGACTGTGGCGATGAATTTCTGTAGGCAGCCATCTCAAGACAGCATGCAAAATCGTAACTATGAGTACACAACAGACCCAATCTCAATTTGTGTGTAACTTAAAGAAGGACCTCCAAGTAGCAGAGTTCCCATGCACCTGTAGCTCTTGTCCTCGATGGTAGAAGTTTCAGATTTGGAAGGTGCCATTAGAGTCCTTGGGCGAGAAACCTCTCTGCTTCTCATCAATGCTACACATGACAGTTGCTGTGCGTTGGTGATGGAGTTAATGAATGTTGGTTGTTAGTTGGTTGGTTGGTGATAGAGTTCATGAATGGTGCCAATCAAGTTGGTGCATTGCCTTGGATAATGACTTTCTTGAGTGTTGTTGCAGCAATTCCCATTCAGGCAAGTGCAGTGTATTCATCCCATCACACTCTTGATTTGTGCCCTTTGGATGGTGGTAAGGCTTTGGGATGTCAGGAAATGAGCCACTGACTTGATCTTATAACCAAGGTATTTAAGTGGCTGGTCCATTTGAGTTTCTGATCAGTGGTGGCCCTCAAGGTATTGATGCAATGATATTGTGATTGAATTTCAAGGGTCGGTTGTTAGATTGTCTCTAAATTGGAGATGGCTCCTTTGTATATGAATATTATTTTCTAGTTATCAGCCCAAGCCTGAATGTTGTCCAGGTCTTGCTGCACGCGGACACGGACTGCTTCATTTTCTGAAAAGTTGCAAATAGAATTGATTATTGTGGAATCAAAGAATATCCCCTCTTCTGACCTTGAGTGACTGAAAACAGTTGGGCTTAGGCCACTGCCTTGAGGAACTGCTGTAGTGATGAGTCCTGGTGCTGGGATGATTGACCTCCAACAATCACAACCATCCTCCTTTGTGCAAGGTCTGACTCCAACTATTGGAGTAGTTCCTCTGGATGATCATCCAGCCCAAACTGTGTCAGCTGCTGCCTTGATGTCATGTAGTTGTTCTCACCTCTCCCTTTTGAATTCAGCCCTTGGACCATGTTTGGACCAAGGCTATCATGAGGTCTTGAGCCTCTGGTCATGAGGTAATCAACCTCATCCAACATTTTGAGAATAAATTACCTGCCTATTTATGGGAACTTACTTTGAGTAATTTGCTGCTGTTTCCCTACATCATTCCAATGGCATCATCTCAAAGTGAAATGTAATGGAACATCCTGAAGTTCCAAAAGGCATTAAATAAAGGCTGGGTCCTTGTCTTTAATAAAAATATTACAGCAATAAAAAGCCCTGCTTGTTTTATCTATGGAATACTTCATGTCAAAGTGCCTGGTAGAGGCTGTTGTGACACATAACAGGGGAATTAAAGATAGAATGATTGTTGTGGGGAGGGCCAAACTGACGATCCATACCACTACTAAGGGGCACTGACATGAAACATAATTAATTTTAACCATACATGGCCAGATATTTAAATTTTTAGTAATATATGTGAAGATGCAAATCCTAGAATTTATATACTGCTTCAGATTGCTACCAAAAAAAAACAAAAACCAAAATGATCCTTTACTTAAAATGCCGATTTTATACAATTCACAAGATAATTTACCTCAAATCATTTTTAGCCTTCATCAGTCTGGGAGATTCCATAACAATCTAGGCTCATATCAATGTACTACCACACCCATTCTAGATGGTCACTCTGCTGTCTGATTCACTGATCCATTGGTGCCTTTAAGAATTTCCAAATCAACCAACGCAGAAGTAAAATTCTATTTACCTGATACGCTGCACACATCTCCCACCCCTCATGTTATAGTCAAGTGACCTTAGTTTACATTTTCTACAATGGGCTTCCTTATCTTGTGATTTAATGAGGAATATATCATCATTCCATGGGAGAGATGAAAGCACGTTACACCGTAATTGTTTCCCTATATTTTAAAAATCTCATAACTGTTTGCTCACTATTGGTGAGGCTGCACTTGGAGCACTGTGTACGGTTTTGGTCACCCTGTTATAGGAAAGACGTGGTTAAACTGGAAAGAGCGCAGAGAAGATTTATGAGGATGTTGCCAGGACTCGAGGGCCTGAGTTAAAGGGAGAGGTTGGCCAGGCTGGGTCTTTATTCCTTGGA
Source organism: Pristis pectinata (assembly GCF_009764475.1). NCBI lineage: Eukaryota > Metazoa > Chordata > Chondrichthyes > Rhinopristiformes > Pristidae > Pristis > Pristis pectinata. The sequence continues at coordinate 100,193,110 of NC_067413.1, forward strand.
ATGTGGGAGAATGAGGGGCGACCTCATAGAAGTGTTTAAAATTATGAGAGGCAGAGATAAGGTGGACGGTCACAATCTTTTCCCCAGGGTAGGGGAGTCCAACACTAGGGGACATAGGTTTAGGGTGAGAGGGGAAAGATTTATAAGGGACCTGAGGGGCAACTTTTTCACACAGCGGGTGGTGAGTGTGTGGAACGAGGTGCCAGAGGAAGTGGGTGAGGCAGGTACAACAGTATCATTGAAGAAGCCCTTGGAGAGGTACATGGAGGGGCGGGGCTTGGAGGGATAATGGGCCGAACGCAGGAAATTGGGACCAGCTGGGTGGGCACTGTGGTCGGCATGGACTGGTTGGGCCGAAGGGCCTGTATCCATGCTGTATTGCTCTACATTGTACAAAAAATCTATGATGTGATTATTTTGTAATTTATGAAGTACTACTTAACCACAGTAACTTATGGTAATTTTATTTTCAGAATTTAAAATGCCAGATGTCCATTGGAAGATTACTAGCATTAATCCAATCTTAGGCACAATTGATGGAACAATCTTTTCAATCACTACATTCATTTTGTGTAAATCTACTGTCAATCATCCAGCACCATAGGATGTCTGGCGAGGGGAGGGGGCACTGGCTGCCGAGCCAGTGGAAGGTGTGCTCCATCAGGGGCCGCCTTCAGTCGGGACCCCTCCACCCTCAGCCCCCGGAATAGGGGGCTCCCGTTCTGTGCCGACGTGATCAGGAAGTTAATGGCTACACTGCAGCTGATCACATCAGTCGCAATAACCACCCGCTTCTTTGTTCTCGCAGGTTCCAACACAGCGCCGCTTAGCAAGAAACAAGTGAGGTTCCAGCGTCAGCAGGTCCCGTCCCTGCACCAGAGTGACCGCAATCTATTTCCACGGTCACAGACACGGTGCACAGGCGACAGTCACTGAGCGCCGGGGCGACCGGTGAACACTCGGTGCAGGGAAACACGCACCGCAGCGGCTGCCCGACCCTCACACCCCCTCCCCCCCCCCACCCCAGCCGGCTCCCCTCCCCGACCCTCACACCCCAGCGCCCCGCTCCCCTCCCCGACCCTCACCTCCCCCCCACCACCGGCTCCCCTCCCCGACCCTCACCTCCGCTCCGCCCCCCCCCCGGCTCCGCTCCCCGACCCTCACCTCCCCCCCCCCACCACCGGCTCCCCTCCCCGACCCTCACACCCCAGCGCCCCGCTCCCCTCCCCGACCCTCACCTCCCCCCCACCACCGGCTCCCCTCCCCGACCCTCACCTCCGCTCCGCCCCCCCCCCGGCTCCGCTCCCCGACCCTCACCTCCCCCCCCCCACCACCGGCTCCCCTCCCCGACCCTCACACCCCAGCGCCCGGCTCCCCTCCCCGACCCTCACCTCCCCCCCCCCCCACCCGCCTCCCGTCCCTCACACCCGCCCCCACCGGCTCCCCTCCCCGACCCTCACAACCCAGCGCCCCGCTCCCCTCCCCGACCCTCACCTCCCCCCCCCACCCGCCTCCCGTCCCCGACCCTCACACCCCCCCCCCCCCGGCTCCCCTCCCTGACCCTCACCCCCCCTCGGCTCCCGTCCCCTCCCTGACCCTCACCCCCCCTCGGCTCCCGTCCCCTCCCTGACCCTCACAGGTGAGGGAGGGGGGAAGGTGAGGGGAGGGAGAGGGGGGAGGGAGAGGGGAGGAGGGAGAGGGGCGAGGGGGGTAGATGGGTGAGGGAGGAAGGGGAAAGGGGAGGGAGAGGGGAGGGAGGGGGGGTGAAAGTTGGGGGGGAGCGGGGAGGGAAGGGAGGGGGAAGAGGGAGGGTGGTGGAAAGGGGGAGGGGAGGGGGAGGGAGGAAGGGGTTGGAGGGGGGAAGGGGTGGAAGTGGGAGGGAGAGTGGTGGACAGGGGGAAAGGGGGAGGGAGGGAGGGGGAAAGGGGGAGGGAGGGAGGGGGAAAGGGGAGGAAGAAGTAGGAGGGGGAGGGGAGGGTGAGGAAGGGGGAGGGGGCAGTGGAGGAGGGAGAAGAGTGAGGGAGAAGTGGGGAAGAGTGAGGGGGGTTGTGGGGGGGAAGAGTGAGGGGGGTTGTGGGGGGGAAGAGGGAGGGGGGTTGTGGGGGGGAAGAGGGAGGAAGGGAGGAGGGGAGAAGGAGGAAGTGGAAGGGGTGGAGGGGAGGGGGTGGAGGGGGAGGGGTGGAGGGGAGGGGGTGGAGGGGAAGGAAGGGGGAGGGGAGGAGAAGAGGGAGGAAGGGGGAGGAGAAGAGGGAGGAAGGGGGAGGAAGGGGGAAGAGGGGGGAGGGAGGGGAAGAGGGGGGAAATGGGGAGGAGGGAGGGAAGGGGAGGATGGGGTGGATGGAGGGGGGGAAGGGGGAAGGAGGAGGGAGGGAGGATGGGGGGGAGGGGGTGAGTAGGGGGAGGGGGAGGGGAACCGCCCGACGTGCCGAGCCGAGGGGGCACCGGCCGTCCCCTTAAATGTCAGCGGTCGGGAGGGGGGGGGCGAGGAGGAGCCCCGCTTCACCGGAGGGGGGGGGAAGGGAGTGCCCGACTGCACCCCCCGACTCCCCGGTCCCGGGGTCCCCCCCCCCCGGCAGGAAGCCCCCCGCCCCTGACCTGCATCTGTCGCTCTCCCCGCCGCTGTAAACAATGTCCCGGCGGCCGCTCCGCCCGGGGGCCGTGTCCCTGCTCCTTCGTGTTTACAGACCCACAGCGGCCGCCGGTGGGTCGGGGTCGGGCGGGGGCGGCGGGTCCGGCCGGCCGGCGGGGAGGGGGGGACCGAGGCTCCGGTCCCGCTCCGGGACTGTTGTTGTTGTTGTTGTGGATCCAACAGCTGATCGGCGCCGCGCGTCACCACGCCCCGCCCCCTCGCCCGCCCTCCCGGCCAATCAGCAGAGCCCGCCGGGCCCGGGACGCTCTGTCACTAACGCACGTGACCTGGAGCGGAGAGGCCGGAAGAAGGCGAGCGGCTGCAGCCCAGCAGCCCAGCCGTCGGGGCAGAGCAGCCCCGTCTGCCCTGCAGCCTCAGTCCTGCAATATCATCTGCAAAGAAAAATACCTTTTGCTCTGCAGGGAAGTCTTGCAACTAATATTATCTGGAAACAAAAATATCTTCTGCTCTGCAGCCTTTGCAGGAAAGTCCTGCAATATTATCTGGAAAGAAAAATATCGTCTGCTCTGCGGAGAAGTTTTGCAACCAGCATTATCTGGAAAGAAAACATATCTTTTGCTCTGCAGCCTTTGCAGGGAAGTCTTGCAATTAATATTATCTGGAGATAAAAATGTTTTTTTTAGCTACAACTTTAACAAGTGCATTTATCATTTGGATACGCAAGAAAGACTTCTGTGTTGCTTATTGTTTGGATAGTTTGACCCTGAAGGTGGGAAGGCAAGGTGGCGATCACAATCTGTAATTGCTTTGTCTGTGAAAAATATTTTATTTAAACATTTAACTATAGACCGTCCTGGCATTTCGGGAAGTCTCATGAGAACTTGTGAGAAATTTAACAAGTTACTGGAAACGAAGGAAATGTAAAAATCTGTCTGAATATACAGCGAACCCATGACTTTAATTCAAGATTTTTTAAGTAGTATAAAGTCATCATTGCTGATTCCTTCACTTAGAAGGCGGTGAACAATTCGACAACAACTACCATCACAACATGACGAAAGACCAAAGGAGTAGAATTCGTTCATCCGAGGACGTTTCGGCAACCTTCCACACATTCAGTTGACTTCCATGCAAACCAATGTGTGGTGGATGTGTCTACTGAGTAGAACGTCACTCATCAAATAATTTCATTGTTATTCAGTAACACAAGACTATTTCCCCCTCCCCTCAGAAGATTCAAACTCATAACAAAAGTCACCTCGCTAATGCATTCAGCAAAACAATCCAATAAACTTTTGGTGGATTCTAAAAACAATCAAAAGCAGAATCAGGTTTATTATCATTGACTTCTGCGACATGAAATCTATTGTTTTGCAGCAGCAGTACAGTGCAAAGACATAAAAATCTATAAATTACGAAATAAATAGTACAAAACCAAGGAACAAGAAAACAAGGTAGTGTTCATGGATTCATGGACTGTTCAGAAATCTGATGGCGGAGGGGAAGAAGCTGTTCCTGAATCGTTGAGTGTGGGTCTTCAGGCTCCTGTACCTCCTCCCTGATGGTAGTAATGTGAAGAGGGCATATCCCAGGTGGTGAGGGTCCTTAGTGATGGATGCTGCCTTCTTGAGGCACCACCTCTTGAAGATGTCCTCGATGGTGGGGAGGGTTGTGCCCGTGATGGAGCTGGCTGGGTCTGCAACCCTCTGCAGCCTCTTGCGATCCTGTGGATTGGAGCCTCCACACCAGGTGGTGATGCAACCAGTCAGAATGCTCTCCACCACACATCTGTAGAAATTTGTAAGAGTCTTTGGTGACATACCAAATCTCCTCAAAGTAGAGCCGCTGGTCTGCCTTCTTTGTGATTACATCAATGTGTTGGGCTCAGGATAGATCCTCTGAGATGTTGACACCCAGGAACTTGAAGCTGCTCACCCTTTCCACCGCTGACCCCTCAGTGAGGACTGGTGTGTGTTCTCCCGACTTCCCCTTCCTGAAGTCCACAATCAGTTCCTTGGTCTTGCTGATGTTGAGGGTGAGGTTGTTGTTGTGACACCACTCGACCTGCCGATCTACCTCACTCCTGTACGCCTCCTCATCGCCATCTGAGATTCTGCCAACAACAGTGGTATCATCGGCGAGTTTGAGCTGTGCTTAGCCACACAGTCATGAGTGTAGAGAGAGTAGAGCAGTGGGCTAAGCACGAATCCTTGAGGCATGCCTGTGTTGATTGTCAGTGAGGAGAAGAGGTAATTACTGATCTGCACTGACTGTGGTCTCTTGATGAGGAAGTCAATGAGGGGCATTATAGCTGATCAGAACTATAAACCTTTCTAATTATGTTTGCTGTAGTAAGCTCCAAACATTCAGTAAACAGATAACCAGTCTTTCAAGTCTGAATGAGAACTGATTGCTTTTTTAAAAGATCATCAAGCTGTTAACTCTGCTTCTCTCTCAACACACTTGCTGCCCAGACTGCTGGATGTGTACAGCATTCACTTCCAGTTCTGTACCTCACTGTTTTCTCCTGGTCTGTCCTCACCCATGTCCTATTACCAACCATTCAGTCTTCATTCAGCCAGTACCACCATCTCTTGTGCCATTCAGTCTCTCTTGGGCTCCAGTCCAGATGAAGGGTCTCGACCTGAAACGTCGACGGGCCGTTTCCCTCCACAGATGCTGCCCGACCCACTGAGTTCCTCCTGCAGTTTGTTTTTTGCTCTCTTGGTCTCCAGACAGTTCCTTTGTTTTCACCTTTTTCTTCTCTGCAACTTAAAAGATACACGTTTTCTAACTTTTCCAAGTCATTGACGTAAAATGTTAACTTTCTCCACTGATGTGAGTCTAACATCTGTGGTAGAAAAGTTATTGGAAAAGAAATTTGAGGGACAGAATTAACCTATACTTAGAAAGGCACAGAATAATCGAAAATGGTCAGCATGGCTTTGTTAGGAGGGAGCTCCTGTGTGAGTAATTTGATTGAATGTTTTGAAGAAGTAAGAGAGTAATCCTGAGGGCAGTGCAGTCATAGTCATGGAGCCATACAGCATGGAGGCAGGCCCTTTGGCACAACTCGTCCATGTCGACCAAGGTGCTCATTTGCCTGTGTCTGAGCCATCTCCCTCGACACTTTTCCCACCCATGCCCCTGTCCGAATGTCTTTTAAATGTTGTTATTGTACCTGCCTCAACCACTTCCTCTGGCAGCTCGTTCCATATATGGACCACCCTCTGGGTGAAAAAGTTGCCCCTCAGTTTCCTGTTAAATCCCTCCCCTCTCACCTTAAACCTGTGCCCTCGAGTTCTTGATCCCCAACCCTGGCCTGTGCGCATTCACCCAATCTATGCCCCTCATGATGTTAGACACCTCTATAAGATCACCCCTCAGTCTCCTACACTCCAAGGAATAAAGTCCCAGCCTGTCCAACCTCTCCCTATAACTCAGTCCCTCAAGTTGTAGCAACATCCTTGTAAATCTCGTCTGCGCTCTTCCCAGCTTAATGGCATCTTTCCTATAGCAGGGTGATCAAAACTGAACACGACATTCCAAGTGCGGTCTCACCAATGTACAGTGCAACATAATGTCCAAACTTCTATATTCAATCCACTGACAGAGGAAGGCCAGCATGCCAAGAGCTTCCTTCAGGGAACTTTCAGGGAACTATGTGCTTGTATTCCTAGATCCCTCTGTCCTACAACATTCACCAGGATCCCATCATTCACTGTGATGTTGTCTACATGGATTTCAGCAAAGCTTTTGATAAAGTGGGAGATTGTTTCATAAGGTTTAGAGATCATGAGATCCAGGCAAATTGGATGCAAAATTGGTTTGGAGGCAGAGGGTGAGGATAGAGGTTGTTTTGGTATTGGAAGCCTGTGATGTTGGTGTACCACGGGAATAGGTGCTAGGACATCACAGAAAGCATCCTGTCCAGCTGCATCACGGCTTGGTACGGCAACTGCTCTGCCCAGGACTGCAAGAAGCTGCAGAGAGTTGTGGACACAGCTCAGCATGTCACGGAAACCAGCCTCCCCTCCATGGACTCTGTCCACACTCCTCGCTGCCTCGGTAAAGCAGCCAACATAATCAAAGACCCCACCCACCCTGGACATTCTCTCTTCTCCCCCCTCCCATCGGGCAGAAGATACAAAAGTTTGAAAGCACGTACCCCCAGGCTCAAGGACAGCTTCTATCCCGCTGTTGTAAGACTATTGAACAGACCTCTTGTACGATACAGATGAACTTTTGATTTCTCAATCTACCTCATTATGGCCCTTGCAACTTATTTGTCTGCCTGCACTGCACTTTCTCTGTAATACCGTATTCTGCATTGTTACTGTCTTTGCATTTGTACCACCTTTATGTACTAATGTTTCGGAATGATCTGTGTGGATGGCATGCAAAACAAAGTTTCTCACTCTGTCTCAGTACGTGTGACAATAATAAACCAATTACCAATTTATTAAGTATTTTTGAAACAATGAGTTTATATAGAATGGATCGTGATATATTAGTAGAGAGTAGTACATGTAAACGAGTAGTGGCTGAGCTGTAAGTGTGGGAGATCATAGATCAGTTAAGGAAGCTCATGGATATTCCGCATTATGTAGAATTTTCAAATTTCATGCTAACAATACATGTTGGCTTAATTTTTGAATTTCTTGTAGATTTTTATTCCCCATATGCACATTTTCATTTATTGATTCGATCAGTACACTGACTTGAATCACGTTTTTCTGTTTCCATAATTACAGAGCACAGAAAGCACGGAAACGGCTACACAACACGACAAAGTCAAGCTGGAGGTGATACTCTTCACAAGGCTCCTGTTCTATTTATTTAATCTCAGGCTTTCTGCATATTTTATTCCTTTTGCTCTTCATGTGTTCTCCTCAATTCCTTTTCTCACAATTATGTGTAGAAGAGAATAAAATAATCATTGCAGTGGGTTAAATGAGCTCCTGTTCTGCATCTCTCTGCAAGAGCAGCCAGTCAGTTCCATTCTCCATGTTTTTCCCCAAACTCCCTCAAACACCTCTCCAGTTCCCCATAGAAAGCAATTACTGAATTTGTTACCATCTCCCATGTCCTGCTCCTAGGGTGTCCAGTCCTGAAATGCTAAAGATTAATTTGTAGAACATAAGAAAATATTTTATTAACTCAGATTTTAAATGTCGTTCAAATCTTGTTACCTTTGAAATTTTCCTGGGCATGTAAAATACTAACAGTAATAGTAGTTTAGATTCTTGTTTGAATGTTTGTTCCTAATCCCGTTTGAGGTTTTAGACTGAGCTACCTTGTTCTTTCCATTCTGAAGGTCCATCTTCTTTCTTGACTACATCACCCCCTCCTCCCAACTTCATACTTCCTTCTTTCTCATGATCTGCTTTTAATGTTTCCTGATGAGAAAATATTGGCCTTGCTCGAACTGGAACATTGCCCAAAAGTAAAGAAAAACATGCATCTGTATATATTCCTTGTTGTACCAATGTTAAAGTATTTTAAATAGAGACAGTCAAATCTTGGCCGCAATACAGTAACCTACAGTAAAAGAAATTGCTTGCTACAAACATTTGATCAGCGGTGCAAACCAAAGATAGAAATTCGTCAATAGAATTAATGAATGTTGCAATTAAAGTTTTCTTATAAGACAAAATAATAACATTTACCATATCAGTACATTGTTTCCAAGGCATACTGTGTGGGCAGATGGTAACCAAGTATCAAAGAAACATATTTCTCTAGTTAAACTTCCTATGATAGCATAGTGGTTAGCGTAACACTTTACAGCGCCGGCAACCCGGGTTCAAATCCGGCCACTGTCTGTAAGGAGTTTGTACGTTCTCCCCGTGCGTCTGTGTGGGTTTCCTCCGGGTGCTCTGGTTTCCTCCCACATTCCAAAGACGTACGGGTTAGGAAGTTGTGGGCATGCTATGTTGGCGCCGGAAGCGTGGCGACACTTGCGGGCTGCCCCCAAAACACTCTACGCGAAAGATGCATTTCACTGTGTGTTTCGACGTACATGTGACTAATAAAGATCTTATCTCTTATATGGTACATAGAGTATCTGTCGCATATGTTTAAATATGAAATTGTACTTAAGAAAAGTTGGTGCGTATGAAATATTATTAGTATGCATGGCCTAGAATGCATCATCACCTAAAACCCTGTAGTCATTAACATACAGGAAACAGCAAATCATAAATTGTGTGTCATATCTGAACATCACCAGCTAATATGGCAGCTTTCTTGACCAAATATCCATCCACTCAGGCACTCTTTCTCTACAACAGGTTTCATTTTGATCTCAAGCAAGTCTGCTCACCTGTTTAGTTTTGCTTCTTTTCCCATATTGCGTCTCTAACACGCTTTGGAATGTCTACACCTGGCATCTATAATGTGATGGAAATACGACTTGCTGCTGGATATGTGAGGTTAACCACGCCCCAAAACTTGTCAATAGGACTTGCTGTTGGATGTGTGAGGTTATCCACACCCCAAAACTTGTCAATATGAATTGCTGCTGGATGTGTGAGGTTATCCATGCCCCAAAACTTGTCCATAGGACTTGCTGCTGGATGTGTGAGGTTATCCATGCCCCAAAACTTGTCCATAGGACTTGCTGCTGGATGTGTGAGGTTATCCATGCCCCAAAACTTGTCCATAGGACTTGCTGCTGGATGTGTGAGGTTATCCACGCCCCAAAACTTGTCACTAGAATTAATGAATAAAGTGACTGCAAACACTTTGTGAGACTCTCAACCTTCTTTCATGGTTTCTAGTGTGATTGATATCTGAGCTGTGGACAAATCTATAACTGTATTTAATATTCCAGTTCAAACATAGTAGTAACAAAATTAGAACATTTGATTTAATTAGGACTGATTTTAGAAGAAAAGGGTTGAAGTGGTTAATAAAGAAGAAATTGGGGCAGAGAACTGCAGAGCTATCGTGCTCAAATCTCTTGGAATTAATGCATTACAAAGTATATTCCATTCAAAAGGATAGAGAGCACTGTTAGGAGGCTGTGGATAATCAGGTTATGTTTATGAAAATGAAAAAGACTACAAGAATGACCACTGAAAAACAGAGAGACTAAAAGCTGGTTTAAGAATGGAATAAAGTACCCAAAAGGGGGAAGAATAAAATGATCGGGAGCGAGAGGCGAGCCAGCAGAAGTAGCTGAGGAGTTCCAAACAGTTAAGTTTTTTTTTCTCTAACAGTTCGGGGATAGCAGGGAGTAACTGCGCAGGCGCGTGACGTCAGTCGGTAGCGCGCGAACGGTTTAAAAAGAAGACCACCATATCTAGCGGGCAGCATTGGAGCGGGCAGTGGAGTGAGAGGGAGCAGAATGTTCGGGCTTTGGCTCAAGGGGCTTCGGCGTAAAGGGGGGAGTAGCTGGTAGGTAAAAGTAAGGTTTACCTATTACCTGTTACAAATTTTTAAGTGGGATAGTTCAGATGGAGGACATGGTAGTGTGCTGCAGCTGCTTGATGTGGGAGCTCATGGACCTTGCTGTGGTCCAAGTTGGCCACATCAGCAGTAAGTGCTTGAGGCTGGGGGAACTTCAGCCCAGAGTTGATGAGCTGGTGTTGCAGCTTCAAACACTGCGCAGCATCAGGAAGGGGGAGAGTTTTGTAGATACTGTACGTCAGGAGACGGTCACCCCCCTTAGAGCAGGTACTCCTGGAGTCCAGGAAGCAGATAGAAGGGTGACTGTCAGGGGAGGGAAAAGGGAAAAGAAAACAAACCGGCAGATAGAGCAGAGGACCCCGGGGGCTGTTCCCCTCAGTAACAGGTTCTCCGCTTTGGAGGCTGTTGAGGGAGATGACCTGCCGGGGCCTAGCAGCAGTAGCCAGGTCTACAGCACTGGGACCGGTCCTGCTGCTCAGAAGGGAAGGGAGGAGAAGAGGAAGGCAGTAGTGATAGGGGACTCTATAGTCAGGGAAACAGATGGGAGGTTCTGTGGCAGTGAGCATGAATCCCAGATGGTATGTTGCCTCCCAGGTGCCAGGGTCCGGGATGTCACTGATCGGGTCCACAGGATTCTTAAGCGGGAGGGAGAACAGCCAGAAGTCATGGTTCATGTTGGTACCAACGACATAGGTGGGAAGAGGGATGAGGTCCTGAAAAGTGAGTTTAGGGAGCTAGGCAGAAGGCTGAAGAACAGGACCTCAGGGGTAGCGATCTCAGGATTGCTGCTGGTGCCACGCGATAGTGAAGGTAGGAATAGGAGGAGATGGCAAATAAATGCGTGGCTGAGGAGTTGGTGCAGGAGGGAGGGTTTTAGATTTTTGGATCTTTGGGATCTCTTCTGGGGAAGGTGGGACCTGTAAAGAGAGGATGGGTTACACCCGAACCTGAGGGGGGCCAATATCCTTGCGGCCAGGTTTGCTAGGGTGGTTCGGGAGAGTTTAAACTAGTTTGCGAGGGGGATGGGAACCAGAGGGGTTGTCAGAGGAAGAAGGGGATGGGGTAAAGTCAGATCTAACAGACAGAAACGCTTTGAGGAAGGAGAAGCAGAGTACAGGGTATAAAAGTAGAAAGGTGGATGGGCTAAAGTGCATTTACTTAAATGCAAGAAGCATCAGGAATAAGGGAGATGAACTGAGAGCTTGGATAAGTACATGGGACTATGATATTGTGGCTATTACGGAGACATGGCTGACATCAGGGCAGGAATGGATATTGAATATTCCTGGTTTTCAGTGTTTTAAAAGGGATAGGGAGGCGGGGAGAAGAGGAGGAGGGGTGGTGATACTGGTCAGGGACACTGTTACAGCTGCAGAAAGGGTAGATAATGTAGAAGGATCCTCCCTAGATCAATATGGGTGGAAGTTAGGAACAAGAAAGCAGTTACTCTACTGGGAGTATTCTATAGGCCCCCCCGGTAGCAGCAGGGATACTGAGGAGCAGATTGGGAGGCAGATTTTGGAAAGGTGCAAGAATAACAGGGTTATTATCATGGGAGACTTCAACTTCCCAAATATTGATTGGCACCTGCTTAGTGCCAAATGTTTAGACGGGGCGCAGTTTGTTAGGTGTGTCCAGGACGGATTCCTGTCACAGTATGTTGACAGGCCGACTAGAGGGAATGCCATATTAGATCTAGTTTTAGCTAATGAACCGGGACAGGTGACAGATCTCTCGGTGGGTGAGCATTTGGGGGACAGTGACCACTGCTCCATAACCTTTGGCATTGTCATGGAAAAAGATAGGAGCAAAGTGGATGGGATGATATTTAATTGGGGAAAGGCGAATTATGAGGCTATAAGGCTAGAACTTGAGAGTGTAAATTGGGATGACATTTTTGAAGGGAAATGTACTATGGAGATGTGGTCGATGTTCAGGGATATCTTGCAGGATGTTAGGGATAAATTTGTCCCGGTGAGGCAGAGAAGGAATGGCAGGGTGAAGGAACCGTGGGTGACGAGAGAGGTTGAACAACTAGTTAGGAAGAAGAGGGCAGCATACATAAGGTGTAAGCAGCAAGGATCGGACAGGGCTCATGAGGAATATAGAGTAGCAAGGAAGCAACTTAAGAAAGGGCTGAGGAGAGCGAGAAAGGGACATGAAAAGGCTTTGGCGAGTAGGGTTAAGGAGAATCCCAAGGCTTTTTTCTCGTACGTGAAGAGCAGAAGGATGTCGAGAGTAAAGGTAGGTCCAATTAAAGACAAAGGTGGGAAGATGTGCCTGGAAGCTGTGGAAGTGGGTGAGGTTCTCAATGAATACTTCTCTTCAGTATTCACCAAGGAGAGGGGTCTTGATGATGCTGAGGACAGTGTTGGTGAGGGTAATGTTCTAGAGTATGTAGATATCAAGAGAGAGGATGTGATGGAGTTGTTAGAAAATATTAGGACAGATAAGTCCCCGGGGCCTGACGGAATATTCCCCAGGCTGCTTCGTGAGGCGAGGGAGGAGATTGCTGAACCATTGGTTAGGATCTTTGAGTCCTCGTTGTCCACGGGGATGGTGCCAGAGGATTGGAGGGTGGCAAATGTGGTCCCCTTATTCAAGAAAGGTAGTAGGGATAGTCCAGGGATTTACAGGCTGGTGAGCCTTACGTCTGTGGTGGGTAAGCTGTTAGAGAGGATTCTAAGAGACAGGATCTATGAGCATTTAGAGAATCATGGACTGATTAGGGACAGCCAGCATGGCTTTGTGAAGGGAAGATCTTGCCTCACAAGCCTGATAGGGTTCTTTGAGGAAGTGACCAGGAAGATTGATGAGGGTAGTGCAGTGGATGTGGTCTACATGGATTTTCGTAAGGTGTTTGACAAGGTTCCGCATGGTAGGCTTCTTCAGAAGGTCAGGGGTCAAGGGATCCAGGGAGGCTTGGCTGTGTGGATTCAGAATTGGCTTGCCTGTAGAAAGCAGAGGGTTGTGGTGGAGAGAGTGCATTCGGATTGGAGGGCTGTGACTAGTGGTGTCCCGCTGGGATCGGTTCTGGGACCTCTACTTTTTGTGATATTTATTAATGACTTAGATGAGGGGGTGGAAGGCTGGGTTAGCAAGTTTGCAGATGACACAAAGGTCGGTGGTGTTGTGGATAGTGTGGAGGACTGTCGAAGCTTACAGAGGGATATTGATAGGATGCAGAGCTGGGCTGACAAGTGGCAGATGGAGTTCAATCCGGAGAAGTGTGAGGTGGTACACTTTGGAAGGACAAACTCCAAGGCAGAGTACAAGGTAAATGGCAGGATTCTGGGCAGTGTGCAGGAGCAGAGGGATCTGGGGGTTCATATCCACAGATCACTGAAAGTTGCCTCACAGGTGGATAGGGTAGTTAAGAAAGTTTATGGGATGTTAGCTTTCATAAATCGTAGGATTAAGAGCCGTGAGGTAATGATGCAGCTCTATGAAAGTCTGGTTAGACCACACTTAGAGTACTGTGTCCAGTTCTGGTCGCCTCATTATAGGAAGGATGTGGAGGCATTGGAAAGGGTGCAGAGGAGATTTACCAGGATGCTGCCTGGATTAGAGAGTATGGATTATGAGGAGAGACTAAAGGAGCTAGGGCTTTACTCATTGGAGAGAAGGAGGATGAGAGGAGACATGATAGAGGTGTACAAGATATTAAGAGGAATAGATAGAGTGGACAGCCAGCGCCTCTTTCCCAGGGCACCAATGACCAATACAAGACGGCATGGCTTTAAGGTAATGGGTGGGAGGTTCAGGGGAGATGTCAGAGGGAGGTTTTTCACCCAGAGAGTGGTTGGTGCATGGAATGCGCTGCCTGGGGTGGTGGTGGAGGCTGATACATTGGACAAGTTCAAGAGATTGTTAGATAAGCATATGGAGGAATTTAAGATAGAGGGATATGTGGGAGGAAGGGGTTAGATAGTCTTAGGCGTAGTTTAAAGGTCGGCACAACATGGTGGGCCGAAGGGCCTGTATCGTGCTGTATTGTTCTATGGTTCTATAATAAAGATATTTTAAAGTTATGTAAATAGAAAAATAATGATTAAAAATGAGAATGTGGGAAGAATGATTTGGCAATTATAGAAAGCGGACATATTTAGTAAATAATTTGAATCGGTCTTTACTAACAAAAGGATTTTGGAGGAGAGATGAATCCCGAATTAGAAAGAGTGAGATCAGCAATATTATGACGGATAAGTGGAATTTTTTAGGTAGACTCGTTAAACTGGGAATAAACAAAATCCATGTGGGTAGATGCTAGAAAACTGGAGAAGGAAATTGTTGAGGTGCTACCACTCACATTTCAGGGTTTTACTGAGTGTGGATGTGTACAGGTAGACTGTAGAGTACTGCAGAACCCACGCTCTCTCCTCCTCTCTACACCGTTTCAGAGTGAATTTGGGGTGAGATTGTGAGGCCCAAGTCAGTGTAGTTCAGCACTTTGTCCAGTCTTACTTCACTGACTCCATTTCTAATTTCCTTTACTAATTTCTCCAAACCAGTCAAAAGAGCCCGTGATTGCTGTGTCCTGCTACCTGGTAAAACATAGGTTCTGGCTTTTTATTACCGACTAATTTTCTAAGATCAACTATACAAGAGATAAGAATCAAATTCCTTTCACTGCTTTACATTTGAAAAAATATTCAATTCATCATAGTGTTTTTCATCTAGATTCCAGCATCTGCAGTCCTTTGTTTCTTGATATAATTTATTCTTTGGCCAATTTACAGCCCATGTCCAATGCTGAACCTCACCTCTCCGAGTGCAGCACACATATCATTGGCTCTTAAATAACCTTTTTTGTTACATTAAATCTTGGTTATGGTGCTTTTTCCTGATTGTTCTCCTATTCTCATCTGTTTTTTAACCATTTCATTTTCCAGAACACATGACAAATTTGACAAGAGCAGTAAGGACCAAGTGATGCCAACAAATAGCTTCACTAAGCTTACAGGCTTTTCAAAGTTCTTACCAAAAGGTTAATGGTAATGCTACCTTTAAATCTATATTAATCTTTATTTGTAAGTGTTTTCCACAATTTTTGATTAAAGTGTTTTCCAGAATTTTTGATTAAAGTTTTCTATTTTTTAGGAATTAAAATGTTCTGAGAGGAGATGGTTGCAGTAGATGAAGAGGGATTCAGTGCTTGCCTAGCTCAAGGGTAGGCTGGCCATGGTTACGAGTCAGGTTGGGGTTACTATTTGGTGAATGTCCCTTTAAGGCACCTGGACAGCGAGCTCGCCAGCTCACTCGCTCGCTCACCCACTCAAGCAACAAGTGGAGTCCACCCCGTCGTTAACCTGTAGTGGGAAACAGGTATTTCTGTGGACAGCCACGTATCAAATGCCTTCGGGGTGGCAGCCACTTCAGAACAAAGCAATGGAGATCATTGGAGATTGAGGTGTCGTATGGGTTCCATCGTGGAACATGTGGATTTCGTAATTTCTCTCTACATTTTTTCTTCAGTCAACAGTGGTTTTGCAAAAGCCTTTCCTCATGTTTCACTTGATGACTTGCTGAACTGAACTTTGAGAACTATTCCTAGACTTGGGGTTTGGTAATTTGCCACACACTTCGAGTTTAGTTTTGGGAATTATGGTTGATATCTGACATTTTTACTTTTCTTATTATCACAAGTAGTTATTAATAAAATAGTTTTTAACACTTGTACATGACTCGGTGTGTTTCTATTGTTGCTGGTACGTAACAAAATTGGGGGCTCGTCCTGGATTTGAACCCGGGACCTCTCGCAACACCATGGTACGTAACACCATTTATTGGCATTGGTCCTGATTTCTGTACTGTTTCTTGACACAGCCTAACAAGGAGGTTTGTGTTCATGAGGCTGTTTTGGTCAAGAGGGTGAAGCAAAAAAAAACAAAGGAAAAAATTATTGAAATAAGATGTTTATTAAATATTATTTGTTTCAGGTTTTAGAGATTCAGCCAATTGTTAATGTTCAAAGAACATTAAAAAAAAGATCAAGTCTTGCTATTAGGAATACATTTCAGCCAGGGAATGGGTGGAGCTCCATGTGGTGTATGCTGATGTGTCAATGTGTGGTCTGTGTGTCATGGAGGTTAATGCTAGTTAAGTTTCTACACAACTTTCTTTATCTAGGTAGTAGAACCAAGGAGCATCAAGGAAGGATCACTTCATTTCATCAACAAAGATAAAATATTAATCACGTTGGCAAGTAAGCTCTGGTTTCTTCCCACATTCCAAAAATGTGCAGGCTTTTGAGGGTGGTCAAGGAGGAAATGCCCCCAGCTTCCTGACTCAGAAGTCAAAAATTAAAGTGTTAAAATTCACACTTTAAAAAGGGCCTTTGTGGTCTTCTAATATTTTTATGTTCTTTGCTGTTTAAAGACACATTGAAACCAAAGATTGGTTTGAAACTTTCTGCAAATGTGTGAACAGTTAACTTTTGTATATATTATTTTCTGAATACCCAATTGTGGTCTTCAGAGTTTAACAGTCAGATCAGGGACTTTTTTCTTCTTTTGTTCAATAGTGTTGACAATCCTAACACATATATATCCTCATCCATGTGCATTTGTAAATAGGTTTGTGCCTGTCCTGTTATTTAATGACTAGAAGGGGTTACATGCAATTAGTTCTTAAGACAGGTATTTCATCAGATTTTTAAAAAGGTTTTTTGTTATCTGGGCTGACAATCCCTGGTCTAGGGATATATGAAAATGCCCAAGTTAATGTAGTTCAAGTGTTAGGGGAAGGGGAACGGGAGAGAGAGATGAAATTTGAGGAGAAAAAGATTTTTATTTATAATATTTTTATGGATTTTTTCCTGCTTCTCTTTCAAAGATCTTTCGAGGACAGGAGTGAACATATTTTTTTCCTAAACAAACAGCACAGTAGAACCTAATTTTATTGTATAAAACATTTCAAAAGACCACTACTTAAAACAATTTAAAGCTTTTAAGATTCAGTAACTTCAATTTATTTAGATCTGCATTTAACTTGCACATCTCTTAATATGTAGACACCTCTCTCCTATTCTGCTTTAGATGATCATAGGTGTGGTACTACAGTGGTAATGGGGTGATTTGCCAAAATTATACTTTAAAAAAAAATCTTTTTCTGTTTCCAATTTTTACCCATTCTCGCTCAAGGCTTTCCCAAAAAGAGGAATTCACAATGAAAATACCATGCAGATTACTGAAAGCACATCTGGCTAATTTGATCCAAAAGTTTTAAAAATACAGATTAGATTTTTAGTGGTACTGACTGAACATAGAAATAGAAGACAGTGATCAAATACTTCATGGATATACCCTAATTAATGGTTGAAATTCATCTTTTTATTAAAATAATGTATGTTAATCACACCCCCCTGACATCAATTTATGTTACTCGGTGACCTAAATGGGATGCAATGTTTATTGGTAGTTTGTCTTTTTAAGTTGAACACACACATCAACATTTTCAATTACTGTACATAATGACACCAGAACATATTCCAAGGTGCTTCATAGAGACCAGCTGAAGAAATGGATGCAGAGCTAAATCACGAAAATGGAAGAGTGGTTATCACTGTAGTCCGAGTATTGCATTTTATGGAGGATCTTAAAGCAGAAGGTGGAATTTATATTCATTCAGTTAAAAGATTAAAAACCTACATATCCATTTTCCAAGACGTTAGTTGTGTATATTTTAACACAGAATCGCAGCTAAATTGTAAACCATCTCAATTATTTCTACAAAAGACATTGCCAGTTTTTTACATGTTATTTATTAGCATTTCATCTAAAATGTTCCAGTCTAAAAGATGTAAATGTAAACAATTTAAAAACGTGACTGATAATTTGATAAACCCCAGCCAGGAACACTAATGTACAATACGGAATAGTTATTAGTAGAACAATTTCTCCCTTTGTAATATTCAGATGTAAAAGCAAATTTTTCCATGCAATTTGCATTGTAACTTTGGCACTATTGCCAAGAAATTCATACCTCGTTGGTAGCAGTGTTCGTGTGCTATGTAGAACATAGAACACTACACAGCACAGTACAGGCCCTTTGGCCCACAATGTTGTGCCGACATTTTATCCTGCTCTAAGATCTATCTAACCTTTCCCTCCCACATAGCCCTCACGTTTCTCTATCACTCTTGTGGCTATCTAAGAGGCTGCTTCTGAAATTTATTCAAGTGAAAAAATTACCAAGGTAGAGTAGAGAACATTGATCCTGCTACATACTGCATCCACAGCAGGATCGGGGATGAATTTCCAGACATTTTTTATGCCAAGTTCTAGCATAAAATATGTACATTCACATTGGAGAATGAAACCTCTGAAGCCAAAATGGTTCAACCATTTTGATTTATTCTTCTTTAGAGCAAAATTTCCAAGGTTTCATTGAAATCTGGACAAAGGTAAACTGGTGTATAAATGCTTAGTGCTCAAAATCCTCACAGCCTCGGAATGGCAAGATCTGAACTCGCATTGAACTGTTCATCTGACTTTGTCATCACACCAAACCTCAAAATAGCTGATTGAATGACTCCTTGCAAACTGGCAGTGATGTTACCTTATTATTTAAAAAATTTATTCACCAGCAAGATGTGGACATCACTGGAAATGCCGACACTTTATGTCTACTCCTGGTTGCAGCAAACTGAGAAATCAGAGTCAACCATTTCAGTGAGCCTGGAGTCAAAGGATGGCCAGACCAGTCCGGGATGGTAGGTTTCTTTCCCTGAAGGACGTTAGTGAACCAGATGGGTTTCTATGACAATTCAGTAGTTTCATAGTTATTGAGACCAGCTTTAATTCCAGATTTAACCACTTGGAATTAAATTTCCCCAGCTGTCTTGAGACGATCAAAACTTGGGTCCTTGGAGAAATGGTCCTGCAACTTATCCATTTTGTAGTCGTACCCTTTCCTACACATTTTATTATTTTCAGATGTGATCTTGGTATCATCCTTAGAACATAGAACAATTACAGCACAATTCAGGCCCTTCGGCCCACAAAGCTGTGCCGAACATGTTCCTACCCTGGAAATTACTAGGCTTACCCATAGCCCTCTATTTTACTCAGCTCCATGTACCGATCTAACAGTCTCTTGAAAGACCCTATCGTATCAGCCTCCACCACAATTCTGTATCTTATAGGAACACAGAACATGGCAGCACAGTACAGGCCCTTCGGCGTACAATGTTGTGCCGACACATACAATCAGTGGAGTATATAATCAGAGGATAAAATAACTTTCTTAGTTAAGTAATACGCTTAAAATTGCATTCACCTGCAAAACAGATTATGGCAGAATATCTAATTTATTGCACTTTCCCCACTGGCTGGCCCAAGGATACTTTGTGCAAAAACTGAATCTTGCACAACATATACCAAGCACATTGAATACATCAACGGGCACAAGGCAGATTACTGCATCTTTCCATTTAGTAACATGCAGTCTGGGAGTCCTTGATTAGACACTGGTTCATAAATTTCAGTTTCCTCAAACTGTTGGAAAAAGCTAGGCAGCACCCATTCACAAATACATTTCAAAATCAGACATTTTAAAAATAAGTTACTGATACACATTTTAAAAGGAAACTGGAAAAGACATGAAACCCTTCTCTTGTGGCAGTATTCCTTAAACTCTTGCATTTTTGTGCCAGTTAATCATGGGAATAAGAACACATGCATAATTTCCAGTTATAGATAAAATTATTGTGCAATCCAAGGTGCATACAAATATTTCCTTTTTAAATTAAGAAACCATGGTGACAGGACAAGAGCAGGACATAACTATGTCTAATCCAGCAGTTAGTCCCCATTTACTCATGATGTATCATTCACTTTTCTTTGGATCATGCCAACAGATTGCATGAAGTGTCATAAAGCTTAGAGATATCTAAACCATAAATAAAAACTGCTAAAATATTAAAAAATGCATAGTTTGCATCAAATTTCAGTGTAACGTTCTTCCACTATTAACTTGTGTATGTGCACCATTGACCCAACTGCCTTCATAACTTTGGTTAACAAAGAATATTTGACAATCTCAAATTTAAAATTAACAACTGACTAAATGTCAAGTTTTGGTTGTGGAAGAAAGTTTAAATTTCTACCATTCTTCACATGTATCAAATATTTGTAACATCATTCCAGACCAGATTGGCTCTAAATTTTAGGCCAGGCTTCCCAACCAATGTATGGCTTTTCTGTACCAAGCTGAACAGCTCCCCTTAACGCCGTGCAAATTTCACCCCTTAATCTTCCAAATGCCCACAACCTTGGTATTTGTAATGGTCACTTTGGAGGGCTAGGGGGTGGGATAGGGGTGGTGGGGGGAAGGGAAGGAAGAAAATTAAGACATAAATGAGAAGGCATACAAAAATATTTCAGTACGACAACATCATGTCATTACTGTCTTTCAATTTTGCTCAACAATCGAAATGCTGCATGTGAATTAAGTATATTTGGCAGCTACTTAAACTTAGTTACACACTTACAAGGTAGAATATTTTGTTTTCACAGTGCTACGATTCCTGAGGGTGATGTCCAAGTGACCATTAACAGAAGGTGCAATTCACAAGAAACCAATTCAAGTTCTCCCAAGTTTCAATGAAAACTTCAGCTGCTTTGGCAAAAGTAGAACAAGGCAGCAAAAAGACCACGTTGGCATGGTAGTGCAAAAGTTGCTAAAAATTTATAGTTTCCGAATTCCTGATGTCCTCTTCAAATGATACATCATTCTGTTTCAATGGGATAATTTCTGGAACATCAACACAAGTCAATCCATTAGATTCGTTGAGTCTTTGATAGGAATACTCGCTGTAGAATCCAGGGCAAACACTTCTTTGGCAAAACTGGAAAAGATTTCCTGCTGTACTCAGTAACAGTAAGATGAGGAGAGTGAGTGATATGATTAGCCAAGTTTTCCTATACAAGATAGAAAGAGAGAACATAGTTTCCATTATTATATTTTTCTCATTGTTCACAAACCTGGTAGCATTTCTCTACTATAATGCAGAACACACAATGTTAAAACATGTTACACATTTGCAGAAAGTTTCAAACCAATCTTTGGTTTTAATGTGTCTTCAAACAGCAAAGAACATAAAAATATTATAAGACCACAAAGACCCTCTAACCTGCTACAGTATTCATTCCAAAGAGGGCTGTTCTAATCCTTGGCCTCATCTCCACTATCATGCTTGATCTATGTAGCTCAGCCATGATTCCCTCTGTTGAATCAGTCCATGATTCCTCATGGATAGAGAATTACATAGACTCATAAGAAATTCTTCCTATCTCAATCTTTTTGACCAATCTCTTATCCTGAGACCTTGCCAGATGCTACCTCCGGGGGCAACATCCTTACATGATCTACCTCGTAAAAAACACTTTGGAAACTTCAATGAGATCATGCCTCATTTTTCTAAACTCAGAAGAATATAGATCCACTCTTACCTCATAAGACAACCTCCTCATTAAAATGAAACAACTGCCTCTTTTCAAACTATTTCAAGAGGAAGATTTTTTTTGTAAGATCCAGAATGTTCTTATAACTGATGAGCTGTTTGCAGCCTCATGCAAGACTATGGCTACAAAGTTAGAGTGACTGAAGGCATCTATATTTATTTGGTGAAGACAATAAGCTGAAAGAAAAATATTTGGCTAATTAAAGTGAGGGACTGGGCTTGCCTTAACTGTTTCTGTAATGCAATAATATGTGTAGGTGAGTGGTGGTTTTTGGGAATAAAGTGGGTGCTCGGTGGTCAGCACAGATTCAATGGGTTGAAGGGCTGTTTCCGTGCTATCTGACGACAAAAGGGACGTGTGATTTTGACTAAAAATTTCCTTGTTTTTGCAGCTGAAGTAACATGCAAACCGATGACAGAAAAAAATGAGTCAGTCATTCAGTAAATAGCTGGGCTGGTGAATGCAAATGAGAATGCCATTAAGCAAAATCAGCGTATTTGAAGCCTCCACAGAGCTCTGGAAGGTAGTGTATGACGTACTGCTTTATGAGTTCAGGATTATTATTTGGCAGATGAATCTGGATTATTGGGTTGCATTCACATGCAAAAGATTCAGAATTATAAAACTCACTTTTGATTTGCTAAATTTTGTCAGTTCTCATTAGGGCAGATTAGTGAATCAGCTCAGTGTGGGATCCATGCTGTATCATTTAGTCAACATGAATGACCCAAAGCCATATTAAGCGTGAGGGTGGGAAAGAGGAATATTGTTGGAAAATGGTGTTATAAATCACCGACTCACCTTGTAGATTTTTCTTAAGTTGAATAGAATTTGGTTTATCTATTTCCCCCACCCTCATGACCTGCCCATTTATTCCCCACCTCCTTCCTTTCATTCCATGGTCCACTGCTCTCTCCTACCAGATTCCTTCTTCTTCAGCCCTTTGCCTCGTCTACCCATCACCACTCAGCTTCCTACTTCTTTCCCACCACCCCCACCTCCACCTTCTCCCTCTCACCTGGACTCACCTATCACCTGTCTGCATGTAACCCTCCCCTTCCCTTCTTATTCCTTTTGACCCGAAATGTCACCTGTTTATTTCCCTCCAATAGATGCTGCCTGACTTGCTGAATTCCTCCAGCATTTTGTGTGTGTTGCTACAGAAGAATTTCATCGTTCCATGAAGTCAATTTGAAATAAAGTCAATTCAATGAGGGCTAATCTTAATAATCTAAAACTTGCTGAAAGGCCCACAGTATTCCTAATGGAACTTGGATGGAAGCCTCATCTTTGAACTGCAAAATTCCTACTTCTTCTCAGATAATCCATTAATCTAAACCCTTAAATGGACAAGCAACAGCCATCATATTAAAAGACTTGATCAAGCAAATGATATTTAAGCTTTGGACTTGGGTAAGTGGGACGTCTAGGCAGCATACATTCTGTGGAGGCCTCAAGTACAATAAGAAAGTGTACTGTCTAGTATGAGCACTTCTTAGTAACTTTCAAGCTCCAACGAGGTGATGTTTCTCCCTCCATTTCAGAACAAAGGTTTTGTTTGACCACAAACATGCTAACCTGGTTAGAATTACCTTTCATCATTCTCAATGGATAACTTCTAGTGGTGTGATTAGGAGAAGAATTGATCCCATTTCATGACTACATACCTCCTCCACTTTAAAAGACCAAAATATTGAGAGTTAAAAGAAGTAATCAATTTGCCCACATAGTGAGATGCATTTAGTTATAGATGATACTGTTAGGGTAAAGGTTAATAAACAATTGCACACAAGACAGAAAAATAAATTGTACAAACTCTTTGAATAAATGTGAATCTTCTCCAAAGCCATGTTGGTTTTTCCAGATATTAGATGTCTGTGAAGCTAGACATTGATGCACTGTAATACAAAGGAAAAAGATATCATTAATGTTTAAGCTAATTTTTCAACAGGTCCAAATTATTAACACAAAATACTTCCATGTTTCCACACATTACCATGGATAAAGTATAATCACTGCTGTAATGTGCTCTGGGATATTTTAAGAAGGTGAAGTGTACCACACAGAAGCAATTACCTTCCTCCCTTGTACCCTCACAGCTGTTAAGAGCTTTTAATCAATTCTACTCATTCCAAACGTGTACTTTACAAATTTACAAACAGGCAATTGTTGTCAAATGGAGACACAAGAAATTCTGCAGATGCTGGAACCTGGAGCCACACACAAAATGCTGGAGGAACTCAGCAGGCCTGATGAAGGGTCTCAGCCCAAAACGTTGTCTCTTCATTTCCCTCCACAGATGCTGCCTGACCTGCTGAGTTCCTCTAGCATCTTGTGTGAATTATTATCAAATGGAGCATTGAATCCAGAAAAGGTTTTATTTCAGGCAGGCTACGGCATAATGGTATAAATAGTCATATTTTCAGTAATGAGCTGCTCTTAAACATCAATAACTGCATCCAATAGAAATGGAAATTTTAGTTAGAATGGAAAACAAAAATAATTCAGAGGCAATTCAATTAACATGCCCATTTAAGCAATGATTTTTTTTATGACAAATTTTGTAAAACAGATAAATTGTGCATTTTTTTTAATGCTTCAAGTGTACTAATCAGGAAATTATATCAAAAGCCAATGATTTCCTGCTCCTTCTCTTTAGTTAATAGAAAATGTGAGCTTCAATACATCAAAATAGAAACTAAGAATGGGAAGTTGTGACGAGGACTGCTGTTGATTTACCTAACTAAAGTTGTAACATCCGAGCATGTGGATGGTTTTCTAAATGATCACTGGCATTTGATGTAAACAAATTATAGAATTCTCTGAGCTTCCCAAAAAATATCTATTTGGTTGTTATTTACAAAGAACCCAGTTTTATTTAGTAGGTTGCATATCTTAGATTACTTCAAAGTACTTGGCTGTGAATGGAGCTCTTTTGAAGCATGGATACTAACGAAATACTGTACAAGTGAGAGCAAAAGCCAATGTTTACACAGCAACATTTTAGTATCAGCAGTAAGTGACCAGCTTTTTTTTAAAATGAGGTGTTGGTTGAGAGAAGACGTTTGTCAGACATGAAGAAACCCAAGAGCACAATAATGGCCATAAATAACATGCAAGCTATTTAGCTCTTCAAGCTTGTTCCTCCTTTAATTACACAAAAGCTTGTGTTCTATCTTTACATATTCCTAGATGACACAAAGCATTTCCAATAAGCCTATATCCTACTGGATCAAAGGCTTTAATTTGATCAATAAAAACAACTACAATTTTTTTTTGAAGTTCTTCTCAGGATAGGGGCAGAGCCATAAAAGTTAGCCCCGTAAGTCAGGAGACTAGTAAGCCTTGGGTCATAACTTTCATTCCATTTTGAAAAGTTGGCAATTTACATGTTGGCTTGCAGAAGAAAATGACCATGAAAGAAGACGAATTGTTGTGATAGCCCAACCTCCTGTCCCTACCCATATGGACCATGTGACTCCAGTCACAAGCAACATGGGTGACTCTATATATAAAATTGTCCTGAAGATGTAGCAAGATGAACACTACCGGAGATCCATATACGTGAAGTTATTCACCATACCTTCCTTAGTACTGAGCCAGTATCATAGAATTATCTATCTAAACCACAGCAATATAGATGGGCGGTACGGTAGTGTAGTGGTTAGCGTAACGCTGTTACAGTGCCAGCGACCCGGGTTCAATTCCACTGCCATCTGTAAGGAGTTTGTACGTTCTCCCCATGTCTGCGTGGGTTTCCTCTGGGTGCTCCGGTTTCCTCCCACATTCCAAAGACGTACGGGTTAGGAAATTGTGGGCATGCTATGTTGGTGCCGGAAGCGTGGCGACACTTGTGGGCTGCCCCCAGGACACTCTCAGTAATGCAAAAAGACGCATTTCACTGTGTGTTTCGATGTACATGTGACTAATAAATAAATAGCTTAAATATCTTATCTACCTTAAACCCATTGAGGGATCACTGATACCATATGTAATTTCAGGCAACTGTCACAAGATAGTGCAAAATAGCCAATAAAAATGTGGCTTTGCAAACATTAATTAAATCAAAATGCACACACTCCAAAAAATAGCTTTGCAAACTCTAAATCCAAACAACCCCACGATTAGTGAAGGAAACAAATGTTTTGACAATATATTGTAGCAATGATGACTGTAGTAACATTGCTTTGAATACCTCTGTACAAGTCGTCATTAAATCCAGAACCATGGGTGATGTTACAACTACCAGTCACTGGATGGCACGGGCATGTATTTGGGCAGTGACAAGAGTGCTGGCATTTCAATCCATACCACCCTCGGGGGCATTCTGTTTGAAATGAAACAGAATAGTTTAGCATAGGTCAAAATATTTACCTATTGTCATTTTCCTGCTTCTCTATATCAATAAAGATAATTATCTGTTAGTGAAGTCTTCTAATATAATAAGGAAAACAATCAAAGATTTAAAGAAAGTCAAAATATGTTATATCTGTGGTTAAGAGACCCCTGTATTGTCAAATTTCAAGATAGCAAATTTCCTGAAATGTGCATTAATAATTATGAGCATATCTATAAATAAAATTCTTCTAAATGCTCTTTATAAAGCAATGCAAAAAAAAACAGTATTAGTCAATGAAATCAAATAATGCCACTATACAGGAAAAAGAACACTAAAGGTTCATACAGATCTGTGGAGATGGGAACAGAACTAATGCCTCAGGTCAATGGCCTTTCATTGGAACTGAAAATTAACTTTGTTTCTTGCTCCAAGGATGCTGCTTGATTGACTGATTACTTTAGCTTTTCTGTTTTTCTTTCACATTTCCAGGATTACCAGGATCTTGCTTTGCTATTGTGTGAATTTTTGCTAATTGTTAATTCTAGTTTTGGTCCCTTGTGTCTGATGGACATACTAACTCAGCTCCACATTTAAAAGTGAAGTTGCTGAAAAGTGCACACAATTACCATTTTTTCTAACCAGTATGAAGTGCAACTCATTCTCTCTTATGCAATCAACCCACCTTTTTCTGCTTCACGTCTGAATTTTGGTAGTACCAATGACAAGAACAGCTGAAGTTTAACCAGATAAAAGAAGAACTTTTCTTCCGAGTTCAGATCGTTTTATTTGTTTGTGTATCACCCACATGAGCTAAGTAGAGCTGGATTGGAAGAACCATAGCCTTGTGCCAAATCTATAGTAATGAGGCTGATTAACTTAGGCATGACTTGCTTGTTGGAAGGAGGCAACAAATTAACTGAAGATGAAAACATTATCAAATCATTGGCATGTAACAGTAGATTTCCTTTCCAACTGATATGAGAAATTTACAGATGATATGCCTGGAAATACAGTTTTCAATATTTATCTTCTTTTGATAGTAAGTGCAGCTGAAATTGTTTTCTACGTTCCTTGAACCTTGTTCTCTAATTATTTTCAGATTCCATGGACACTCCAGCAGGGTCAACTGGGAGAACATTTACAAACAATTTAAAAGGCTTGAATGATGTTTACATGTGTGATGTGATATGAAGGAACAAAGCATAGAGTGATCGAGTTGTACAGCACAGAAACAGGCCTTTCAGCCCACCATGTCTGTGCTGACCTTTTTTGTCCATCAACAAGGGTTTATGTTTGAGGCAGTCTGACACAGAGCTCATACGTTACAAACAGAGTTAATGGTTGTGGATTACAAGGAATGAGCAATGTGTTAAAATATTGATCATTAAAGGCAAAGGTGAAAAATAATATCTCTGGCATATGAAGGAGGTTTATTTCTGACGGCGTAACTCACCTTGTTCACAGAACTCTCCATGGTAGCCTGGCTGACAGGTGCAGGCACCGTGAACAGGGTCACAAGTCCCACCATTCATGCAGTGACATTTTTGGCTACAGCCATCACCATAGAAGCCAAGGTGGCACACTGTTGGTGAGAAAGGAGAGAAACTAATGACATCCTTGTGATGTTTCACTGAGCAACACAAATAAACAGATACAGTACAGCAACAGACCCTCCAGCCCATCAAGTACCCATTGACAATAACCCTAACCTACCTTGTTCTCCCCACATTCCTGTCAACTTTTAACTTCCCACCCCTTCCTCCCTGCCCCTCCCTAGGTTCTATCACCGATCTTGACACTACAGTGGCATTACAGTGGCCAGTTAGCCTCCCAACTTATGTTGGGATGTGGGAGGAAACCAGAGCACCCAGAGGAAACCAATGTGGCCACAGAGAGAATGTGCAAGTTCCATGCAGACTGCACCCAAGGTCAGGGCTGAACCTTAGTCACTGGAGCGGTGAGGCAGTAGCTCTACTACTTGTGCTGCTGTGCTGCCCTGAATTGTCTTTTATGATGGAAGAATAGAAAACCTTCAGTTACAATACAACCAAAACATAATAAAAAAAAAATCTGACTAGCACAGCCAGGAGTAAATAAAAGCAATATTTTGATACTGACATGACATTTTAAATGTAGTCTCATTTGCTCATTTAATACTTCACCTTATTCCTCAATTTTCATCTAATGCAAACATTCAACAACTGTCGAGTCCTGCCAATATAGTCTACAGTCCCAGGTACTTCAGCAATCAGGACGTTTCCTGGCAGTCCGATAATGAAACAAGTTTGTTAGTATTAGTAACTTAGGTATATTCTATAGTGCGGACTCCAAAATCACTATGAATATTCCAATTTTACCTTTAAAGAGGAAGAACTCCCAAACCATACTCCAATGAATAAAAATACTCAGGATCAGAATTAGGTTTATCATCACGGACATATGTTGTGAAATGTGTTGTTTTGCAGCAGCAGTACAGTGCAAGACATAAAAATTACTGTAAGTTACAAAAATAAATAGTGCAAAAAAAGAAATAACGAGGTAGTGTTCATGGACCGTTCAGAAATCTGATGGGAGGGCAAGAAGCTGTTCCTAAAATGTTGAGTGCGGGTCTTCAGGCTCATGTACCTCCTCCCCGATGGTAGTAATGAGAAGGGGGCATGTCCCGGATAGTGACGGTCTTTAATGATGGATGCCGCCTTCTTGAGGCACCACCTTTTGAAGATGTCCTTGACGGCAGGGAGGGCTGTACCCATGATGGAGCTGGCTGAGTCTACAACCCTCTGCAGCCTCTTGCATTGGAGCCTACATACCAGGCGGTGATGCAACCAGTCAGAATGTTCTCCACCGTGCATCTGTAGAAATTTGGTGACATACCAAACCTCCATAAACTCCCAATGAAGTAGAGCCGCTGGCGTGCCTTCTTCGTGATTGCATCAATGTGTTGGGCCCAGGTTAGATCTTCCGAGATGTTGACACCCAGGAACTTGAAGCTGCTCACCCTTTCCACTACTGACCCCTCAATGAAAACTGTTCTCCCGACCTCCCCTTCCTGAACTCCACAATCAATTCCTTGGTCTTGCTGACGTTAAGTGCAAGACCATAAGACATAGGACAAGAATTAGGCCATTCGAATTACACCACACAACCAGCTGATCTATCTCACTCCTATATGCCTTATCTGAGATTCTGCCAATGACAGTTGTGTCATCAGCGAATTTATAGATTCTATCTTACTGACTGTGAAATAGCAACCTTTTCCACTGACAAATACTTACTGCTCTTGTACACTCAAGTGTACCGTGTTGATATTTTCAATTATATACATGTTTGAAATCATATGAAAGGAGCAAATGATTTCCAATGGTTAAAAAAAATGCAATGTCAAGCCATGAGAACAAAACCTTGAAAGCAAACTTAAATATGAAACCATGTTACATATGTGAAAGCATCTGTGGAGAGAAACGTAAAGCTAACATTTCAATACTAGCTGTTTCAGGGCAGTGAAATGTTAGCTTTGTTTTTCTTTCCATAGATCCTGCCTGACCTGCTGAGTTTTTCCAACATTTTCTGTTTTCAATTTCCCCTATCGCAGCATCTACTGTATTTTCCCTTTGGATCCCACTAACTCACTGAAATGTCCCATTCTGTTTCATGATAAAATGTTTTACTGAAGGTTTAGTTTAGATTTTGGCCCTCTTCCCCCACCTACAATTGCTGATTTTTTTTTGAAGAGCGGAGTATTTATGTAAGAATATTCAATGATGAAGTCATTATAATAAGACAGTTTTATTCAACCACCTTGGTGTACAATTCTGATAAGTTGCTAGCACATTTTGAACATGGCATTAAGCTAAACTCTAAAATCATTTTTCTATGAGTTGATACAAGTCAACTGCTAAATTAAGCTATCCACTGAAAAAGGACTTGAAAGCAAATACAATTAGCATCAGGTAAGATGCAGGCCATCCAGAAGAAAGGAAAGGAAGTTGAAGGTAATGGAAATGAATATAAACAGACACACTCACCATCTGTACAGTTGGTTCCCATCCATCCAGCATTACAACGACATCCATCTGCATGATAAACAGCTAAACTAATTAGTGTCAGTATAAAGTAAAATTGTTTTAACATTTGAAATCTTAAAATCACAATGGCACATGAGGCTAGTTCAGTCCATGTCAGTTCTCTGTAGATTAATCCAGTCAGTCCCATTTCCTTCTCTATCCTTGAAATCCTGCAAGTTTATTTCCCTCATGTCCATCAAGGTTTCTTTTAAAATTATTGATAGCTTCAACCACCCTCATGTGCAGCTAGTCCCAGGTGACTGTGTAAAAAGATTTCCTCCTCACATTCCCAACCCCCCAATCTCTCATACCCAAAACCTTAAATTTGCATCCCCTATTTCTTGGACCATCAGCTAATTGAAACCACTTTACTTTATCTAAACCTGTCATGATTTGCACATCTCTATTAAATCTTCCCTCAAATTCCTTTATTCCAAGGAGAATAACCCAGTTTATCCAACCTCACTTTATATCTGTCTCAAGAACCTTCACGATCTCTGGTCGTGGCTAATCAGAGCTTCATAAAGTTCAACATGACTTCCCATCTTTTGTACACAAGAACTCCATTTATGTAGCCTCAGATCCTATGTGCTATGCTACTCAGTGTACTACCACCTTCGAAGATTTATGTACACAAATCCCTGGGTACCTCTGTTCCTGCATTTCTTTTAGAACTGTGCCATTCAGTCTCCAATGCCTCTTTACATCTCCTAAAATGCACAACTTCACACCTCTGCATTAAATTCCACCTGCTTTGTCTGCCCATTCTGCTAGCTTATGTTCTTTTGCAGTTGATTGGTATTATCCTTACCATTTATTATACCTCAAAGCAGGTCTTATCAATAAACTTTGAAACTTTACTCCAAGACTTGTATATACAAAAGAACATGGACTTGGAAAAATACTTATCCACTCCGATTAAAATGGCAGCCTACTGTAGTTATAATATCATGATATCTAACAATTGACAGAGATAAGGTGAGGTAAACAATCACTTTAATTTATTCCCTATTTTTCCTGGGAGCTGGACACTGCTGGCAAGGCTTTCCTTTCTTGTCCATTTCTAATTGGTCTCAAGAAGGTGGCTGATGAGCTGCCTTCCTGAACCCTTCTAGTCCTTTTGGTGAAGGTAATCCCATTGTGCAGTTGGGGAGGAAGTTCCAGGATTTAGACATAGTGATGAAGAAATAATGTTACATTAAACAAAATCAAGATAGTGTGCAACTTGGAAAGAAACTTGCAGGTGGTGATGATCTCATGCATGTGAAGCATTTGTTCTTCTTGTTGATAGATTTCACAAGTTTGGGAGGGGCTGTGGGAGTAGTCTAACCACATAACTGCAGTGTCTTTGTTAGTTGGTACATACTGTAGCCACTGCATGACACTGGTGAAGAGAATCATCGTTTAGGGTAGTGGAAAAATAATAAAAGGTATGTTATCAAAAAGGTGAGAGATTGCAGAGCTCCAAAAGCAGAGGGATCTGGGTGTCCTCATGCATGAATCACAGAAAGCTAGTATGCAGGTACTGCTAATAATTAGGAAAGTGAACAGAATATCATTTATTGCTAGAGGAACTGAATTCACAAGTTGGGAAGTTAAGCTTCAGTTATATAGGACTTTGATGAGACCACATCTGAAGTATGATTTGTAGTAAGGATGGATGGAAATTGTTAGCAGTTCAGTGAAGGTTTACTAGATTGACACCTGGAAGGGCAGAGAGGTCTCAGGAAGGGAGGTCAGACAGGCTAGACTTGAATCTACTGGAGTTTAGTGTGAGGGCACTTGATTGAAATATACAAGATCCTGAGGGGTCTCAACCAGTGGATGTGGAGAGGATATTCTCTCTTACATAAGAACATAAGAAATAGGAGCAGGAGGAGGCCACCTGGCCCGTCGAGCCTGCTCCACCATTCAATAAAATCATGGCTGATCTGGTCGTGGACTCAGATCCACCTACCTGCCTTCTCCCCATAACCCTTAATTCCCCTACTATGCAAAATATCTATCTAACTGTGTCTTATATATATTTAATGAGGTAGCCTCTACTACTTCCCTGGGCAGAGAATTCCACAGATTCACTACTCTCTGGGAAAAGCAGTTTCTCCTCATCTCTGTCCAAAACCTATTCCCTCAAATCTTGAGGCTACATCCCTTGGTTCTAGTCTTGGCTACCAGTGGAAACAACCTTCCTGCCTCTATCTTATCTATCCCTTTCATAATTTTATACGTTTCTATAAGATCCCCTCTCATTCTTCTGAATTCCAGTGAGTATAGTCCCAGGCGACTCAATCTCTCCTCTTAGGCTAACCCTCTCATCTCCAAAATCAGCCTGGTGAACCTCCTTTGCATCACCTCCAAATCTTTCCTCAAGTAAGGAGACCAGAACTGCACGCAGTACTCCAGGTGCAGCCTCACCAGTACCCTGTACAGTTGCAGCATAACCTCCCTGCTCTTAAATTCAATCCCTCAGCAATGAAGGCCAACATTCCATTTGCCTTCTTGATAACCTGTTGCAGCTGCAAACCAACATTTTGCGATTCATGCACAAGCACTCCCAAGTCCCTCTGCACAGCAGCATGCTGCAATCTTTCACCATTTAAATAATCTGTCTTCTATTTTTCCTTCCAAAGTGGATGACCTCACATTTACCAACATTGTGCTCCATCTGCCAGACCCTTGCCCACTCACTTAACCTATCTATATCTCTCTGCAGACTCTCCGCATCCTCTGCACAATTTGCTTTTCCATTCAATTTAGTGTCATTAGCAAAGTTAGACACACTACACTCGGTCCCCTCTTCCAAATCATTAATGTATATCGTGAACAGTTGCGGGTCCAGCACCGACCCCTGCGGCTCCCCGCTCACCACTGATTGCCAACCAGAGAAACACCTATTTATCCCAACTCTCTGCCTTCTATTGGTTAACCAATCCTCTATCCATGCTAATACCTTACCCCCAACTCCATGCATCCTTACCTTATGGACAAGTCTTTTATGCGGCACCTTATTGAATGTCTTCTGGAAATCCAAGTATACAACATCCACCAGTTCCCCTCTATCCACTGAGCTCATTATATCCTCAAAGAACTCCAGTAAGTTTGTGTAACAGGACCTGCCCTTCCTGAATCCATGCTGTGTCCGCCTGATGGAACCACTTCTATCCAGATGTCTCACTACTTCTTCCTTAATGATAGCTTCAAGCATTTTCCCAACTACAGATGTCAAGCTAACTGGTCTATAGTTACCTCCCTTTTGCCTACATCCTTTTTTTAAACAGTGACGTGACATTCTCTGTCTTCCAATCAGGCTGGGACCTGCCCAGAGTCCAGAGAATTTTGGTAAATTATCACAAACGTCACTATTATAACTTCTGCCATTTCTTTCAGTACCCTGGGATGCATCCCATCAGAACCAGGGGACTTGTCTACCTTTAGACCCACTAGTTTGCTCATCACTACCTCTTTAGTGACAGCAATTGTATCGAGGTCCTCACCTCCCATCGCATCCATAACATCTCTTTGGCATGTTAGACGTGTCCTCCACCATGAAGACCGACAAAATAGTCGTTCAAGGTATTGGCCATTTCCACATTACCCAATATTAATTCCCCCTTCTCATCTTCCAAGGGACCTACATTCACTTTAACTACCCTTTTCCACTCTATATAATAACAGAAACTTTTACTATCTGTTTTTATATTTTGCACTAGTCTACTTTCATAATCTATCTTCCCTTTCCTTATTGCTTGCTTAGTGATTCTTTGTTGCTTTTTAAAGTTTTCCCAATCTTCCAGTTTCCCACAGCCCTACCAAGCGTAAACTGGAGGAACAGCACCTCATTTTCCGTCTGGGAACCTTGCAGCCTAACGGCATGAACATTGAATTCTGCCACTTTAGGTAACCCGCCCCCCTCCCAACCACCTTCCCATTCCTAGCCTCTTTTTTTCAACCTTTTTTCCCCTCTCTCTCCTTACCTTTGACCCACCCCCCGGTGGATCTGCTCTCCCCTCCTCCCCCACACCTGCCTATCACGATCTCTTACCTGCATCTACCTATCACCTCCCTGTGCCCACCCCACCTCCCCTCTTCTGTCCACCTATCACTGCTCTGCTTTTCCCTCCTATATATTGGGCTTCCCCTTTTCCTATCTTCAGTCCTGAAGAAGGGTCCTGACCCAAAATATTGACCACCTGCTTTTCTCCACGGATGCTGCCTGGCCTGCTGAGTTCCTCCAGCATCATCGTGTTTTTCATCTGGATTCCAGCATCTGGAGTCCTTTGTTTCTCCTCCCACTGCTCTTGGCAACTTTCTATGCATGAGCTTTTAGCTTGATTCCTTCGTTTATTTCCTTAGTTATCCAAGGCTGGCTCTCCCCACCCTTACTATCCTTGCTTTTAACTGGAATATACTTCTGTTGAGCACCGTGAAAAATCTCTTTGGAAGTCTTCCACTGTTCCTCCACTGTCCCACCGTATAGCCTGTGTTCCCAGTCTACGCTAGTCAGCTCCTCCTTCATCCCGTTGTTGTCTCCCCTGTTTAGGCATAATACACTGGTTTTAGATCGAACTATTACACCTTCCATTTGTATGAGAAATTCAATCATACTAGGATCACTCTTTCCAAGAGGATCCCTAACTACAAGATCGTTAATTTTACCTGTCTCATTGCACAGAACCAGATCGAAGACAGCATTTTCCCTTGTAGGTTCACTAACATGCTGTTCAAGAAAGCTATCACGGATCCATTCTATGAAGTCCTCAAGACTGCCTCGACTATCTTGATATTCAAGTATGTTCAAGTTAAAGTCCCCATGACAACTGCTGTTCCATTCTTACATGCATAAAATATTTCTTGGTTTATTGCCTGTGCCACTGTAGTTATTATTCGGTGGCCTACAGACACAGTGATTTTTCCCCTTTACTATTCCTAATCTCTACCCAGATGGACTCAATATTCATTTCCTTAGATCTTGTATCGACTCTCACTATCGCCCTGATCTCATTCCTAATCAAGGGCACTACCCTACTTCACTTACCTTCCTGCCTATCCTTCCGTATTACCTGATACCCTTGGATATTTAATTCCCACTCATCTCCACCCTGCAACATTTCTGTAATGGCCGCTAAATCATACCCTTTGTGCAGATTTGTGCCACAAGTTCACTCACCTTGTTTCGAAATCTTATGATTGAATCTAGAATTAGAGGTCACTGTTGAAAAGTAAGGTGTTGCCCATCTATATCATTTATATAAAAGGCAAAACCTTTTCCTTTCAGAGGGTTGAGAGCCTTTCTCAAAGGACAGTGGAAGCAACATCTTATATTCTTAAGACAAAGGTAGATAGATGGTTGGTAAGCAAGACGACGAAAGGTACTGTGGGTACATAGGTATATGGGTTAAGGTTCCAGCAAGAACAGATAATGATTTTATTAAACAGTAGAGCAAGTTTGAAGGGCCCAGTGCTCCTAATTTGTATGGGGTACAAACCAAGCAAACTGCTTTTTCACAAGGAAGCAACAATCAACCAGACAAATGGAGCACATTCCGTCACCCTCCTGATGTGCAAGGCAGATCATGAAAAGGGTTTAAGATGTCAGGAGGCGAGACTGGATACCAAGTCTCTAACTTGTTATCTTAGCCCGGTATCTATCTGTCTGGTCCAGTTGAGTATTTGGTCAATGGTGACGCCAGGATATTAATGGTTGGGAGCTCCGTGATGGAAATGCCACTGAAAGTCAGGAGTAGGTGGTCAGATCCTCTTGGACATGGTCATTGTCATCGCTTTTCCTTTGCAAATGTTGTTTGTCACACATCAGCCTGGATATTGCTTAAGTCTTGATGCTCAAGGCATGGACTGCTTCATTTGCTGAGTTGCAGCAAATTAAATTGTGTGTAGCACAATCATCAGTGAACATCCCCACTTCTGATTTTATGAAGGAAAGGAGGCAAGGCAGTTAGATATTTGGATCTAGCATACTAACCCAAGGAACCTCCACTGAGATGACTGACAGCCACCAACATAATCATCTTGCCTTGTGCAAACAATATTCCAAACAGTTCAGTGTTATTCCCTTTGACTTCAGCTTTACCAGGGTGCCTTGATGCTACGCTCAATCAAATGCTGCTTTGAATGACAAGTTACTCTCACCTCTTTCACCTATGTTTGGACGAAGGCTGCAATGAAGTCAGGAGCTGAATGATCTGTGCAAAGCCCAACATGGACATCAATGGGCAAGTTTTCTTGCAAGTGCCACTTGCATCATATTGTCAGTGACATCTTCGGCAGTTAGTTTGATGACTGAGAGTAGACTGGTTGGGTGGTAATTAGCTGCACTGGATTAGTCCTACTTTCTGTAAATAGGACTTACTTGGGCAATTTTCCACATGGTTAGATGAATGCTAGCCCTGGAAATGTACTGGAATAGCTTGGAATGGCTGTTCTGATATAATTCAGGTCTTCAGAAACACAGTAGGGATATTGCCTGGTCCCATAGTGTTTGCTGCAACCAATGCACTCGGCCATTTCCTGTCACCATTTGCAGCCATCAGCTGAAGACTGGTTTCTGTGATCATGGGGATGATAAATAGTCTACTTGGCACTTCTGGCTGAATACATTTGTGAAAACATCAGCCTTGCCCTTTGCACTCGCATGCAATGATAAAATTGCAGTTCTTTGGAAGTAGTTCATGTGTCATAAAGTACTGCACTTGAAGAGGAAGAGAAAACCAACTAGTAACACCATTTCTTAAAGAATTTTGTTCACTTTTGGTTAAGTATCAAAGACCTAAAATCCAAAATGGATCGATACAGATGCCGTCAATTCTCCCACTTTATCCCTACAGATTTTGCTTTCTCCATTCAGCCCTCATCCCCACTGCTCCAGCACTCTCACCCTCAAAGGAAGCAGGATTGATCAGGGCACGAAAATAAAGCATAAGAAATAGTCAACCGATTTTAAGCTCCATCAGATTGGAGAATCTTATGGGTGGAGGGTGGGGGCTGGGGGGGGCACATGAAGAAAATAGCTAGAAAGGAATTCTAAGCGTTGAGTTTTAACCATCTGGGTAATTCTAACCAACGAGTTCAACATTTGTTCATATAACCTCTGCAGCATTTTTGAATGTTAGAATTTTTAAAATCCTATCAATTAAAAAAAAGTTGAAAACAAATTCTTGCAACTTATGAATTGAACAAAGTAAGAAAAAACCTTTGTACACAATCATGAGGAAGTATTTTGTATACAAAATTAAAGAATCAATTAACAAGCTTTTCCAATGCAGCTGAAGGATCAAAGGAGAAAAAGATCTCAACGTGGGTTCATTTTGAATCCTTTAAATATACAGATAGAAGAGGGGGAATTCACAATTGTGCTGAGTTTGTTAAACTCAGTCTTCAAATGTTGATGTCTATTAGTGTACTATTTTTCATGGAAATTGAACAAGGAAGAACCCAAAGCCACATTTTACAAAGCCACATTGTAATTGAGCCACTAAATTCAATAACCTGGATTGACATTTGTTTATAGGATTCCCTTCTTGTAGTTGTCTATCACAGCCTGTGTGTGAAATGCAACCCCGCTATGGTGTTCTAGTTACATAGATAGCTATCTTGGTTAGTAAGGGCACGAGGACCAAAACAGAAACGTTAATTGTTGAAAACAAAGTTCAAATTGCAAATATTAATCTTCATAATACAGCTGGTGGTGAAACTTCACCTTTGGTTGCCAATTCTTAACATTAAAATACTTAATTGAATACATTATAACTAATCTTTTTCCGTTTTATTAAAAAAAGTTGATACTCACCCTCAGAGCAGATTCCATGGATGGTACAGTTTAAAGGTCCACAGTTAAGTAAGTTACATGATGCTCCAGACCAAAAACCTGTGCAGTGACAATCTCCAAGTAAACAGTCTCCATGTCCACTGCAGTCTGCAGGTACACATTCAGGTTCATGTACACATATGACTGTGGAAACAGCCCGAGGGCAGCGCCACATGGGATCAGATAAACTGTGAAAGGAAAGATTTCTGACTTAAGTGGTCTTATTTAATTGACAGAACACAGCATTTGGGTTGCAGTTTAATGTAGATATTCAGAACTGGAATTGGTTTATTATTGTCACTTGTACCAAGGTACAGCGAAAAACTTGTATACCGTTCATGCAGATCAATTCATTACCTGGTCAGAATCAGGTTTATTATCACTGACATATGTCATGAAATTTGTTGTACAGTGCAAGACATAAAAATTACTATAAGTTACAAAAAATTCACAGACTAATCCGATCACAACAGTTAAGGACTGGCAGTCTTCAATGTAGAAACACAAGAGTTTGCAAAAACTGAATGGGACATTAAGTAATTTATTATACAAACACATATATAAGTGTGAATTGGATCAATTCCTTTCAAACGTGTAGAAAAATCCATTTGTGTTACACCTATAGGTAGCATCGTGATAAACTTAGCTGAAGTAGCAATGGCTATTATAGTATTCAGGTTTGCATTGATAGGTTTTGACGTGTAAATGTTATCGTGTAGTTTCCTAACATTTCCTCATGTGGGTTTAATAAGGAAATCAAGGTAAATTTTAAACTCTGAAATTGAAAACTAAAACTATAATTTCTTGTTAAAATCACAGATGATTTAGAGCGCTTCCCAAAAGATCACTTGAACCAAGGCCTTTGCAGCGCCTCCTTTGTATATGGGCCCTTGATTTAGAATCAGAATTGTTATGATTGACATATGATGTGAAATATGTCATTTTGCGGCAGCAAAGACATAAAATCTAAGAATTACAAAAATAAATAAATAGTACAAAAAAAAAGAATAACGAAGTGGTGTTCATGGGTTCATGGACTGTTCAGAAATCTGATGGCGGAGGGGAAGAAGCTGTTCCTTAGTTGTTGAGTTTGGTTCTTCAGGCTCCTGTATCTCCTCCCCGATGGTATTAATGAGAAGAGGGCACGTCCTGGATGGTGAGGGTCCTTAATGAAGGATGCCACCTTCTTGAGGCATTGCCTCTTGAAGACGTCCTCGATGGTGGGGGGGGGTTGTGTCTGTGATGGAGCGACTGAGTCCATAATCCTCTGCAGCCTCTTACAATGCTGTGCATTGGAGGCTCCATACCAGGCGGTGATGCAACCAGTCGGGATTCCAACCAATGACCCTGCCATTGCCCACCACGCCAATGCTTCTTGGCATCAACTCTTGAACACCATTTGCTCACCATCAACCTGGTGTTGATGAAACCCTGTTCCTTTGTTTTTGGGAATTGTGAACATTTTCTGGTATCATCAATCACAACTAATGTTGCGCAAATGCTTTCTACCTAATTAATTGGCTCCCCGGACTTCTAATTTAGCCTAACAGATACTCCTCTGAGACATTAAGCAATACCTTGAGTAACAAGCTCAAGTTTGGCTCTGATTTCCTCATCGCTTCCCACCAGCTTAAAGATATAATTTGCTATCAGTGAACAGTATATCCAAATACTCATCTTCTAACCACCAGCAGATCAGGAGTTCTTCCCAACCTCTTACATCCAGGGCGCACTCACGAAACAATCTGCAACAATATAAACTTTTCCTTTTAAGTAATCAGTATGATGGTAATGGTGATTACCGCCACTCATGGTAATTTGGATATTCTTCCCCTTTCGTCAGGCCCAGGTGGAGACTGACAAGGCAAGTTGCTTGGATTATTGCACAACCCTCCTACTGGTTGCACGTGGCCTCCACATATTGCCAGAAGAACTCTAAGGACTTGGTGCCTTCCCAAATGCTTCACCCCCAGTGTGAGCAGACATGGGCTAGGAATTCCTGTGAGTTGTTGAGGCTGTTACATTTTTTTCCCTGAAGAGATTTAGGATATCCTTGAAGTGTTTGTTCTGTTCTCCTGCAAACTGCTTGCTAGGACAGAACTTGGAGTAAAGTGTATACTTTCAAGAATTGGGTGCCAGACCCGCAATTGGTGTGTAGTCAGCCCATGCAGGCTGGCTAGCTGTGATCAGAGCCTCAGCCCAGGCAAGGAAGCTGACATTACTTCATCTACTTCCCTTTCAGGAATGCCGACCCTGGAGCTCTCCTCTGTTCTCTGGTGGGAATTCCACCTCTCCCTTTTGCCTTTTTCAGATTTAATAGTTTCTCTTTCCCTATTAATCGCCGGTAAGGTGTTGACCAAAACTTGCTTCAACAGCCACATTTCTTCCAGCAAAAGTCTCTTACTCCAACTCACCCACATGGATTTCTACTTAAATCTCCCTTCATAATTTGAACCCACTCAGGCTATGTTCAAGTCAAGCTCATGCAAGCACTTGACCTCTACAACAACAAGATGTCTTGATCCACAGTTCCACTTTATTTTCCATGTTGCAACAGACGACTTTTGTTCTTTTTTTTGGTTACAGAACTCGAACATTTCGTCATTTTTGCTGCCGATTCCACCCTGCTCCACGTGGTCCCTCTCAACTCTTCCTGAACTCTGTCGCCATCTCAGGTGACAGGCCAGCTGCAAACATCCAGCACCTTCCACAGCTTTCTTGACTATACT
This sequence comes from Pristis pectinata, assembly GCF_009764475.1. Taxonomy (NCBI): domain Eukaryota; kingdom Metazoa; phylum Chordata; class Chondrichthyes; order Rhinopristiformes; family Pristidae; genus Pristis; species Pristis pectinata. Next base: position 100,233,532 of record NC_067413.1, read on the forward strand.
TCCTTCCATTCAGCCTTCTGCAAGGATTCCACCCCATTCTCCCAGTTTCTCCATCTCCGTCACATTTGCTCAGACGGTGAAGCATTCCACACATTCCTGAAATGTCTTCCTTCTTCCTGAACCATGACTTCCCCTCTACCATAGTGGACAGAACCCTTTGACCTCATGACATCTACCTCCCACACCTCTGCTCTAACCCCTCCCTAGACCGAGCAAGAACAAAGTTCCCCTGACCCTCCACCACGCCAGCCTCCACATTCAATGGATCATCCTTTGCAATTTCTGCCAGCTCTGACAAGATTCCACCATCAGACACACATTCCCTTCCCCTTCACTCTCAGCTTTTGGAAGGGATTGCTCACTTTGTGACTCCCTCCTTTGGTCTTCCATTCCCACCAAACACTGGTACATTACTTCCCCAAGCAAGTGTAGAATATGCCAAACCTGTCCTTTCACCCCCTCCCTTTCCACCATCCAGGGCCCCAGTCTTCCCAGATGAAGCAGTGATTCACTTGCACTTCTTCCATCCTAGTGTACTGCATCTGATGTTCACAGAGCGGCCTCATCTACATTGGAGAAGCCAAACGCAGACTGGACTATCAGTTTCCAGAACATCTGCCGGAGTGACCGTGCTTCTGGTTGCCTGACACTTTAATTCACTGTCCCACTCCTACTCTGACTGCTGTCTGTGGCCCAATACAAGCTTGAGGAACAACACACAATTTTCCAAGCAAGTACATTACAGCCTTCAAGTCTCAGGTGTGTAATTCTCTAACTTTAGGTAACTCCCAATTTTTTCCCTGCCTGTATCAGAACTGGCCATTTCTGCCTATCATCGATTTGGCTCAGTTTCTCTTTTTAGTTTTGGGTAAAATCCAACCCACTGAGCACATCCACAACCTGACTGTAAGCAACACATTACACGGGCAAACAAGCTTAATTAGACCTTAACTGCTACTCAAGAGAAAACTTCAGGTTTCAATTAAACTGGTCCTCCACCATTGACACCACTTGATTCTCCACAGTGGGCATGCTGGAACTAGCATACTAATTGTAATGTGAATTTAGACCATATACTTCATCATTTAAAATGAGATTAAAGATCATATCAATTTATATGTGCAATGTCAAAAGCACTGTGTGTTATTCTGTGACATTACTTTATCATCGTCAAGGCCAACCTGCTATTTTTGCAGGAGTACAGTTTCCACACTTCAGCAAGTATTGGCAGTGTTCACAATCAATCTGGCCAGGAGGCAATAGTAACCATTCCCACTGTGGGGAAACAATTCACCGTCGTTTAAGTCAGATGAGTTGGGGAGGGGGGCAAGGTGTTTGTCTGCTCACAGTCGACGTAACATGAAATGACATTCTGCTCAGGTTCAATGTGTACTCCCAGGCTCTACAGGATGAAAGGTTGGCCATTTTCCAACAGCTCCCACTACTGTGGCTGATGTCCCGTCATTCTATCCAGAGACATCAACTGTATCATTGATGTGGAAGAAAGTCAGAAACATCTGCTAACGTGACGCCATGTCCCACTCCTGAATGGGACGGTAAAAGATGCAGAAACTTGCAATGTCTTCAGCAACCCTGGAGATGGAGCACGGTGTCAATACATCTGGTCTAAACCAGACGGATCAGTCGAGTCAAGAACAGATTTCCTTTACATTTCACACAACACAGCGAGGTTGGTCTGCATTTGTCCCCACTGCGATGAAGCCATATGAAATGTATCAGCCCATTCCTGTTGGAAGTGTACAGCACTATGCTTCCAGCTGGCAGCAAGTCAGAATCCATTAAGACAGGCATACTCACCCATATCTACAAGCTGAAGGGGAACGAGGAAGGAAATAGGCATCCCATTTCTCGACTTAGTGTAGATTATAAAATTAAGTCTGTTCTGGGCCTTGCTCAAGTCAGAGATACAAGCACCTAAACTCTTAAGTTGGTAAATTGGTTTATTATTGTCATATGTACCAAGGTACAGTGAAAGACTTTATTTTGCATGCCATCCATACAGATCATTTTATTACAATAGTGCATTGAGGTAGTACAAGGGAAAACAATAACAGAATGAACTTATTATTAGTTACAGAGAAAGTGCAGTACAGGCAGACAATAAGGTGCAAGGCCAAAATGAGGTAGATTGGGAGATCAAGAGTCCATCTAATCGTACTAGGGAACCATTCAATAGTCTTATAACAGTGGGATAGAAGCTGTCCTTGAGCCTGGTGGTACGTGCTTTCAGGCTTTTGTATCTTCTGCCCAATGGAAAGGAGAAGAGAGAATGTCTGGGGTGGGTGGAGTCTGATTATGTTGTCTGCTTTACCGAGGCAGCGAGAAGTGTAGACAGAGTTAATGGAGAGGAGGGGAGGCTGGTTTCCAATGATGTGCTGGGCTGTGTCCACAACTCTCTGCAGTTTCTTGCAGACCAAGGCAGAGCAGTTGCCATACCAAGCCGTGATGTGTCCGGATAGGATGCTTTCTATAGAGCATCGATAAAAATTGGTGAGGGTCAAAGGGCACATGCCAAATTTCTTTAGCCTCCTGAGGAAGTAGAGGCGTTGGTGAGCTTTCCTGGCCATGGTGTCTACGTGGTTGGATCAGGACAGGCTATTGGTGATGTTCAGTCCTGGGAACTTGAAGCTCTCAACCCTCTCGACCTCAGCACCATTGATGTAGACAGGATTATGTGCACTGCCCCCCTTCCTGAAGTCAATGACCAGCTCTTTTGTTTTGCTGACATTGAGGGAAAGGTTGTTGTCATGACACCATGTCACTAAGCTCTCTACCTCCTTCCTGTACTCCGACTCATTGTTATTTGAGATTCAGCCCACTACAAATCATCTTGGACCAGGAGTTGATCAAATCTGGAGTTAAGCAAGGTTCCCCTCTCTGCTGTTTTATTTGTACTTTACAGAACTTTTTGTTGAGTTCATCAGAAAGGATGTGGGGTTTGAGAGGGATGATGGTTTCAGGAAGCAGAGATACTCAGGTCAAAACCTAATATAAATGATGTTATTTTCTTCCGTCTAGACTCATCATTGGTCCACATCGATGAGCAGCTGTAATTAGTTCGAATTGGCTTCAGGGGCCAAACTCAATTGCAGTAAAAAAAAGACCATATCCTTTGGCAGCTGGTCTGATCAACTTGCCGTAACCCTTTGTTCCATTGACCATCAGATCTGACTACCTGAAGGTGCTGAGAATATAGTTTGGAGGAACCAAGGCATGCTTCATGGAAAGCATTTTGCATTACCATCTGATAGGCAAGGAATTTTCATGACTGATTCCACGTGCATTATGACTACAGCAGTTCCCACTGATTATATTGACCATGCAGAAATTAAGATTAACACATGCTTGTTTCTTTACATCTACTGATTCTTGGATATACTGATACACCTGACACAACAACATATCACATATATACACTGGTAATTCAATATTAGTTTATTTGTTCGAAAGACCATCCCCGTTCAAGGCCAGTTGCACTTTGTCAATTTTCAGTGGTGTGGAGAAAACACAGCCTTCAGAACAGAGAATGCTTCTTGTTATAGATTCAGCCGTTTCAAACCTTGCTCCTGAACAATCGTCAATCTTAACTCGAACTGAGTGGAGCGTATATTGTTCATATTCAATTAAGATATCTTTATTAGTTACATGTACATCGAAGCACACCATGAAATGCATCTTTTTGCGTAGAGTGTCCTGGGGGCAGCCCACAAGTGTCGCCATACTTCCGGCACCAACATAGCATGCCCACGATTTCCTAACCCGTACGTCTTTGGAATGTGGGAGGAAACCAGAGCACCCGGAGGAAACCCACACAGATACGGGGGGAACGTACAATCTCCTTGTAGACAGCGGCCGGAATTGAACCCGGGTCACTGGCACTGTAATAGCGTTACGCTAACCGCTACACTACCGTGCCTGCCCTCCAAGAGGCAATACTGAATTAGATGGTCATGTAAACAAAATGTGTTAATTTGTGTGGAGGAAACAATGATGGAACAATCCAAAATCATGTCATAAATGTGTTCACAAGTTACACAACCAGCATGAGGATGCTTCGTAAGAAAACCAAAAATTAACTAAATTACCAGAAGTGGTTAATTTATTTTCATCCTGTGATTAGAATGCAAACAATTAAAAGCAGAACCAACATAGTTTTCATAGGATCACAACCATTCACAGCCTCACCTGAAGCAACATCAAACCACAACTGCTTCCCCAGACACTTGAAACATGTCATGTCAGCAAAAACCAACGGTTCATATTTCTAAATGAAGGGCATTGAAGGGACATTTGAAAATAGTGAATGAGCAGATCAGACTCATCAATTTTTATTTAAAAAAAAACACAGGAGTTCAAGTTGCTTATTTTAGTTGTCAGTAGACAGAGCATCTTACTTATAACTCTTCCACTAGATTTTCATTTGGACTAGGCTGAATTTTTCATGCCCACCTATTTGCGTTATGAAAGGCAAACTCCCCATGAACTTTTATGGATTTCAAACAGAAATTGCACCTGGAAACTTATTATTTCTAATGTGCCAGAAAACTTTGTACTTCCATCCTCCCCAATGAAGAATTATTTTTGCCAAAAATAGAATCCAGACAATTAATAATTTCAGAATGCCCCAAAGGAAGATGAAATTAATGAACGACAAATATGTACAAAGTATCCCAAAAAAACTTCTCTTCCATGAGTTCAATTAGTACACAACTTAATATTCTTTACATGTACATACCAGTGATCTGATGGGTAACTTGCAAGTGATCCATTGAATATCAGAGTAGCTGATCCCCCTCCATCCAAATTAATGGCATTAATAATCCCTTGGCTCTTTAAAAATGTTGCAACTTCCCAGAGATTTAGCCTGCAATACAAATTTGAACTGCTGTTAATTCAACACAAATTCTTTTATGACATTATCCATTTACAACGCCTGTCCAATAATACCAATAGCCTGTCCTGGTCCAACCATGTAGACACCACGGCCAAGAAAGTTCACTGGCACCTCTACTTCCTCAGGAGGCTAAAGAGATTTGGCATGTCCCCATTGACACTCACCAACTTTTATCAAAGCACCATAGAAAGCATCCTAACCGGATGCATCCTGGCTTGGTATGGCAACTGCTCTGCCAGAGACTGCAAGAAACTACAGAGAGTTGTGGACACAGCCCAGCACATCACAGAAACCAGCCTCCCCTCCATGGACTCTGTCCACACTTCCTGCTGCCTTGGTAAAGCAGCCAACATAATTAAAGACCTCACCCACACCGGACATTGTCTCTTCTCCGCCCTCCCATCGGGCAGAAGATACAAAAGTTTGAAAGCACATACCACCAGGCTCAAGGACAGCTTCTATCCTGCTGATATAAGACTATTGATCAGTCCCCTAGTACGATAAGATGAACAATCTACCTCGTTATGGCCTTGCACCTTACTGTCTTGCCTGCACTGCACTCTCTCTCTAACTGTAACATTATTTTGCATTGAATTATTGTTTTCCCTTGTACTACCTCAATGCTCTGTTGTAAAGAAATGATCTGTATGGATGGCATGCAAAACAAACTTTTTCACTGCACCTCGGTACATGTAACAATAATAAACCAATTTCCAATGTAAATTATACTAATATCTGGGATGAGTTAAAACGGCTTCCATGTCAGGCAAGAGATTTCCAAAATCAAAGGTGCAGAAATGGGCGGAGGCCATTTGACCTCGCAAGCCTGCTCCACCATTTAATGTGTGTGATGTAACTATAACCTCTGTCCTGCACTCCCACCGATGACAATTTTTCATCCCTTGCTCACCAAACATCTACCTGCCTCTACATTAAAAATATTCATAAAACTGCTTCCACCCTGTCAAGATCACTCAGGATCTTACATGTTTCAGTGTTTCCTCCCATTTAAAAAAAACTTCAGAAGGTACAAGCCTAGCATGTCCACTCTACATTAAAAATATTCATAAAACTGCTTCCACCCTGTCAAGATCACTCAGGATCTTACATGTTTCAGTGTTTCCTCCCATTTAAAAAAAACTTCAGAAGGTACAAGCCTAGCATGTCCAACCTCATTTCAGTTATTAGTCTGGTAAACATTCTCTCAACTCTTCCAAACATAAACATCCTTCCTTAACCTAGGACTTCAATACTGAACGTAGTATTCCAGGTGTTTCACAAATGCCCTATATAACTGAAACATAACCTCCCTACTTTTATATTCAATTCCCCTTGGTATAAAATACAACATTATCTTTCCTAATTACTTATAGTATCTGCAAACATGACTTGTGAATCATGCACTAGGGCAGCCAGATCACTCTGCATCTCACTTTGCAATCTCACAGTAATTTATATAACATTTTTCCTACCAAAATAAGCAACTTTACATCTTGGCATACTATACCTCAATTGTCAGGCCTTTGCCCACTGAATAAGGACATCTATACACCTTTGTAGCTTCCACATGTCCACTTCACAAGGTACTTTTCAATCTATCTTTGTATCACCTACAAATTTAGGCGTTTTCATCCAAGCTATTTATAAAATTAGTAAAAAGTAGAGGCCCTAGCACTGAACCCTTTGACATACCACTTATCACACCTTCCAATCAGTTAAAGACCCATTTATGCTTTCACTTTATTTCCTGTTAACCAGTCAATCTTCCATCCATGCTAAAATGTTACGTCCTACAAGCATGACCTTTTATTATGAACAATAACCCTTAATGCAGCATTTTATCAAATGCCTTCTGGAAATCAATGTATAGAACAGCCACCAGTTCCTCTTTATCGACAGCATTCTTGATCAATTTATTGGAGTATTTTGAAGAAATAACAATTCCCCTCTCGTACAGACTGTTCTCTCATAGGCTCGAGAACACACTGCTCTAAAAGCCATCTTGATAACACAATGAACTCTTCATCGAGGTTGCCTTTGCCATCTGTACGTAGATTAATATCCCACACGATTATCTCTGTACCTTTCTAACAAACTCCCATTATTCCTTTCTTTATACACATCTTCTATCACGTGGTTTCTGTTAGGAGACCAGTAGAACAACTTTATTACTTCTACCTCCATCCAAACAGCTTCTGCATCCTGCTTTCCCGAACACAGACCAGTACCTATTGCACTAAAGCAATCATTAATTAGAAGAGCCACTCCTCCACCATTTCCTGGCTTCCAGTTCTCCCTAAATGTCACGTACCTTCAATATTCAGGTCCCAATCTGTCATCCTGCTGCTACGCCTCCGCAATGGCTATCAGATCATACTTATTTCTATTTATGCTCTCAGTTCATGTGTTTTGTTTCGAATACTTCAAGGATTCAGAGAGCCATTAGTTTCGTCCTTCTACCACATTTATAAATTTCAAGCCTAATCTACTGATTTACTTTTAAAATCTTTACTTTCTATCCTTTCTGTCACAATCTAATAATCATTTTCCACATCCATATCCCTCTACTCTTTAATTTACAACATCATTTCAGCTTTAATTCCTTGCCCCTACTACTTAGTTTAACATCCCTTCTCCATCCCTGGTCATTTGGTTCACTGTAGCACTAGTCCCAGCATGGTTCGGTGTAGATATCCCAAAGGTACAGCTCCCACTTTCCCCACTTGCCACCGCTCATGAACCAAAACCTACTTCTACTACACCAGCCACAAATTCACTTCTCTAAATGTATTTGCCTAATGTCAATTTGCACATGCCTCAGGTAATAATTCAGAGATTATTACTTTTTAGGTTCTGTTTCTTAATTTGATGTCCTGCTCCTCATGAAGACAATGCAGAACCTTTCTTTGTCCTGCCTATGTTGTTGGTACCTACACCTACCACAATTGCAGGATTCTTCTTCTCCCACTAAGTTCCTCAGCATTGCCACAAAGAACACTCTCAATACTCTGGATACATGGATGGGAAAGGTTTAGAGGGATATGGGCCAAATGTGGGCAAATGGGACGAGCATAGATGGGAATCTTGGTTGGCATGGACCAGCTGGGCTGAAGGGCCTGTTTCTGTGCTGTATGACTCTATCAGTCTCACTACATTGTCTCCACGACCACTACATTCTTATTCGCTCCAGTCACCTGAATGGCTTCTGGTACTATGGGGTCATGGTCAGTTAGCTTATCTTATACGCATAATGATACAAAAGAAGGCCATTCAGCCTTGTATCCATGCAAGCTCTGTCTACAGCTTGGCCTTGAGCTCAATGACCCAGAGCTGAAGACCCTCGTGCTGGAAACACTTACTGCAGACAATGTTTGCCCTAGTTCATACTGGCATGCGGGACCTCTTAAATGCAGCATCCATGAAACCTTCGCCTGCCCTACCATCCCTAATGTATTACTTAACTACTTAACTATTTTACAATTAATAACCTTCCTTTTCTTATTCTTTTATTAACTTACCACCAGTTTGTGTGATTTTAAATGTGTGGGTAGAAACGACCTTAACTACTTACCACTAAACGAAGAATTGGCTTCTTTGCCCAACTCCCAACATTGTTAAAAGTCATACTCATTTTTAATAATAGCTTATAAAACAGATTTATCAAAAGAAAAACTCTCTAACTACCCACCAACCAGCTACATGACTTGCACTGATGTCACACTTTTAAGCTGATGCCACTATTGAGGTGTTCATACTGCCATGCTCAGTTCTCCTTTCTCTCCAAAGCTCCTTCACACACAAGAGCCCACACTCTACAAATTGCATGTGCTAAGCCACAGGAACCACTGTGCTGAAACCACACTGTGCTTTAGGAAGCTTGTTTTTAAAACCTCTAGGCTAAAATCAATGGTTGGTTCCTACATATCGGAGGGTTCTAATTCTGCTGCTGATGTCAGACAATAAAATACCAAATATCACAACGCACCAGTGAAGGGAGACTGCAGTGGAAGCCAGGAAACAGTTGGGGCCCCAGCTCATAAAACCGAAGTAGGAAATCGTTGACCATTAATTATTTACATAAATAAAAGAATCATTTCAAAAATGGTTAGCTGAATGTTTATGTTGATTATCCATGAGAAATGGTATCAATTCAGTGTTGTATAGCTACTGAGATTATTTTGTTTGAATTCTGTTGGTTACATGGGAAATCTACATGATTAAATATCCTGTATGAATTCCAAACATTTCAAAGATCCTGGATGTGGACTTGTGCAAAGGATTGCACTGCCAAGTCATAAGTAAATAAATTTGCATTCTAAGTACATATTGCTGTTGAAATTCACACAACATTTCCAAATCCATTTAAACAACTAAATGCCACATTGCAAAACAAACCAATGATATTGGACATGGAACATGATCCTGATTATGTCTAACCCAATATTATGCAATTTATGAAGTATTACCTAATATGTATCAAGTTTCCTGCTCTAAAGGACCATCTAACAAAGGAATTCAATACCAAAAGGTGCAAACCCATATTTCTTTCAAGTACATCAGAGGTGCCCAAATTTTCTAATTTTATCAGCATGTTTTTGATGCAAGGATCTCAAAATGAGGACACTAACAAATGCGTGTCCTGATTTATGATTTGTTTGTCACTGATCCAAATAAAACTTGTTCAACACCAGGCCATAACCTTCAAACACATCAGCAAGAATAGCAAGCACAAACTGAGCAGTTTTGTCAAGAATACAAGGGTTTGTAGTCCATGGTTCAAACACACTTCCTTTAATAATTCTGCCAATATAAAAAATGTGAAGAGTAAAACCTTCTCAAGAAGGCAAGAATGACAACACAAAACTGAGGACATTTATTTCTAACTAAATCAAAATAATGTTTGACAATTGTCAAACAAACCCAAGGAATTTTTAAGTCTTGAAAAGTTGATCTGAAAGTTAAAAGAGGCTTCTGTTTATATTCTGGTTGATGACAGCTTTAGTTGCTCAAGTTTCACACATGTGACAAACAGTTCAATGGACTTCTGGCTCCTTATGACTGACACTCCCCCACCAGGGCACTTCTGATGTTTGTTATTTTTCTGCACTTACGTAGTTTTGCAAATCCAACTTGCAGCTCTCCAGTTTAAGAAGGCATGGCATGGCTGACTCAGAGTATTCCCTGGAGCCTGCCAACAGATACCAAACACAGCCCTCTCAGATATCCTGTCGCAGTTGAGAGTTCATGAAACATTGCTGTAGCTTTGTTGCAATGTTTTTCAGACCTTAACTATTTTTAGAGACCTTGAATCCATTGGTATAGGAAAGAGTGGATGGAAGAACAAAACTGCAGCTTTTTTGAAACTTGAAAACCTCTACAAACAAAACCTTTTTACAAGACAAGAAGTTGCAGCCATTCCACGTCAGTTGAAAGTACTGCACATCCTAACCTCCAGAAAGAACAATGGAAATGGAGGACATCAAGAATTTTATAGCACAGGACCACTGTGTCCATGCCTGCAAAAAATGGACAACACAGATTAACCCCAGTGATCCATAGCCTTGGAAGTTTTGGCTTCAAGTGCTAATCTAGATACTTTGTAATTGTAGTAAGGATTGCTGCCTCCAACAGCTTTTTAAAAAGCCAGTTCCAGACATCAACTACATGTTGAGTGAAGAAAAGATTTCCTCAATTTCCCACAATAATTCAACATATTAACTTGCTCCTTAATTACTGTCCCCTATGCTAAGGGAAATAAGTTCTTCCTTACCACCATGTTTGCATCTCTCATAATTTTATTCCTTAATTAAATCTCCCCTTAATCTTCTTTATTCTAAATAAAACCCTTAGTTGCCCAGACTCTACTCATAACTATAATTCATTCGCCCCAGCAACATCATCTCAAATTTCCTCTGCACACTCTCGAGTACAATCATATTCTTCCAGTAGTGTGGTGACCAGAACTGTATATAGTCCTCTTACTGTGGTCGAACTGGTGCTTTACACAGGGTCAAGGTTATTTTCTTGATGTCATTTTCCATACTTTGGCCAATACAAGGACATTATCCCATATATTTCCTTATTTATCCCATCTCCTTGTTCTACCGCTTTCAGGGATCTATGGATATGCATTGGGATTATTCTGCTCTTCTAAACTTCTGTATCCCACCAATTATAATGTATTTGCTTGCTTTGTTTGCCCAGTCACTTTTAATTCTCTGCCTCACTCCCACCCTGACCTCCGTCTTCAACCTCCTACATTGCTCCAATGCTGCCCAATGTATGCTTGAGGTTCAGCACTCCCTCGATTATCTAGGTATGTTACAGCTATTAGGACAATATTGAGTTCAACATGTAATCCCCCTTTTCCCCCCTTGGCCTGCATTTTACCACAGACATTCTCTCTTTTCTCTCCACCTCTCCCCCCTCTCTTCACCCATACTTGTCTTCTTCAGAACTGGAACAGTGAGAAGAGTCCCTGACCTGAAATGTTTACTGTTTCTTTCCTGCTGATGCTGCTTGACAAGCTGAGGGCTAGCTGAATTTTCTGTTCTTGATCCAGATTTCCAATCTCTGCTTTGGGTGCCTGATGTTGGGCACGTGAACAATGTGGCCTGACAAATGGAGCCGACTTGAGTGTAATTACAACCTCGAGGCTTGGGAATGGTGGCCTGGGAAAAGACACCAATGTTGATTCATGTACTCATCCAGTGGATTTGGAGGAGGAGACAGCACTGGTTGCATCTTTCTGGTGTCCTGAAGTGCAAACCTCAGAAGCAAACAAGGAAAGAGTCACTGTGAGTTTTGTAACAAGTTCAAACACTCTTTTCCTGTTAACCATTGGTTGTGCTGACAGACTGAAGGTGACTGTGAATTTCATTCTGAGGGGCACGAGGGATAAGTTTTTCCACAGACAATGGTGAATATCGGGAAGGAGCTGCCAGAGGAGGCGGTGGAGACAGGTACAACTACAATGCCTATAAAGGCATTTGGACAGGTAATTGGATAGGAAAGGCTAGAGGGATACAGGCCTAATCCCTGATGCAGGCAAATGAGATCAGCACAGATAGACATCACGGAGGGCATGCAGGTAGGCTGGAAGGCCTGTTTCTCTGGTGTGCATTTCTGTGATTGATCATCGATGTCAAGCTTTGCTGAAAGATGGCTCTGGAGATAGGGGAAGTGGTATATGATTGCCAAGATCTTACCGTGGATCCTTACTGCAGGAGGGCAGTGTTGTACAGCAGAGGCAGGCTGGTGGAGGACTTTCACTATCCCCACCTTGAACGCTTTCCATTGCTGTCACATTTCAAAAGCTGTTTCCAGTGCACTTTTGCTAAATCATATCTCGGCCTTGACCTTACTGCAATATAGAACTTTTACTCTTGGTGTTTATCTTTTTCACTAACTATGCTAAATCTAATTGAATTATGATTCCTGCGGTCAAAATGCTCTCATCCTGCCACCTTTTTTCTAGCCTAGGTTCATTCCCTTTCTTTTTGCACAGGTCATCATGGAGCCGTAAAGTCATACAGGATGGAAGCAGCTGGCACCCTATTTACACTAATCCCATTTTATTTTCCCCTCAATCTCCCCCAGATTCTACCACTCACCCACAGACAAGGGGCAATTTCGAGTGGCCAATTAACCTATCAAAGGGTACCTTTTTGTGATGTGGTAGGAAACCAATGCAGTCACTGGGACTATGTGCAAAATGCACACAACAGCACCAGAGGGCATGCTTGTACATGGCTCACTGGAACAGTGAGGCAGCACTGCTTCATCTCATTGGACTTGGTACTTACTGTTGATCATGTTTCAAAAATTCTGCTCTTTTTATGTTGTGTTACCACCCCAGTTAATACCGTAGAACAATACAGCACAATACAGGCCCTTTGGCCCACCATGTTGTGCCGAATATTTAGGATAGTTGACATTCCCTGCTTTTAAAGGCCTGCTATTTATTAACTTTTCAGAAATGTTGCTATATATTTGCTCTTCTGTCTGTCTATAGTACACTGCCAACAACGTGAGTGCCCTTTTGTTCATCGATTCGGTCTGTATGAAAATATTTTTCTCCAACTATATTTAAAAAGCTATTAGAAAATTGAGCAATTCCTAATTTGTCACATTTTTAGTATAGACTACTAAGTGTATTTGCTAATTATATTATAACTGAATTCTGATTATATTGAACTGCAGTTCTATTACTTGGTAGAACAATGAATTGAGTATAATTAAAAGTGTGACTTTTATTATAGGGCTCTAATAAGAAAAATAGATTACAGCCAGAAATAATACTTGAAAAGAAAACAGTAAACAAATATTTAACCTGTAAAGAACAATAAAAAGAGGCTAAGAAATGCAGCTTACCCCCTGTCATCAGTCTGTCCATCAACATGGAACAGAATAAGCCTTCCATATTTATCATGTCCTACAGCATTTCGTGCAGATACTACGTTAATAAACTTTTCAAAAGACCCTATATAAAATAGAACATATAATTAGTGAAAATGATCGACTTATTTTGAACTCAACAATAACAACTTGCATTAATATAGAGCATTTAATGTAGCAAAACAATTCAAGGCTTGTTTAGTCAATTAAAAATAGGTACTGAGTAAAAGTAAGTGGAATTAGGACCATTGGTTTAAGTAGTAAGTTTGAAGTGCACTCCAGCTTGGGAAAGGGGAACACAAGTCTGAAGCAATTGTCAGAGGTGGCTGAAAGAAATGGCCAGCTTTGGTGGAACATTTTTCAGAGCATTACCACCAGTACTGAATTCCTGGATTAATAATTTAAAGTAAACTCACATATATGCATCCAGAATTCTCATGCAACTAGCAAAAATTTTTAAGAATATCAAGCAATTTTATAACATGCTCAAACAGTGAATTTTAATTCAAGTATTAAGCAAAATAAGTTTGAAGAGACATTTTTAGTTTATTTACATTAATACACAAGGGCAGTGTAGTTGTAGGCCGGTTAGCAGCAACACCCTCTTTGAAGATTTGGCACTGCATGAGATGCTGAGCATTATTTTTGTTGTATTTTACATCAATACACTTTAGCCTCAAAATACAGAATTGCAGTATAAGGTATCTTTATTAGTCACACGTACATGGAAACACACAGTGAAATGCAGCCTTTGTGTAGTGTTCTGGGGGCAGCCCGCAAGTGTCGCCACGCTTCTGGTGCCAACATAGCATGCCCACAACTTCCTAACCCATACGTCTTTGGAATGTGGGAGGAAACCGGAGCACCCGGAGGAAACCCACGCAGACATGGGAGAGAACGTACAAACTCCTTACAGACAGCGGACAGAATTGAACCCGGGTCGCTGGCACTGTAATAGCGTGACGCTAACCACTACACTACTGTGCCTGACATAGTTATTTAAAAGGGTGAGGAGATGACATATAGTTTGGCAAGTTACTTAAAGATTTACGTACAGAATACTAAGTGTGTGATGTACAATATAGTTGTTTTTGAGCAATTCTCATGCACCTGGCACATTCATGCAATAGGCACCCTCATTCTCCATGGATGACAGATGGCCGAGTGAGCCAAATTCAACCAGTTTTCAAAATAAAATCTTGTTCATTTTGTCTACTCATAAGGTTCTCTAGAACATATAAAAACTCATGGCTTCTTTGACATGAACAAAATGTAATGCCCTCTTTCTTGTAAAGATAAATCCACAATGCTTCCAAGCAAAGATTTCCAGGGTTTTGAGTGAATAACAAGGAATGGTGATACATTTCATAGTCAGGATGGTGTGCAACTGGGAGAACTTGCAGGTGTTAGTATCCCTAGCACCAACAGGTATTTGTCTAATGCCCTTGTAGATGCGCCTCATTATAGGAAGGATGTGGAAGTGTTGGAAAGGGTGCAGAAGAGATTTACCAGGATGCTGCCTGGTTTGGAGAGTATGGATTATGAGGAGAGACTAAGGGAGCTAGGGCTTTACTCTTTGGAGAGGAGGAGGATGAGGGAATACATGATAAAGGTATACAAAATATTAAGAGGAATAGATAGAGTGGACAGCCAGCACCTCTTTCCCAGGGCACCAATGCTCAATACAAGAGGGCATGGCTTTAAAGTAATGGGTGGGAGGTTCAAGGGAGATATCAGAGGGAGGTTTTTCACCCAGAGAGTGGTTGGTGCATGGAATGCACTGCCTAGGGTAGTGGTGGAGGCAGGTACACTGGCCAAGTTCAAGAGATTGTTAGATAAGCATATAGAGGGATTTTAAATAGGGGGATATGTGGGAGGAAAAGGTTAGATAGTCTTAAGCAACGTTTAAAGATCTGCACAACATGGTGGGCCGAAGGGCCTGTATTGTGCTGTATTGTTCTATGGTTCTATAGACGCTAGAGATCGTGCTAACTGCTACGCCAACATAGCAGTTACTCACGAAAAGGCCTTGAAATTTCAGTGTAAAAAGGCTCTCTGCCTGCAAATGGCACAACAGTTGAAAGTTCTTCTCCCAACCACATCTGCATACATTAACTGATTTGAAAGCAAGGACAATAATTTTTTTGAACTCTCGGCTTTGCTTAAATGGAGTCAACATAGGCCAGCAAGCACAGAAGTGAGCAGCAAACGAGACTTGGTATGAATTAAGCCACAGACAATGCAACTAGCAACAGTAGAAGCAACAAGCCAGATGCCCAGCTGTCCTAACATTTCAGGCTGTTTTTGTGTCACAATCCCCCCTCAGCTGCCTGAGACCTAAAAACAAACTTTGTTTCCATCTCCACAGATGTTACCTGACCTGGTGAGTATTTCAAGAATTTTCTGATTTTTTGTTTCTTCTTTCATTTCCTTTGTCTCTAAAATTATTATACCATTTATCTGGCATCTATTATTGGATGGTCCACCAAAAGCAAAGCCATTCTGTGGGCCCCTGCCCAACCTTTGATTCCCAGTCACGAACTCCATCACTCTTCCCTCAAATAAAACAAACTATTTGCAACCTCATCAATGATCATGTACCAGCATCATCACCTAAAACAGTTATTTCCCTCTTTGTATCACTGCTCGACTGCCCCTACCTCAGCTCCTTTGAAATGCAACAGTCGCAGAATGCAGGCTTTAGTGAGTGAGGAGGCTTGGGTAAGGAGAGCCTGTGGGATCCTGGTACTGGCCTCTTGTTACATACTGTTACAATGGTATCAGTCAGGTAAATGGTCAGTGAGTATTTGCACTTTTTATAGTTCATATGAAGTGTGGGAGCAGCTTAGATTACATTTTAAGGGGCCCTTTCTAAATTAAGTGTACGGCAGGCACTTTATTCTACATGCAGCATGTGGAATTTGGGTGTTCCTTGCGGTCTGGATGACGACATCCATGGGAAGTTTTTCTTTCATTCGTTCAAGGGATGTGGGCTTCGCAGGCTGAGCCAGCATTTAATTGCCCAGACCTAACTGCCCCCGAGAAAGTGGTGGGGAGCTGCCTTCCTGAACTGCTGCAGTCCTCGAGATGTGGGTTTTCCTACAATGTTGTCAGGGAGAGTATTCCAGGATTTTGACGTAGCAATGGTAAAAGAACAGCAAGATATTTCCAAGTCAGGATGGTGTGAGGTTTGGAGGGAACTTCCAGGTGGTGACGTTCCTACAATTTGGCCAGCTTGAGTGCCGACTGGACACACTTACGGTGCTCAGCCAGGCTGAAATGTATGTGGGTAGCACGTATTTAGAGATGGTCGCTCCGCAGCTGCAGGTAAAGCAGTCAGAGAAGCAATGGGTGACCATCAGGCAGAGGAAGCAAGGCAGATAAGTAGCCATGTAGTAGATAAGAAACCTCATGGAAATCTCACTCTAAAATAATTTCTCCCTAGTGAAAAACTGGAGGTGAATGCATCTGTGCATGACTCAGCTGCACAAAAGTAGCAGGAGGGGAGCAAGAATCCAAGGGCAATAGTAGTAGGAGACTCAATAGTCTGTTGCCATAGACATGAATAGAGCATGATGTATTGCCTCCCTGGTTCCAGTATCAAGGATGTCACGGAACAATTGTGGGGGCATTCTAGGTTGTGGGAGGGGAAACAACTGAGGGATGAAGGCCTACAATGTGAATTTAAGAAGCTAGCTTGCAGAATAAAGTCACTGGGTTATTTCTGTTGTCACGTGCTATTGAGTACAGGTCAGGTATTAGTATACAGGTCAGAGAACGTGTGGCTGAAGGGATGGCACAGGAGGGAAAGCTTTAGCTTCCTGGATCATGAGAAAACTTGGATGAGTTACACCTGAACTGGAACAGATCCAACATCTTTGTGGGAAGGCACTTAGCTGGAAGTTCAGATTTGTACAACATCCTGGATATTTGATGTCGTCAAGCTACTCATTGATAGAAATTTTCCCTCCAAGAAAAAGGATGTGAGAGCAAGAGGCAAGGCTTGTTTATAAGTGACTCCACACAAAAAGATGCTGAATCATTCAACAAAGATTCCCAAACTCAAATATCAGTGCCTAATGACATTGTCTGCAGAGAACCTACACGCTTGGGACTTTGGTGGAGGCAGATTTTCTGGATTGTTGGATGATATTTCTATTAATGCCTCAACACTCTTTATTTTGATCTTATATAATGTGATAAATAATTTTCAACTGAACAAGTGAAGTTGAGAAGGACCATGGGAACTGGAGTCCTAGCAAGTTGAAAGGGAGGACAGGAACCAGGGCCCAGGTTGACTGGAAAAGGAAAGTCAGAATTGGGGCCCTGAGGATCGTAAAGGAGTCCAGAAACCCATGCCGAGGTGAGCATGGCAAATATTTCTTTGGTGAACCAGGTGTCAAACCATTGGGATTTCTGAATAGTCAGGTAGCAGGTTATCAAAGTTTTATTTTCTTTAATATGCCTCTGCAGATTAGGGTAAAATATGGACTGACAGTGCCAGTTAATTGTGCCTTGTTGGGTAATAACCATAAGAAAACCCCAATTGCCGTCACAAACTTTCAACATTATTACTGTTGCCTAGTCACCCACCAGCAATATTGGTGCACGTTCATGCACGAGGGGTTGGCAGAAGGAAGGCAACCATTGAACAAACACTGTATGAGTTGCAGTGACATTCTAGGAGCTGGATATATAGTACTGAGCACAGAGTTTCTGTACTCATTATCCACTGCCTTCATTGCAAGCACACAATGGATGAAGTGCTAATATCCAAGGTGTAAAGTTGAAAAATCATTGTATATATAAAAAAAATACATTGGCTGCAGTTCCTAGCCTTGCAGAATAGATCACTGAAGAACAAAATGAGTAATGGGATAGGAACACCATAACTTCAAGCTTGTTACTTGATATGGAAATAAATTACCAAAATTATTGCTGATTCAAAATCCTGAACTTCTCTGCTTAATACTCTCATGGGGACATAAGAGTAATGCAGTAATTCCAAAAGGTTGCCCACCACACTTGATGTAACTGGTTGACAATAAATCCAGTGCTTCCAGCAATGCCACAACTAATGCCATGATAGTTTTAAAAAGTCTTTCACAATTTATTTGATCAAATATTTTATCCAAATTATGAATTTATTTTCAGTCAAACACTTTAGCTTCAATGAGTTACTCTTTAATACAATCCTAATTTGTACACGTTCACAATTTCCCAAGTGACGTTCAACTTTAGGGCACTGAATTGCCTTGCTTCATTATCCTGAAAATGATAGTCAATTCGAAACAATGCAGTGTACATGAAAAGTTTTGATCTCTTCTACTTCCTTGCTGCTGTCAAATTAAGATCTTTAATGTGTAAATTATGCATGCAATTTTCACCCTAGTGTCCAGAGGCAAAACTGACCAGCAGAGTTCCAGCATATTGCACTATATTGTTTACATCAGTTTACTTGTATCCTCGCCTCATTTCATAGGTCACTGTCAAACAGCTTGGGTATCAAGGTGATAAGCTGGCTGCAGTGACGACATCCCTATTTGAATTTACAATGTAAACAAACAGAAGTTTCTTTGAGATTCAGCGAGGCTTTGTTTTCCCATTCACTGTCCTTACGTAACGGGCTACAGTAATGGTTACTGTGACGTAATTGGTAGCCTAGGCACAAGCTGCTGGAGATTTGAGGGCAAGATAGAAAATAATCATGGAACTCCTTTGGACCAAGTAGTTAAAAAAAATTAAATAAATTACTCATTCAAAAATAATGTTGCTGGTCAGCAGTACTAATCATGTCTCATGGAAATAGTTTACAAAGGTGAATTTAAAAGCTGTAAAAACTGAATTTTATCCATTACATCATCTTATTTATCATAAAATTACAACTTACAGGTGTATGTAATATTAGCTTGAGTGCTTAAAGCAAAGTTACATACATTTATTCACTCTATTGAACAAAGACCTCAGGTTGGATTTTCCTCTACAAGTGTGAATGCACATCATTATGGAATTAGCCCATTGTTACAACCATGTCTTCTAAATTACTCATTTTGGAGCGAGGTTGAGAATCTACTGAAATCATGCTCTACATACGATTATTTTTTAACAATGTACACACCACCCTTAATTTGACCCAGTGGGTCTGGTGCACCCTATGCCAAAACCATGCCCCATTCCTTCTCCAGGCTCACCTGACCCAGCTCTTCATACCTCCCCCCCCCCCCCACGCCCATCCTACCCAATGCACCCTCCTCCTCCCCCCACGCCCATTGCACTCTCTCCTTCCCCTGCACCCCACCTTCTTCAACCCCCACCCCCATGCTCATTCCAGCCCCCACACGCCCTCCCCCCACATACATTCCACTATCCAGCGTCCGTTCAGCCTGTGGTGGGAAGAAGTGGAAATTTTGACTGAGGACACAAGGTACTGTTGTAAAAATTGTTTTCACAAATTTTTGAACAAAGTAGCAAGTTTATTATTACCGATTTCTGCTTTAAACTATTTCATAGCAACAGCAAAATATCATATGCCACAACTCAGTTAGAATACAAAAGCTGAAATGCTTGTTAAATAACCATTGTGGTTTTAAAAAGTTGGTTAACATTGCTCTATAAAACTTTTTCCATTTTTCTCACAATTAAATACGGCATCAGGCTAATGTTCATGATAATCAAAAAGAAATCCCAGGTTATTTTTAAAACAGGTACATGGAAAGGTTTAGAGGGATATGGGGCAAATGCAGGGAAATGGGACTCGCTTAGATGGGCATCTTGGTCAGTATGGACTGAAGGGCCAGTTTCTTTTGGTTTCAGAATGATGCCACAAATTTGTACTTCATTCCAGCATCTTTAAGACATTAATTTACCTGTTTTTACTCATTAAATCACAAGTTTTTTAACTCTTGTACTGTACCTGTTTTCTGAGTCTCTGAACACTCGGCTGATTGGCTCTCATTAATATAAATTGTGCCATTTCGCAGGAGCCATACTACCCCACTCACTAGTTGGACAAATGGATTCTCTTGATCCAGAACCTCCTCTTCTGATAGATATCTGTCAGTATTTGGAGAATTATGATTAACATCCATGTTGTACGCTGGCTTCTTTGTATACACCTACACTACACATATTAATTGTGCAAGGCAAATTCAAAACACTGATAAGGCTAACAGCACTTATTACAATCATAACACAAATCAGGGAAGGTAAAGGCCAAGATGTGGAAATTACCATTCTCTATGATCCTGCTTGGTTTTGGTGTTGTGGAGTCAGAGGACTAGGGACTGCAAATTTTAAATTCTTGCTCAAAAAGAGAAAAAACTTTCATATACAGGCTGAACATCTGTGTGGGGGAAAACTAATGCAAACAATTCTCAAGAATAAAACTGCCACTTTGAGAAGCATAGATTAATAAGGTTAAGGATTTTTTTTTACAAAATACAGTAACTTTTGTCCATCTAGCCTTATTGAATATTTTTAAGTAACAGAGTTGATGAAGTTGGTACAGAAGTTGTATATATTGACTTCCAAATGGCAACTCATAACAGACATTTTGAAAATAGTAGCACATTGGATAAAGGGATAATTGGGTGCAAAATGAGCTGATGAATAGAAGGCAGAGAAAAAACACTGAAAAGAATTTTCAGACAGGACAAATATCCAGTGAGATCTTCCAGTAGGAATATTGCTTTTGTTAGTGACGTATGAAAATGACCTGTACTTTGATTCTGGGATTACAATGTCAAAGTTTTCAAAAAGGTACAAAGCCTGTCAATATAATAACATGCATGATCACCTCATAGCAAACAACAAGAAGATATACAGAGAATGGTGAAATCAGCAAATATGATTTACTGTGGATAAATATGAAATGTTATATTTACACTCAGTATGAACACCACCTCCATAACATTGCCTTACCCTGCAGTTGGTCAGCTCATCCATTGCTGAAAATCTCATCCATGTTTTTGGTTCCCCTACACTTGCCTTTTCCCTTACCTGAGTGACTTTCATTCTATTCTCCATAAATTTGTAGCCATCCAAAATTCTGTTGCTTATGTCTGAACTCAGACTATCCCATTCACCCGTTGGACTGAGGATTATTTAATGGACGGAAAACACAGCAGGAATAAGTGGATTATTTTTGGGTTGGTAGATTGTAACATATGGGGTACTGCTGGGAACTACGCTGGGGCTCTGTCTGTTCACAGTCAATATCATTGATTGGATGAGAGGACCAAGTATCCAAGGCTGCTGATGATACAAGGCTGGCAGGCAGTGTGGGTTATGAGGGGCGAGGAGGATGCAGAGAGGCGTCAAGGGAAATACTTAGCCGAGTGAATTGGTGAAGATACAGAAGGTAGAATGTACAATGGAAGGTGTGAAGTCATTCATTTTGGTAAAAAAAAGAGGAGAATTTCTTTTAAAAATAGTAACAGTTTGCAAAGTGTAAGTGTTCAGTGGGATCTGGGTGTCCTGGTGCATGAATCACTTCAAGTTAACATACAGATACAGGACAATTAGTGAAACAGATGATACATTAGCCTTCATTGCAAAAGGATTTGAGTACAAGAGTAAAAATGTCTTAATGAAATTCTACAGGGCTCCAACAAGACCACTCCCTGGAATGTTGTGTACAGGTCTGGTCTCCCTACCGAAGGAAGAACATACCTGTAATAGAGGGAAGTCAATAAAGGTTTACCCGAATGATTCCAAGGGTCAGGGAGGCTTTCCTGTGAGGAGATGTTAAACAGATTGGCACAATACTCTTTGGTGTTTAGAAGAACGAGAGGCTTTCTCAATGAAATATACAATATTAGGGGCTTAACATGGCAGATGCCGGCATGATGTTTCCCCTGGCTGGGGTGTCTACAATCAGAGGTCACAGTCTCAAATAAAGCAGCTCACCATTCGTTAGGAAAAAGAATCATCCAGATAGTAGTGAATCTTTGGAATTCTGTACACTAGAGAACTATGGAGGCTCAGACACTGAGCATATTCTTGATAGTTTTGTTTCATTATGAGAATAAAGAGACATGGTTAGTACAGGAAAGTGATGCTGACATGAACAGTAGGCACAAGGGGTCCTGCTACTAATTCTTATGTTAGTACTTCCAGAAACGTGCTAACAATATCGACAATGGGAAAATGATATGTAATCTGCTTACTTTGAATCTGAAAGATTACCAATACTATGGAGATACAGATTACCCCACTGCATTGCAAGCGAGAAGGAAATTGCAGATTAAATTTTAAAAAAAATTAAAGTTAAGACAAACAATTGCATTTTTTTTAAAAATACACAAAAAAATATCAGACTGAGAACAACTTCCTTCATTCACTGGAGTTTAAAAAGAACTCGAGCTGGAGAGTCCACAACTAGCAAGCCAATTCTCAGGCTGACAGGTTCCTATTTAGGACTGAGGTGACAGAAATGTTACACAAGTTATAAATCTTTGAAATTCTATTCAAGGAGACTATGCATGCTCAATTATTGAACATATTCAAGGCAAGGATCAATCGATACTACGGAAATCAAAGGATATGTTTTCTTATACTAAGAAAATCAAAGGATATCAGACAGCAAAGTGGACTTGAAGGACAGACAACCATGATCTAACTGAATGGTGGAGAAGGCTTGAGAGGCCATAGGACCTAACTTCTGCCTCTGGTACTTATATTCTAACCGTATTTTTACACAAATGATATCATTCTGCCTCTGGTACTTATATTCTAACCGTAATTTTACACAAATGATATCATTCTGCCTCTGGTACTTATATTCTAACGGTATCTTTACACAAATGATATCATTAGCTTAAATGGCTAAGACAGAAGAGTGAAATCCAGCAGCATTGTCAGCAACACAACTGAACGTGAGCATGGGAAGATACTACAGAGGATTCTGTCCCAAGATGTACTGAAGTCATAGCTTCATAAAGTCAGAGCAATCCAGCACAGATACAGGCCCTTCAGCCTAACCAGTCCATGCTGACCACGGGGCCCACCCAGCTAGTCCTAATTTCCTGCATTTGACCCATATCCCTCCAAGCCCCGCCCCTCCATGTACCTATCCAAGTGCTTCTTAAATGATACTGTTGTACCTGCCGCACCCACTTCCTCTGGCAGCTCAGTCCATATACTCACCACCCTCTGTGTGAAAAAGTTGCCCCTCAGGTCCCTTTTAAATTTTTCCCCTCACCCTAAACCCATGCCCCCTAGTTTTGGACTCCCCTACCCTGTGGAAAAGACTGTTACCATCCACCTTATCTATGCCTCTCATAATTTTAAACACTTCTATAAGGTTGCCCCTCATTCTCCTGTGTTCTAAGGAAGAAAGACCTTGCCTGGCTAACCTCTCCCTATAATTCAGGTCCTCTGGTCCTGGCAACATCCTTGTAAATCCTTTTAGCCCACTTTGGCAAGTCCGATCACCTGGCTGTACTTCTATACCCAACATACAGGCAGAGACTGAGGACTGCGGCACCAGTGGTGAGGACCGCGAAGGTCTGGTCAAGGGAGGCGGAGGAGCATTTACAGGACTGCTTTGAATCGGTGCACTGGAACATATTCAAGGATTCATCTTCAGATCTGAATGAAAATGCCACAGCCACTGACTTCATCAAGACCTGCATGGATGAGTGTGTACCTTCGAAAACATACCAAGTCTTCCCAAACCAGAAGCCCTGGATGAACCAGGTTTGCAGTCTGCGGAGGGCTAGATCTGTGGCGTTCAAGACTGGCGATCCAAAACCCTACAAGAAGTCCAGGTACGACCTATGAAAGGCCATCGTGAGAGCGAAAAGGCAATTCTGTGTGCAGGTAGAGACGCAATCGGGTGCACAACAGCTGGGGCAGGGTTTGCATGCCATTACTTCCTAATAAGCCAAAACCTAACAGCATAAATGGCAGTGATGCTTCACTCTCTGATGAGCTCAAGGCCTTTTATGCAGCTTTGAAAGGGAAAATATCACTACACCTGTATGAAACCCCCACAGCATCAGATGACCCCGTGATCTGCCTTGGGGGCCGACGTCAGAACATCCTTCAAGAGGGCGAACCCTTGCAAGGCATCAGGCCCCAACAGTGTACCTGGCAGGGTGCTGAAAATCTGTGCCAACCAACCAGCTGGAGTGTTCAAGGACATCTTCAACCTCTCACTGCTGCAGTTGGAGGTTCACATCTGGTTCAAAAGGGCATCAATCATACCGGCGCACAAGAAGAGTGGGATGAGCTGCCTCAATGACTATCTCCCAGTAGCACTCACATCTACTGTGGTGAAGTGCTTTGAGAGGTTGGTCATGGCTAGAATTAACTCCTACCTGAGCAAGGACTTGGACCTGCTGCAATTTGCCTACCAACAACAGGTCTACAGCGGACACAATCTCATTGGCTCTTCACTCGGCTTTGGAGCACCTAGACAATAGCAAAGCGTACATCAGGCTGCTGTTTATCGATTACAGCTCGGTGTTCAACACCATCATTCCCTCAGTACTAATCAACAAGCTTTAAAATCTGGGCCTCTGTACCTCCCTCCGCAACTGGATCCTTGACTTCCTTATTGGGAGACCACAGTCAGTGCGGATCAGTAGTAACATCTCCTCCTCGCTGACAATTGACACCGGCACACCTCAAGGATGCATGCTTAGCCCACTGCTCTACTATCTCTACACTCATAATTGCATGGCTAGGCACAGCTCAAACACCATCTATAAATTTGCCGATGACAACACTGTTGGCAGAATCTCAAATGGCGATGAGGTGGCTTGATCGGCTGGTTGAGTGGTTCGCAACAACAACCTCACACTCAACATCAGCATGACCAAGGAACTGATTGAGTCAGCGGTGGAAAGGGTGAGCAAGTTCCTGGGCATCAACATCCAAGGATCTGTCCTGGGCCCAACACAATGATGCAATCACGAAGTTGGCATGCCAGCGGCTCTACTTTATTGGGAGTTTGAGGAGATTTGGTACATCACCAAAGACTCTTGCAAATTTCTACAGATGTATAGTGGAGAGCATTCTGACTGGTTGCATCACCGCCTGGTATGGTGGCTTCAATGTGCAGGATCGAAAGAGGCTGCAGAGGGTTGTAGACTCAGCCAGCTCCATCACAGGCACAACCCTCCCCACCATTGAGGACATCTTCAAGAGGCTGTGCTTCAAGAAGGCGGCATCCATCATTAAGGACCCTCACCACCCAGGACACGCCGTCTTCACATTACTACCATCAAGGTGGTGGTACAGGAGCCTGAAGACCCAAACTCAACAAATCAGGAACAGCTTCTTCCCCTCTGCCATCAGATTTCTGAACGGTCCACGAACACTCCCTCATTATTCCTCTTTTGCATTATTTATTTTTGTAACTTATAGTAATTTTTGTGTTTTAATGTCTTGCACTGTACTGCTGCCACAAAAACAAATTTCACAACGTCAGTGACAATAAACCTGATTCTGATTCCAGTTTAACCACATCTTACCTATAATAGGCTGACCAAAACTGTACACAGTACTCCAAGTGCAGCCTCACCAATGACCTATACAACTGTGACATAAATTTCCAACTCCTATACTCAATGCCCTAACTGATGAAGGCCAGCATGCGAAGTCCCCAAGTTCAGCTTTTTAGTGAGCTAACTAAAGTGCACAATGCTAAAAAGCTATTAAAAATTGGGGTTCACCATTTACAGAAAATCTAAGATAAAAGATAACTAATTAGTCAGTTTGCCTATTTGTAAATGTAAGGGGCCGATGAATTTCATTCTGTAAAATCAGACGCGTACTGATTTCATTATATATTTAATAAACATTTACACAGTTTTATCTAGTTTCTTACCCAAATACTAAAGTGCCATCCTTCTTGATCCCAAATTGTGCATTTTGAATTCCATTTCCATTTTGTACCAGTTTTCCGTCACTCACAACATTACCGAAGCAACGTCCTTTGTCCATGTCAAAAAATCCACCATTGTGGGCCACCAAACACTTCCTGGATTTTGCAGTTTCTTGTACTGTTGCTCTGTACGAGTGACTACATCCTCCTGGTTCTCGTGGCTCCAAGACTGAGACTGTTTTCAGTGGGTTATTCACAAAGGTGAAATGGCCAGTGACTGTTTTAAGCTTTCCCTCATCAGTGGGAAACTTTGAAACAAATACAGTAGATTTAGCAATGGGAAGATCAGTGGATTTATCTGCAGGCCAGGTTTCATGTGTAATATTCCCGAACGCAATAGGCTGACAATCTCTGATGTATCTATGAGTATTCCGCGAACCATGCTCCAAAGGATAGTATGGAAACAGTTCATTTAAATAAGGCCTACAAAGGAAATAAAATTTTATTACAGACACAAAGGTAGATATCAATAATCAAAACATGATAAAAACCTAGTTTTAATGTCAAAGCAAGCAATACATTTATTAAACTCACACCGTGTCTCCCTAGGATGGCTGCAAGGTTAAAGATTAAAAATAAACCCACCTCCCAACCCACTCACAAGAGAAGGCAGAGAAGAGAACACAGAGAATGTTTGTGATGGGGTGGAGACTGAGAGAAAATGGATGACAAAAATTGGTGTCATAAAATGGTGAAGGCTTGTTAACAGCTGAGTTGCCTTTCACTTTAACTCCCTATCCCACTCTCACTCTGATCTTGTTTTGCCTCTTGCACCATTCCAACAAAGCCTAAAGTAAGTTTGACAAAAAGAACCTAATCTTCCCTCAGCACTCTGCAGCTCTTGGGACTAAGCATTGAAATCAAGAATTTCAGATAATCAGCCTTTCCTGTTTGTGTCAGAAGTACAAGACATTGCACAGAACAAGACACTGTACAAGACATTGGTGAGATCACACTTACAGCACTGTGTGCTGTTCTGGTCGCCCTGCTATAGGAAGGATGTCATTAAGCTGGAAAGGGTGCAGAAAAGATTCACAAGGATGTTACCAGGACTGAAGAGCTCGAGTTACAAAAAGAAACTAGATAAGATATTTATTAGTCACATGTACATCAAAACACGTCTTTTTGTGTGACTGAGAATGTGCCAGGGGCATTTTTCCCCCGGAGTGTAGGAGGCTGAGGGATGACCTTATAAAAGGCATATAAAATACACAGGTAAGGTGAATAGGGACCTGATAGGCAACTTTTTCCACAGAGGGTTGTGCGTATATGAAACAAGCTACCAGATAGGGCTGTAGAGGCGGGTACAATTACAATGCTTAAAAAGACATTTAGGTGCTTGGACAGAAAAGGTTTAGAGGGATATGGGCCAAATGCAGGCTAGCATGACTACCTCAGGTAGGCAACTTGGTCAGCATGGAAGGGTTGGGCCAAAAGGCCTGTTTCCGTGCTGTATGGCTCTACGACTGCTCTATCCTCATTTTTCTCCCACTATCAAGACCTCATCTAGAGAGATTTGCTGCCATTAACAAGTCTTCATCATCGTCTCTCAGTCGCCATCAATCAAGCAAACCAACATGCACAGGTAGAACCACTGGGCAATAAGATCTAATGATCCCCAAATACTCCGTGACCTTGGGATCCCAATCCCAAAGATCCAGGTCTCTCCACAACCCCAATCCAAACCTCAAATATCTGAAGCTCAAACAATCCGAACACCATGATTATGTTTCCTTGTTTCTAGTTTCCATCCCATCAGCTTGGCTGTCTGATGAAAGACCAGTCTGCAAGCAACCCCACAATGCTGAAGACCTGAGTGTATCCTGCACTTCCCATTTCCATTCCAGTACTCAATATCTGCAGTATTTTGTTTTTGCATTAGTTTTAAAGTTTGCATTCAGTCTTCAATAATAAGACGTTTTTACTAACAAATTTACTATATTTTAATTACATTGAAAAGATACAATTCAAGACAAAGCACCTGTTTTTCCAGAATGTTCTTATCCAGCTATATTCATAGAAACACAAAAACAGAATCTTGAGTAACCAAGTCGGTGCTGATCAATTTATCATTAGCGTTGGTCTACACATATTTGAGAACAAGGAGACATCCCGGCCATCATCAACATGAAGATGCTGAGATGGTGGAAGTAGGGGATTTATGGCTGCAGTGGGGGGAGAAATGTGGGTTCCATTTCTTTTGTTGCTTATGGAAATCTCTTTTCAAACTATATGCAGATTATACATGATCAACATTTTTCAATTGTTTCTCCATTCAGTTTATTATTTGCTGCTCACTCAAGATTTCTGTAAGATTTTGCACATGACCAAACCGTTGTGGTGTGGATCTTATGTCAAAACAAAAACCTTGTCATTTTAGAAACTATAAAATTCCTACAGTATCATTCTCAATTGAAAATTCTGTCATGTCAACATACTGTGAATTTAGTACAAGAGTTGTATTCAACATTTTGTCTGGAGGGAGCAGTAAATTTCAAGGAAAGCAGTTTCCGCTGCTTATGCATTTATCAAATATTGCAGATTGCTAAAATTTCAATATTTGGAAGTTGGTCACAATAGATGCAAATGTTATAACTGTTAAAAAATGTCCTGCTTTTGAGAAAAAAAGAAATCGGGTAGAGCTGGTCACTAAGTCCTGATGCAAGGTCTCAACCTGAAACATCAACTATCCCTTTGCCTCCACAGATGCTGCTCGACCGGTTGAGTTCTCTAGTAGTTTATTTTTCTTTGCTCCAGATTCCAGCATCTGCAGTCTTTTGTGTCTCCACGATGTGCTAAGGGAAGCAGTGAACTGGGTGCAGCGACTACAAGAGCCGATGGAAAGGGCTACAATTCAGTGTTTTCCTGGCAGAACACACAAATTAATTGAAATCGGCATTAAAACCCTATGAATTTTTATTTGAGAGTTGTAATTGATGACTGTTAACAGGAATGTTAACAGGAACTGATGACGTGTTAATAGGAATAAAAGGACTTGTTATAAAGTACTTGATTGGATGTTCTATATTCAATACTTGTAAATTTTGTATTAAAACTTTTTTTTGGAATTTTTAAAACAATAGTGCGTGCGTATGTAATAAATAGCCAAGAGTCAGCTACAGCGTTTGGTGAAGCTTCCGTGCTGCCTAGGACACGTCTACACTATCAGAAGAGAGTACATACAAAGTTAGGCGTCGGAATGTGCCCGCTTCAACTTTGATCCTTCACTCGATCCTTCAGCTTCTGGCGCCTGTGCTGAGGTTTTGCTTTAACACCCACTCGGTTGGCGTCAGGCGCCCCGCGGGACCGGGATCGGGCTGCCCGCGGGGCCGGGGCTGGGGCTGGGACCGGGGCCGGGCCGCCCGCGGGGCCGGGACCGGGGCCGCAGCGACAACCGGCCGCTTCACAGAAGTTCAGGTGACGCTGAGGGCGCGCAGGCCGGCGGCACTTACCCGTCGGTGACTCCGCCACCGGTACAGAAGAGCGAGAGGACGCCGAGGGCCAGGCCGGTGCGCCAGCAGCCTTTCCCCGGCGGTGACCGACTCCACACCGAGCGGGAGCCGCCGGCCGCCATTCCCATCCCGCCCGGGTCACGTGACGCCATTCAACCCCCCCCCTCCGGACAGACCTCATCACGTGATTCCATTCGCGCCCACTCGGCCGCCCCAGTCACGTGACACCATTCTCAGCCCGCCCTCCGCATCCATGTCATGTGACTCCATCCTCCAAACATACCGTGGTCACGTGAGGCTATTCCCGGCCGATCTCCAGACGTGTCTCACCCTCAGCCCTCCCCCCCCCCCCCAACCAAGTCCCCCGGTCATGTGACTCCATTCCCAGCCCGCCCCACCCCGTCAGGGTCACGTGATTCCATTCCCACTCCAGCTTCCGCGGGAAGTTTGGGCGGGGACCGAGTGCACGGCTTGTCTTGCACCCGGGCCGTCGACAATTCCTTCCCCCACAGACGCTGCCCGACCCGCTGATCGCTGCAGACCCAGCGGACACCGTGCGGTGTGTGGGGGGGGAACGCTTTGTCGGCGCTGCCGCTGCTCTCCGGAAGGAAGAGGCTGAGGGACCGGCCGGCGAGCGCGGGCAGCATGGCGTCCGGCGCCGCCGCGTGTGTGCGGCCGGGGCGCGCGCTGAGGCTCCGTCTCCTGGCAACCGGGCGTCCGGGGCACGCGGCCGGGCGGGGGCGCGCCGCCGACAGCGGGGCGGCCGTGCCCGCGCACCGGGAGCACTACTGCTTGCGGCTGGTCAGGTGGGTCCGGTCATCATCGCCACCCGGAGCCAGGGATAGCGACCCCCCCACCGTCCGCCCGGATCCCCCGCACCGGGCTCTGAGGGAGCGCAGGGGAAGGCAGTGCGGACTCAGGTGCACGGTCACAGTGAGGCCGGGAGCCCATCTCATTGTATGAGGGAACCGTTCAACAGTCTTATCACAGAGGGGCAGAAGCTGTCCTTGAGCCTGGTGGGACGTGCCCTCAGGCTCCTGTATCTTCTGCCCGATAGGAGAGGAGAGAGGATGGCCCGGGTGGGTGGGGTCTTTGATGATGCCGGCTGCTTTACCGAGGCAGCGAGCGGTGCAGACAGAGTCCGCGGAGGGGAGGCTGGTGTCCGTGACGCGCTGGGCCGTGTCCACGACTCTCTGCAGTTTCTTGCGGTCCAGGGCAGAGCAGTTGCCGTCCCGAGCCGGGATGCATCCAGATAGGATGCTTTCTATGGTGCATGGATAAAAATCGGCGAGTGTCAGAGAGGACATGCCAAATTTCTTTGGCCTCCTGAGGAAGTAGAGGTGCTGGTGACGCAAGAGATTCTGCAGATGCTGGAATCTGGAGCAACATAAAATGCTGGAGGAACTCAGCAGGTCAGGCAGCATCTATACAGTCGATGTTTCAGGTCGAGACCCTTCAGCAGTCCTGGAAAAACTTGCTTGCAGCAGCATCACAGATACAGCTTCATGTAAGCAGCATTCACGAGATAAACGGTTAATTTATACACAATTTTTACAAGAACGAACACAATTAGAACAAAAAAAAGCAAAGTCCACTTTAGTGCAAAATGATCAAAGTGGTCATAGTGCTGCTAAACTCCAGTGATTAGGATTGTGCTAGTTGGTTCAAGAACCAAATAGTTGACAGGAAGTAGCTGTTCTTGAATTTGGTGGTGTGGAACTTCAGTCTTCTGTACCTTCTGTTTCTTGGTAGCTGTGAGAAGATGGTATGGCCTGGATGGTGGGCACCTTTGATAGTGCACCTGGAAGGAGTGCGCTGCCTCACAAACTACCATTGAATTTAACAATTTCAGGTAACCCTCACCCCTTATGTTCCTTTCCGAGTCCCACCAGTCTCTCTTCCTGTGTTCACTTTTCCATCCTTTCCACATCCTCCCTTGTTACTAAGATTCGTTACCCTTCCCCACCTGTTTCCATCTGCCCATCACTGATATACCGATCCACCTGAGTTTCTTCTCCCTTGGTTCACCTTTCCTGTCTCCTACACTGCCCAGTTCCCATCACCCACCCATCCATCCCATATCTGGTTCCACCTCTCACCTACTAGCCTCTGTCTCACCCTGGATGACTCTGTTTCCCACTGATGTGGCCTGACCTGCTGAGTATTTCCACCATTTTGTTTTGTTTGATTTCCAGCATCTGTAGTTTTTTTCCTATATTGGCTTTCCCTCTCAGTCTTTTTTTTACACTGGCTATTTTCACTCTGCACTTTACATCCTGAAACTTCAACCATCCCTTGGTCTTCGCAGACCTGATGAGTTCTTCTAGCAGTTCATTATTTTTTGCTCCCGATTCCAGCATCTGCATTGTCCCGCATCTCCTTGTAAACTGCTCTGTCAGCCACCTGCTCTCCCTTCTGTCAGAGAGTTTGCAGTTTCCACATTGTACTCATTAGTCACTTTAGAAACCACAACACTGGAGTTGGAGTAAATAATCCTCAATCCCGAGGGACTAGAAGATAATTGTGCGGCTTTGGTTACAGTACTGGCAAATTTAAATTGGAGGTACACAAGGAATTGAAGGAACACTGGCCTCAAGATTATAAGACTAGAGGAGGTTCCAGAGAGAGGGGGTGATGCATTGTAGCATATTGTGTATATGTGATGTTTGCACATCGTTGTATCGAGCTCTGCTGTCAGTTGAGTTGCCTTCCGTAAAGGGTATTTGATTTTGAGCTCTATCTTGCTATGTATTGGTTTATTATTGTCACTTGTACCGAGGTACAGTGAAAAATTTGTCTTGCGTACTGATTGTACAGGTCAATTCATTACACAGTGCAGTTACATTGAGGTAGTACAGAGTGTATTGATGTAGTACAGGTAAAAACAATAACGGTACAGAGTAAAGTGTCACAGCTACAGAGAAAGTGCAGTGCAATAAGGTGCAAGGTCACAATGAGGTACCTTACTAAGCAGTAACCTGGAATACAAGAACATAAGCAGGAGGAAGCCAATCAGCCCCTTGAGCCTGCTTAACCATTCAAAAAGATGGTTGATCTAATGTTGGCCTCAGCACTACTTTCCCAGTCTATCCCCATATCCTATCCATATCCAGTGTCTGCTTTGAATATATTCAATGACTCCACTTCCACAGCTCTCTGGGGTAGAGAATCTAGAGAATCACAGTTCTCAAAAGAAATTCTTCAACTCCATCTAAAATGGGTTACCACTTATTCTGGAATATTCTCCCCTAGCTCTAGATAGCTCTATTGGGGGGAAGGTCCCCTTAGCATTCACCCTATCAATTCCCCTCAGAATCTTGTTTTGGTAAGTTCACCTAACATTCGTAATGTTAATGAGTATAGACTCCATCTATCTTCACTGCCTGCGTGCTAACTTTTTAGTGTTTTGTATCCAAAGACCTTTGTACTGAAATATTTTTGGTTGCACACCATCTAAATAATTTGCTTTTTCCCTTCTTCCTTCCAATGTGGAAGTATTTTCCAACATTTTACCCCATCTGCTAACTGGCCCACTCCTAACCTGTCAGCATCACTTTACAGGCTCCTTATGCCACTTGTGGTAGAGAATTCTATAGGTTCAGCAGCCTCTAGGTTGGAGCAGGGGCATCAGCTCTACTGTGCTGCCTACCAGTATCATTACTGATACTGTTTTGTTTTCTTTCATTCCATACTAAAGTGAGTTATTTAGTAAGCTGAATTTAAAGTCCCCAGATGCCATTTGTGGGGTTTGAGCAAGGTCTCGCCACCTGTACTATGTTGGGGGTCTCTCCAAGTGCAAATTCAGGTTCTGCCCTTGGGATGGCTTTGCTAGCTTGTGAAGACCTACCCTCAGGCTCCTTGGCTGCCAAAGCTGTCATTTAACTTGAACATTTGTAAATATCTTTTTATTCACAAACATTCGAAAACAATAGAGTATTGTTTTTAAAAAGTTAATTAAAAAATATTAAAATCCTAAAAAATACTGCCTACAGAAGAGTTTTAAAAATGTCATTTAGATTAAGGAATTCAATCAAATAATAAAAATTTCTACTTAAGTGATGGGAAATACTTAAGTGATGGGAAATCTGAGGAAGTCTGTGCTGATCCATTAAACTTTGAGCAGACTCCTAGCAAAGTACAGATGCGCTGGGATTGGTACTTAGCTGAGCAGAAGTTAGCAGGCCCAATCAGCTTTGCTGAATAAAAAAAATGGAAGCTTGGGGTTAATGTTTTTAATTCAGACCACATTTCAATATAGAAATAAAAGCAGGGCTAGGCCATTTGGCCCCTTGTACGTGCTCTGCCATTCAGTATGATTATGGATGTATTCCCATTTTACTCCCTCTGTATTCCTTTACTCATAGAATTTTTAATATTTGGATTATTTATAACTGGGCAGATTGCCTCCAGATGTTGTGGCACATAGTTAAATTTCAGATTGAAATATTGCATTTTAGGTTGTTAGAACAATAATGGTCATGTGCATTGTCAGTTTTGATGGTTTCTGGAAGATTATTAGTTGTCCTTGTCACTCTGAAGGTTTGTCACCATTCCTATGATCCAATTGCCTTTGAGAGGTTGGAGGGGAATTTCTGGTTGGGTGGCCACTTTGTGGAGCACCTGCATTGAGTCAGCAGTGATGACCAGAGCTCCTACCAATGTAGTTCTCCACCCGGCTCCCACTCTGAGCTATCTGTCCAACCTAAACTTGAGGAACACTGCCTCATCTGTCTGGGCACATGCACCTGTTCAGACTCTATATTGAATTGAATTCTACAACTTTGGGTAACTCATTTTCTTTCAGAGCAGTCTAGGTCATCTGTCTGTGATATTGGCTCAGTTTTTTGTTTCTCTCTTCATTAGCTCAGCCTGATTTGCAGGGTTTGTCCTAAAACCCTGCATTTTGCAACTTTTACATTCCCTTGTCTGTCGTCCTGTTCTGTAACTGCCTTCATTTCATAGCCTTTATGAACAAGGGACTATGTTCTCTGCCCTCAAATGCCTCAATTACCCATTGACCTCATTTATAGCTCATCTCCAGGGCAACCCCTGGCCTCACCCTGTCAGGGATATTCCCTTTGCTCCATCATCTGCCCTCGCTCTCCCTGCAACTGAATGCTAACTTACTGCCTTTTGTCCCATTCTTGGCGAAGGATCTTTGATCTGAAATGTTTTTATTTCCACATGTGCTGCCTGATCTGCTGAGTGTTTCCAGCATTCTACATTTTTATTGCACACTTTAGGTCCCCTGTTCACTTTGGGTGTTTACTTTGTTTATTTTCCAATGATTGAATCAATATTTTTTTTCCACACCTAGAAATCGAGACTATGAAGGTTTCCTGTCTTCTCTGCTGCTGTCCTCAGAATTTCGCCGTTCAGTTTTTGCATTAAGAGCCTTCAATGTGGAGTTGGCTCAGGCAAGTACTCTGAATAGCTTGTCCAAATGTGTTTGTGTGTTTATTAAATGATTTTCCATTCTCAGTGGTGTTCAGAATCGGGTTTATTATCACTGACTGAAATTTGTTTTGTGTCAGCAGTACAGTGCAAAGGCAAAATTACTATAAATTACAAAATAAATAGTGCAAAAAAAGGAGTAATGAGGTTGTGTTCATGGGTTCATGGACTGTTCACAAATCTGATGCAGTAGGGGAAGATGATGTTCCTAAATTGCTGACTGTGGGACTTCAGGCTCCCATACCTCCTCCCCGATGGTGTTATTTTGTGAATAGAAAGGGTTTCCATCAGACATGCAAGCTTGAATTAATGGGGGCTACGATCTTCTGGCCATGTGAAGTAAAGCACATCTGGCAGCCATTGCATTTTCTATGAAGTGATTGCTCTGCATACTTGAGGGTTAAACCCAATGAAAAACAACAGTTGATCATACTTTTAGAAAGCTCCAACTAATGGTGAATATTGTCAAGAACCTTAGCAAAAATGTATAATTTTCTGTATTCTGCTTTAAAGAAAAAAGTTAAGATTGTTGCAAGGTAATCCTTAGATTAAGTTTAAGATTGACAAAGGGTGCTTGACTTTGACCTCACTTTTTTGGGTAAAATTTGAGCATCAATCCTGCAGCTCTGTTGGAAATGTAATTAGCTCACATAATGCTAATAGTTCTCTACTTGAACCTGCGGCTGAATTAAACATTATGTTAACTCTGCAGTTGAAAAGCCAAAAACCAGATGCTGGGGATAAGAAATAAAATCAGAAAATGTTGGAGATCCTCAGCAGGATGGGCAGCATCTGTGGGGAGAGAAACAGTTAACGTCTCAGGTCAATTACATTTCTTTAGAACAGGGTCTTATCTTGCTTTGTAATAGCTTCTTTGCATTAATTGAGAACAGTTTTGTCTAATCTGAGAATCAGAATTTCTCTTAACCACAAATTATATTCAGTACTTGGTTTATTGTGTTGATTGTTTCTTGGGTATATCATGTTCATATAATGCTAGACAAGCTTTTCTGGATTAGCCTGTTGGTTAAGGTTCGGCAGTGATGTTTTTGTGTGCCAGTGGAGGATGTGTGTATACCCTGCTCTCCAACCAGAGATTGTGGGTAAAGTGCCATTCTAAATTTTAGCACAGAAATCTTAGCATCTTGCAGCTAAATTTTAGAAATCTTATTCTGGGAATCTTAGCTAAATTGTAGCATGGACACAATGTGTGGTGGAAATTCTGTCTGTTGGATGTATCATTAAGCCAAGACTCCTCCTGTCTCGGATAAACGAAAAAGATTCTATAACACCATTTCAAAGAAAACAACAGGGGAGTTACCCCCATTGGTTTGGCCAATATTTATCCCTTGGTCATTGTGAGGAAAGAATTATCTTGTCACTTTCACATTGTGGTTTGCAGGAGTTTGCTGTGTCCAAATTGACTACAGTACAGGAATGACTGCTTGTTAAAAAGTAATGAAGAACTTTTGTATTTTGTACACATGATCTTGGTTCTTCAAGAAAAAGTTTAAAAGTCCCATCTTTACTGCATTACCATATGACCTTACTGACTGATGATATCACAGTCATCATTATTAACTATTTATACAGCACAGTAACATGGCCTAACGGCCCAACAAGCCCACGCCACCCAATTACACCCACGTTAACCTGCTAACCTGTATGTCTTTGGAATGTGGGAGGAAACCAGAGCACCCGGAGGAAACCTATGTACAGATTCTTTACAGGCAGCAGCGGGAATTGAACCCTGATCGCTGGTGCTGTAATAGCATTATGCTAACCGCTATGCTACAGTGCTGCCCCAAGACTTGTATGACAATGTATTTTGCTGGATTGTTGGTACCTACTCGATGCAGACTTGAATAGGGAAAGATAGTGTGGATGTATCACTGTGTAGTTGGTTATTACTTGTGTTGCATTATTCATGGAGCCATTAATCTAACTGCAGTCTGGTTGCCATTTTGGCAATTTGTATAGAGATGTGATTTGGGAATGACGAAGAGTACCTTATCAGATGTCCAAACTGCTAACATTGCTAAATTGCATGAGAAGAGCTCAAAAACTCACCTGAAATGCCTACTTTGTTCCCAGCTAACCTGCTTGTTTTTCTATCCACTTGCCTCTCTTTCAGCTTAATTATTCCACTCTAAGCCTCTAATCTTGCCTGATTTAGATTGTGTACACAAAGTGCTGGAGGAACTCAGCAGGTCAGGCAGCATATATGGAGGGAAATAAACGGTCGATGCTTCAGGTCGAGACCCTTCATCAGGATCGGAAAGGAAGAGGGCGGGAGCCAGAATAAAAAGGTAAGGGAAGGAACATTGTTTATTTCCTTCCATAGATGCTGCCTGACCTGCTGAGTTCCTCCAACATTTTGGGTATATTGCTCCAGATTCCAGCATCTGCAGAATCTCTTGTCCCTGATTTACATTGTACTTGATTGTGACACTGTGTGCTTAATGTGTAGCATTTTGTAATTAGTATCAATATGAAACAAGAATGTGGTTACTTAAAAGCTTCACCCTGCACAACGCGATCATTCCTAATTCCTTGTTTCTTGTTCTATTCCCCTAAGGTGCAAGATGTTGTATCCCAGAAAACACTGGGTCTAATGAGGATACAGTTTTGGAGGCAACTAATTGAAGATATTTATATTGATAATCCTCCCAACCAACCTATTGCCATGGAACTATGGAAGGTAAAGCTGGTGTTAATTAACCTGTTCTTCATAGGCTTTTCAGTAGGTACGATGCTATTTGTGGGGCTGGTTGTATTCTGACTTGCTTGCTGTGATTACTCCCCAGTTCTCCTTGTTGGATTCATTTTCTGAGCTATTCTAGGAATCTTCTGGGCATAGAGCCTTCCAAAATGTTTAATGAAATATAATGATTTTAAAATACAAGATGTATATTTCAGAATTTTGCTTGTGATTGTTTTCCCATTTGGGGTCAGGCATGGCTGGCATATTTGAATTGGAAACTTTGTTTTACTTTAACATGTTTTTAAGTAAAAGCATTAAGATTGTGATAGAAATTAACATTTTTTAGAATTAGTTCTTAAAAGGTGCTTAATCAGAGACATAAAATAGTTGAAGTAAATTTATTAGAAATACTTGAAAGCAGTTCAATGGCTTTTGACAGTAGCAGTCTATTAAAAGGCCTGTGTGCTAGCCCAGGGGCCAGAACTCGGGACTTGCGATCTACTTTGCTTTCCAGGGTGGTCACGGCAGCGAGGCCTGGAGGATATTTGAACAAAAAGAACAGCTGCAAGCACCTGCTAGGGAGGCACGGTAGCGTAGCGGTTAGTGTAACACTATTACAGCACCAGCGATTGGGGTTCAATTCCCGCCGAGGTCTGTAAGGGGTATGTACGTTCTCCCCATGTCTGTGTGGGTTTCCTCCGGGTGCCCCGGCTTCCTCCCACATTCTAAAGATGTATAGGTAGGTTAACATGGGTTTAAAATGGGTGGCGCGGACTCACTGGGCTGGAAGGGCCTGTTACTGTGCTGTATAAATAAGTTTAAAGAAATACTGTGGGCAGAGAGCATGAGTAATGGGCCATTCAGCACATGATACTGCCCATTAATAGTGTTTTTTAAT
Organism: Pristis pectinata; assembly: GCF_009764475.1. NCBI lineage: Eukaryota > Metazoa > Chordata > Chondrichthyes > Rhinopristiformes > Pristidae > Pristis > Pristis pectinata. The sequence continues at coordinate 100,272,244 of NC_067413.1, forward strand.
TTCATTCTCTCACCTACATTGTTTGCACTGCTGCTGATATTTCTTCTGTTGGCAAACCTGGATATGTGGATTTCTGTTCTATCGTCAACGTTGTTAATTGATGAAGTATTGTGATCCCTGTCACAAACCAGCAACAAAAGAAACACACTGAGCATGATTCAGTGTTAAAAACTATTTTATTAATCACTACTTATGATAATATGTAAAATAAAAGTAAAAATGTTAGTATGTTAGAATTCAAAAATGTTAAACCTTGAACGTTAACCCCAAAACTAAACTTGTCGTGTGTGTGTGTGGCAAAGTCCAAAACTCCCAGTTCAGGAATGGTTCCTAAAGTTCAGTTCCACAAGCCATAAGGTGAAACATGAGCAAGGGCTTTTTCAACAACCACCGTTGTCTGAAGATAAGATGTAGACGTAGAGAAACATAGAGAGAGTAAATACGAAATCCAAATGTTCCACGATGGAACCCAAACGACACTCCAGTGTTTACTCGGTAGTGACTTCCTCACCCCGAAAAGCATCCGAATCGTGGTCGTCCACACACACAAATACCTGTTTCCTTCTACAGGTCAGCAACAAAGTGAACTCCACTGGATTACTTCCAACTTCCATACATGGATTTCAGTGGCAGACACAGTTATTGTTTCTCATCCATCGATAGAGAAAACTAGCAGGCTGGTGTCTCTCTCCCTTCTCTCTCTCTCTCTCTCTCTCTCTCTCTCTCTCCTTCTTCTTCTGACTTCTACAACGTCATTACGTCCTTTATCTTCTATCGACATAAGCACGCCCCACACACACAAACACGTTCACACTCTATCTTAAAGGGACTTTCACTGAGTCCGTAACATCCCCAACACGGATCCTTGCCGTAGTCATGTCCTACCTCTTTGAATATCGGTTTATTACCTCAGTTGCCTCTTGCCACATGACCACTTTCCTAGTTAGATCAATAAATTGCATTCAACCCCATGAGATTCAATTTTGGTTAAGTGTCTAGTGAAATTCTATGTTAAATTGTTTCTGTAAGACCATTTCTAAATGAAAACATCATGGGTGTTCCTCTGTCCCAAATCATCTCTTCAAAATATTCAGTTTCAATGGGCATGATTCATTCCTTATAAATCCACTCTGGTAAACTAAAATTTTTGATTTACTTTTCAATTATAGACTCTCAAATTCCTGACCACAGGTGTTAATGCTAACTCACAAGTTCCCTTGTTTCTCTCAACTTCCTATGAGAGCGCACACAATTTTTCAATCTATGGAGCAATTCTCAGATCGAAAGGAGTTATAATAAGGGCATGTACAAGGATTTCATGAACATCCTTTGAGATATAAGAAACAGATTTAAGAATGAATCCCTCAGCCTCTCGTGCTGGCTCTGCCATTCGGTGAGATCATGGCTGACCTTTTACCTCAGCACAACTTTCCTGCAGTAATTCCGGGCTAACTTCATTTCATATTCCCTTTGTTTTGTCACTACCTGCATTTCTCCCAGTCACCAGAATCAATACTATATTTTGCCTTTTTATAATGATCATCACACTTTAGGAAAGATGTAAGTGTTTTAGATTTGGAGAAAAGAGATTTACTAAAATGATTCTGGATTTGAGGGATTTCAGTTATGTGGATGGATAGGAGTATCTGGGACTGTTCTCCTTGGAGGAGAGGCTGTGAGGTGACCTGATGGAGATATTTAAAGTTATGATGGATAGAGATGGAGAGAGGGTGGTTAAAAAGGTCAAGATCTTGGGAACATATAATGATGATTAATAAAAGATACATGTGAAAATTTTTTTGAGGTGAGTACTTCAACATCAAACCAGTATGGCCTCAACAGGCTAAGTGGCCTTCTGTGCTGTAAGATATTTATTTATCAGTCACATGTACATTGAAAGCACGCAGAGAAACACATTTTTTTACGTTATTGAGAATGTGCTGGGGACAGCCTGCAAGTGTCGCCACGTTTCCAGTGCCAGCATAGCATGCCCACAACTTCCTAACCCGTACGTCTTTGGAATGTGGGAGGAAACCCAAGCAGGCACGGGGAGAACGTACAAACTCATTACAGACAGCGGTCAAAATTGAACCCAGGTCACTAGTGTTGTAATAGCGTTATGCTAGCTGTTGTTTGATAGTGACAACCATAACAGGAGGTATGAAGGGAAGAGTAGTGTGGACAGTGAACTGGCAGGACTTGAGATCAAGCATATTGTGCCTGAGGGGATGAGCACAATATTTCATCAATCACAGCAAAAGCATTTAAAAGCTTCAGGCATACTTCTGAGGAGCAATCACTCGGTGGAGTCCCATCATGGTGTTTGTATCCAGTAGTGTAGCTGGTTACAACCAGATTTCGTAACTATTGTCTTTTAGACAGGGGTTCCAATTCCTTCATGGCAGCTGGGAATTTAAATTCAAGTAATTTAAATTCCAAAAAAAAATTCAACTCAACTGGTTCACTTGTGTCCTTCTGGGATAGAGATCTGTCAGTTTTCCTGGTTTGGCTTAAATTGATTGTGTTGTCTCCGAACTGCCTCCTCGGTTCAGGGGTGATAAAGGATGGGTAATAAGTACTGGCATTGCCAGGATATCCATGTCCTGTAAACAAATAAAAAGCTGTCATCCGGAGAATAAACTATTATTGCAATTTGACGCATTTAATGTGGATGTAGTTGACACAAACACAACAAAAATATGATAGCAGTTGAAAAGAATTTTCTTCATCAAATTCCTTGAGATGTTAGCCAGTGCAAAATATTTTAGAAGTGGAAAATTCAGCACAAGTGTGTATGCTGCTTTGGAAATTGTCAAATTGTAAATGTTCATTTCCATTACTTTAGAAAAGGAAATAGTTATGCCTGTGCCCTTTTTTATATTCTGTATTTTGGCATTGCTAGGCAGTAAGAAAACACAAGCTGACCAAGCGATGGTTTCTGAGAATTATAGATGAAAGGGTAAGTATCCTTTGTTATTTAACTACCTTGCAGCCAAGTAACCCCAGTATTCCAATACTAAGTAGTTAAAGACCGTCAGTTATCATGGTGTCTCTTAATCTTCACATTTTGTCACGTTCTCTGCTGTGCCACCAGATGGAGTACTTCTGTCTCACCCACAGTCCCATCTCATGACGAGAGAGGTAGTGAGACCCAGCTAACAGAAAACACATCTATTGTAATCCGTCATGGAATATTACATTTTTAAAGCATATTGGTAATAGCATGGATGGGATATTTTTAGTTGATTATTTTTTTTTGATGTACATAAACAGATATGAGAGTTGGAGGGTGAAATGTCAAATTTGGCAGAAGACACCAAATCTTGTCCAGTTAATATCGAGAGGGGTAGAATAGACTGCAGAAACATAGACACCTAATAAAATTGGCAAAAAAGTGTCAGATGAGTGTGGTTAGATACAGATCAAATGCAATGGGTATAGAGGGTGTACAGACCTGAGTGTATATGTACATAAACCTTGGAAGGTAGCAGGACATGTTGAGGGAGTGGTTGGTAAAGCACAAGGGATCCTGGGTTTCGTAAACAGGGCGACAGATGACAAAAGCAGGGAGGATATGCTGAAACTTTATAAAAACATTGATTAGATCTCAACTGGAGTATTATAATAAAATGTTGGTCCCTAAACTTTAGGAAGAATGTGAAGGCTCCAGAGGGTGTGCAGAAGAGATTTCATAGAATGGTTCCATGCATGAGAGGTTTCATTTACAATGTTAGAATGTGGATGCATTGGTTGTTCTCTCCAGAGCACAAAAGGTTGGGGAATTTTGATTGAAGTGTGTGAGATTGAGTTTAGATAGGACAAATGGAAAGAAGCTGTTCCCATTAGCAGATGGTTCATGTTCCAGAGGACACAGATTCATAGTGATGAGTGAAAACCATGTAATTAAAACTTTTTACGCAGAATAGTTATGATTTAGAGGACTCTGCCTCGTGAGGATGGTAGAAGCAATTGGGATTTTAAAAAGTGAGACACGAGGCTGCAGACGCTGGAATCTGGAGCAATAAAACCTGCTGGAGGAACTCAGCAGGTCGAGCAGCATCTGAGGGGGGAGGAATTGTTGATGTTTCAGGGGGGAGGAATTGTTGATGTTTCAGGTGGAAACCCTGCATCAGGACTGAATGGAAAGGGGAGATAGTCAGTATAAAGAAGGAGGGGCAGCGGTGACATGGGCCAGAGGTGATCGGTGGACCCAGGAGGAGTGAAGGTTGATGGGGAGATTGAGCCAGGGAGTGGTGGAGTTGGGACACAGATGCAGGTGGATGATAGATGAAGGCAGACAAATAGAGGCAGATGGAGCCAGCTGGTGGGAGGGTGATAAGCAGGAACACAAAGGCTAGCAGTGCTGGAGTCTGATAAGGAAGGTGATGTTGGGAACCATTCAGGGAGAAGTGAAGGGCAGATGGGATCAGATGCTGGGGGGACAGGGTGGAGGGTGAAATGTGTGGGTAGCAGGAGGATGGAACCAAGAGGGAGAGGGGTGGAATGGGACTGGGAGACCAATTTGTCCGTAATAGCCATCCTGAGCTCCCTGTCCATCCTTGGCCTTCTCCACTGCCAGGGTAAGGAACAAGACCTCATTCCGCTTGGGTAGTCCACAACTCGATAATATGAACAGTGAATGCTTTCTCCCACCACCCTCCTCTCCCAAAACATCGACAATTCTTCCCTTCCCCGACCCACAGATGCTGTTTGACTTGCTGAGTTCCTGCAGTCGATTGTTTGTTGCTTTAAGCGAATTGGGTCAACATTTTGAGGAAATAACATAGAACATTACAGCACAGACAGGCCCTTCAGCCCATAATATTGTGCCGACATTTTATCCTGCTCTAAGATGTATCTAACCCTTCCCTCCCACATAGCCCTCCATTTTTCTGTCATCCATGTGCCTATCTAGGAGTCTCTTAAGTGCCCCAAATGTATCTGCCTCTACCACCTCTGCTGGCACCCACCACTCTGTGCTCTTAAACAAAAAAACAACTTACCTCTGACATCACCCTTATACCTTCCTCCAATCACCTTAAAATTATGCCCCCTCGTGTTAGCCATTGTCGCCCTGGGAAAAAGTCTCTGACTGTCCACTCGATCTATGCCTCTTATCATCATGTACACCTCTATCAAGTCACCTCTCATTCTCCTCTCTAAAGAGAAAAGCCCTAACTTACTCAACCTATCCTCATAAGACATGCTCTCCAATCCAGGCAGCATCCTGGTAAATCTCCTCTGCACCCTCTCTAAAGCTTCCACATCCTTCCTATAATGAGGCAACTAGAACTGAACACAATACTCCAAGTGTGGTCTAACCAGTGTTCTATAGAGCTGCAACATTACCTCGTGTCTCTTGAACTCAGTACCCTGACTAATGAAGGCCAACTCACCATACACCTTCTTAACAACCCCATTGACCTATGTGGCAACCTTGAGGGATCTGGGGACATGGACCCCGAGATCCCTCTGTTCCTCCACACTGCTAAGAGTCCTGCCATTAACCTTGTATTCTGCCTTCAAGTTTGATCTCCTGAAGTGTATCACTTCACACTTTTCTGGGTTGAACTCCATCTGCCGCTTCTCAGCCCAGCTCTGCATCCTATCAATGTCCTGTTGTGACCTACAGCAACCTTCTACACTATCCACAACACCACCAACCTTTATATCATCAGCAAACTTACTAACCCACCCTTCCACATCCTCATCGAAGTCATTTATAAAAATCAGAAAGAGCAGGGATCCCAGAACAGATCCCTGTGGAACATCACTGGTCACTGACCTCCAGGCAGAATATGCTCCATCTACAACCAGACTCTGTCTTCTATGGGTGAGCCAATCCTGAATCCACACAGCCAAGTTTCCCTGGATCCCATGCCTCCTGACTTTCTGAATGAACCTTCCATGAGGAACCTTATCAAATGCCTTACTAAAATCCATGTACACCATATCCACTGCTCTACCTTCATCAATGTGCTTTGTCACATCCTCAAAGATTTCAATCAGGCTTATGAGGTACAACCTGCCTTTCACAGCACCATGCTGACTGTCCCTAATCAGCCTATGCTTCTCCAAGAAGAGTGCAGGGTTACAAGGAAATAACAGTACAATGGGAATGGATGAATTCCTTGCAAAGATGGGCTGAATAACCTCTTTCTGTACTGCAGCAATCTATAAATTCTGTAGCCTCTGAGGTCATTGTTAAGAGACAAAGCATATGTTTGGCACCAGAATCCATTTTTTGTTATAGCTTTCCTATTTCAACTACTGCATTGGTTTTCTTTGGTGGGTTGTGGGGGGGGGAAGAGTAAGATGAAGTTTGTGTGTGTGTTAAGAACGATGTGGCAATTTAGAAAAATTACTTAGCAAAATATGGAAGATGTGCAAACAATGGGAACAGTTCCTCTAAAGCTCCTGTGCTATGCCTCCAATTACTTTTATACATCATGAACTTCAGCATTTGCGTGGAGTGCAAGGTGAAATGTAGAACGTGCACTTTACTCTTTTCACGTGCTTGTATCTACTTCAAGCTTAATGAGGGTGAATTTCTCCCCTCTTGTAGCCATGAAGGGCTTGCATCAAACAAATTGGGGCAGGTGTTGGTATATGTAAAGCTGCTGCACAAACTGCTACTGCCTCAGTATTGAATGTGCGCATCAATTCAGCATTACCATCGCTAAAGTGAAGAATATTATTCCAAGGATGTACTTGGTGTTTTGTTAATATCCAATGAGGGAACTCTACATGCAGAGAATTGACCAAGTTGTCAATAAGATATATTCCATTCCCTTCTGGTAATTCCCTCACTTTGACACAAACATGTAACAAAAACAAAGGGTCTCGACCTGAAATGTCGAGTGTTTATTTCCCTCCATAGATGCTGCCTGACCTGCTGAGTTCCGCCAGCACTTTGTGTGTTGCTCCAGGTTCCGGCATCTCTTGTCTCAATCAAACAACTAATGAAGTGCTTCACCGTTGCTGCTGATTGCTCATGCTCTAAATTCCATACAAACTACCAGCAAAAGTATACGGTGCCAGTGGACTTTGTGCTCCTGAATAATATTGATAATAAAATAAATGGTGTTTCTTGTACTTTGTATCACTGAATTTTTATTATGAAGCTTATTTCAAAATGGTGAATTTCAGGAAAAGAATTTGAATGAGAAAGCATACAGAAATATCCAAGAACTAGAAACCTATGCAGAGAATGCTCAGTCATCATTCATCTACCTTCTCTTGGAAGTATTGGGTAAGAATACATTTTATAAACTTTGATTCTTTAACTGAGTTTTAAAAATTATTTTTCTCTAAGAAATCCAAATTTACTTTGTTAAATGTTAGTGTTTTTGCATAAGAACAGAAGTTATTTGCAGCCTGATGGCGCTTGGGTATCTAAACTCCATCTGTATAAAACCTACTCCAGGGGTAAATTACAATACCCAATTAACTGGAGTATTCAGCCTTTCTCTTGACTGGAACCCTCACATGGGCCATCACTGAACTCAGAGGACACATGGTATAACTGTGCCTTGTGCCTTCATTTGCTGAAGGTTAGAACAAGCAATATCTGTAAAACTGATGCAGGGCAACTTGTAACATTTTAATATCACGTTATCATATTCGAAAGTATGATACGATCTCCCAGAACCCCGTGATGCAGTGGTTTTGCTGTTGTGCATGACTTCTCATCACACTTAGCTTTTCAGACTTTGTTTTCAACTGCATTCATCCTTGGTGGTGTAGTATTAGTACTCAGCTGTATCTGTTTCTCCAACAGGTGTAAGGGATATCCATGCTGATCATGCAGCTAGTCATATTGGAAAAGCTCAGGGAATAGTGACGTGTCTACGGGCAACTCCCTATCACAGTATGCAACGCAAAGTTTACCTCCCATTGGACATTTGCCTGCTGGTAATTTTAAATACATTTCACTTTTGGAAAATAATCCATTGTCTAAGTATTTTAAACAAGATAAAAACAATATCTTTGTTTAAAGAATGGTACAAATAATTAGTTGCATTTCCTCAAGGGGGTTGTGTTTATGTACAGATCTATGGGTTAACTTCATCTCAGAGACACCTCTCTGGCTCTGCCAATCAAAAATGAAATGGTCTCCGGATTAATGCCAAAGATGACACCAAATTTGGCAGAATATATTCGTGGCTTGACCATTTTTTAAAGTCGAGGGGTAAAACGTCTTTGATATAATGTCATTGAAGAGTGTTTGTAAATATTGTGCTAAGAATTCAGCAAGTGTGTGAATTCCGTGCAAAGGGCAAGGATGTGGTGGTGCTTTCCTTCGATGCTTATAGGGTTCATGTGATTAAATTTTTCTCCATTGTTTTAGATGCTAGTGCAAGTTAGTTTGTAGAAATTAATGACCTCACAATCTACCTCATTATGGCCTTGAACCTTATTGTCCGCCTGCACTGCACTTTCTCTGTAACTGTAACACTTTATTCTGCATTCTGTATTGTTTTACTGTGTACTACCTCAATGCACTGTGTAATGGATTGATCTGTATGAACAGTATGCAAGGCAAGTTTTTCACTGTACCTCGGTACGTGTGACAATAAACTAATTTACCAATTTAATGTTAGCTAAGATGAAAGCAACTACAATACATGACTGATAATCTACTGTCTGACCTTTGGGCATCTGGCTCAGCAGGTGATGTTGGTACTTTCCACTCGCCAGCTCCACCGTTGCCATGTTCCTGTTCAATCATCAGGTCCCTGGTTCCCATGCTCTCCGATCACTTCCCTTGCTTGAAACTAATAAGGTCCACTGAAATGTATTTACTCTATAACATCTTTCAACAAAAGTGAATTGAGTGTGTATTGCAATATTAATAAAACAAAATCCCATAGTCTGGAAAATCTGCTGGTCTGGCACCATCCGAGTGCCGAGTGTGTTAAATTAACACAGCTTCACTGCAGATTGTGCCTGTTCTGAGAGTTTATGGGTAGAGAGATTGTCCCAGGCAAACACAATTGTAGCAAGTATCTCTGCCTCAACTCTTTCCGGCAAGTTGGAGTGTGAGTTGGAAATACTCTTGCATGCAAACAAAGAGGAATGTGGAGAGTCCACCTGGGAGGTGTTGAATGGTTTTAAATATTTTGAATGATTTTTGAAATTACCTAAATTAGATGTTTGAAAAGTTTCAAAGACTATAATTGTGATGAAATGGACAGACAAGAAGTCAAATCTGTTGGTTTTACCTTAACTGAGGAGGTGTAGCCTGCCGACATGAGAAATGTGAAACGTGCATTGTGTATGATTAATGACACAGATATTACCCATGAATGTTTTTTAAAGACCTAGTTTCAAATAGTAATGGCAGTATCATAACTATATGTGCATATCTACTAATCTAGTTTATCTAAAGTGGTGACAGCATGCTTGTATGATAAATGGCAATAAATTTGTACATTATTTTTCTTGAATCCTGTGTCCTAAATTCAATTGTTGCTGCATTTAAAAGATTTGTACAGGGCCCTCAGTTCTAAAAATTTAAGGAAGCTATCCAAGGGCCGTAGACTATGTGATGTTGCTAAGGAGTTTTTGAAATTAGGGCATAATGCTTGGAAAAAGTTGAGCATCAGTAGAGAGTGAGTAGAAAAAAGTAATCCAGAGTTTGAAAAACAAAATTAGGACATGGCTGGAGAAAATTTGCGCTGGGTGATGGAGAACTAATGAGGCTGAGCACTGGTGAAGGTTTGATGTACAGTATCTTTAGTGAGAGAAGACTTGAATGATAGATTTCTGAATTGTGCTAAGATTGTGAAAAAGAGGAAGTGGATACATAATTCATTTGTGAAATTAATTCTGGAGTTAAGTCAGGTTTTGACCACTGAAGGAGGAGGAGCTGTGGAAGCGGGATATGGCCGGAGCTGGGAAAGTTTAATTTTGTCTTATCTGATGCAGGATAGGTGAATACTTTGTTTTTTGACCACATTGATTGGCTTAACAGGAACTGGAGTCCAAAATAACACATCTGGAAGCACTCCTAACATTTTACTAGGAAGATAGCTTTGCTGCTATTGGTGAATAAAACCTACAATCTTTTGAACATTCCTAAAATCTGTAACTTTTGTTTTAATTTCTCATCTTCTCTAACTCATTGATGTTCACCATTGATGGGCAACTCAATCTTGTAGTTTCTCCTAAGCATCATATTAAATGATTGGTGACTAGATGTTTGACCAAGTGCTGATACACTAAAACTTGTTTTGAAATATGAATGCTTGTTCATTAATGTGTTTGATTTAATGTTACTTCCAGTTGGTATTTAGATGAATACAGCAGTTGGTTTGGCAAATTTAATTTAATGTGAGTGTGGTTTCACATTTCTCAACATAATTTTTAATGGAAAGAATTAATGGCCAGAATTTTTGTGGGAACTATTGTCGGTTCTGTGCAGAATTGTTGGTATTTCCCGTGTTGGTGCTGCTGAAGAGGATCCCCACTTTTATAAACATGAACCCAAAAGTAACCTGCAAGTCCTGAAGCTGTTGTCTGTATTTTGTCAGCCTTTAAAAGTGTGGTATTTCCCCAATGTTTATGCTGGGGAATCTGCCATCAGAATGTACCCCAGAGTAGACCTGACATGGGAACAGCATCTTCATACGTCTGACTCGAAAGGAAAGGTTATGAGTGACAAAAGATATTAGGTCATTTACATTTTTATGAATTATTTGATTTTAGGTAAATATTTATTTTAAATGTTTTTTTTATTTAATTTGTTTTTCAGTTATCAATATTCTTGGCTGTCAGACATTTGGCAGCATGAAGTTTTTTGGCATGTTTGACAGCCTGCTAAACTGCAATGTGTGGCTTAGCAACCTGCCAGATTATTTATTTTCTCTCAGCTGTTTTGTACGTGGAGTTTGAAACTAGAAAAAGATTTGGTCCTAAAATGTTAATAGCTGGTGTGAGAGGGTGGGGGGGGGAAGTGTCCAATTTCTAAAATGGTACCAAAGCTCCTGAGCTGCTTGTACTTTATATTAGGCACTGATGGAGGAAATGGAAGAAGATAATTCTAAAGAGGAATTTAGACATTGAGAAGAGGAAATGTCTTCTGGGATGACCTACTGTACATTGGTATATTTTCAGCACAGGTATTTTGAACCTAGTAAGAGAGCCTTGTGCTACATGTCATCATACAGGAAGCTTAATATAGCTTCTAACTGAGTAAGAGATTGTTGCCATACTGCACAACGTGGGGCTGGATGATATTAGTCAATGACTACTTTTTGGTATAAAAATGGAAAACACTGGAAGCATTCAGCAGGTCAGGTAGCAGCTGTTGAAGAAAAAACAGTCAGTGTTTAAATTCTGGGACCCCTTGTCAGAACTACTTTTTGTACTGTGTTCTAGTCTGTTAAATTTGCTTTGGTTTTATTCTTCCAGCATGGTGCATCACAAGAAGATTTTATTCGGGGAAATCGTGAAAAGCGTGTGAGGGATGTGGTATTTGATGTTGCAAGTCAGGCTCATGTTCACCTTGAACACGTAGGTACTTTTGTTATTTTAATTATTTTACTGTTTCAGTGTCCCACAACCCCACCTCCAGCTGTGGGACACTGCCTTGTTGGCATGTCTCTCTTCTCTCCTGTATGTTCTCTGCTCAGTGTTTTGAACATCCTAATTTGTTCTTTCCTTCCATTTTTCTTTTTCAATTTGCTTTTAACTTACATTTTTTTAAAGTTACTGGAATTGTTATTGCCAACAGATGAAATATTCTTTAACTTCTGTTTTTTCAGGCCAGATCCTTTTGTAAAAATGTCCCTTTGAGGGCCTGCCCAGCATTTTTGCAAACGGTAAGTTATTTAGAGTCATAGAGCACTACAGCACAGAAACAGGCTCTTCGGCCCATCTAGTCCATGCCGCCTGAACTTCTGCCTAACCCTATCTACCTGCACCTGGACCAAACCCCCCCACCATTCATGTACCTATCCAAATTTAAATGTTACAATTGAAACTGCATCCACCACTTCCGCTGGCAGCTCGGTCCACACTCGCACCACCCTCTGAGTGAAGAAATTTCCCCTCAGATTCCCCTTAAGTATTTCACCTTTCACCCTAAACCTATGTCCTCCTAGTTCTAGTCTCACCCGACCTTAGGGGGAAAAAGCCTGCATGCATTCACCCTATCTATACCCTTCATAATTGTGTATACCTCTAAAAGATCGCGCCTCATTCTCCTGCGCTCCAGGGAATAAAGTCCTAACCTATTCAGCCTTTCCCAATAACTCAGGTCCTCAAGTCCCAGCGACATCCTTGTAAATTTTCTCTGCACTCTTTCAAACTTATTGATATCTTTCCTGTAGGTAAGTGACCAGAACTGCACACAATACTCTAAATTCAGCCTCACCAACGTCTTGTACAACTTCAACATAACATCCCAATTCCTGTACTCAATGCCCTGATTTATGAAGGCCAGTGTGTCAAAAGCTCTTTACGACTGTGTCTACTTGTGACGCCATTTTCAAGGAACTATGGATCTGTATTCCCAGGTCCCTTTGTTCTACCGCACACCTCAGAGCTCTACCATTCACTGTGTAAGTCTTACCCTGGTTAGTCCTCCCAAAGTGCATCACCTCACACTTGTCTGCATTAAATTCCATCTGCCATTTTTCAGCCCATTGCCCCAGTTGGTCTGCAAGCTTTGATAATTTTCCTCGCTGTCCACTACTCCCCCAGTCTTGGTGTCATCTGCAAATTTGCTGATCCAGTTTACCACATTATCATCTAAATCATTTATACTAATATTATATAAACAATAACGAACCCAGCACCAATCCCCGTGGCACACCACTAGACACAGGCCTCCAGTCAGACAGACGACCATCTACTACCACTCTCTGGCTTCTCCCGCCAAGCTGATGTTGAATCCCATTGACTACTTCATCCTGAATGCCAAGCAAGTTAACCTTCTGGACCAACCTCCCATGTGGTACTTTGTCAAAGGCCTTGCTAAAGTCCATGTAGGCAACATCCACCACCTTTCCCTCTTTGACCTCTTGGTAACTTCCTCAAAGCTCTAAGGTTGGTTAGACGTGAACTACCATGCACAGAGCAATGTTGACTATCCCTAATCAGGCCCTGTCTATCCAAATACCTGTATATCCTGTCCCTTAGAATACCTTCCAGTAATTTAGGAATGACTGACACCAGGCTCACTGGCCTCTAATTTCCGGGCTTATTCTTGGAGTCTTTCTTGAACAACATTAGCTATCCTCCAGTCCTCCAGCACCTCACCCGTGGCTAGGGACATTTTAAATATCTCTGCCAGGGCCCCTGCAGTTTCTGCACTAGCGTCCCACGAGGTCTGAGGGGACTCCTTGTCGGGCCCTGGGGATTTATTCACCTTAATTCGCCTCAAGACAACCAGCACCACCTCTTCCGTAATCTGGATATGGTCCATGACCTTACTATTCTTATACCTCAGTTCTATAGTCTCTGTGTCTGTCTCCAGAGTAAATAATGCTTAGAAATTTTTTTTGCATCCTTCTTTCTGAACTTCATTTTGCTGTTATGTGCTACAGCTCCCAGATTTGTGCTGATCTTTCCCTGAAGACAAATTGAGTTTCAGCTCCTGCCACTGTACCAAAATGCTCTTGTCAAAATCACGGGTCATTGGGTGCCATTAAAGCAATCTATCTCTTCTCGTAGCCCTCAACTAGTTTGGAGTCTTTGAAACAGTCGGGATGTATCATTCTTCTCCAGTTCCTTTTCAGCAAGAACTAAATGGGCAAGTTTGATGGATGGTTCTATTCTTATCAATCCAGCTGCAGCCAGAGTCATCTGCAATGGCTTCCCCTTCCTGATTCTAAACTGTTAACTCTGGTGTCAAAAATCTGTCTTTGCCCCCCTCCTACTTCAGTGCTACTCCCTGACATTATCAGGACATGGTGTTGTTTTCTGTATGAACACTGACCTGCAGCTCCACCCCATTACCACCCCTCTGACTGTTTAAATTACTTGTCTGACACTTAACACTAAATGATCAGAAATTTTCTTCAACTATCAGGGAGCTATATTCTTGCCAGATTCTGTTGCCTGGACACTGACCCCATTTCTCCTCCTGCCAACTGTCTTTTACCAAAGTGAACTGTACATTATGGAATACGTGGATCTAAGATGGTCTAATTGTGTGTGTAACACTGCCCTCCCTTGGTCTTCCTGTTACTAAAACCTCATCTACATCTTTGTTTCCTCCAGGCTAATCTATCTTGTTGCATTCCAAGATGGCCTGCTTTGTTTGGCCATGCTGGGTTTACCCAAAGTTCTCTTCATTGTAATATCCACTCGCCCATCCCCTCCTGTGTCCTCTATCCTTTGCCTACCTTTGGTTAAACAGAAGCATGATTTTAAAAATTCTCATTCTTGTCTTCAAATATCTTCAAATCTATGATTATCCCTAACTATGCTGTCCTAAGCCCTACAACGTTCCATGATATCTACACTTTTCAATTTCTGGCTTGTGAATCTGACTTATTATACGTGGTCTTGCTTAGATCTGACAGAGGTTTGAAATTCCATTCCTAAGTCTCTTCACCTCTTTAATTCAATTCTTTGCAGTGTTCTATAAAGCCTACCTCTGCCCTAATAGCTTTATTTCACTTTGTCAAATCTTATTTTTGAATACATCTTGAATTCAAATAAAGCCATATAAAATATGTAATATTAAAAACTCAGTCACAGGATATGAACTGCTGCTGTCTTTGTGAAGGTACTCCCATGTGTTACTGGCTAGGAGGTTCTAGGCGTGCATTTGAAGGGAACATGGAAGTTGTTTTTGAATTTTTAAAAGAGAACACGACAAAATTTAACACTTATTCAACTTTATTTTCATAGGTTATTCTTGATGACTATTTGAACAAAATTCGTAAAGTGGATTTTGATATATTTCATCCCAGTCTTCAGAAGAGGAATATGATGCTTCCTTTCTACTTGTATATACGTTCTTGGAGGAAAATCTATTAATATTATCAATTTTATAACAAAGTCTAAATGCAGTGGCCAGTTTTTTTTGAAAAGTAAGTATTCAGTACAGAAACAGGATGACATTGTCCCTTTGATCTCTACAACCAGAAGAATTCAGGTTTCTTCTATGCCCTCAATTGTGCAAGAGGAACTGAGTTTGGAGCCATCAATGCTTAATGAATGATCTCAGCATAAAATCGCTTGTAGTTCAGAACTCCTCTATGTTAAGGTTTAAGAGAGAATTAATTCGAACTGTCATCTTGAGTTGTTTCCCTTGTATTCTTTCATCCCACAATTTAATTTTTTTCATTGTAAGTTATTTCTTAGATGGCTTAATCCAAATCATATTTAATAGCTTTCATATATTTAATACTTTGTTTCTGTGAAGCATCAGTCCTATATCAACAAAGTAAATGTCTATATCATAAGCCCTTCCTGATGAGCACATGTCAAGAGTGGTGCAATTTTTCCAAGTCTGTTTGGTAAAATCTGGCAAACTTGCAAAGGACCATGACATTTCTTCCAGTGCAAAAGACACAAGTTACTTGCACTGTGTTGTATATAAAAGAAATAAACAGAAGAAGCTGACCCACCTACAATACCAGAGACATCCCCTAATTAAATTAATCACTATTGTGAGTTTCTACTAATTGAGCCATTTTCTTCAGAGCACTCTTAAATCTCCTTTTGTTCTTTTGGGCAGTATGGGTTTTTAAAGTCCCTTTTGATTATTTAAGACTGGGTTACTTGAGGTGTACCAAACACTTTGATCAAAATATTTTGTGGTAATCCATTTACCTCTTAATCAAACTGTACAAATTATTTAATTTTGAAAGCAATTTTTCAATAAAAAATTACATTCCAAAACTGCTTATACTGGGTTTTGGAATTGGTAATATGCGAGTGAGTTTTAAGTGGAATTAGAAAAAAGATTTTGGGCAAAATTTGTGTCTGAATTATTAATTTCATCCATAGTGAAAACTGATAACATAATTAAGGGGCTACGTGGCAGAAAGAGCCTACACAATCACGGGAAAAAAAGAGCCAGACAAACTAATGATGCTAGACATTGACAGGTTCTCCTGGTCCTGATGGCCTCCTCTACAGGTGTTAAAGGATATGGCTGCAAAGACTGTATACATTGGTTGTAACCTACCAAAATTCCCTGGAATTCTGGAAGGATCCCAAGGGATTGGGAAACTGCAAATGTAATGCCACTATTCAAGAAAGGAGGGTGACAGAGGAAAACTTAGGCGACTTAGCCTAACATCTGTCATTGGAAAATTTTGGATTCCATCATTAATGAAGTAATGGCAGATCATTACTGAAGTCCATATAGACCATATCTACTGCTCTGCCCTCATTGACTTCTTGGTGATTATGATAGTCTGATAATACTATAATATTGTGATAACATTTTATTATAATAAAATATCCTGATTTAGTTAGTTGGGTTTAATTGGGGTGGGGCGGGAGGGGCACAGAAGGGGGTGGAAACGTGACCTTTGGCAAAGTCCAACCTGCCACTGCAGCAAGTGCCTTCTCTCTGAGGCAGCATAACTAAATGATAGTAGTGTGGGTCAGTCAAGCTAGTTTAAGGAAAAAGGAAGAGAACAGTCTGGGGAAATTAAAAGAAAAATTAAAACTGCATCCTACTTTGCAGAAGGTCAGTCAAAATTCATTGGTGGTCAAACCTTGCCCTTGAGGACTAAAAAAAAGTTGAGTACAGTCGTGTGTCATTCTGCAAAGGAAAACAGAGTGAATGTGCTGACCTACCTGAAGCAGCTGTCATTAAGCAGATTGAATACTGGAAAGCAATTAATGGTTGTTCTATTCTAAACGAAAAGACGATATGCTGTTGCTCTGGTCATTTCTGATACCAGTCCTAGATGGTGTTTGTGAGGCTACCTCAAAGGAGCAGTGGTAAAACTTCAACTTCCATCATGAGCACAAGCATTTGGAAGTTTTGTTCAGCCTTTATTCTGTATTAACAGCAAGCTCCCACCCAGTTAGACTCTAGGAGTTCACATGCAGAAAAAGGGGGATTTCTTGTCCTCATGCCAATAAGACTGCATCAGTTTTTTTTTAATGGCTTTTGAAAGATAATGGGGATTTGAAGCCAAAATCTGAATGACTAATTTTTATGAAGTATGAAGTTCCACTGCATCAGATTTTAATTATTGATATAATGTTATGTTTACTTTTTCTTTATTTCTGTATCCTTCTATCTTTATTTATATCCTGCTTGTGAAATGAACTTTCTATTTATTTCCTGCTTGAGACATCACACTTCTCATTAACACTTCTAATTGCTATAGTGATGCACAATTGTTTATCCTGTTCACACAGGTACAGAATCCCCAGGAGAAGATGCAATCTCAAACTGACTTTCTAATCAGAAGTGTTTACCCTATAGAGTAAAAAAAACTGTAGATACTGGAAATCTGAAATAAAAACACATGCTGGAAACACTCAGTTCAGGCAGCATTTGTGGAAAGAGAAATGGAAATAATGTTCAAGATTGAAGAACCTTTGTCAGAATCTGTAGAATGTTTGTGTTTCAGTGGTAATACCATTTGTTCACTGCTTACTGCAAAATCTAGCCCTAACATTCTGCAGTTTATAACTGGTACGGTTTTTTTCATACAATCTCCATATGAACATACGAATTAGAAGCAGGATTAAGTCATTCAGACCCTTGAACTTTCTCTTCCATTTAAAAGGTCATTGCTGATTTGATGGCAGGGGTCATTCACTCTTATGAAGAATCTATCCAGCTGTGCCTTTTGTATATAAAAGAAAGTCCAGTGAAATCTGAAATAACAAAATGTGAGAAATGCTCAGCAGGTCTGTGGGAAGAGAAGCAGAATTAACATTTCAGGTTAGAGTTCTGATCAATGGTCAGTGACCTGAGATTTTTTGTTTCTCCCACCACAGATATTACTTGGTGATTGTTTTCTGTTTTGAATCTCCACGGTAGTGCAGCTAGCAGAGCTGCTGCCTCAGAGCGCCAGAGATCGGCTTCAGTCCTGACCTCTGCTGTCTGTGTGAAGTGACTACGTGGGTTTCCTCTGGGTGCTCTAGTTTTTTCCCACATCCCAAACATGTAGGTTAGTTAGGCACTGTAAATTGCCCCTAGTGTGCAGATAAATAGTAGAATCTGGGGGGAGTTGATGGGAATTTGTGGTAGAATAGGTTGCATGGAAAGTTAGTGGAGGAACTAGGATTGCTCTGTGTTCTGGCATGGGCTTGAAGGGCTGAATGGCCTCTGTGTCCTAAGGGAATATGGAAATGATCCTAATCCACGATGTATGTGTATTATTTATACACAACGTGGATACCTGCTGGAGCATTACTTTTTGCTTTAGAATAAGTTCACGTGGTTGGAATCAAACAGGTGGGAGGAAATTTTGATTAATTTCAGAGAGTTCAGAGGAATTCCTATTGAATGTTGGGAATATGGCAGTGAGGATGGAGCTGTCGGCCTTGCACCCGCTGCCCTCTCACCTGAGACAGGTAAAGTGAAGAGCTATGATATAAAACATTGCTCCTGCCTGCCCCGTGCGGGTCAATAGTTGTATGGAGGAAGGGCCATGGTTAGAGGAGACATGCGAGATGCTGTCCCTGAAGGTAATGCAGATCTGCTCCATCAGGGTGTAATATCACTGTAGCAGTGGATGCAACGGTCGCTGACAAACCATCCTGGATGTTGACAAGAGACTTGTCTGCCTCCTATTGAGATCCAGTTGTGCAAATTTGGAAGGAAAAGCGAAGGTGGGTTGGTTGGTTAATTGGCTGCTGTAAGTTGCTCTTATTGCAGGTGGATGGCGACAGAATCAGGGATGGGAGCGGGTGTATGGGAATGGATGGGGATATGAAAGGGAAAGTGGGGTTGCTATAGATGGATACTTGCTGGCTGGCAGGGATGCAGTGCACTGAAGGGCCTGTTTCTGTGCTGTAAGACTCTCAAATGTTTCACAGAATACCCAAGCTGAAAGATAAGGTGTGAGCCAACAAACAGTGACATCAAATACAAATTCCAAAAGCCTTGCAATAATATTGTGCATGTCACTTACTAAGGATCTGCAATCCCTTAATTAGCCATGAGGCACATTTGAAGTTGTAATGTAGAAAGTGCAGGAGCTAGTGTAAAAATCTGTGTCCAAAATAAGGTCAGACCATAGTAAAAGAAAAAATTGTCATGAAATATAATTAAGGTAATGCCAAAAACACTGTTGGAATTGGTGCTTCTGGCCCATTTGATTTAAATGTTTGTGGACAGATGGGTTTGTTAAAGGAATGGATGAGAGTAACCTTTGAAAGTCGTATTCAGTGTTGAATGAGTGCTATGTTTAATATTCTTTCTGTGATGTTCCTTTCGCATGTGCATCTGCCTCTTGTCTTGGCAATACAATGTTTTCTCCCTCCTGCTCCACCATTGTGACATTTTTCTAATGCAAAGTTATGCGGTAGGCAGTATTTGTCTTTGTGACTGTATTGACCTGGAAGCCACAGAAAAATGTTACAAGATAGGTTTGAATAAATAATTTTGATTAAATTCAACCTGTGTAACCTTATCCCTGCAGGGTAACAGTCTTGCAATCTTCTTGTTCTCTGTGCTGGACAGAAAACACAATTTTGTCATTGTTACAAAAATTGTGTTAATCTAACTGCCTCTTCAGATATTAGTTTTATAATTTATTTTCTTATCCAGGGCTCCAACTTGACATTCTCAACTGAGTAAACTCCAAGCTCCAATTTTATTCATTTGAAAAGCAATTATATGCAAACATGAATCATTATCCGAAACAGGAGTTATTTGTAAACAAAAATCCTTTAAACTCCGAGTAACATGACAGCCTATTAATGATCATTTGCATTTGTTCCCGTTTCAGGTTACCAAACACACAAAAACACTGCATTCACTGAAAACTGTCTTTTGCACTTCAATGAAAATTTGTGATGATTGCAAAAAGACTCAAGATATGCTGTATGCCTTGAACCAGTACTTGGGTTTTGCTGCTTATTCAAAAATTGTGAGAGACGGAAGGCAGGTAACTAGGCTGGTTAGCCTAACATTTATTATTGAATATTAGAATCTTTAGTAAGGAGGTAATAGCAGAATATTTGGGTAGTCAAAATCTGATCAAGCAGATTCAACATGGCTTCAAGAAAGAGGAGTCAACTCTATTAACTTTATTAGTGCTTTGAGTTTTTTTAGCCAAACTGGATGTATTTGGATTTTCAATATGTATTCAACAAAATGCCACACAGTAGGTTACTTTGCGAGATCAGAGCTCAAGGCGTTGGAGGTGATGTATTAGCACGGCGAGAGAAGTGACTAACTAGTAGGAAGTAGTGACCCAGGTTACTGGAACCGAGGGCGGCAGTTTGACTAAAATGCCACCATGCCACATTCACAGTTCTGTTTGATAACTTTAGGTAAAGGGGCTCCCCAGGTTATGAATGACCTGACTTGCGAAAATTCTCCCATACATTTTGAAAGCATTTCTCAAGCAAGCAAAAATAATGAAATGTTTCATGGTATTATCTGGATACAGATAATATTCCATTAGTTTAATCTATGCCTACACATGTGTATTCTCATCTACTTGCTGCCTCTGCAACACCCTCGAATACACGGATATCAGTTTCTAATTGGATGCTGATGAAATCCAGCTCCACCTCAATACCACCTGTATCAAAACCCTTCACTGGTTCTGATTTGACTGTTTGAACTTCAGGAGTGGATGAACAAAACTTTCCCCCAGCTAATGTTCAAAAGATTGAAGCTCTCTCTAGCCCATGACCATCAATACCGCCCCTTCCCCGTCAACTGACTGACTGAGCCAGAACTTGGTGCTCAATTTGATTCCCCAGAAAAGTTCCAGATCATGCTGAGACTCATGTGTCCAGCTCGACCTCTGCTTCACTTCATTTGCTGTTTAAGAACTCATTCATGCCTTTGTTAATTCTACACTTGACTATTCAAATGCCTTCTGTCATTCTGCTGAAAGCCCCATGCACTCATCACCCCTCTGCCTGCTGACCTACTTCAGCTCCCAGCTAAATTATGCCTCAATCAGAAAATTCATATTCTTGTTTTTCAATCCTTTCATGGCCTCATTTCTCTCTACTCCTGTAATATATTCCAGCTGAGATGTCTGCAAACCTCTAATTTATAAATTTTAATTGTAACCTGATTGGTGGCCATGCGTCCAGTTGCCAGGGGCCCTGAGCAACCAGAACTCGTACCAAACATTCACAGCACTCTCAGAATCTACCAGCGCAGCAAGCCCTACACCCACACCTCACGGTGTACCACTTTTACCATCATAACTGGCACAGCACTTGTATACAGGACTCCTTAACACAGCGGCACAATGTGAAGATATGCATGATTGCAGAGTGCAGCAGTTAACCATGGAGGAGATGGGGTTTGTGGCAGTGCTGAAATTTTCTCTACAGCCCTTCCCTGTCATCTTCCCCTTGTGTTGTTCCTTCAGCTGGCTATGAGGTTAAAGTTAGTCGGTAACAGAGTGAAGATCAGGACCCATAGTCACTTAACCCTTCCACTGTTAGTGACGCGGGGACAATTACAGTGTTCAAAAGACATTTGGACAGGTACATGGATAGGAAAGGTTTAGAGGGATATGGGCCAAATGCAGGCAAATGGGACTAGCTCAGGTAGGCAGCTTGGATGAGCTGGTCTGAAGGGCATGTTTGTGTGCTGTATAACTCCATCACTGCACTGTCCAGCCCCATAATTAAAAAATGTACAATTAATGTAGGACATGGTTTCAATCCACAGAAAATTCAAAGCAGTTTTCCATTTTGTTTTGAAAATGTCAATATCAACCACTTTGCCCATAACACACATAAATATAATTGTACATTTATTAGTTCTAATTTATCGAAGGTAAACAATTGGAGTATTATAGTCAAATAAATAGATTCCTAATGCTGCTGACTCCTGCTGGTGTGACAGTCCAGTTTGTTTTGTGTAAGCACAAGCAGTGAGTGTTGTCAGACCCTTCAACCAACAGAAGCAACACCACGTCACCAGACCCATCCTCACCCCAGACACGTGGCTAATGGATAACCATCAGGAATGGAAATTTAAGCATGATTTTTTTTCCCCCACTTGCCGCTCCTCTCTTAGTGAACTTTTGAAACAGCAATAGCAGCCCAGTCTTTACTATGTCATTCATGATTAACTTCAACAACCTCAAATGTTCCTAAATGCACTGTGAATACAGAGAGCATTGTATGAAGCATGTAAGTGGCTTTAATCTGTTTAATCAGTATGGATTTTATTTCATCATAATCATGAATGGCATGCTTCTTGCCATTATTATTGGACCAGATCCATGAGAGAGACCAGACTATTTGCTTTAAATAGTAAGACTCCGCCAGGCTTTCTGCAATGCTGTGCTTCTGCAGCTGTCACAAGGTTTCATTTCTTGACTGCTTGACAGGTTGAGTGGGTGGGAAACTTCAAATGTACCAGCCAAAAATGATCAAGGTAATGCATCCTTGCCAGAATTTGCTATTTGCATTCAGCCCAAGTAGTGCAGAATGCCCAGGTGGGTACTTACTCCAAATTATCTCAATGCAAATCACATGGGTAGAATTGGGAGAGATGGAGCAAAAGATTTTAGAGATTTTGGGATACGTCATCATTTGCCTGGGCTACTTCGGTGACTGCCAAACCTGTGACCTCCATCACCAAGAAGGACCAGGGCATTCAGGTACACGGGAGTACCAACACTGCATATTCCCATCGAAGTTGCACACATTATTGAAACTAGATCACTATTTCTTCATCATCACAAGGTTAAAATCCTGAAACTCCCTATTCATCAGCATTGGTAGCAAGTAACATTCATCAGAAGGACTTCATCATCACTTCTTCAAGTGCAGTGAGGAACAACTAATAAATACTGGCCTTGCCGGATCCAGTAAAATTATATTAAAGCATAATTATTGTTATATTTAAAGTATGCACAACTCTTCCTGAATTCATTCAACTTGGAAAGAAAAGCAAAAAATACTGTAAGTTGTACCAATTAACCTGAAAAACCATCACATTCTCTGTAAACTGTTGGGGTTGGTGGGGAAGAATGCTTTGGTAAAAGTGCAAGGAAAGAAATTTGTGAAAGGGTTGTCCCGGGGATTTTTGGGGAACTTGTTGTTTTGCATATCTTTTGAATATGAAGGTGTTATCTAACTATATTTAACCACTGGAAAACGAGTATGAGCTGACCACAAAAAATTGACACAACTCACAAGAACAACCCAGTTTATAAGCTTTGTCGGGTAAAAACAATTAGTTATATAGGCTTTGTAGCTAAGGCTATAACATCAATATAAGATCACCACCAAGAAACAGATACATGCTTAATTGGAAGCTTCTACGACTGGAATGTGGTGAGAACACAGAATTTACAACCACAGTGATTGAAATGAATACTGGAGCTACATTCAAAGGGAGGGTGGGCAAGCGTTTGAGGAAGAAGGGGCTAGAGGCACGGTGGTGTAGCGGTTAGTGTGACGCTTTACAGCACCAGCGACCCGGGTTCAATTCTGCTGCCGTCTGTAAGGAGTTTGTACGTTCTCCCCGTGTCTGCGTGAGTTTCCTCCGGGTGCTCTGGTTTCCTCCCACATTCCAAAGATGTACACATTAGGAAGTTGTGGGCATGCTATGTTGGGCTTGTTATACGTGCTATGTTATACCTGCGGGCTGCCCCCAGAGCATTCTATACAAAGGTGCATTTCACTGTGTGTTTTGATGTACATGTGACTAATAAAGAGATCATGAAATCAAGAGGACAATGCTGATAGATTTAGAGGAAGGGAGGGGGAGGTTTGAGTGGAGCATTAATATTGGCTAGGATGGATTGGGGAATGAATGCCCTGTTTCTATGCAACGTAATCCTATGAGACACTATCCATGCATTCACAGAAGTACACAAACGATTGAAAAGAAAATCCAAACATTGAAAACAAAAAAAAACATACTGTTTGACAGCATATTCTTCTTGGCAAATGTTGAGTTTTAAATTACAATTATATCTTTAGGTTCACTATAAATGTAGTTCTATCGCACAGTTAATTAAGTTTTAATTTTAAAATAGAGGAAATAAACATTTTCTTTCCAAAAAAACACGATGATGCTGGAGGAACTCAGCAGGCCAGGCAGCATCCGTGGAGAAAAGCAGGCGGTCAACGTTTCAGGTCAGGATCCTTCTTCAGGACTGAAGATAGGAAAAGGGGAAGCCCAATATATAGGAGGGGAAAGCAGAGCAGTGATAGGTGGGCAAAAGAGGGGAGGTGGGGTGGGCACAGGGTGGTGATAGGTAGGTGCAGGTAAGAGAGCGATAGGCAGGTGTGGGGGAGGAGGGGAGAGCAGATCTACCGGGGGGTGGGTCACAGGTAAGGAGAGAGAGGGGAAAAAGAGGCTGGGAAAGGGAAGAGGAGAAGAAGCGTGGTGTGGGAGGGGGGGGGGGGTGTGGGGGAGGGGGGTGGGGATTACCTAAAGTGGGAGAATTCAATATTCATGCAATTAGGCTGCAACGTTCCAAGACGGAACCTCCTGCTCCATTCCTCAACTCTTTCTCCGCTATATCAACGACTGCATTGGTGCCACCTCTCGTACCCGTGCGGAACTTGATAGTTTCATAAATTTCACCACTAATTTTCACCCAGCTCTCCAATTCACTCGGACTATCTCTGACACCTCTCTCTCCTTCCTCGATCTTTCTGTCTCCATCTCAGGAGATTCCTCATCCACTGACATCTTCTACAAACCCACTGACGCCCACAGCTACCTCGATTACAGCTCCTCCCACCCTGTCTCTTGCAAGGACGCGATCCCTTTTTCTCAATTTCTCCACCTTTCCACTCCAGGACATTCGAGATGTCCAACTTCCTTTCTAACCGGAGCTTCCCCCCGACTGTGGTGGAGAGAGCTCACACCCGTATCTCTGCCATTTCTGCACCTCCGCTCTCACCCCCACCCCTCCCAGACCCAACAGGGACAGGGTCCCCGTCCTCACATTTCATCCCACCAGCCTACGTATCCAACACATCATTCTCCGTCACTTCCGCCGTCTCCCATGGGACCCCACCACCAAGCATATCTTCCCCTCGCCACCCCTTTCTGCCTTTCGCTGGGACCGCTCTCTCTGCAACTCCCTAGTTCACTCCTCCCCCCCCCCCATCCCGCTCCCACCCCGAGAACTTTCCACTGCCCCGCCATAGGTGCAACACCTGCCCCTGCACCACCTCCATCACCTCCATCCAGGGACCCAAACAGGTGAGACAGAGATTCACCTGCACCCCCCTTAATATCATCTACTGCATTTGGTGCTTCAGGTGTGGCCTCCTCTACATTGGTGAGACCAAACGCAGACTAGGTGACCATTTCACAGATCACCTGAACTCTGTCCGTAGCCGCGATCTGCATCTCCCCATTGCCGGTCACTTCAACTCCCCCTCCCACACTATCACTGATATGTCTGTCCTCGGCCTCCTCCACTGCCGGGAGAATTCCCAGCACAGACTGGAGGAACAGCTCCTCACTTTCCGTCTTGGAACCTTGCAGCCTGACGGCACGAACATTGAATTCTCCCACTTCAGGTAATCCCCACCCCCCTTCCCCACACCCCCCCCACACCTCCCCACCCCCTCCCACACCCCCCACACTTCCCCACCCCCTCCCACACCCCCCACACCTCCCCACACCCTCCCCACCCCCTCCCACACCCCCCAAACCTCCCCACCCCCTCCCACACCCCCCCACACCTCCCCACACCCTCCCCACCCCCTCCCACACCCCCCACACCTCCCCACCCCCTCCCACACCCCCCCACCCCCTCCCACACCCCCCCACACCTCCCCACCCCTCCCACACCCCCCCACACCTCCCCACACCCTCCCCACCCCCTCCCACACCCCCCACACCTCCCCACCCCCTCCCACACCCCCCCACACCTCCCCACCCCCTCCCCACCCCCTCCCACACCCCCACACCCTCCCACACCCCCACACCTCCCCACACCCTCCCACACCCCCCCACACCTCCCCACCCCCTCCCACACCCCCCACACCTCCCCACCCCCCCACACCTCCCCACACCCTCCCCACCCCCTCCCACACACCCCCACACCTCCTCACCCCCTCCCAAACCCCCTCCACACCCCCCCACACCTCACACACCCCCCCCACACACCCCCCACACCTCCCCACCCCCTCCCACACCCCCTCCCACAACCCCTCCCACACACCCCCACACCTCCCCCCACCCCCCCACACCTCCCCACCCCCTCCCACACCTCCTCACACACCCCCACACCCCCCACACCTCCCCACCCCCTCACACCCCCCCACACCTCCCCACCCCCTCCCACACACCCCCACACCTCCCCACCCCCTCCCACACCCCCCCACACCTCCCCACCCCCACCCACACCCCCTCCCACACCTCCCCACCCCCTCCAACACCCCCCACACCTCCCCACCCCCTCCCACACCCCCCACCCCCTCCCACACCATCCCACACCCCCCCACACCTCCCCACCACCTCCCACACACCCCCACACCCCCTCCCCCGCACCTGCCCATCACTATCTCTTACCTGCATCTCCCTATCACCACCCTGTGCCCACCCCACCTCCCCTCTTCTGTCCACCTATCACTGCTCTGCTTTTCCCTCTGATATATCGGGCTTCCCCTTTTCCTATCTTCAGTCCTGAAGAAGGGTCCTGACCTGAAACGTTGACCGCCTGCTTTTCTCCACGGATGCTGCCTGGCCTGCTGAGTTCCTCCAGCATCATCGTGTTTTTCATCTGGATTCCAGCATCTACAGTCCTTTGTTTCTTTGCATTTCCTCCTCAGTTCAACCTGTCACACTTTTCCACAGTTCATGCTGGAACCAAACCTCGTGTCTTCACCACCACGGGACTTCCCTTAACTTCTTTCCGCTTCTTACAGTGACCTGGACAACATCAGTTAATATTACCAAAAGAACGAGATCATCGTCCCATTGCTGTCTGAGGGATCTTGTTTGTACAAACAATCGTCTATCACATTTCCGAAGTGACGGGGGTAGCGGCCCTTCCAGGGTTCAGTGACATCTGAGCCTCAGCGGGAAGCACTTTTACTGATGCTGCAGAAGTCTGTGGTTCAAGACCCACTTCAGTGTGGAGGAAAGAATCCAAACATGAGAACATAAGACATTGAAGTGGAGGGAGGCGATTCCGCCCACATGATCGCTCCGCTATTCGATAAGATCTTGTCTGTGTTTAACCTCAGCACCACTTTCTCGCACTAACCACACATCCCTTGATTCTTTGCTATCTGCGACAACATCTATCGCTCTCTGTCTTCAGTATAACCTGCCTTTAATATCCTGAATGGAGTGTTGCTCTCAGAAGGCCGTCCTATGAATAGACCTTAAACCAAAGCCTTTTGCTCGTTCGTGCTTCTGTTCTGACGGACGGGAGGGAAGGGATGCCCCGCCTTCTGGCCAACACATCTCGCAACCAGAAATGAAAGCAGATATCTGGACATTATTGCTGTTGGTGGGAACTTGTCCCAGCAGGACAACACCACCTACATCTTTGACAAGGTGCTTTAACCATAGGGCTGCCGAGACGGGACGGCTGCTCACCGTCCTCACAATTGCTTGATCCAGCTTTTCGGGAGTAACTGATTAAAAGGACCGTGTCTCAGATCTTACGGGCTCTTGAAAGACTAAGAAAGAATTATTGGACTTGGGGGAAAATTCTAAAGTATGACAGCGAATCAATTATGCGATGTACATCCCAGCTGTGGACACCGGGATGTTGGACCGGGAAGTGTTGAGGAAATTGCCCCGCCGAATACTGGCGTAACGCCGCAGTGTCCTGTTCCAGCCCAGACTGACGGAGAGCATTCAGAGAAAGATTCTGCACCTTCAGTTCAGGACAAGCGCCACGTTCCACAGCCTCGCAATTAGAACATAGAACAGCACGGCCCTTCGGCCCACCATGTTGTGCTGACCTATGTAAGATAAGATAACCTATATAAGATCTCTTTATTAGTCACACGTACATGGAAACACACAGTGAAATGCAGCCTTTGTGTAGTGTTCTGGGGGCAGCCCGCAAGTGTCGCCACGCTTCCGGCGCCAACATAGCATGCCCACAACTTCCTAACCCGTACATCTTTAGAATGTGGGAGGAAACCGGAGCACCCGGAGGAAACCCACGCAGACACGGGGAGAACGTACAAACTCCTTACAGACAGCGGCCGGAATTGTGATTGTAATACCAAGCGCTGCACTACCGTGCCTGCCCTCCCCACAATCAATCTGACCCTTTCCTCCTACACAGCCCCTAACCTTTAGTTGTAGAGGAACAAACGCGGTCAATCAAATAACATTAGTCTTTCAATAACACTGATACCAACATTTCTAGACCTTGATACCTGAACTTTGCCTTTTCTCATCAGTAAAGTACGGAATATCTTGATTTCGTGTCAACAGTCATATATATCTATGTTCCTTTATGAGGCGTATGTGTAGACGGAGACAAGGCATAACTATCCTGCTTTTAAAATAGAAGCACAAATGAGCAGAAGGGTTTGATTTAAAGTCTATTAAAAGACGGTGTGTCTGAGTACAGTCCGGCACGAGTTCGGTCCATTCAAGGTGCAATATATTCTGCAGACACAGGCAGACGCCGGAATCTGGAGCAACGCACAATGTGCTGCAGGAACTCAGCGGGTCGAGCAGCACCTGTGGGGGGAGAGGAACTGCCGACGTTTTGGGTGGAAACCCTGCATCAGGACCCGAAACGTCGACAGTTCCTTCCCCCCCAACCACCCCCCATCAGATGCTGCTCGACCCGCTGAGTTCCTCCAGCACATTGTGTGTTGCTGGAGTGTATTCTGTCTCATTAAGGCAATAAAGATCTGGAATCCAACTCCTGTCCCAGACACCACCGGGAAACTACAAGATTAAAAAAAAAGACTTTTTATTCCAGTTTTGGAACATCTATGATGAAAAAGAATTAACATGTTATTCTTAAATTCGAACAGTATAAGTTTCTGTGGGAGCTCTTCCAATCTCGGAGAAACGGAATAAAACGGCGTCCTACACCCATTACCACGGAAGTCGGGGGCTCTTACGTTGAAGTTATTGCCAGCAGCAGAAGAGCAACTGGGGTCATTCACCCTCTCGCCCCGCCACTCACCCTGTCAGTGCAAAGTCAAATTCACGCATAGTCGGCATTTTAGTAGCACATCGGCAAATTGAATTGAAGATAATTAACAAGTATTCTGGTGTTAAGTTAGATCATCGGCACGGATGCCCGCTGAACAATGCTTTAAGATTGCAGTGTCAGTTTCCTTCTTATTGTCTGCGTTAATTTAGAGTCCCAGAGTCACACAGCACGGAAACAGGCCCTTCGGCCCAACTGGACCAGGCCGACCAAGACACCCATCTAAGCCAGTCCCATTTGCCCGTGTTTGGTCCATATCCCTCTAAACCTTTCCTATCCGTGTACCTGTCCAAGTACCTTCCAAATGTTGTTAATGTACCTGCCTCAACCACTTCCTCTGGCAGCTTGTTCCATGTATTGACCATCCCCTGGGTGAAAAAGTTGCCCCTCGGTTCCTATTACATCACCCCGCTCTCACCTTAAACATATGCCCTCTAGATCTCGATTCCCCAACCCCGGGGAAAAGACTGTGCGCATTCGCCCTGTCTCTGCCCCTCATGATTATAAGATCACCCCTCATTCTCCTCCTCTCCGATGAATAAAGTCCCAACCTGCTCAACCTCTCTCCATAACTAAGTCTCTCGCGTCCCGGCAACATCCTCGCAAAACCTCGGCGGCTTTCTGTGGCCTCCCACCAGACACTGACAATGAGTGAAATTCAAGCGCTTTTAAATGTTAACGAAACACCTTGCAACCGAAGTGCAACACTGGAATGAAGTGTTGGAGCTGTGAAAGTCACTGAGGGTCTCAGGTAACAACAAATGCAGCCTTGGTGATTTGATAAGGTATCCCTCAGAATGCGAGGAAACATATTGCGATCCATCTGACCAATCACAGTGTTCAAGCAATACGCTGAAGATGAACTGTAGTATTGAAGAAAAATCTAATCAACTCAGAAAAAAAGTGTTAACGGCGCGACAGGTGTGGGAGAAAACTGAAGCACAAAGTGAAATGTAAGAGCCGGCGAGAGCGAGCAACTCAATCCAGGCGGGAAGTCGCTGTCCATGGTGTTTAATTATAATGAGTACATTGTAGTGATATTTTGTTCTCCCGATGTGACGGGATGAAGGCGTACACCGATCATTGTTATCGCTTTAATGGGAGTGCATTCGTTGTTGCCAGCACTCGGAATGGTTTTGCACGCTTGTCAGTAAACTACGATAACGCACACACAACGCTGCAGGAACTCAGCGGGTCGGGCAGCATCTGTGGAGGGAAAGAAACAGTCGATGTTCCTTCCCCTACCTTTTTATTCTGGCTTCTACCCTCTTCCTTTCCAGTCCAGATGAAGGGTCTCGGCCCTAAACATAGACGGTCCATTTCCCTCCATAGATGCTGCCTGACCCGCTGGGTTCCGCCAGCACTTTGTGTGTTGCTCCCTTCCCCTGTGGCCGATTCTCCGATCACCACACCCCCGCCTCTCTCTCTCTCTCTGGTTGTTCTTGCACTGTATACAAATCACACAATGTTAACGTGTCATTTTAGCAGGCCAGGAGGAAGGGTGGTAATAGGATAGACCAGTGCCGCAGGAAGGAAGTCGTGCTGCAATTACACTGCGCTTTGGCGGAACCATACCTGGAACACTTTATATTTCTGATTCTCCCAGAAGTTCACACTTGCCAATATCAAAGGTTCACTCGATTGGTTTCTGGGGTTTGGAAGAAGGAGAGATGATCTCATTGGAAAACACCGAATGTTTACATGATTTGCTGAGGTGTTTCCCTGGCCGGAGAGTCGACAACTAAGGACCTGAGATTGTGGAAAAGTAGTTGGCCGTTTAGAACAAAGATGAGGAAAAGTAGCTTCTCTTCAGGAATATTGAATCTTTGGGGAGCTGGAGGTACTGAATTAATGAGCATGTTGAAGATTGTAGCAGTGGCCCTACAGTTGATGTCCACCTCCAGCGGTCGCGATTAGATCCTGAGCTAGGGTGCTGTCTGTGTGGAGTTGGCATGGTTTCCCCCTGAATCCGGATTCTCTCTGTGCCACAAAAACATGCTGATGAGCTAACTGGTTCGTGTAAGTTGCCCCCCGTGTGGCTGGAAACTCGGAGGGAAGGGGCGAACTGATGGACACACGAGAGGTTACAGAGGAATAACTGGCGGATGGGAACGACGGGGTAGCTCTGAGAGACGTCACAGACTCGATGGGCCGGCTGACCTCTCACTGTGTCGTGAAAACGGTGAAATATATGAAATGTTACTTCAACAGCCGAATGTTTTCAAATGAAGAAATCGGTAAAATGTAGCCTTTACCTCGTGTGGTCAGTTCAAAATGCGTTTAATCAACTTGAATAATAGACGATGGTAAACTTCCATCTATCAGGTCTGTGCGGAGTCCGCAATCTTCTCTAAAACACGGCAGAGAGTCTTCACTGACCGCGACCGTCAGCGAGCAAAGTCAGGACCAGGTCCATTCAGCACATTCTGACCCAATCAACAATGAACCGTCCGGGACTTGGGCAACTTTCCACTGCAGACCAATAACGTATCTAGTTACATTTAACAGCAGTCTTGTTGTAACAGGTAGACTGTGTGGTTGAATCATGCAGCGCACTGACTCCAGTGTAGATTCGCAGCGCACGTACTGTATACATAGCTTGGCATGTTAAAAAGCACACGTTTACATGCATGTCGAAGTGATTGAGTAAAGAGAGAGCACCTCCGTTTAACTCTCATCATTTGCGGGGAAACTCAAGCTCCAGAACTTAACATTATTCAACCCCAGGATTATTGTCTACCTGCACTGCACTTCCCCGTAGCTGTGACACTTTACTCTGTATTCTGTTATTGTTTTTACCCTGTACTACCTCAATGCACTGTGTAATTAATGAACGGTATGCAAGACAAGTTTGTCACTGTACCTCGGTACAAGTGACAATAATAAACCAATACCAAACCATATGATGACCTCATACTTGATTCAACAGCATTAATACTTAAATTAGTCCAGATGAAGGGTGTCAACTCGAAACGTCGACTGTCTCTCTCCCTCCACAGATGCTGCCCGACCCGCTGAGTTCCTCCAGCGCTCTGTTGCTCCGGCACCTGTGGGTTCTTGCGTGTCCACTAGCACTTGAAGTGTAACTTTCAAAGTCAAAAAGTCACAGTGGAGTTTATTGCCTTCTGCACCAGGGCAGTGAGAAACTTACTTGCAGCAGCATCACAGGCACATGGCATCAGATAAGCAGCATTCACAAGAAAAGCATAAATTAAACGGCAGTGGTGATCAGGGTTTTGCCGGCTCAGCCCAGTGTTTCACCAGTGCGCCGTTTCCAGCTATCTGTTCATTGAAGCGGCCGCTCTGGAGATGCCCACCAGCTGCCTCGCCCGTTGCCGGAACCTCTGCTCTCGGACGCTGTAAATGATCACATTCCAACAGCTGCTGGAAGTCAGGATCCAAAAAGCGAAAAACGAGAAATCGCACCACTGATGTCCCAGGACGTTGCCCACCACAAACACGGCGACGGGGCTGAAGGAAGCCGTGAAAGCGAAGGTCACCGTGGCGATGGTCTTCGCGGCTTTGATATCGGAAGACGAGACACGGGACATGTGGGTGTTCGCTAGCACTTTCCTCTGTTTGGAGTGTTGCCGAATAGCGCTGAAAGACAGGATGTTTATCGCCACCGTCCCTCCCAGGAGGGTGAAATCAAAAGCTGGGAACAGTAGGAGAATTTTCCAATCATTCTGAGGCAGGGTCCCCGGCACGCAGGCGAAGTTACACATCCGACTGCACGGGTTGTAGTGCAGCACGATCCCCTCACCAAACACCAGCGGGGACACGGCCAGAGAGAAACCAACAACCCAGGAGATCCCAATCAGCCATGAGGTTCTCTTCCTGGTCATCACCGCCTCTCTGTGCAGCGGCCTCAGGATCGCCAGGCTTCGCTCCATCGACAACAGAAAGATGGTGCTGACGGAGACCAGCGTGCACCCAGCATAAACTGTTCCGATCACCGTGCAGAGCCGGACATAGTCGCCGAGTAACGAGTTCACCTCGCGTCCTGCAGAAGATTCCTCCAGCAGAAGGAATAGCTCCACGTAGACGGAAAAGGGGATGACGAAAACACCGACAGCCAGGTCCGCCACCGCCAGAGACGCCTTCAGGTAGCCCTGAGGGGTGGAGAAGCGCTTGGAGCCTAAGAACACAACCAAGGCCAGCAGGTTCCCAAGCAGCACGGAGAGGGTTAAGAAGATCATGAAGATGATTGTCAGGAGCTTGGCTGGTAAAGTTGCGGTAGCAGATACTGCAGTTGGTTTGCTGAAGTTCATTACCCATCATCTCTCCAAAGTCACAGTGACACCATGTGCAGAGCGCTCCCTTCGCTCAGGCTCAGTCCGAAACGGCCGGCTGCACAACAGACTAGTTCATCTCCAGCGACATCATCGTCGAGGCCTCTAATACAAACGCACGCTTTTCAGAGTCCAGCAAAGGCAAGATGTGTGAAGGTTCACCAGATAGAACCACGTTTCCTGACTCAGTCACGGCGCACCTAACAATCCAATGCGGCGCTTTTGAACTTCATTAATGATATTTCCTTATTAAAGTGAGGTAATCAAACATTCCTGTTTTAGACGCACAGTATCAATGTTTTCTAGCAAACAGATTGAAGAAAATCCACTCCTTCGCTCAAAAATGTCCAATCGACCAGGGACAGATGTGCAGTAATTTTACTTCAAGATCGGAGGAAATCAGCTCCGGTCACTTTCTCCGGGGCTACTGGAACTGGGAACCTGTAACCCGACGGCTGTCGCTTGGTTCCATGGGCAAATTAACCACTTTCACCACCCAACCCCGAGAGGCAAATCAGAGTTAGTACCGGGCCCCAAAGTGGTCTTTTAAAATCTCCTCTTTAAAAATCTTCTGTAGCCTTGATGCAGCTCCTGAGCTGCTTCGCTGCATCTTCAGCGTTGTTTGGCTCGGGGGAACAGTCAATAGACAAGCGAGGAAGGATGATGGGGACGATCCAATTGGCTGAAGAGTTGGGGGAGGGAAGAACATTGCCCCGGCTGCTATGTTGTCGTGTACAACACGTAGCCAAAGGTGGTAGGTTGTTGTATTCACCAGCTGCAGTCAACGAATGTCCAGCGCCGTTGTCTCCAGGTTCAGCTATGAGTTCTTCAAAGAATTCTTTGAACATTGCACTGTTTGGATAAATATTCCTATGCTTACACATGCTTACTGTGTAGAACAATAATGACAGATCTAAGATGAAATGCAAGAGGTTAAGATAAAAAAAAGTAATCTCTATGTACTGTGGCTGGCAAAGCTGTACAACGCAGGAGTCACAGAGTCATACAGCACGGAAACAGGCCCTTCAGCCCAACTCATTCATGCTGACCAAGATGTCTATCCAAGCTAGTCCCATTTACCTGCATTTGGCCCATATTCCTCTCAACCTTTCCTATCCATGTACCTGTCCTAATGTCTTTCACACACCTTCCCCACCCTGTCCACCTGTGTCACCATTTTCAGAGAACTATGTACCTGTACCCCCAGGTCTCTCTGCCCTACAACACTTTCCAGGGCCCTGTCTTTTACCATGTAAGCCCTGCCTTGGTTTAACTTATCAAAATACAACTTGTCTGAGTTAAATTCTATCTGCCATTCATTGGCCCTTATCCCCAGTTGATCTAGATCCTGTTGTTAACTCAGATAATCTTCTTCACTGTCCACTACACCACCAATTTTGGTGTCATCCGCAAACTTATTAACCATGTTAACAGCATTATCATCCAAATCGTTAATATAAATAACAAACAGGGGCCCAGCTCTGACCCCTAGGCACAGGCCTCCAATCCATGAAGTAACCTGACAAGTAACATTCCTCTGTCTCCTTGTATCAAGCCAACTTTTGTGTCTACTTGGATTGGCTGTTTCACCTTGGACCCCATGTGCTCTAACCTTTCAGACTAGCCTACCCTGTGGATCCTTGCACAGTCCTTGGTAAAGTCCACAGAGACCGGTCTGCTCTGGTCAATCTTCTTCATCAAAAAACTCAGTCAAGTTCATGAGACACGATTTCCCACACACAAAGCCACGCTGACTGTCCCTTATCAGTGCTTGCCTTCCAAATGCTGGTAGATCCTATCCCTCAGAATCCCCTCCAGTAACCTTCCCACCACTGATGTTAGGCTTGCCGGCCTGTAGTTCTCTGGCTTGTCCCTGTTGCCCTTCTTAAATAAAGGCACAACATAACCCACCCTGCAGTCTTCTGGTACCTCACCCATGGCTAAGGAAGACAGAAATATCTCTGCCAGGGCCCTGCAATTTAAGATATTTATTTATTAGTCACATGTGCATCAAAACACGAAATGTGTCTCTCTGGGTTACTGAGAATGTTCTGGGGGCAGCCCGCAAGTGTCACCACGCTTCCGGTGCCAACATAGCATGCCCACAACTCCTAACCTGTATGTCTTTGGAATGTGGGAGGAAACTGGAGCACCCGGAGGAAACCCACGCAGACACGGGGAGAACATACAAACTCCTTACAGACAGCAGTGGGAATTGAACCCGGGTCACTGGCACTGTAATAGTGTTACGCTAACCGCTACACTACTGGAGTTTACCCAATTTCTTCCCAAGCTTCTCACAAAGCCCTTGGTTACACTTTATCAGACCCTGGGGATTTATCCACTGTAATATGCCTTAGGACCAGCAGCACCTCCTCTGATCTAATGTAGATAACACTGTGGTAACAGTGAATTAAGCAGAGATATATTAAAAGTGGTGGGTTGGTTACTGGAGAGGATTCTGAGGGACAGGATCTAGACAAGGACTGATTAGGGAAAGTCAACATGGCTTTGTGTGCGGAAAATCATCTTTCACAAATTTGATTGAGTTTTTTTTGAAGAGCTGACCAAGAGGATTGATGAGGACATGGTGGTAGACATTGTCTACATGGACTTTTACAAGGCCTTTGACAAGGTCCTGCATGAAAGGCTAATCTGGAAGGTTAGATGGCATGGGATCGAGTGAGAGCTGGCTACGTGGATACATAGTTGGCCTGATAGCAGGAAGCAGAGGGCGATGGTTGAAGATTGTTTATCAGACTGGAGGCCTGTGACTCCAGTGGTGTATTGGTATTGGTATTGGTTTATTATTGTCACTTGTACCGAGGTACAGTGAAAAGCTTGTCTTACAAACCGATCGTACGGGTCAATTCATTACACAGTGCAGTTACATTGAATTAGTGCAAAGTGCATTGATGTAGTACAGTTAAAACCAGTGACAGTACAGAGTAAAGTGTCACAGCTACAGAGGAAGTGCAGTGCAATAAGGTGCAAGGTCACAACAAGGTAGATCGTGAGGTCAGAGTCCATCTCATTGTATAAAGGAACAGTTCAATAATCTTATCACAGTGGGGTAGAAGCTGTCTGGTGGTACGTGCCCTCAGGCTCCTGTATCTTCTACCCGATGGAATGGAGGAGAGAAGAGAGAATGTCCCGGATGGGTGGTCTTTGATTATGCTGGCTGCTTCACCAAGACAACGAGAGGTAAAGACAGAGTCCAAGGAGGGGAGGCTGGTGTCCGTGATGCGCTGGGCTGTGTCTACAACTCTCTGAAGCTTCCTGCGGTCCTGGGCAGAGCAGTTGCCGTACCAAGCCGTGATACATCCAGATAGGATGCTTTCTATGGTGCATCTGTAGAAGACGGTGAGAGTCAAAGGGGACAAACCAAATTTCTTTAGCCTCCTGAGGAAGAAGAGACACTGGTGAGCTTTCTTGACCATGGTATCTACGTGATTTGACCAGGACAGGCTGTTGGTGATGTTCACTCCTAGGAACTTGAAGCTCTCAAACCTCTTGACCTCAGCACCATTGATGTAGACGGGTGCATGTACACCACCCCCTTTCCTGAAGTCAATGACCAGCTCTTTTGTTTTGTTGATATTGAGGGAAAGGTTGTTGTCATGACACCATTCCACTAAGCTCTCTATCTCCTCCTTGTACTCCGACTCATCGCTGTTTGAGATACGGCCAACAACGGTGGTATCATCTGCAAACTTATAGATGGAGTTAGAGCAGAATCTGGCCACACAGTCATGAGTGTATAGGGAGTAGAGTAGAGGGCTGAGGACACAGCCTTGTGGGGCACCAGTGTTGGGAATAATTGTGCCAGAGGTATTGCTGCCTATGCTCACTGATTGTGGTCTGTTGGTTAGAAAGTCAAGGATCCATTTACAGGGGGAGGTGTTGAGTCCTAGGTCTCGGAGTCTAGGGACAGGCTTGCTTGGGACTATTGTATTGAAGGCAGAGCTGTAGTCAATAAACAATTGTCTATGTAGGTGTCTTTACTGTCCAGATGCTCCAGAGCTGAGTGTAGGGCCAGGGAGATCGCATCCCCTGTAGACCTGTTTCTCCAATAGGCGAATTACAGTGGGTCCAGGTTGTCTGGGAGGCTGGAGTTGATGTGTGCCATGACCAACCTCTCAAAGCACTTCGTGATGGTGGATGTCAGAGCCACTGGTCGGTAGTCATTGAGGCATGTTACCTTGCTTTCCTTTGGCACTGGGATGATAGTGGTCTTCTTAAAACAGGAGGGAACCTGAGATTGAAGCAGGGAGAGGTTGAATATGTGCCACAGGGGTTGCTGCTGGGACCATTGTTGTTTGTTATTCATATAAATGATTTGGATGAGAATGTACATCATGGTCAGTAAATTTGCAGATGACACTAAAATAGGTGGTGTTGTAGACGGTAAGGAAGGTTATCAAAAATTACCGGGGGATCTTGATCAGCTGGGTCAGTGGACTGAGGATTGGCAGATGGGTTCAATCCAGATAAGTGTGAAGTGTTGCATTTTGGGAAGTCAAGCTAGGGTAGGACTTTCACAGTGAATGGGAGGGCAGAACAGAGGGACCTAGGAGTACAGATACATGGCTCCCTGAAAGTAGTGTCGCACGTAGACAGGGTAGTGAAGAAGGCGTTTGGCTCGCTGGCCTTCATCAGTTGGGGCACTGAGTATAGGAGTTGGGACATTATGTTGCCATTGTACAGGACGTTGGTGAGGCTGCACCTGGAGCACTGGGTACAGTTTTGGTTGACCTGTTAGAAAACAGATCATTAAGCTGGAAAGAGTGCAGAGATTTCCAAGACTATTGGCAGGACTCAAGGGCCTGAGTTAAAGGGAGAGGTTGGCCAGGCTGGGTCTTTATTCCTTGGAGAGTAGGAGATTGAGCAGTGATCTTATAGAGGTGTGTAAGATCATGAGGGGCATAGTTAGGGTGAATGCACACAGTCTTTTCCTGGGGAAAAGGAATCAAAAACCAGGGGGCATAGGTTTAAAGTGATAGGCAAAAGACTTAAAAGGGACCTGGGGGGGATGGGGGTAACTTCATCACACAGAGGGTGGTGCATATATGGAATGAGCTTCCAGAGGAAGTGGGTGAGGCAGGTACAATAACAACATTTTATAGACAGTTAGACAGGTCCATGGATTGGAAATGGTCAGAGGGATATGGGTCAAATATGGGTAGATGGGACTAGTTTAGATTGGCATCCTGGTCGGCATGGACGAGTTGGGCCGAAGGGCCTGTTTCCATGCTGTGTGACTCTATGACTGTGACTAAAAATAAATTCAATGGTTGAAGGAATGAGGAATCAAGAGAAATTATATCGGACACATGGGATTATATTTGGAATATATGATGACGTAAATCTCCACAGATGCTACCTGGCCTTCTGAGTTCATCATCGTGTTTTTCATCTAGGTTCCAGTATCTGTAATCCTTTGTTTCTCTAGTAAATAAACATCTATGATTCAGTCAAAAAACCCCTTTCCATGCTTTATTTTTGATGTAATTCCATGAAAATAGTAATGCTCAGTGTCAATGTTTAGTCATTTTGAATTTTCTGCTCAGCAGTAATCAGCTACATTGTTTTAATAGAAGCTGGGGCCTTTACTGTATGCTATCTTCCACCTTGATTTCACAATAAATCTTACTCGATTGGACCTTAAACCTGTTGTGAATAGATGGTTGATGGGCAACCTTGTGAATCTGGCACAGTGTTACGTCAAAAGTGCAATGAATGCAAGTTGAGGGCAATGTGCTTATGTTGTCTTGTCAAATTTCATTCTTCTTGGTTTTCAAGGGGGATAAGTAGAGAAGGGGAGGCAATTGAAGTCTTGTTTTGAGCAATGTCATGCAATTAAAGCTTAACTATTTAATAGCATACTCTTCATCTGAATTGAGGAAATACAAGCAATTGGTCACTCCACTGCGATTGTGTTGCTGCAATGTGAAAAATATTGAAGAGAGAAAAAGCAATAAACAGGAAGTGCTGGAACGACACGGCAGGTCAGAGAGCAATGGTGGAGAGAGGAACCGTTCATATTTCAGGTAAGTGATTCGTCCTCCAGACTGTGAGCAAACAGGAATAGTACAAGTTGCACAATGGGGCAGGTAGAGAGAGCAGCACGTTGGGCAGCTGGTAGACCCACTGCCTCACAGCACCAGAGACATGGGTTCAATCCTGACCTTGGGTGCTGTCTGTGTGGAATTTCTGCATTCTCACTGTGACGGCATGGGTTTAGGTGTTATCTGATGAAGCTTTTATCAAATCAAATTCTGAGCTCATGAAGCCACCAGATCTGGTACATCACCTGATTTTCACAACTAAGGAGAACAAATAAAAATAACAAATAAATTCAATTCTATTCTAATTCAATATTAAAGTTAAATGCTCACAAAATAGAGGGCAACATTTAGATAATATATATCGGGAAAGGCCACATAACCATC
This sequence comes from Pristis pectinata, assembly GCF_009764475.1. NCBI lineage: Eukaryota > Metazoa > Chordata > Chondrichthyes > Rhinopristiformes > Pristidae > Pristis > Pristis pectinata. Next base: position 100,312,246 of record NC_067413.1, read on the forward strand.
ATAAAGCTACCTACTGAGTAAGCATTACAGAGGCTTAGGATTGACTTTAAATGAAAAGATCCTGGATCATATGTTTAAGCTTCCTGGGACATTGACTCACAGAAAACATTTGTTATGCAGATATCATTTCAATACTGACTTTAGCTCTCTTGAGTATATTACTGCCACTGTACTGATGAAGAATATTCTGTTCATTGGTTTTCCCCTCCCCAACTGGTTCAGTTCAGGGTTCTATTTCCCTTTGGGTTTTTTAATAGTGGGTTTTTCAGACCACCCTTAAATGGAGAGTTTCATTTCCATTGTCAATTTGTTTTGGGAAAATTCATGAGATAAAAACCCTACCTCATAAGAAAAGCTGAAAGCATTAATACAGTTGCATTATTTGTCAAGATGAAATTATAGTCATTATATTTTCCAGTTCAAGCTGATAGATGGCACTGTAAGCATTTTATATTTTAAAACGAGACTTTGTTCTCGCTTTGACAATGAACAGAAATACAATCATCCCATAATTATCCAAGGTAACAGAGGGAAGTACTTCACTGGATGATGCAAAAATATGGATAGTGCAAAATAATAATGGAAAACAAATTAAAAGGCACAGTAGTGCAGTGGTTAGCATAATGCTATTACAGTGCCAGCGACCTGGGTTCAATTCTGACTGCTGTCTGTAAAAAGTTTGTACGTTCTCCCCGTGTCTGCGTGGGTTTCCTCCGGGTGCTCCGGTTTCCTCCCACGTTCCAAAAACATACGGGTTAGAAAGTTGTGGGCACGCTATGTTGGTGCCGGAAGCGTGGCGACACTTGCGGGCTGCCCCCAGAATACTCTACCCAAAAGATGTATTTCACTGTGTGTTTCGATGTACATGTGACTAATAAAGATCTTATCTTTATCTTTAAGAAAATGTGCTACCTGATACTTTGTTTAATTCATCAGTCATATTAGTTTGAGAATTGTTTTACAGTGGTGCCCTTTTCCAGAACTCCAGATTTCTTTCCAATGGTCAAAACGACCTGTTTCCACTCCCAGAGATTTGCCAATGTTTAGCATTATGCCTCTCTAGGTTACCCTGCAACTGTGTGGTTAGCGTAACACTATTACAACACCATCAACCCAGGTTCTATTCTGGCCGCTGTCTGTAAGGAGTTTGTACGTTCTCCCCGTGTCTGCGTAGGTTTCCTGCAGGTGCTCTGGTTTCCTCCCATAACCCAAAGACATAGGAAGAGGTTAGCAAGTTGTGGGCATACTATGTTGGTGCCGGAAGTGTGGCGACACTTGTGGGCTGCCCCCAGAACACTCTATGCAAAAGATGCATTTCACTGTGTGTTTCGATGTACATGTGACTAATAAAGATCTTATCTTGAATAAGCTTAAATAAGCTTGAAAGATTTAATCAGTTAGAATAGATTCTTCTGTATTCTAATTGTAGTCAAAGCAGCATTTCTGTATTCCTGTAGTTACATTTAATATAATTATTTTGTGCTAATGGTAGTCAATACATTACTGTCCTCTGATGCAGTTGATATATGTTTACCGTACTGTAATTACACTTAATGTACTATTATTGAACGTTGCTATGGATCATGTATTCTTACTGCACTTTATCTGTGATTAGTTCACTACGACTGTAGTTAATGTACACTTAGAGCACTTACATTGTACAGTATGGGGGCAGACTTTAAACTTGGATGTCTGGGCCTTTTAAACTGACTGAGTGGGTCTTTTAGACATAGCACAGTTAACTTCTGAGCTGTTGGCTAATGTTAACATTGGTACACACAGTACTTGTGCGTACCAATTTTCTCTGAACACCTTTTCTAAGAGTTTTCCTAAGATTTCAAAAGGGAAGTTGTTTTAAAAGATATATTTAACGGCCTCTGATGAGATAATTTTTTTACATGGAATTACACTGAATTCGCAAAATTGAAACCCCAACCGGTCCATGTCAGCATATATACTCCGCTTGATCCGGGTCTCTTCCCATCTAACCCTTGCAGCAGAACCTGTGAGTCCATTCTCTCTCATATGTTTGCCCAGCTTACTTTATATGAATCAAATAAACTTTACAATAATGAATTCAACAGTCTATCAATTTGTGGATAAGGAAGATTCCCCCAGGTTCTGATTCTGGAGGCATTTCTTGCATTACCAATAGCAGCAAGGGCGCGGCTATTTAGCAAGTGTTTTTTCATATCAGGAAATCAAATTATGATTTATATTTTAGTGACTACTTGTGTCTTTAGTCTTTAAATTTTGCTCTTCCCACAAGTGGAAACACTCCATTGAAGTCAAGTGAGGCAGTCATTCCCAAGACTGCTACAATTATTGGGATGTCTCGGATGCTGTAATAACATTTAGTTGCCTTGCCTTGGATGTGACACTTTGGGCAGACTGACCTGGTGGCACTCAGTGCCTCCCCAGGTATATAAGTTCATCCGGCCTTTGGCAGGTCTTGTTTTTAGACCTGGTGACTCACTACACAAATACCTCACCCAGTATAGGTAATGGCACCAACAAGATAAGATAAGGAAAGACAAGATATTTTTATTAGTCACATGTACATCGAGACACACAGTGAAATGCATCTTTTTGCGTAGAGTGTTCTGGGGGCAGCCTGCAAGTGTCACCACGCTTCCGGTGCCAACGTAGCATGCCCACAACTTCCTAACCCATACATCTTTGGAATGTGGGAAGAAACCAGAGCACCCGGAGGAAACCTATGCAGACACGGGGAGAACGTACAAACTCCTTACAGGCTGGAATTGAACCTGGGTCGCTGGCGCTGTAAAGTGTTACGCTAACCGCTACACACAAACAATGTGCTGGAGGAACTCAGCAGGTCGAGCAGCATCTGTGGGAGGAAAGGAATTGTCAACATTTCAGGTCGAAACCCTGCAGCAGTCCTGACAAGTCCTGGTGAAGGGTTTTGACCCGAAATGTCGACAATTCCTTTCCTCCCACAGATGCTGCTCGACCTGCCGAGTTCCTCCAGCACATCGTTTGTTGCTCCAGATTCCAGTGTCTGCAGTCTCCTGTGTCTACACAGATAATGGCACCAGCTTAGTGTGACAACCTGACCATGGGACCAACTGTACTGGTTTACATGGTGCAAAGTGCTGGAGGAACTCAGCGGGTCACACAGATGAAGGGTCTCCACCCGAAGCATCAACTATCCATTTCCCTCCACAGATGCTGTTTGACCTGCTGAGTTTGTATTTTGTTCCAGATTCCAGCAAGTCCTTTGTGTCTCCTGGTTGACGTGGTACTGGATCGTAGACTGAGAGAGGGCTGGGCCAACCAGAATCCTAGCAAAACATTCCAACATTTTAAACATGTGTATTAGGCCCTCCTTCAGCCTCAGTGGAAAAGAGCAACAATCAAGTGCAGGATTAGGCCCCTCAGCCTACTCTGTCAAATAGTGGCCTGTACCAACAATATGCCAGAATCAGCCTTGCATATAAACGTTCCAAGTAGCTCTGGTGTCATCGTCGTAATCTTTTAGTCTGCTGCTCAATGCCTGCTGAGTGTGGTGGGGGTTCCTTGTTTTAATGCTTTATTAGCTCCAGTGGTGGTAATCTGCAGAATGTGTGGAAACTGTTCAGCTTTCTTTGCCTGCACCTCAGAACCCAGATCACTCTAACTCAGTCACAGAGTTACAGTACGCAAACAAAGCTTGTAATGTGCCCACATGGAGGCCGTGCTGAAAACCTTCAAGGTCTCCTTCACAGACTGTCGGAGAGGATGCACCGTACACTAAACAACAGGGGGATACGTTCCTTTTATTTCAGATTTCCAGCATCTGCATTCATTTGACTTGGTATGGAAGATATTCTATCCAGAAGAACAACATGGAATGGTTATTTCCGCGAATGTGACAGCGGTTCTGGTAAGCTTACAACTCTGAGGGCCTCTGTGTCACCACACAGTTTTGTTAGTGGGCTCTCAGCTTGGGTCTGGAACTGGCACTACTGTCAAAGACTTCCAGAGCATTATATTACCCCTTACTCTGTTCTCACACAGGAGAGTGACCTTGGATGCATGGAAAAAGTTCTACTGATTGGCTGGTAATTTCTGCTTAGTGGCAGAGTTCTTATCTTACAGAGCTAGAATGGAAACAAATAGATAGAGTAGAGAAAGCTGGCAGTGTCTGCCAACCTCTGTTCTAAAACTTGGTCAGCTGTAACCAGAGACACAAGAGACTGCAACACACAAAATACTGGAGGAACTCAGCAGGTCAGGGAGCATCTATGAAGGGAAATGGACAGTTGACATTTCAGGTCAAGACCCTTCATCAGGACTGGAAAGGAAGAGGGGGGATAGTCAGTATGAATTGGTGGGGGGGGGGGTGGAGCACGAGCTGGCAGGTGATGGGTGGGTCCAGGTGAGGGGGTGATAGGCAGGTGGGGGAGGGGAGTGGGAATGATGTAAGAAGCTGAGAGGTGATAGGTGGAAGTGACAAAGGACTGAAGAAGATGCAAGCTGATTGGAGACGACAGTGGACCATGGAGTAAATGGAAGGAGGTGAGGATGGGAACCGGATGTTTCCGTCTCACCGGCCCCAATACCCCTTTGTCACTTCCACCTATTATCTCCCAGCTTCTTACATCGTTCCCACAGACTGACCTGGTGGTCCTCATTTCCTCTGGCCTTTGGTAATTTGGGTTATTATTGTCACTTGTACTGGGGTACAGTGAAAAACTTGTCTTGCATCCCGTTCGTACAGATCAATTCATTGCACAGTGCATTGAGGTAGTACAGGGTAAAACAATAACAGAATTCAGAATAAAGTGTCACAGCTACAGTGAAAATGCAGTGCAGGCAGACAATAAGGTGCAAGGTCATAACGAGGTTGGTTTGAGGTCAAGCGTCCATCTTATCGTGCTAGGGAACTGTTCAATAGTCTTAACACAGTGGGATAGAAAGTGTCCTTGAGCCCGGTGGTACGTGCTTTCAGGCTTTTGGGAGGGGGCAGAACAGAGAATGTCCCGGGTGGGTGGGGTCTTTGATTATGCCGGCTGCTACACCAAGACAACGAGAGGTAAAGACAGAGTCCAAGGAGGGGAGGCTGGTGTCCCTGATGCGCTGGGCTGTGCCCACGACTCTCTGCAGTTTCTTGCGGTCCAGGGCAGAGCAGTTGCCGTACCAAGCCGTGATGCATCCAGATAGGATGCTTTCTATGGTGCCTCGCTAAAAGTTGGTGAGAGTCAAAGGGGACGTACCAAATTTTAGCCTCCTGAGGAAGTAGAGGTGCCGGTGAGCTTTCTTGGCCGTGGCGTCGATATGGTTGGACCAGGACAGGCTGTTGGTGATGTTCACTCCCAGGAACTTGAAGCTCTCAACCCTCTTGACCTCAGCACCGTTGACATAGACAGGTGCATGTACACCGCCCCCTTTCCTGAAGTCAATGAGCAGCTGTTTTGGTTTGTTAACATTGAGGGAGAGGTTGTTGTCATGACACCAGGTCACTGGGCTCTCTGTGTCCTTCCTCAAGGCTGCAGTGGTGCAGTGGGCACGTCCCCATGTCAGCGGGCCGTGGCCTGCGGGCGGGACCTGCCTCTCACGTGACCCAGGAGGATTCCCGCCTCCCGCGCCCTCGGCCCCGCCCCCCGCCGCCCGGGCGACGCCTCACGTCGGTTGCCCGGGAATTGTGCGTGGCGACGTCGTGGGCGACGTGCGAGCGCTCGCCATCCTGATGCCAGTCCCGCCGCCGCCATATTGCGATCGGCGGCGGGCGGCAACTTGGCGAAGTGGCCCGCGGCACCGGGCGGGTCGGCGGCGGCGAGCGGGGCCCGGCGGCCTCAATGGTGAGTGAGCGGCGGGGAGGGACTGAGGGACGGTTCTCGCCGCGCTCGCTCGCTCGCTGGTAGAAGTGTCGCCCGTGTCGGTGGTAACTTGTCCCGGACGGGGAGCGGCGGCCCCTCCACCCCTCCCTCACCGCCCCCTCCCTCACCCTCCCCCCTCCCTCTCCCCCACCCTCTCCCCCCACCCTCTCCCCCCACCCCTCCCTCACCCTCCCCCCTCCCTCTCCCCCACCCTCTCCCCCCACCCTCTCCCCCCACCCCTCCCTCACCCTCCCCCCTCCCTCTCCCCCACCCTCTCCCCCCACCCCTCCCTCACCCTCCCCGCCCCCTCCCTCTCCCCCACCCTCCCCTCTCCCTCACCCTCCCCCCTCCCTCACCCTCCCCCCTCCCTCTCCCCCACCCTCCCCCCTCCCTCTCCCCCACCCTCCCCTCTCCCTCCCCCCTCCCTCTCCCCCACCCTCCCCTCTCCCTCTCCGCCCCCTCCCCTCTCCCTCTCCGCCCCCTCCCCCCTCCCTCACCCTCTCCGCCCCCTCCCTCTCCCCCACCCTCCCCCCTCCCTCACCCTCCCCCTCCCTCTCCCTCCCCCTCCCTCTCCCCCACCCTCCCCTCTCCCTCCCCCACCCTCACCCCTCCCTCACCCTCTCCGCCCCCTCCCTCTCCCCCACCCTCCCCCCTCCCTCTCCGCCCCTCCCTCACCCTCCCCCTCCGTCTCCCTCTCCCCTTTCCCTCTCCCTCTCCCCTTTCCCTCTCCCTCTCCCCTTTCCCTCTCCCTCTCCCCTTTCCCTCTCCCTCTCCCCTTTCCCTCTCCCTCTCCCCTTTCCCTCTCCCTCTCCCCTTTCCCCCTCCCTCTCCCCCACCCCTCCCTCTCCCCCACCCCTCCCTCTCCCCCACCCCTCCCTCTCCCCCACCCCTCCCTCACCCCCCCGTCCCCTCTCTCACCCCCCCGTCCCCTCTCTCACCCCCACCCCTCTCTCCCCCCCACCCCTCTCTCCCCCCCCACCCCTCTCTCTCCCCCCCACCCCTCTCTCTCTCCCCCCCACCCCTCTCTCTCTCCCCCCCACCCCTCTCTCTCTCCCCCCCACCCCTCTCTCTCTCCCCCCCAACCCTCTCTCTCTCCCCCCCAACCCTCTCTCTCTCCCCCCCACCCCTCTCTCTCTCCCCCCCCACCCCTCTCTCTCTCCCCCCCCACCCCTCTCTCTCTCCCCCCCTCACCCCTCTCTCTCTCCCCCCCCTCCCTCTCTCTCTCCCCCCCCCCCTCTCTCTCTCCCCCCCCTCCCTCTCTCTCTCCCCCCCACCCCTCCCTCTCTCTCTCCCCCCCACCCCTCCCCCTCCCTCTCCCCCCCACCCCTCCCCCTCCCTCTCCCCCCCCTCCCCTCCCCTCCCCCTCCCTCTCCCCCCCCTCCCCTCCCCCTCCCTCTCCCCCCCTCCCCTCCCCCTCCCTCTCCCCCCCCCTCCCCTCCCCCTCCCTCTCCCCCCCCTCCCCTCCCCCTCCCTCTCCCCCCCCCTCCCCTCCCCCTCCCTCTCCCCCCCCTCCCCTCCCCCTCCCTCTCCCCCCCTCCCCTCCCCCTCCCCTCCCCCTCCCTCTCCCCCCCCTCCCCTCCCCCTCCCCTCCCCCTCCCTCTCCCCCTCCCTCTCCCCCCCCTCCCCTCCCCCTCCCTCTCCCCCCCTCCCCTCCCCCTCCCTCTCCCCCCCTCCCCTCCCCCTCCCTCTCCCCCCCCTCCCCCTCCCCCCCCCCTCCCCTCCCCCTCCCTCTCCCCCCCCTCCCCTCCCCCTCCCTCTCCCCCCTCGTCTGTGAGGGGTCGGGTGGGGCGGGGGCGTTAACACTGTAACTTCAGTCGCGGGTGGTCCGACCGAGCAAATCACAGCGCGGGCGGAGCTGGGCGGCCCCCCCCCCCCCACCCCCGGGCCGGAGGGGTCCCGGTCTCCTGTCCGCCGCCCCCCACCCCTCCGGGTCTCCTGTCCGCCGCCGCTCCCCTCCCCTCCCGGTCTCCTGTCCGCCTCCTTTCCCTCCCTCTCTGGCTCCCTCTTCCCCCCCCCCCCCCGGTCTCTTTTCCCCCCCCCCACCCCCGGGTCACTGTTCCTGTGGTCAGATCACTGGCCCGGTTTTCATATTCGGGTTTTGCATCATGCATAATCCGTACTTTAAAGAAAGAAATGGAGACAAGGCGCATAATCACTGGTCTTCACCTTAAACTTTTTTTGTCACTGAAGTTTCACTAGCGATATTCGTGAGCCGCTCCCAAGTTTTTATAATTTTAGGTCACGTGTTAACTTTTTTTGGGAAAAAAAGTTTCTGGGTGTGTGCTTTCTCGCAGGACTGGTAATGTGAGCTTTTTCTGTGCGACTCATTATGCAGGTTGTCATACGCTGGAATTGTTTGTATTCAACGCTTGTATCTAATTTTCAAATAGATGGCCTTTAATATAATAGATGATTAAATTCCTTTGCCTGACACTTTTTAAAGTGTTTAACAGACTAGCAGTTGAAATAAAATTCGAAGAAAAGTTGCGTATTCCGCTTGTACAAGATGCATTATTGTGTCAACATTCCTTCCTGTCTTAACTTTGAATCAGGCCTCTAGCTACAAGGAACAAATTCAGGAAGCACTTTTTGCGAAGGATAATGGACATAAAGAAATCTCTCAACTTGTTGAATGGTGGATCAATTGAAATGGTTAATTAAGACCAAGATGGATAAACTTTGCTATGTATCATGACAGTAATCTGGAACAAGACAGATAATTGGAAATCAGTTATAGGTCAAACATTGGACATCAGGGGTATTTCGGTGATCTGTTCCCATTCAAGTGACCATGGTGGTCAATTTATGATTACTCTGACATATGATTAGTTGGCATTGTATGATGTAGTGTATTAATTTCTGGTTATTGTTGTTTCAGAATGACTTATTGATCAGAACATTTATAATTTTAAGGTTTAAAACTGCATTACAAAACTATTTACTTTGAAGCAGTTTTAAATATAGCTCTTAAAAATAAGAGCAGGCTATTTGACCCCTCAAGCCTGTTCCACCATTCAATAAGATCACAGCTGATTTTCCTGTCCAGCAATCTGTTGATTTCAATTTTGAACAAGATAAATGCTGGTGTTTCCACGGCCCTGTAGGGTAGAGAAATCCATAAGTACTAGACTCCACCATCTGAAGAAATTTTGCCTCATTTCAGTCTTAAAACAGCCTGTGCATTTTGGAGCTGCTGACCCCCTAGTTCTATACTCCTCAGCCAGGGAAACATGCTCTCTGTATCTGCCCTGTTGAGCCATCTATGAACTCTGTATGGCAAAGGGGGTTTGTGGTAATGTTGATTGATAAAGCTCTATTTTAAAAGTTGGGAATTTTTGTTTTTCACCCCTTGCAGTTTATATCAGTGACACAAGACAATCGATCTATCAAATGGGTACATTAGCATTGCACAGTAATTGCCTCTGGGCATCCAAATTTAGTTTTGGAACACTAAATGCCAAATGAGTTCTGGAATGAAAGCTTAAATTTAGACTTGGCAGTTGTTTAAAAACTTGCCATCTTGGTTGCTTTCCATATGGAGTTTGGGCATTTTCCCTGAGTGATTTGGTTTCCTTTCACTTCCTGGTTGTTGGATGGTAGGATGGCTACTGCAAGTTACCTGTGGTGTATATTGGTGGCAGGAGGATCCAATGGTTGGGGGGTGGGGGTGGGGGCTGCTGTTGGCGGAGAGGGATTTGATGGGAATGTGAGAGAGGTTCAGTGGGAGAATAGAATAGACTAGAAGGCTAAATGGCCTCTTGTATCATAAGAAAGTTTGAGATTCTTCAAAAATTAGTAGTATATTCAAGGTAAAATTTAATGCCCACTTTGAAATGAAAAGCTCTGCAGGATCAATTTCAAATCGTAACTTGTAATTGAATCAGCATAACTTCCTTTCCCCCACCCATTACATGTGTTTTTTTAAAAAGAAAACCACAATCCTTTCTGGTGTAGTCAAAGATCACACAAGTTTATTTTTGAGATGAACTTTACTTTTAGCCTTTGAGCTCCTGTAGAATAACAAATTAAGACGGGTCTTGGCACTTTCAGAATGAACATCATATTGTATCTTGCAAGAGAATTCTGTTCCTATGAAGCCAACCTACATGCTCTGCTTGAAATTACTTTAGGGCTAACTATCCTTAGAATTTCTAAATCAAAACAATCTGTATTCTGATTTTGAAGGAAGCAGGTCATGCATTGAAAAATAAAGATTAGTCTTTATGCTAAAAGTAATAAAGGGAGTATAGAATAGTTTAACAAATCACCCACAATAAGCACTTCTGTGGAAAAAGCATGGGGCATGTAAGTGTAATACTGGTTGTGACCAAAATTCTGTTGATTTCATTTTAGAAAATATCTGGCCAGCTACAAGTTTTTTGGGGTAGAGAATTCTAAAAATTCATAAATCTTGGAAATCTTGGTGCTATTATTATCTGTAGTTCTGGAATTTAGGAATTTCCAGTCAGGGGAAATAGCCTAATGTTAAGAACTATCACCTGTCAAGGATTTTGTTTCCAAAGGATCTCCTGTCATTCTGAACTCTAAAGAATATAGGTCTATTTTACTTCATGTTATTGATAACATTACAATTTAAGTACTCATCAGAAACTTCTCTCATCAGCTCCAATTAACAACCACTCACTACTTCTGAAGTAACAGTTTGTCATGTGATTTGTAAAGGAGCTTTTGGGAAAATATTTTGGCCCAGTTTGATGCCCATCAAAATCCAAGACTGATAATGCACAGACAAGCAATATTAATGAGGCAGACATTCTTGTTCAAATGGCCAATGTGTAGAGTCATTGAGAGAGACAGCATGGAAACAGGCCCTTCGGCCCATCGTCCATGCTGACCATCAACCACCCATTTATAGTACTGTAGTAGCAAAAGAAAAGTTCACATTATGGTAATTTTAAATCAAAACAAAGATTGAGCAAATTGGTTTCAGTTGCAATGGATGGAAGCATTTTGTGGGTAAAATATTTCTGAAGAGTTTTGAAGTTGTCATATAATGTAAATCAAATCTCAAAACTATGGACAAAAGACAAACTTTGTTTTGTTATTACATTATTTAATATTGGATAAAACATTCCTATTTCTGCCATTGTTCATGGTAAGAACAGTAATGCAGGTGTATACTTTCAAATTGAAATTTGATAGTGCTATGTGTTGCTGAAATGTTTGCCCAGTTCAGTTGTAGATTGCAGACGAGAGCCACCTCGAATTATTAGATCAGAGGTAACAAATTAGAATGTAAACTTAAATCAAGTGTAAAGATAACATTTGAAAAGCTCAGCCTTTTGGTAACCACTTAAGTGTGGCATTGTACATTTGGTATGTTAAGCAGGATTAACCATGACTGAGATTTTGAATGGAAATGTTACAGTAATTTGTACTGTATGTAGACTTTGTATATAGCACAGCATAGTGCAACTCATGGAACATCTTTGTGCAACATTTTTCTCGTGGGTGTGGGATCAAAAATGTCACCACAAAGATTTAGCTCATGGTGGCGGTGCCAACTCTTTAATTATCTGGTTCTTTTCCCATTCTCATTTCACTGAAAGTCATTCTAGTAAGCAGACTGCAGAAAACTCAGTCTTGCAAAGAACTTGTAAATGTAATTAACCTCAAAGTTGTTGGGATTTAGAGTTTGGGTATGAAGTTATCTGATGGGAAGAAAGCCATGGTACTTGTTAGAGGGAACCTTGCACAGTTAGGATGTGGGTGGGGTAATGCTACTAAGTTGGGTGACTCAAGGTTCCTTCATGATCACAACTATGTCTAAGCTAGATAATCAGATTTAGAACTAACTACAAAAAATCAAGCAGAGTCAACTAGGCTGGAGAAAGCAGTAACGTAAGGCATTTTGTAATTTAGGAAATTAGATACAAATGTTGGAAGGATAATTGTGAGGAGCTTTAACCTATATATAGAGAGGGCAAACCAAATTAGGAGTGATTTTGTGGAGGATGAATTCATGGAGAATATAAGAGAAGTTGGCAATTCTTAAACTGACTTTCTGATCATATTTTCCCTTCCTCTCATTTTCTTGAAAGCCATATCAAGTCAGGGAACTGCAGAAGACTTGGACTTCCATAGAATTCTTGTATGAAAGTACAACATACTGTGTAGAAAACTAATGAGGCAGCAGGCTATTTTGGATCAAGTTTAATGTAAAGAGAGGTTAATTGCTAATTTGGTTGAGGGGCCTTTTAGAGAAGAGTGATCATAATGTTATATCAGGATTAGAAATGATTTTGGCCTAATTTGAAACAAGGGTTGTAAAACAGATACGCATTCATCTGGGTAGCTAGGGCAGATTGGGAAACTACTTTAAAAAGTATGACAGTAAACAGACAATGGCTAACTTTTTAAAGAGTTAACACTTGATTTATAGATAACATATGCTTTTTAAGACACACATCCAGCAGGAAAAGTGTCCCAGTCATGCTCAATAGTATTAAATAAAAAGAAAAGTCTTATAATATTATGAGAAAAAACAGTAAGCCTGAGGTTTGGGAAAATTTAACAATTCAACAAAGGAGGGCCAAGGCATTCATAAAGGGAAAGTAGCAAACAAGAGGCCAGCAAGAAAGATAAAAATGGGCTTTAAGAGCTTCAACAGATGTGTTAAAGCAAAAGATTAGCAGAAGTTAATGGGGGTTCCTTACATGCTGGGACTGGAGAAATTATATCGGGGAAAAAGGAAACGGCAGCAAAATTAAATATTTTGTATTTGTGGAAGATAATGCAGAAGTAATGGCAACCTACAGATCTAGAGTGAATTATGACTTCACAGAAAATTGTATTGTGAAAACCAAGATGATAAATCCCCAGGACTTTTGAAGTAAGGAGATAGTGGAAAATTTGGTTGCTGTTTTCCAAAATTCCATAGGTTGTTGAATGGTTCTCACAGATTGGAAAGTATCATATCAAGTCTTGCCATTAAAAATGAGGGAGAGCAAAAATGGGGATGAGCCTAACAGAAGTAGGGAAAGTGCTGGAAACTGTTTTTATGTTAGTGGCAACTGATAACTCAAAATGATACTATTAAGACTGGGCAGAATCAATATGGGTTTATGGGAGGGAAATCTGTTAAATTTTTTTGAGGTTGTAACTAGCAGGATAATGATGAACCTGTGAATCTGCTATTTCAGAAGGCCTTCAGTGAGTTACCATATGAGATTAATCTAAAACTTGCGTATGTGGTTTTGGAGGTAATATACTGGCATGGCTTGAAGATTGGTTAACAGACAGAAAATAGAGTAGGATTATAGATGATGAGATGATTGTCCATTTCCTCATTGAACTGTTTAGTTGCAAGAAAGTCTGGAAAAGGTTGTCAAGGTTTGCCCCAAGCTGCTGCAAAACAGAGTTTGGATCTACAGGCTGTTCCCAGGGATGCATACTGAATCTAACATCATGTGCTGCTGGAAGATGATGAGCTTAGTGAAAAATGCATCTTGGTCTGCCCAAATCCTGTTGGTCTTCTAGTACAAGGAGATGTCCTTGTGCAAATGCTGCTAACTGGCATATTCCAAGGTGTCGGTGTACCTGCTGAGGGATGCATTGAAGCTCGATGCAGCCACTGCCAAGGTTCTGAGTAGAAGGGCCAGAGTCTATGGTCTGCTGCCACTGTGCACTGAGGGGCTGAGCCTTGTGAAATGGTCTCTAATGTTTCATGGGTGCATTGTTTAATGAAGAAATGTGGTGTTGATGCACTTTAAGATAATGTATTGAATTGATAGTCAATGAGCATGGAGAAAGATATGTCTTGATTGTATTTACTGTACATATTAAGAATAAAGTATTTTTTTGAAACAAAAGCAATCATCGAATCCAATTAGAGGCTGGAGGTTCCTGACAGAATAGGTGAGTTTGAATTGGAGGCAGTGCAGTGTTCTGCCTGGGCTATCTGAGTAGTGTTCAGTTCCAGCAAGAATTACATTTGAAGAATTGGAGGTGATGTAGTGAGTAGTCCCTACTGCTGAAGCCATTGACCACAATGATGCATTTCCACTTTTCTGTGCAGAATGAGACCTTCAAGAAGACTTTGTTGATAATTAGTTCGGGTAATAGGCCAAAGGTTCAAGATGGTAAAAGACAAATTAAGTGTTAACATAAGGACGTTCTTCCTACACAGTTGTATTGAATATATAGATTTGTGGAAATGAAAACCTTGGAAATATTTAACAAACGATCATCTGCTAGGGAAATGAATATGACACTTTGATATGGATAAAGCAAGTGATGGGTTCCTTTAATGGTTTGAAACTTGCTGAAAGCACCTTGCTGCTGATTGTAGGAAGGCTGGATGAAAGCATCTGGAACCTGTGTTGTGGCATGGCCTTGTATAATCTGGTCCAGTCATGTGGGTGACCAAAATAATCTTTGTCAATGAAATGACAGCAAGAAATCCTAGATTGACAGCTTTGCCGTCTACCATGCCTGTTATGCTTTTTGAATGCTCCTGACATTTAGAAGCATTCAAAAGCTGCTAATGTTCAAATAACGTTTTAAATGTTTAAAACAAAAATAAAAATTGATTAAAACTTTTCTCAATAATTAAAACATTAAAAAATGTTCAAATACAGTAAAACTCCACTAATCTGACATGTTCAGGACTTTGCTGGACTGGTAGATTTTCTGGATTATTGATGTTAATCCTGTTAATACTGCAACATGCTTTTAATTCATGTTTTAGATATCATGCAATAGAATGATAAATTTTCTAGTGAACTCACTGAGTTTAAAGGGAGCACATTGAGAAATATTTAGAAAAATCTGACTTTTCTTATTCTTCAAAGACCTAAAATCTCCATTGAAATGATTAGGTTCGTGGAACCAGGTTCAAATTCTGTGGCAGTTTTCCCTTGATGATTGCTACAAGTCTCGGTATGTTCATGCTCTGCTGTTGGATTCCATGTAGATTCCAGCAACAGAACACATCTGAGAGTTTGATTAGTGACACAGGATTTCTGTGGAGCTGCTGGCATTTTCCAGCTAGTTTATTTGGTATTGATTAGGATTCCTAACCTTCTGATATAAATCTCCTTAAACTATCAGTGATTAAATATAACTACTTAACGATTTACTAAAGTAATAATGTTACCTCTGTAGTATTTTTAAATGGCTTTTGGACAATTAGTAAATAATGATGCTCAGAACTACTTGCATTATTCCACCTATGGCCCAACCAGTGTCTTAAATTAACTGAATTCTATTTATAGCAGAGTAGTGACTTTAGTAGGGAATGAACATGTTTGTGCTGTGTGGGAGAGCTGTAAATTCCTAATTACCCTGTTAAATGCCCAACAATAGGGCAACACATCCTCTTACAGTACATTTTTTATTTGCATAGAAAAACTGTGTTCCATCTCATGATGAAAGGATGTACCTGCTTTTTATATCCCTCTGAAAAATTCATAACACTTTTATTTTCACTGTTATATACACACTCGTGTTTTGAGTACATCTGTGTAGCCACTATATTTCCAGGCCCTTAATATTACAGTATTAAACTTATTAAGCTATATCCTTTTTAAACTACACTTAACGTAGAAGTAGCAATGTTCACTTTTTTTAAGAAATGTTTTCAGTTAGGTTGAGCTCTGGAGGCAGCAAGGTGCTTTTTATACTTTTAGATAATTTGCAGAAAACAAATATACTTTTAATCAGTACATCAGTGTGTTGATGGTAGGGGTGGAAGGCATCTTTTCAAGCAGAGATCTGCATGAAAACTAAAGTGTTTTATTTCTTTACAATGCTACGGGTAATGTTTAGAATCTGTTATGACTGTATTTTTGCAACTAAAGTAAATTCTGTTGGCCGTGGCTCAATAGTAGCATTCTTTCTTAGGCAGTGTAGTAGGGAAGGGTTAAGTTCCACTGAGCACAACATCCAAGCAGATGTTTCTCTGCTGAGGAAGTGTTACTGTACTGTTACAAATGTTCTGTTTCCAATAAAGCAAAACATTAAGGCCTTGCCTTTCTTCTCATGACACTGTTTTGAAGTACAATGAAATTATTTTGCTGTCCCAATATTTATCTCTGAATCAAGATCAATAATAACCAGAAAATCTCTGGTATGCAATTTGGCTGCCACTTCTGAATATTGCACCAGTAACTGCAATTTAAAAGGTCATCTGTAAAGTGCTTTGGAATGCCATAAGACCATGAGCGACATACAAATACAAATATTTTATTTTGTTCTTTCTCTTAATATTTTTGTCTAGTGATTAAATATATGGTCAGTCTGAATTTATTCATGGAGTCATTCTCTCACTTGTGAAGATATTGTAACAAGTAACGTATGAATTTGCTGAGACTGAAAAAAGTCTCTGCAATAAACTCAATATTGTGGACAGAATCTCCACAATATTGAGGTTAAACACTTGTTGCTACTTGTATGCATGTCATATGGTAACTTGAAGCAAGAAACAAACACAGTTGAGATTAACAGTAAATGTGCTGTTAGGGAAATATGGTGGCACATTGACTAAATTACTGGTGTTAGATCTTGGGGCTTATTCAGTTGATCTGAAGACATAAGTTTGATGGCACATAGGAAGTTTAATAAACATGGAATGAAGTACTAGGTAACACTAATTATGAAGGTATTGGGTGTTGTGAAATTCTCTCTGCTTCACCATTCTCCTTTTGGGGGGAGAGGGGGAAGCCATCCTTGCCTTATTTGTTCAATATTTAATGTTGAACTTGCTAATCTGGTTGACCCTTGACTGTTTCTTTTAAGATGACCCAGAGCCACTTAGTGGCAGTTAGTGATGGACAATAAATGGTGGCAATACCACATTCCATGAACAACAAAAAGTTGTGTCACTTAAAGTTAATTTCACTAAACGGCAAGTCACTGACTGCTGCTTCATTGACTGGCATCAAATTCTTGTCTTTATGGTAGATGTGGGCAAAACTCAAAGTTGAGTCTTATTCATTCCAGCTGAAATAACAGTATTAATAATTGCCAATCATCCTCTGATATTGAAAATTAACCTTGCAATTGTCTCATTCCTTCAACCAGTTTGCCAGATGTGCTGAGTGATCTGCCCCTTTGCTATTAAGGCAGTATGATTCTAATTTATTGCATCTGTCATAACTAACAAAATGTTGATTTGAATTCAGTATTTCCCCACCTAGTAGAGCATGTAAATTATTCTGTTTACTCTGAAGAGTAAATGGGAGTATGCATGTTATGAAATTTACGGTTTGATGATAATGCAAAATTTTAAATTTCATTTTCATAACATAAACAAGAGATTCACACGGCCTTTTGTTCTTGCTCTGCCATTTAGTGTAATTATTTGCTGATCTGATTATTGTTTCGGCTTCACTTTCCTGGCTGATCGCCATAACCTTTGATTCCCTTATAATTTGAAATCTGAGTCAACCTTAAATACACATTGGAGCTAATTGTGCTTCTGTGGTTAAAAGGAATTGGTAGTATTTAGCATCTCCCCCAAAACAAGGGTGGGGTGTGGTGTGGTGAGGGCCATCTGTAATTTGGCAACTGAGGCCAATGCTGCCTAGGTCTTGTGCCTTGTTAGGTACAGATGGTCAGCTCCATCTTCTCTCAGTATCAAGCCCAGGTCAGTGCAGGTGAGTGAACCAATGGTGGTTGGCCAGATTCAGCATGCTATGGCATTGAAAGATCTCTGGGCTAGGGAATTGACACAACCCTTGACAACTTCGTTTTAACTAAGTAGCCTGTTATGGTGATACTTCCTTTGAAACCCACCTTCTAAATTCTCCCACCTGGGGAAACCTCTTCATGGTATCTACTCTTTCAACAACTCAATGTTACATTTCAGTAAGATTACTTCAAGGGACAATTGGCCTAATCAACTCAATTTTTCCATTCAAGGCAAACCCTTCATCCTGGGAATCAATCAAGTGAAAGTCTGCACTGCTTTCAATGCAAATATATCCTTTAAAAGGGAGACCAAAAGTGTGCTTAGTATTCTAGATATGGTCTCACCGAGGCCCTGTACAGTTTCGACAGGATGTTAGTGCCTTCGTATTCCACCCTCTTGCGACAATGCCAATGCATCCACTGTCTTATAGGATCTTTGGATGCAGGCCATCCAGTGCAAGAGGTTTTATAGTTCAGTGATGGTTTTAACTTTTTTCTTTCCCTTTTGTCTACTGACAAGTTTTTTGGGAACTTTTTTTTGTGGCTTTGTCAGTGAAGATAAATACAAAATGTTTATTTTAAGGTAATACTATTTCTTGTTTTGGCCCTTAAGGAACCAAATTATTATAATAACCCTTATTATCCCACTGGAGGAGGTCATTTGATCCATCAGTTTTCATTTAGTTCATCAGAACCATGTTAGTTCCCAATAGGGCAATACCATCAATCTAATTCTTTTCTTCCCATTCTTCCCCACCAGCCCACCTCGTTCCTGTAGTCCTGCAGTTTTCTCTCTCTCTCTCTCTCTCATACCCTTCTGATTCTTTTGCCAGTTAGCTACACAGGTAATTTAGAATACCAGCAAGTCTTTGGGATTTTGAAGGGACTGCAGAAGCTCACGTGATCTTGGCGAGAATACGCAAGCTCCACATTTCCCACCCAAGTGCATTCCTGGGAATGTGAGGCAGCAGTGCTAACCACTGTGTTACCATTCCATCCTATTTGTCTATTTCCTGATGGTGTACCTTTTGGATCATCTCCCTTTTTCAATATTTTAATCATTGTTTGCATCTAAAATTCTACTAATCCTCAGGCCTACAGCTACCTTTTGCAACATTCAGTGTTTTCTTTGGATTTAATACTGTCCTTAGCCACAGATGGATCCCTTTTCTGGTAGAGTTTCAGCTCAAATATACATTTTTGTTGAAGATTATGAAATATTTCTTAATTCTGAGGATGTTGCAAGAATAGAAAGGTTTGTGGGTTTTTACCTAAATCCTTGAAGGTAGCCAAGGACATTGAGAAGGCAGTTACAAAGCCCAGTTTTACAAACCTGATTAGACTTCAATTGAAATGAGGTATAAAATTGAGCCCTGCATTTTGGTAAAGACCTTGATGGTACAGAAGATGCTCTTGTTTCATATCCATGTGGTTAACTAAGTTTCAGACTCTTGCATTGGACCTTGGTTTGTCACTGTGAAATTCCAGCATGATGTGATCATTATTTCCCAAAGTGATCGCTAATTATATACATTTCTAAGAAGTACTTTCAAATGAAATCATCCTAAAGGCTACCTATGCCAAATTGATTTACCAAACCAAATCAAGATAAAAGCCACCCACAATTATGAATTATCTTTTTTTAAAACCCCTTATTTCATGATCAACAGTGTAGCTGTTGTAAGGGGGCTTACAGATTATAGCTGACAATATAGCTCCCCAGTAGGGCCCTGGGGAGTGTTGTAGAACAGAGGAACCTAGGTGTACAAGTATATGGTTCCCTGAAAGTGGCGTCACAGGTAGACGGCGGTGAAGGCGGCTTTTGGCACGGTGACTTTCTTCAGTCAGAATGTTGAATATAGAAGTTGGAATGTTATGTGGCATTTGTACAAGGTGTTGGTTAGGCCACATTGGGAATATTGTGTTCAGTTTTGATCACCCTGCTATAGGAAAGATGTGATTAAGCTGGGAAGAGTGCAGAGGATCTTTACAAGGACGTTGCCAGGACTCGATGGACTGAGTTATGGAGAGAGGTTGAGAAGGTTGAGACGTATTCATCGGAGTGTAGGAGAATGAGGGGTGATCTTTATAGAGGTGTATAAAATCATGAGGGGCATAGATAGGGTGAATGCACAGTCTTTTTCCCAGGGTTGGGGAATCAAGAACCAGAGGGCATGGGTTTAAGGTGAGAGGGGAGAGATTTAGTAAGAACCTGAGGGGCAGCTTTTTTCACCCAGTGGTAGTCGGTAAATGGAATGACCTGCCAGAGGAAGTGGTTGAGGCAGGTGCATTAATAACATTTTAAAAAGTAGTTGGACAGGTACATGGATAGGAATGGTTTAGAGCGATATGGACCAAACGTGGGCAAATAGGACTAACTTAGATAGGAATCTTGGTTGGCATGGACCAGTTGGGCTGAAGTGCTTGTTTCTGTGTTCTGACTTTTAATTCTTTCCTTTTTTGTCTCCAAGCAAACTGATATTAGTTGCTGATGTTCTGTACCAGAATCCTATAATTGATCTTTGTTTTAAAGCCAACCCATCTCCCTTGCTATTCCACCTATTCTTAAACTCGGGGTACCTTGGAATATTAAGTTTTTAGACATTGTAACTACATCTCTGTACCATCTGTTAGATCATTCACATTGCACTGTTTGTACCACTAGTTCATTTGCTTTGTTTTGAAAGCTTTGTATATTTAGAGGCTTTAATTGTGACTTTATTTTGACCCTATTTGCTGCTGCACTTTATATGCTTCCTGTTGTGCTCTGCTGTCTACTAATTGTATTGTCACACTGGTCATGTCTTTTTTTCTTTTACTTTTCTAAATTTCCCTGGCACAACCTGCCAATGATTATACTAAAACACTGTCTGTAGCACTGGTGATTCAATGAACCCCAGTGTGATTCCAGCAGGATGGTTCTTTTTTCCCCACTATTGATACCAGTGCCTCATGAATTGAAATGCATCTCGCCCTCATCACACTGAGCCATGCTTTCAACTCCTGCCTTTAAGACACTATACTAATTTCACCCATGGCTTGGTTAATTAGAGATTATAACTTTTGGTCTTCTAATTTAAACCGTAGAACCTTAGATTCTGTATTCCTCTGCAAAACTCTCATTCCTACCTCTTTGTGGATCATGACAACTGGGTCTTCTCCTTCACACTCTATAAGTTCCTTTTTAACAAGGAGGACAAACTTAATTCTGTCTCTGGGCAAAGAACTCGGCCTTAAAGATCTGCTTTCCTCTGAAGATTTTTCCATACCACTACTACATTTTTACCCCAATCACCACCCTGACTTTCTCTCTTCCTTACCCCCGACCCCCAGCCCCCAACACACTGCCACTGTGACCAGTTTGCAGCCCCTGATCTCACAACATAAGCTACAGAGCCCTATTTATACCTGCCTGTCACATGCATGGGTGAGTCTCCTCCAGCATTACTTACTGTCTTCCTGAAGAGAGTGGCTCTAATTTATCCACACAGTTCTTTCCAGCATGGCATGTTTGATTATGTAATTTACAAATTGTTTTGGAAGTAATTGGGATTCTCTTTTTAAACTCTTAAGTATAGTTGCACTTCGTTGCTAGATCATTATCTTGGTTGATTTATCCTGTACTTTGATTTGCTTTCAATTAGTTATCTATTTTAAATGCTTGTGGCTTAGATGTGTAATGACGTGTTAGATAGCAGAGGAAGTGCAAAATACAATCACATGCCAACTTGCATGGTTAACTTTCAACTGATTAAGATTGAACCATTTTAGGTAATTTGTCCAAACTGCCTCTTTCCCGTTTCTAAATGATCACTATTCCTTATTTTCCTCCCATCTAATGTGAAATTCCTAAACTGAAACTTTCTATCGTATTTGCACCAGCTACTCCAAGTAGGAATGAATGTCACATTGGGGGGACCAAAAACTGCTTGCTTCCCCTTTCCTCCCTTCCCCAATGCTTCATTGAATTTATTACCAACTTTCCCATGTGACAGACTGTAGTTTCTCACTGCCAACCCTCCCTTCCGGCTCCTTGGATGGAAGTGGAAATAACTTAACATCTATCCCTTCACACCCTTCCAAATAGCACCTGGTCTATTATCTTGTGTGGCTGCTTTTACTATATATACAGGGGCTCCCTGGGTTCCAGAAGACCTGACTTGCAGAGAACCAACTTTACGCAAATTCTCCAATAAATTTTTAAAAGCATTTTTCAAGACAGGAAAGTTAGTTACAGAAATGAAAACATCTTCACGAGTTATGGGATAGGATAGCAGCTAATTAATTTAAAAGACAACAAGTCTTCAAAAAAACCTGTTTACATGTAAGATCCCTGCGTTAATCAACAGATATACTGTCTTTAAGAATGTAACTGCTGATTCACAGTGGGGGGAGGGGGCACTTAAGAGATTTGCCTTGTCAGTTTCTAAAGCAAATGTTTTCTATTGACACTTGTAAAATACTTTATCAAACAATGTAACATCCACTGATGCTTTAAGGCCATCAGAACTAGCCATTCTGATTCTGTTTCTTTGTAACTATATGGGGAAGACAAATGTTCATGTTAATCAACCTTCATTGAAATTGTTCTTTTCTGACGTGTTGGGGGAGAGAAGAGGTGGAGGGATCAGTTTATGGACAATTCTCAGGAACAGAGTACCCCAGCAATTGCCTATATTAATATTTTTAGAACTTTTGGAGCCCCTTCCAAATTTAAGCTCTGATTTTCCAAAGAGTAAGGAGTTAGTCTTGTACCAAGATGCACCACTTCACACTTAGCTACTTTACAATTAATATGCTGTTTTAAAACAATTTTCAAAGCTTAATGCCATGTTATATTTTGTCTTTGCTATAAGTTCCAGTTAACTTGCATCTGTAAATTTTGATTGTACTTCTGTTTCCTGAGTCAAAATGGTGAACAGTAGTTAACTTCCAGTCCCTGTAGAATGTTTACCAACTTTTGCCTATCTCAGTAAATGAACTCCACTTTGTGTTGCAGCCAGTTTGCTATCCAATCTGTCAATTGTGTACTGATACCATATTCACTCAACTTGGTCATTATTCTGTTATGTTACTGAAGTTCTTTTGGAGCCAAGGTCCCTCATAGTAGGGTGATCCAGAAAATTAAGATGCATGGGATCTACAGTGATTTGGTAATTTGGATTCAGAATTGGCTTGCCCAGAGAAGACAGAGGGTAGTAGTGGAGGGGTGTTATTCTGACTGGAGGTCTGTGACAAGTGGTGTTCTGCAGGGATTGGTGCTGGGGCCTCTTGTTTTTGATGTATATAATGACTTGGATGAAAATGTAGATGGGTGAGTTGGTAAGTTTGCAGATGATACAAAGATTGGTGAAGTTATGAACAGTGTAGAAGGCCATCAAAGAATATAGCAAGACATATGGACAGAGAAATGGCAGTTGGAGTTTAATCCAAGCAAGTGTGAGGGGTTGCACTTTAGGAGGTCAAATGTAAGGGGAAATTATACAGTTAATGGCAGGATCCTTAACACTGATGTATAGAGGGATCTTGGGCCCCAAATCCATAGCTCTGAAATTGGCCAACTAGATAAGGAGGTAAAGAAGACATGGCATTCTTGCTTTCATTGGTTGGGGCATTAGGTATAAAAGTAAGGAAGTCATCTTGAAGCTATATAAAACTTTGGTTAGACCACACTTGGAGTATTGTGTGCATTTCTAGTTGCCTCCATCCAGGAAGGATGTGGAGGCTATGGAATGGTTGCAGAAGAAGTTTGCCAGGATGCAGCCTGGATTAGAGGATGTGTGCTATAAGGAGAGGTTGGACAAACTTGGGTTGTTTTCTCTGGAGGGTTGGAGGCTGAGGGGAGACATGGTAGAAGTCCATGCCATTATGAGAGAGAGAGATTGGTTAGATAGTCAGAATCTTGGTTTCGGTTTATTATTGTCACTTGTACCAAGGTACAGTGAAAAACTTGTCTGTATGAATGGTATGCAAGTCCAATTTATTGCACGGTACATTAAGGTAGTACAAGGTAAAATGATAACAATGCAGAATAAAGTGTTACAGTTACAGAGAAAGTGCAGTGCAGGTAGACAGTAAGGTACAAGGTCATAACGAAGTAGGTTGTGAGGTCAAGAGTCTGTCTTATTGTACTAGGAAACCATTCAATAGGATCTCCCGGTTCGTCCATGGTTTCTTGTTGGGAACACCCAGATTGTCCTCTTTGCTTTACAGTCCTCACACACTTTTTCCCAGGGTAGAAAGATCAAGTACTAGAGGACATGCATTTAAGGTGAGAGGGGGAAAGTTTAAAGGAGATGTGCAGGACAAATCTTTTTATTTACAAAGAGTGGTAGGTGCTTGGAATGGGTTGCCAGGGGTAGTGGTGGAAGCAGTTATGGTTCTGGCTTCTAAGAGGCTTTTTGATAGACACGTGAATATGCAGGGAACAGACGGATATGGCATCCTGTTTGGCACAGGCATCATGGGCCGAAGGGCCTGTTCCTGTGCTGTACTGTTCTATGTTCTGTTCTTTTGAAAATCCACTTAAGCTACAAATGTTGCAGCACTCTTGCTGTTTCAAGGAATCTGAGAAGATTGATTAAGCCTTTTGAAATCTGTGGTGATTATTCTTTTTTAATATTCTATCGCATATACTGTCTTTACAACCACCAATATTAAGCTGCAGGGTTACAAGAATTTGCATCAGCTCCCTTTTGAATATAGAAACTTCATGCAAGGATACTAGCTAACAGTGGCTTAACTAAATTAATATCTACAATTCAATTATATTTTTCCATTTTTAATTTTACATTCCCTTATGTGATTTTTAAACAATTTTATCTTTCCTGGTTTATTTATGCTCAGTTTGTAAAGGGCTATTCTGATTTGTTGAGGAACTGGAGCAAACCACAAATTTCCTGTAAGATGTGCTGCACTGGATATGATAACAGCAAGTTGATGTTTAAAAACAGTGAAGAATGTTGCAGGCAGCTGTCAGCATAATGATCTCCTTTGTTGCTGACCACAAAATCCAGGCAAATATATCTCTAATTTTTGTGTAAAATGGTCGTCCTGGAAACTTGTCATTATGAACCTCTAGTGTACAAGGAATCAGGTGTCAACAGTAAGAGGAACCATGATTGCTGGGCAATACTTGAAGAAAATTCAGTTGCAGATGAATGTGTGGAAATTGAATAACATACTGAAAGTGTTTGACTTCGAATTTGGAAGATTTATTATTTTTATCACCCAATTTCTTGGGTTAGAATGGCATGTTTCCTGGTGCTCATCTCTTTTAGGAGATGGCTGTGTAGAAGGATGTTGTGAATATTGCAGCAAAGGTTAAATCTACATAACTCGCAAGTTAACTAGAAAGCCCTTATAGATGTAGTGGTCAGCAGGGGATGTATTTCTTACAGCTCTGCTAGTAATTGATCAGTTGAACTGCCAATCAAAAGTACTGCTGCCCTGTGTTAGAAATCCTGTAGCAGAATCCCTTGGGGTCAAATGATTCCAATTATCTCAAGGGCAGTGTGTGCTGAACACTCTGCTAGCTTGGATACTGAGAGATTCATCCAGCTGTAGAATGGGAATTGATTATTCTGTGTCCATAGTAATTTTGAAGGGTTAATGCCATGTCCAATAATTGCTGAATGCCTGCTTGCTACTATTAAGTTTTTAAGAATAACATGCCTCTACAGGAAAACTGTAGTTATTAAAATTGGTATATTTGAGTACTTTCAAAATGGTTTGGGATCACTCCTACGGGGAAGGTGTGTATTGGTTAGCAGTCAGTTGGAATTTTCTAGCTCTCCAACCAATCAATTTTAAGGCATTTCGAATTTTGAGTATAGTTATAGAGTTGTGTCTAACAGACGTCTTAAATGCCCATAATAATTATGGGGAAGATTGTGAGGTCATGAAGTTGGTATTTTCCTTGGAGTCCTTATCAGGATGAACCAACTGAAAGATTTCATCAGGTATTTTACCCATTCATATATAAAATTAAATGAACAAAATAAAACTGAATAATTTGTTATTTGCTGTCACTTTACAATCAAGTCTAACCTTTGAAGACTAATATTCTGTAAGGCATATTTGTGTGAGTTAGCTTAAATGTAGCACCATTCTCAATTTTTTTAGTAGCTTAGTGGATAACATCTGGTCTGACATGTCATGCCAATTTGCTCTCAGCTGTCTGTCCACTTAATGGCTATCCTCCATATACATGTTATTCCCTTTTAAAAGCAGTTCAGGATTCTGCCTCCATTGCTTCTGGTTGAACATTTCAAGATCGAACAAGCACTAAGCTATCCCTTTATTATGTATTCACCAGGTATACTCAGAAGATTACCTGTACATTATTGATTTGCACTCTTAGTGGTGCAACTTATGTCCTCTTCCTCCACCTGTCATTAAATAAAATTCCTTAAGTAAGCAAAACGCTATAATACGGCAACACAGGAGACCATTTGGCTCACCGAGTCCATGCCACCTCCCGACAGAGCAGTTCTCAGTCTCATTCCTACCTCCTTTTTGTTACCCTGTGGCCCTGCAAGTCATGATCTCTCGCATGCCCATCAACTCCTCTTTGATTATTTTGCCACTTCCCTACACCATGGGGCAATTTGCAGTGGCCAACTCCCTATCAGCACATCTTTGTGATGTAGAAGGAAACCAGAGTGACCTGTGGAAGCCTACTTGGTTACAGAGAGAGTGCATATTCCATACAGACTCTGAGGTTGGGATCGCACCCAGATTCCAGAGCTATGCAATTGTGCTGCTTCAGTGGTTTCATCCATTGTTAAAAAATCTGTCATTGGTCCCCACTCCAGGGCCTTGAGCACTAAAATCTAGGTTGACACTGGTACTGCAGTAATCAAATATGTTGTCTTTGGGACATCAAACTGAGACCTTGTCTGTCTTGGAAAGAACAAAAAGGATCCCATGACACTTTTTCAAAGAAAAGCTGAGGAGTTATTCCTGGTCTCCTAGGCAAAATTTATCCTTCACTCAACATTACTAACAAACTATTTAGCTATTACTTTGTTGCCATTTATTGGAGCCTGTTCTGTGCAAAATTCCATAGATTTTAGAACTCTTCCTGCTGATTGAAAGGTAACAAATGTAACCTCACTTTTTAAGAAAGGTGTGATGGTGAAAACGGGAAACTATAGGTCAGTTAGCCTGAATCTATAAATAAAAAGTGGTAATAGTGTACTTGGAAAATAAGATGCCATTATTAGGCACATGTACATTAAAACACACAGTGAAATGCATCTTTTGCGTAGAGTGTTCCGGGAGCAGCCCACAAGTGTTGCTGCACTTCCGGCGCCAACATAGCATGCCCACAACTTCCTAATCCGTACGTCTTTGGAATGTGGGAGGAAACCGGAACACCCGGAGGAAACCCATGCAGACATGGGGCGAACGTACAAACTCTTTACAGACAGCAGCCGGAATTGAACCCGGGTCACTGGTGCTGTAGTAGTGTCACACTAACTGCTACACTACTGTGCATGCCCATACTGTTAGACTTGGACAGAGTCGAAGTGGATTTGTGAAGGGGCAATAATATTTGACTAACCCGGAATGGTTTGGAAGTTGTAACTAGTACAATAGATATGGGTATGATAGTTGTGTATTTGGATAAATGGAAGACATTTGACAGTGACACAGATGAGATTATTAAACAAAACTAATGTACGGTGCTGATGTGGATTGAGGATTGATTAATGGGCAAAAAACCATAGAAATAAAATGTTCACTTTCTGGTTAGGAGGCTGTGGGGTACTGCAGGGATTGATCTTGAACCCCTGCTGTTCACAATCTATTTCAGTAATTAAGATGAGAAGATCGTGTAATTTATCCGGAATAGCTGATGGCACATTGTGTTATGAGGAGGTTATAGTGAAGTTACAGAGGGGTATGTAGACAAGTTAAGTGAGTGGGCAAAGGAAATAGCAGTTTGAATATAATGTGGAAAAGTATGAGTGTAGAAAAAATGGAATTTTTTTAAAATGGTGCGAGATGGAAAGTTTTTGGTGTGTAGAGGGATGTGGTTGTACTTGTACATCGCTGAAGTTAACATGCAGTTACAGCAAGCAGTTAGGACCACAAGTGATAACTTGGGCATAATTGCAAAAGAGGAATTGAGTACAAGAGTAGAGATGCCTTGCTCAAACTATTATAGGATCCTCGTGAGTCTATGTCTGGAATATTGTGTGCAGGTCCAGTCTTCCTACATAAGGAAGGATATATTTGCGAGTGTAGGACCCTGGTGAGGAGTTGCAGTTGAAGGCTCACTACTAGATTGATTCCTGGGATGGCGGGTGTGTTTTAGTAAGAGAGATTGTGGGGTGGGTCTATATACTTGTGGATTTGGAAGAATGAGAGGTGATCTCTTTGAAATGTGCAAAATTCTTACGAGGCGTATGCAGAGCGGATGTTTCCTCTGACTGGAATGAATAGAACAAGGGGTTTCCAGTCTCAAAATAAGGGGTTATTTCTCAAAATAAAATGATGCAGCAAATGAGAGTTCGAATGGTCCATTTCTCGTGCAATTTCTTGCTTTGTCATTTAGCTTTTCCTATAATACTGCAGTGACATCCTTGGAGAGTGCTAGATTTCAATTAGCTGCTGTTTTACCTTTTCAAGCCAAGCGTTTGATAGCTAATACCTTTTTAATTTGTCTTTTTACCTTGCAGAAAGCAAGATGGTGGACCGCTTAGCAAACAGTGAGGCAAATGCTCGACGCATTGGCATGGTTGAGAGCTGTTTTGGAGCAGCTGGGCAACCCCTGACTATACCTGGTCGGGTACTCATAGGTGAGGGAGTTCTTACAAAGCTTTGTCGAAAGAAGCCAAAAGCCAGGCAGTTTTTCTTGTTTAATGACATCCTTGTGTATGGTAATATTGTCATCCAAAAGAAGAGATACAACAAACAGCATATAATTCCATTGGAGAATGTTACAATTGATTCCATTGAAGATGATGGTGACCTGCGTAATGGCTGGCTTATTAAGACTCCAACCAAATCCTTTGCTGTTTATGCTGCCACAGCTACTGAGAAATCCGAGTGGATGAATCACATTAACAAATGTGTTACTGATTTGCTGTCAAAAAGCGGAAAAGTACCCAGTAATGAGCACGCTGCAGTCTGGGTGCCTGATTCGGAGGCAAATATATGTATGCGTTGTCAGAAAGTCAAATTCACACCAGTCAGCCGTCGACATCACTGCCGCAAATGTGGATTTGTTGTGTGTGGGCCTTGTTCAGAAAAAAGATTCCTCCTACCTAGCCAGTCTTCCAAACCAGTGCGTGTGTGCTCTTTCTGCTTTGATTTGCTTTCTACTGGACAACTGACTGCAACTCTTCCAAATCGTTCTGAGTTTTACCGCGGATCCCTTCAGTCCCCTAGAAATTTATCTGATGACGATGATGATGACAGCAGTGATTAAAAGTGAAATGTCAACTTTGGTATTTAAGTAATTGGAGTTAAAACTTCAAATGAGCAGTTTTTTTGAGGTCTATTAACTTCCCTCAATGTTTCTCTTGTGACATTAGCCATAAACTATACCTGCAAACCTTAAAACAAAACTTGTGCCTAACTGTTCAATATACTAATGGTATCTGCTCTACTTCTGCAGGGATGCATTGCTGACTGCAAATTATCATTCTTAGGCTGGTTGTAACCATGATCTTTTTGAGTTACTTGATTTGCTTGCAGTACCTAAAAATAAATAAATCTTATTGCCCTCGGTTTGTATTATTATTTTCTTTTATTTTCACTAAAGTTTAAAATGAAATTAAAAGCCCTCAAATACTGCTGTGAAAAGGATTTCAGAGGAGTTTGCAATTTAATATAAATGGAGCAGGATGTAAAGCACAACATTTCTAAGTCAACTTCAGATATTGTTGACTCTTGAATTTTAATATTGGCCAATTTTACACACACAATCTTGGCACTTTGTAGTTTGCAGTGAAGCTGGTTATATTGCGCTGTAGCAGAAATAAGTGACTAAGATGAATAAATTTGGAAAAGCTTATCTGACATTGTGCGCTTCTAAATTGAGACCTTAACAAGGGAGGTGTTCCTGTTAAAATATTTTCCCCTTTCAAATATGGTGTCCTGTTCCATGTAGTTTTAAAAAAAACATTTTAAGGAACTCAGCTGGATATGATGGGATACAGATTTAGTCTTTTTTTTCGTAAACAGCTCTGAAACCATTTTAGAAAATGTCATGGAGCAATTGTCATAAAATCAAGATTACTTTTGAAAGTTAATTTTTAATATTAAATCTTCATTGATTATTTATAGAATGCTTTTTGTGTTGCAGTTACTTTTTAAATTAAGCTTTATAAATTGAGCAAAAGTCAAAAATAGTGTTCTAGTTCACAGTAACAAGGTCACCTGCACACCAGGCCCCTCTAAATTCTTGAAGGCTTGTTAATTTTTAGAATAGGAGAAGAGCTGAGAATTGACTGCACATTGGCACTTAATTTACATAATAGTTTTGTCACTCTGTTCATCCCTCTGCAATGCTCCTTTGTATGGCACATCTAATACTTTGGCTGATACTTTGATTTTCAGGCTTGATGCTTAAGCAAATATGAATTGTGCTACATTAAACTATGGAATATCCATTGCCTCACTGTACTAACTAACTGAAAAACAAGATTGGAATATTGCAAGTTCATTGATTTTTCTTCTGTACTTGGGAACAATCCATTTGTCAGTGCCACTTTTTGATCACAAATTTGAAATACTGAGATCCAGGTGTACATATATACTTTAGCGTCTGTTTAATTGAAACACTCATAGTTAGATTAAACCTAGTAATGGATTTGAAGGCTTCAAGGATTTTGCTTCAAACATTGATTTATAAGGTTCCAGACTAATCTTACTATTAGTAAGATTTATTATTGCCAAGGCAATTAGCTGAGAATGTTAAATATGTGTTTATGAATTGCAGATGGTAGAAATCTGTAATAAAAACACACAATGCTAAAATTTGCAAGTCAGGCAGCACCTGTAAAGAAGTTAATGTTTTGGGTTGATAACTTTCATCAGAACTGATGAAAAGTACCAGGCTGGAATGTTAATTTTGTTTCTCCCTGCACAGATGCTGACACAAGCTGCTGAGTTTTTCTGGTGTTCTGTGTTTTTATTGTGAGCAATTTGGTGTGGTTCGTGGTTGAGTAGTGGGGCATTCTGAAATTGACAGTTTCTTTAGAGACCATGATTTGTCTTGATGTAACAGTAATGCAAGGAAAACAGGTCTGTTGCTCATTGGCGATGTTTTGCATGGAGTTTTCTGTAAATTGTTCTGTAGTGAGGGGACAGTCTCGTGTAGAACTGTTCTTTCACTTTTGATTTTGTAAATGAGTCAAATTTATTTTTAAAAGAAGTCAAAATCAAACATTTAAAATAGTACTTTATTATTTATAACACCACTTGCAGTGTATGATGCAAGTTTGTGATAAATGGCACGTTCAGTAGAAAATCTAATGTCTGCTTTTTTTAAAAAGAAACTAACATATGGTAGCTGACTTAATGAGAGAAAACATTTGTTATGAAAGGCAGTGATGGCAGGCTTCCATTATTCTGCAAATATAATTTCTACAAAATCTGCTTTGTTTTTACACACTGTTTTTATGTCCAGTGACCTGGATATACTGAAGTCTCTATCCACTGTGATACTGTGGTTTACTGTGTGGTAATATTAAAAGTGCACCTAAAAGTCATGTTCAGTCTGTTCAGGCCTTATCCACCCTCTCATCTTGACCAAACTAAACTAGTGATTCACATTCTGACCCACTGCTAAACCACTTGTGTTTACATTCGCTCAGTAGATCTTGGGTTGGGTTTCATGATGCTATAATTAGCAGTATTTGTAGCTAGCTGTTGAGAAGAAAAAGCTAACT
Organism: Pristis pectinata; assembly: GCF_009764475.1. Taxonomy (NCBI): domain Eukaryota; kingdom Metazoa; phylum Chordata; class Chondrichthyes; order Rhinopristiformes; family Pristidae; genus Pristis; species Pristis pectinata. Next base: position 100,343,627 of record NC_067413.1, read on the forward strand.
AACAGTTGGCATACTCATTTTTAAGCATGTGCTGAAATTTTATTTGCTAGAAGATGAAACCTGCTAATTGCATTTTTTCTTTACGTTTAGGTTAAAATTCCTTTGGTTCCTTTGCCATTACACAGCGGGGCATATTCCCCTTGTGCTTGTGTCAGAGCAAACATTTTTTAATAATGTGGCATAGCATAGTTTTAATAATTACCTGTTCTGTTTCCCCAGTTTCTTTCCCTTTCCATTTAGTCAGTAAAAGTGTGATGAAATGTTTTTAAAATTACAACTATTGTTTTTCCTTTGATAACTCCATGAATACATCACAAGTATTGAGTAATCTCCATTTTGATTGTCTCATTTTGTAATTGCCTCAGTATTTAAATATACAGAGGTGCCTTATTGGGCTTAAATGGGTTATTTGATATATAGTGGATAGACATGAGGGACTTTGTTTTTGAATGTGGTTGATCCCATGAATGCAAATTAAGATTGCTCACTTTATCTACATTTATAAAATATAGAAATAATAGCACACTGAAAATCTTTATTCAGCATTGTTCAGATGTACTGATATCCTGCATTTCAACAATGCTAGTGAACTACATTGCAAAATAGTTTTTGGTGCCTCTGCACCTGCAGCTAGCTTTAGGTGCTAAAGTCATACTGTGGCATGACTGCGTGAGGTCAGCCAAAATTCTAAAGATTACACTGACCTGAAATCCTGAGAATCCACTTTGTTAATTGTTTGTAGTTGCTCAGCAAGTGAATTCTGTGGATCTATAGAAAACGTTTCTTATTTCTTTTGTACAATTCCTCTCCGTTCCTTATTGTACATTCAGTTGATAAAAATTTGTGTTACTTCCAGCTATAATGAGCTATTGATTAAACTTTGCAGGAATGAAATTGAGATGTTCTAAAACTGAAAATCTTGTTTTCTTAAGCTAACTTTCTCAGGAAAAATTAGTGTGCAAAGGGCACATATTTTAAGATTTATAAAATGAACTTTATTTCTATCGTCTCTTTTGGCTTCTGGCTTACAGATTTGATCTAGAAATTGCTTTAAAATTATTTTGTCAAGCTCTTTTTGTATAATACTTTTTTTTCGAAGTTTGGCACTTTATTTTGCTTCAGTAAGGATCCTACAAATATAAATGTGATGTCTTGTATTCAAGTTGTTTCTTGCATCTGTAGAAGCTGAGTCTTGCACTATACTGCACAGAGTTGGAACATCGCTCTACTTTTAATACAGTATGAAATGTTTAAGTACAGTTAATTATGATTAAAGAAGTTATTACTTTTTGAATTGTATATGTTGGTGTGGAATGCTTCCAATTACTCATTTTCCAAGTTTCAGATTTAGAGGTTTTACTGTTTATTATTCTTGGTGATGTCTAAACATTATGAAAGGGCTCAGTATTTTGTAACAGATATATATTTTGTTACATAATATATTGCATTGCTTACCTAAAATACTTTTATTGGATATCTGACACTAATACCAGGTTTTCTGAAGTGTTGATGTAATGTAGGATGCATATTAGGCTGCATCTAAAATTGTCTTTAAAATGGTTCATCTTAATATCTAATATCTTTACAATTTTTTTTGTGACCAGTTACTCAGATATCGGTGTTTCAAGTTGTACAGTTATCCTGGGGTTTCTACTGTCTGTATTGTAATCATTCCTTTTTTCCTGTTCTGCAGTGCAAGAAAATATGTGTAGTCTGCTTGATCACATTTGTGTAACATTTTTGAGAATGAAAAATATCTCCTTTACAAATTGGTGGGGAAATTACTCATGTTGGTTAGGGAAACTTTGTCTTTTAAATTTGTCTTCTAAATGTAACTAATAAACTGATTATTATATTTGTGTATTGGACTTGGTGGTTTCTTGCTGTAAAATTGAAACATTTATTCAAAATTTTATTTTGACACCAGTGCAAAACTATTTGAAATTCCACTTAGGACCCTAATGGATTTTGATTGGCTTGCTTTGGTCAATTGTGTTTTCCATGTTAATGCCAATCACTATTTTAAATGGGTAGAATTTGGATGTAACTTTAAAATGAATGTTTTATAAAGTTAGTCATTTAATGGACATGTTAACTGTTCACGAATGGTGATTAGCATTCAACAGTCAAAGAAAATGTTGGAAATGTGGGTGAGAGTTAATGTATCAAATCTGTGTCCATTCTGACAAAAGTTTATAGACCTGAACACATACTATTTGACCTGAAAATTCCTAATTTACATTGCTTCTTTAACAGAAGAAATGTACGTTAGGGAGCTTGAAAGGAGTTCCATTACACCGCTCTGGTGTGAATGTTGGGTATTGGAATAGGGCCTTGCTGCTTTTGATTAACAAAGCAGGTTATCAGTTTTGTGCTGAAAGGGACCAATGCTGTCCTGGAGGCATTTTCCTGATGTTTTCCTCCATTGGTGCCTCAGCTACCAGAGGTACAGTTATCAGTGGGTGCATATGGGAACCAGATTATTATGGACCATCCTGAGGAAGCTGTGCATTTTGGCCATATATTTAGCAACACTAAAAAAAATTGTATTTGGACTTATTTCCAAAGTCAGTCGCTTGGGTGATCAGTATAGTACATATCAATATTAACTGCTGTTAAGTTTCATCCTTGGTGTCACAAATTTGGTATCTTATTTAAGTAGACTTATCCATATTTGCATAAAATTAAGTGATGCAAGAACTTTGACTACTAAGATATGACAATGAAATCCATGTTTTGGTTGCTAGTGATTTGCATTTATTAAGATGGGTCCCAACAGGATTATGAATTTGTAAATGTGCCTGGATACCTTGTGCACATGCACGTAGTCCCTATTCGGTGTTCAGTCATCTGAATTGTGGTGGATATTCCTGGGCAAAATGGCAGTTGAGCTCCATCTTGCAGATTTTAAGTCAATTCATCTACCAAAAGTCAATTTGACCACCACAATTTTGTTAAAGCTTTGTTTTTCTTCCCTTATTGAAAATAAGAAGTCAAGGGAATATGGTTCAATGCCTTCTATCCCTGAAAGCATAAAATCTTAGCACATAAAGTGAGTGTTGATGGAATGTTTGATTATTGGAGCTACTTGTTCCTGTGTGGACTAAATATCAACACAATGTAATGCATAAATTTAATTAGCACTGGCTCAAGTGTGGCTGTGTTATTGCTTTCGACTCTCAAATTATAACATTGCACCTCATTTCTAACAAGCTCCCCTTTGGAGCAGAGATTATAAAATAAGATCTTTATTAGTCACATGTACATCGAAATACAGTGAAATACATCTTTTTGCATAGTGATTTTGGGGGCAGCCCGCAAGTGTCGCCACGTTTCCGGCACCAACATAGATAGCATGCCCATAACTTCCTAACACGTACGACTTTGGAATGATCAAATTTTACTGCATGCACTGCAGAACCTCACTCATTGAACTGCAGGACATGAATCATTCGAGGAGAATGGACATTGCCTAAACATTTTTAAACTAAAGGTCCTCTGCCAATGTGTCCATGTTGCACCCTTGTATCGTATCATACTTATGTGAACCCCTTCAATTTCCCTGACACAGATACGTAAAGAGTCCTTGGAAAAGATGCATCACTTTGTTTTGAGATGCCTCTCATCAAATGTAGACATTGGTTATGGAGTTCATCTCCAGTGCAGTAGTGTAACTTTTAGCCATCTGAAAAATAAAAGTTTGAAACTCATACATAGCACTCAAGATCTACTGCGTGAGAATGATCCCTGCCTTCCTGTGTACTTCAGGCCAGGAGAGGTACCACCAATATTGTGTTTGGAAAGTACCCTATCCATTGGTAAGATAAGCAAACCAATGCCTGTGCCCTCATTCAGGCCAGTGTCTCCAGCATAGAGGTTCTAATAACTATCAGCTGGCTCCACCGGGTGGGAGACATCACCTGAAGGCCTGATGCTATCTGAAATGGGAACTTTACACAATGGTCTATCATGACAAGACTTTCAAGCAGACAGAAGAAGCTGCCAGATCATTTCAAGGTCTTTCAGAAAAAGCTTACATTGTTGACTCCCATGAATCCCTGATTAGTGATTGCTCAATGGAGGCAAAGCATCCAAGAAAGCACTGAGCACCTTGAATCTCTTCACAGGCACATGGAGGCCAAGTAAGAGGAGGAAGGCAGAACTTCCCAAACAATTCACCACCCACTCGTGTCAAAGTCTGGATCTCATACTGGACTTGGTGACCTCAGAGCCCAAGTAACTGAAAGAAACAAGTCCTCCTGCATTTAGGGGATCCTAAGAGGAAGAACATTGAATTGGTTTAATTGACACTATGTTCTGAACCAGAATGGTTGCAAATTTAATACTAAGGACAGCCAGTAGTGGCTGAGAATATTTTAATTACTTTATATTCCTGCATTCTATTCATAGCTTAACAACTTCCATGTAGGGTGGCACCAGAGGCTGCATTTCATTGCATAAAATAACAAATTTATGTAAAATGTTTGCACTAAGACCAGACCAACCAGTCCGCCCCAGTAGTGATCCTTCCATCTCATTGATTGCCAGAATCCCCTATTCCCATTTCCCAAATCCTTTGAACACATCAATACTATTCATTTTAGCCACTATGACAATTCTGTGATAAGATTCTAGATTTCTTATAAATAGCAGCAGACTTGCAGATTATTTGCTGCCTTTAATGTATAATAAAATTCTAATTAAAATTGGTCCCACTGATGCAAATGTCAACAATTTTAAATCTGAATTGAATAAACTGATTCCCAGTTATTAAGGGATTTCATTTTCATCCAACAATGAAAGTTGTACATTCTTGCCTCTTTCCTTTTAGATTTTCATACACATTGAGCGTGGCAGAACACCTGCTCAACCTTCACCAAATGGATTTATAACCAGGAGACAAGACTGCAGATAGTGGAATCTGGAGCGATAAAAGGCAGTCCTGTTGCAAGTTTCTGACCCAAAACATCGACTATCCCTTTGCTTTCACAGGTGCTGCTTGATCCACTGAGTTTTCCCAGCAGGTTGTTTTTTGGTTTTATAATGAACTTTGGAGAATTGACTGGAGTGACTAGCTATCTTATTTTCCCTGTTTTTGGGGAGGAACAAAGTTGAGGTATCTTTAGCTATGATTTTTATTGAAATTAAGAGTGAACCAAGTGGTAATATTTGTGAAAGAATCCTGCATTTCAGACTTCCAAATGTTGAAGCTCCAGTGCAATCACATTCTCTTCTTGGGTAGAGTTTGCAGAAGATGGAGTTATTCAAATTCTTTCTGGTCTCTACAAATGTAAAATTATGAAGTAGGAATCGACCACACTGCCCCTTAAATCAGTTCAGCCGTTTACTGAGATCCCTTGCTTCATCCATTTCCCCATTTCCCTTAGTTCTATTATAATGTCCAAAAATCTATTGATCTTCGTCTCAAACATACTCAGAGATTGAGCATCTACAGCCCTTTGAAGTAGAGAGGAATGACAACAAAGATGACAAGAGATTGGTTCCTTTAGCTGGAGAACCTACTACACAGGCATTATCTGAGGAAAAGGGGTCAAACATTTGGAACTGATTTGTGTTCCACTCTACTATGCAATGAACTTGCTGCATAGTTGACACCTGAACTATGCTGTCACTCAGTCATGATGCCTTAAGATCTCCATGAACTCTTGTAGCCGATCTTAATCACTTCTCGTGGAATCCTCTTCATTCCTAGAATCAACTTAGTGAAGAGGATAGATTTGCCTTGGATATTCAAGGTATGTCAATCAGAGCTGCACACAGTGTTACACTGAGGTGTCACCAAAACACAATGTACTTTCAGCAAGACCTCCTTTTGGCTTTTTTTCTTGGGTTGGACTGCAAACGCTCTATTTGCTATCTTAATTTCCTGCATACCAGCAAAATTTCTCAGGAAACCAACATTTGATAGTTTTTTTAAAATCTTGGAACGCTGGTGTATTGCCTTGGTGTAATTTCCAATGCCATCATGATGCCACCTCCAACTACATCTTTCCCTTCAGTATTCCAAAGAAATTGTTCCTTCAAGAAACATCCACTCTCATTCCATGTGCTTCCCCTACATTTTCAGGAGATGCAACAGTTGCCCTTTTACTTTTCAGCATCCAGAGCCCCACATACACTTTTGCCGTAAAGCAGCAATCTGGTGTACTACAGACTGGGTGATTATTTTACTGGACAAGTCAATTTACTTCCAATCTTGCTTTAATTCCCCTTATTCCCACTGTGATCCCTTTGGTCTTGGCCTCCTATTCTGTTTAAATGAAGCTTAACAGTAGCTCTTCTTCTGAACTGGCTTACTAGAACTGTGCTGTTTTTCCATCCTCCTTTAACTGTATTTTAAATCCCTTCTCTCTCAACTATTCCTGGTTCTGATGAAGGCATTGACCAGAAACCCCTAGATGTGAATTAGGAACAGAAGTGGGCCACTTGGCCCTTCCTGCCTGCTAGGGTTAATAAGACCATTACTGGTCTGATTGTAAGCTCAACTCTGCTGTCCACCTGTAGTAATTTTTCCAAGCTCCTTGCTTATTGAGCATCCATCTTCCTCTTACTTAAAAATGGTCAAAATGTTGATCGTATTTTTCTCTTTCTGCAGATGCTTGCCAATCTGAATATTTCCAGCATTTTCTACCTACCAAAATGCAGTTTTGTAATATCCTGATCTTTACCCATTAATTTATGTAACTGAAAACCTCTCTTGGAACACATGATGTAGTTACAAGTGGATACACAAGTTTTAGTTCAGTTGTATGAAGTTAAGTTTTATTGTTTAATGAAATTGAATTAATTCTATAAGAACTTTTTTAAAATTAGAAATTGTGTACAATTCTAACTCTTAAAATCATTAAAGTTTTAAATTTCACAAGCGGAGTGCTGTTGAGCCTTTAGCTCCCAAAAGTCAAGTGTGCTTTGTGGATATTTATAGCAGTGTACATCACAACACGAAGCTGCTCAATGTCTGGGAACATCAGGAAAATTTGCACTGTGAGGTAATCACGATTTTTGATCAAAATGCAGTTAACAGAGAAGAGCGAAATGTTTGTGATCGGATGAAAGACAGAATTTAACAATCGGAATCCAAAGCCATAAAGCACTCCCACATAATGAAAATAAATGTACATCTTGGAAGCAAGATGTTGGGAAGGTGATGAGTGAAGTGATGAGTTTAGAAATGTTTAAACGGTGGAGAGATTTGGTATGAATGTAAAAGAGATCATAGGTCAGTATTGTGAAGTTGGAAGTAAGCAGTATTGTTAATATTGGTATCAATTGATTTGGTATGTTAAAGCACCATAAGAACAGTTTTTAAACATCCAGATCAATTTTCATGCCTTTTGATTTATTTTTTCCCTAACTAGGTATATCTTTCTTAATCCTAGTACTCGCCTTGTTCAAGTTGTTTAAGTACTTTCCACTACTATTTAATATGCCTTTATTTTCAACCAACTAAACTTGGGTTTGATTTCTTCTCATATCACTAAAATTAGTTAATTCAAACATAATTTAGAATGAAAGTGAGCTAATTTCAGTGTTGACCTATTTTGGCTTTGGTAGCTATTTTAATGTTCTCTGATCTGGAACCAGACGATTGTGTCTGCACTCTTGAATGCAGAAGTACCAATAAAGCAATCTTGGCCTTTTATCACTGCTAGCAATTACTTTCTTGAAAGCTAGCAGGTCCGACCCTCTGAGTGTTATGTTGGTATGTGAGGTCACATGACATGTACAATCCAATGATTCACTTTCATCTTTTACTTTCATTTTATGTAGTTACATGCAATGTACATTTGATATGATTAGAAGCTGTTGTACTACTCACTAAAAGGCAACAAACATAGGTGCTGCTATTAACAATCCATTGTTATAGTGGCCTCAATCAATCAGTTCTAGATGGGTCTAGAGGAGTTGCTTGAAATATAGTTCAAGGCTTTGATTTACTTATTCTATTTGTATAATCTGACCTGCTGGGTATGTTGCATAGCCATGCTATTAACAGCACATTGCACAGACAATGAAGCTCAATATGCCTACAACTGCAGCCTTTTAGCCCAATCGGAGAGATTCCGTTTTCTCTACCCACCCTCCCCCAACTACTCTCCTACTGAAAATTGATGCGTCTTCTTTCTCTCCCAGTTCTGACAAAGGGTCCTGTACCTGAAGCATTAACTGTTTCTCTTTCCACAGCTGCTGCCTGAACTGCTGAGTGTTTCCAGATGAAGGTGATCATTTTGAAATTGAAAGCCTTCAGAAGGATTAAGAGAGTTTCCAGAAATAGAAGAAGTATTTGGAAAGATGCAGCAAAAATGCAAAATAATTCTCCAGCAAGAGGGCCTAAATTGCAAGGCCACAGAAATTTAGTAAGTGCAACATTTTGAAATGAGTCATAATTTGGACAAGCACAGCAGCAATATAGTACCAAAGCAGTTTATAGAACTGAAATAGAGCTTTCAGTTCATCCTATAGGTACCAGCTATTTGTTAGAGCAATCTAAAACTTTCGCAATCCATGGCCTCTCCACTTCCATTTCCTTCTCTAGACACAGACAATTTCCCCATAAAAGATATAATGGTAGAATTTCTGCTTTGGGCATAATTAGGAAATTGTGACTAACATTGTACTAGTCATGTTCTATGTCCAGTTTATGATATGATTATCTGAATAGTCACAATCTTCATTGAATCTGTGCAATTTGCTAGCAAATGAGCATATTTTTATATCTTTCTATTAGATTTATTCCTTTCTAGTTTTAACAATATACCTAAAATTACAAAAATAAGAATTTAGTAATGTGTCCAATCCCACTTAAAGTGAATGAAAATTACATTGGTGTACATGAATAAAGTTAAATTTTTCATTCATGTCAATTTCTGTTATAACTTATGCTTATGAGTGCCTGTGTTCTTAAGAAAACGAACAAAATTTAAAAGGCTTTCGCAAACCAAATAATTGAAACATACCTTTAAACTGTGATTACAATGAGACATGTACTTTTGGCCAAATTGAACCTTAAACCTCTATAAATTTCCCTGACCTTCTGGAGGAACTCGGCAAGTCAGACAGCATCTATGGAGGGAAATGGACAGTCAATGCTTCAGATCAAGACCCTTCATCTAGACTGAAAGGAAGAGGAGAGAAAGCCGGTATAAAAAAGGTGGAGGGATGGGGTGGAGCAAGAGCTGGCAGGTGATAGGCAGATGAGGCCTTTTTATATTGGCTATTTCCACTCCTCCTTTCAGGTCCAGATGAAGGGTCTTGACCTGAAATATTGACTGTTCAGATCCCTCTGCAGATGCTGCCTGATCTGCAGCTGTTTCTCCTGCATTTCGTGAGTTTGCTCCAGATTCCAGTCTCTTGATCTTCTGCACTGATTTGGCCAATGCTGCCCAGCTGATTTTAGTATCAATGGCAGAATGAAATGGAAGACAGACCCAACAGTTTTCTGAGTATTCTTTAATTTAGTTGAGATTCCTTTTTGTCCGTTTATTAAGGGATTTAGCCAAAAAGAACCTGTTTTAAATTGACTCTTTGAAATTGAAAGCCTTTTAAGGATTAAGAGACATACTTCAGAAATAGAGGAAGTATTTGGAAAGATAGCAAAAATATGAAATACTTCTCCAGCAAAAGGGCCCAAGTTGCGAGGCCATAGAAATGTGTTAGGTGTAACATTTGGAAATTAGTCATGACTTGGACAAGCATGGAAGTTTCTTTGTGCTGGAACTTGATGGCTCTGCCAAAGACTCCTACTAAACTTACAATCGTGCCGTGCAAGTCCTGACTGTCAGGAGACGAGGCAGCATGTAGGCTACTGACGAGTGATGGGAAAGCAGGGGCTGGGGTCTGTCGATGGGTGAGAAGGTGGAATACCCTGAGTGGGGTGCCCACTTCCATTCCCTCTTGTGGGCTACCACACTTCAGTCCATCCACACGCTTGTCAACTTCATGTGGAATGCAATATCCCTCATCCCCTCTATAGCAAGAATGTTACGTACACATACATTGAAACACCACATTACAAATTGCAATGAAATGAGAACACTTTCTCTGCCTAATCTATTTGTTTTCATTTTCATACGTTCTTATCAGCTCAAGAATGAATAAAATGAAAACATTAGTAACTGATTATAATGACTAAATTCAGTTATTTCTTATTGTTGAAGGTCAGGATTGATTCTGATAGGGAGGACTCTATGTTCTGAAACTGTAGTGGTCCAAGAACTTTAGTTTTCCCAGTGAGATTAATATATATTTAAAATAATTGGAAAAAGTGGATGAATTGGATTACAGGAGATTCAACACTCTGCCCTAAATCTCTGCATGGCCCAGTTAGGCACTCCAATGTGGAGTGCAGCAGACGAAGCAAAAAGACCTTGCCATCCAGATACACTTGGCCCTAGCCCAGTGAATGGAGCTTCATTTGGTGTTTGGGACACAATCTCCAAAGATGTCTCGGAGAGTGAGAGAGAAAGAGGGGCTGAACAGAAAGAATTTCCAAACTAGGAATTTCCTCAGAGCTGACTGCCTTACTGCAGAGTGTACTAGTCTTCAGCATCAAGCAGTCACTTTTGTCGTTGGATGTGAACTTGCTTTGGGAGCTCCTTATCCACCTCACTGAATAGATTTAAAAAATAGTAATGCTGGAAACTATGACAGTGGCATTCTTCCTTTTGTCCCTTTTCCTCCCTCCACTCCATTCCCATATCTTTTGGTTAAGATGTGCTTAATGTGGCATACGTATTCAATCATTGGCATTCCCTGACCTCAGAGTATTGGGTAAAGGTTGCCGTCTACACTAGCATATTTCTGTGTACTGTACACAGGCACGGTAGTGTAGCGGTTAGCGTAACGCTTTACAGCGCCAGCGACCCGGGTTCAAATCCGGCCGCTGTCTGTAAGGAGTTTGTACGTTCTCCCCGTGTCTGCGTGGGTTTCCCCCACATTCCAAAGACGAAGGGGTTAAGAAGTTGTGGGCGTGCTATGTTGGCGCCAGAAGCATGGCGACACTTGCGGGCTGCCCCCAGAACATGACGAAAAAGGATGCATTTCACTGAGTGTTTCGATGTACATGTGACTAATAAAGACATCTTCTTTTAGTGGAATAAGGCTAAACATTTCTTGCAAACACAGGCATGAAGTTGGACAAATTCATACTTTGACAAATAAGAATTTTTCAGTTTTTAATGAGTTTTAGAGACCCAAAACATTGATTTTCAATCTGGTTCCTAATAGGCACAACTAACGGTGGCAAAATTCAGCACTATTGGCAATATCTCACTCAAAGGAAAAATGGATCATTGGAGTAAGATGTCATTTTAGTACAGTAAGGTTTCACAGTGCCAGAGACCTGGGTTTAATCCTAATTTTGGGTGCTGCCAGTGCAGAGTTTGTACTATTTCCCTGTGACCATGTTGGTTTCCTCTGCGTGCTCTGGTTTCCCCCCACATCCATGTGCAGGTTAGTAGGTTAATTGACTATGCTAAATTGCCCCTAGTGTGCAGTCGAGTGGTAGAATCTGTGGAGAGTTGATGAGAATGTAGGGAGAATTTAAATAAAAGGTTAACATAGGTTGAGTGCAAATGGGTGCTAGATGGTTGGGGCAGACTGGGTGGACCGAAGGGCCTGTTTCTGTGTTTATCTCTCAATGACTCTTAATGCTCTTCTAATGTTTAGGATAAAGTATTACTGCAGCAAACGTAGAGCAGATAAACGTTCAACTAACGTCGTGGTTAATCTTGGAATGTTGGGCAGTTACATTGGTTCCTGAAAATGGGAACTGCTTCGTTCTCCAGTGTGGGTAGTGAGACAGAAGAAATGAAAGCAGGAGTAGTCCATTTGGCCCCTGGTTTCATAAGATTATGGCTGATTTTTTTTTATCCCTCAAATCTCACTTCCCTGATTTAATAACCAAAATTCCAGTAATCTCTTGGGTAGAGAATTCCATCCATTTTCTGCTCTCTGGATGAAGAAATTTCCCATCATAATTCTGAAGGACCAATCCTTTGAGGTTGTGACCCCTGGCCAAAGGAAACATCAATCCATATTTCAATTAGATCATCTCTCATTTTACTAAATTCAAAAGAGGACAGGCCTAGACTGCTTAATCCCTCCACACAGGACAAAGCTGTCATCCCTGATGTCAATCAGTGAGACTTTGTTGCCCTCCTATTGTAAGTGCCTTTCTCTTGGGTAGGGAGATCAGAACTATACACCGTATTCCAGGGACGGTCTGAAAGGGCCCTGTATCATTCCAGAACAATGTCTTTACTCTTGTACCAAATCTTCCTACAACACAGGCCAAAATACAATATGCCTTCCTAATTCTTGCTGTACCTGCATGTTAACTTTCAATGATTCATGTACTGGGACACCCATGCCCCTCTGAACACCAACATTTTTTAATCTCTTGCCACTTACAAAATACTCCCTTTACTATTTCTTCTACCGAGGTGCATGACCTCGCATTTTTCCACATTATATTCTAACTGTGCTGTCTTTGCCAATTCAGTTAACCAGTCTATAGTCTCCTGAAGCCTCTCTGTATCCTCCACACAAGCCACAGTGTCACCCAGCTTTGGATTTATTACACTTGGTCCCCTAATTCAAATCATTAATGTGGATTGTGAATGGCAGAGGCTCCAGCCCACCACCTATCCCTGTGGTACCTCACTGGTTACAGCCTCCCAGCTTGAAAATGACCCATTTATTCCTTCTCTATTTTCTATCCATGAACTAACTCTCAGTCCTCGTCAGTATATTACTCCATCCCACGTGCTGTGCCTTTATTTTGGTGCAGTGTTTTCTGGATATGGTGTGTATTTGGACCTTAAGCCCTTTGATAAGGTGCCACACAAGAGACTATTAAGAATATTAGAGTATACAGTAGTGGGGTAGATTGATGTACTGATGTGGATTGGTGACAATTTCCTCCACTAGATAAGTGCACATAATGAAAATGACATGTGTTCTGTGTAACATGTTAAGCTGCTGAATTGTGAGTTCTGTTTTTACTCTTTTTTTTGGTACACATTGAACTGTGATGACGTGTGTTCCGTAGAAAATACCATGGCCAATATATGCAGGGAGACAGCAAATGAGGGAAGTGTCCTCTATCTGTTTTGATGGTGATGTTTAAGGAATATGCCTTGGACAGACTTCAGGAAAAATATTTGACTGGTTTTCAAATAATACTTTGCTTATTTTTAAACCCGGGCAGACCATGCAATTTCACCTTAATGTAGCATCTGAAGGGTATCTCTGACAGTGCAGCCTCTGGAGTGGGATTTGAACTTTCAGACTACAGAGCAGGAGATCTATAACTGATCCAAGCTGGTGTTTCCTTGCAATGCTTTATTAGCTAAAAGGACTATTAAAGCAAAGGTGAATACAAGACTCAGTTGAGAATACCTTTTTGGTCTTTTATATGTTTTGTAATAGCCTTTTGTTCCTTTTCCTTTGTACCCTCTTCTCGATCTCTTCTATTATTATATACATCCTCATACACATTGTACTGTGATTGCTTGATTTGTGGAATTAAACAACTGTTCTATGATTAGAATGGAACACTGGAGTTTAGAAGAATGAGTGAAAATAAACATATAAAATTTATAACTTAATAGTTGGGGAGTCTAGAAGCAATGTTCAAAATTGGATTGTTCTGTTTGGAATGGATGGAGTTCCAAGCAGTGAAATGGAAGTAAGTCCTGGATTTCTGTTCAAACAAAGCATGGAAGACTGGGGCTTGGTAGCACATTTGGAAGGCCAGATCTGTTGCTGCTGGACTGCACATGGAGTCAAATGGTGGAGCCTGGCTGGACTTCTCCATCCCTACACTGGGGAAATTTCTCCTGGATCCTGGTTTGCCTTGGCAAAAGGTCCAGGACCCTACTAATTTTGTTGGGGATTATAGAGGAAAAATTTAGGGGGCTAAGGGGAAGGTAAGCTACCTAAATGATTTTGCTTTGGTGTAATTTTTTAAGGAATCATAATGGTTTTGTTTCTTGTTAACTGTTATCTTATTAGTGCATTTTAATATTTTAGTGCATGTTAACATTTTTCTATTTGGATTATTTACTTCAATTAGAATAACTTAAAAATATCTCTGAATTTCAAATGATTGAACTCGCTTATTAAAATCAGTTAGTACAAAGCTAGGCAGTTGCATTTTGGAGGTGGGGCCTTGTCACCACATAACGGGGTTATGTTGCAGTTGAGGGCATGGCACTGGACTCTGGGGTGCTCACACTGCAAATAGTGGATCCAGGGTGCATTGGGGTTGATTGGTGAGCTCACTTGTTGAGTATATTCAAAGATGAGATGGATAGATTTGTGCAAATAGGAGTTGATGTAGAAATTCAATTACAATCTTATTGACTGGTGATTCTTGAAGTGCTTTTTGATCTAATGCTGCTTCAAACCTTGTGTACTGAAATTGGCCTTTTTTCTAATTTTTACCACTATTTTTAGTAATTCTGCTTACTTTTGATGCCTTTCCAATCTCCATCATAGGAATATACTTAATCCATTCCCAAGCTATCTCCTCGTTCGGAGGTCTCCTCGTTTAACTACAGTTTGCCTACTAAATTTTGATTCCAACTTATGAGATCACTTTCTAACTTCCTTAAATCAGCCCACCTCAAGCTGTATTTACTAAAGCTAATGATAATATGATTAGTGTTTACTCTAATTCTCTGACACTGAAGAGGTCCTATTTGCGCCACTTCCTTCCCCAAAAGTAAGACATAGGAGCAGAATTAGGCCATTCGGCCCATCGATTCTGCTCCGCCATTCGATCATGGCTGATTTATTTTTCCCCTCTCAACCCCATTCTCCTGCCTTCTCCCCGTAACCTTTGACGCCCTTACTAATCAAGAACCTATCAACCGCCACTTTAAATAAATTCAATGACTTGGCCTCCACAGCCATCTGTGGCAATGAATTCCACAGATTCACCACCCTCTGGCTAAATAAAATTCCTCCTCATTTCTGGTGCCGTCTGGTCCTAGACTCTCCCACTACTGGAAACATCTTCTCCACGTCCACTCTATCCAGGCCCTTCAATATTCAGTAGGTTTCAATGAGATCCCCACCCATCCTTCTAAACTCCAGCGAGTACAGGCCCAGAGCCATCAAACGTTCCTCACATTAACCCTTTCATTCCTGGGATAATTCTCGTAAACCTCCTCTGGACCCTCTCCAATGGCAGCAGACACTTCCTTATGTATGGAGACCAAAACTGCTCACAATACTCCAAATGTGGTCTGACCAACACCTTATTAAGCCTCAGCATTACAAATGAATGCCAACATTGCATTTGCCTTCCTTACTACTGACTCAACCTGCAAGTTAACCTTTAGGGAATCCTGCACTAGGATCCCAAGTCCCTTTGCACCTCTGATTTCTGAATTCGCTCCCCGTTTAGAAAATAGTCTACACCTTTATTCCTTCTACCAAAGTGCATGACCCCACACTTCCCTGCGCTGTATTCCATCTGTCACTTCTTTGCCCATTCTCCCAACCTGTCCAAGTCCTTCTGCAGACTCCCTGCTTCCTCAACACTACCTGCCCCTCCACCTATCTTTGTATCATCTGCAAACATGGCCACAAAGCCATCAATTCCGTCATCCAGTAGACCCAGCACAGCCTCCTTTATTGAGTTGAAAGCAGGTAAATTAAGATTTCTCCTGTACATTTTTCGGGAATTCCTCCCCCTCTTTGCCCTTTGTAACTTTACTATGCCATTTTACAACGGGGTAATTGAAATCCTCCAATACCAGTATGTTAATAGAGCCTTTACTGTTTAATTCTTTGACCTTTTAACTATACCACCCTCCCCAATGGTATAATAATTTTTAAAATCAATATTGACTTTCTGGAAGGGGAAGGAAAAGAAGCAACAAAA
Source organism: Pristis pectinata (assembly GCF_009764475.1). NCBI lineage: Eukaryota > Metazoa > Chordata > Chondrichthyes > Rhinopristiformes > Pristidae > Pristis > Pristis pectinata. The sequence continues at coordinate 100,359,543 of NC_067413.1, forward strand.
AAAGGACATAAAACATAATGAGGATTGAGAGAAACCAGCCAAGATTTTCAACTGCTGCTGACTTGGATAATGTTTTGTGTGGGTTAGACTTGTTGCTGGTGTGGCACCGGCATTGGGCATAACTTGAGAAAGAAGAAAGGATCAAGTAAGAAAGGTCAAACAAAACTTTTATTCTGTTGGGAAACATTTGGCTGTGAAACTGTTTACTGTTTTCTGTGAGCTTCAGGCAAACGAGGAATTTCATTGCACCCCGGTGTATACGTCAATAAACTAATCTAAAATGGGATAGCAGTTCACCTATCCATTATGTATCCTGTGGGATTTTATATTCAATTGAAATTAATAGGAAGGATAATTAGGCAGGATGTGTAACTGGCAGGGGGTTTGCTGACACTTGGGGAACTCATCTGCCCAAGATGAAAATTATTTGCTTGTTATTTAAGGGAAGAAGTGTGGGCTTCAAAGAAAACCACATCTGAGGCAATGTGATAGAGGAAGGTAAATAATTCATTTCATAATTGGTAATCATGCATAATTTAAAACTGACTCAACTCCTTGTTATTAATTTCAAACCATTCTTCACCTGTGTTCTGACTCCTGTCTCCAGTTCTACAGCTGAAGTCCTGATTGCAGAGTTGCCTTTGGAACGATGCCATCTCTACCCTTACATCCACTGCAATTTGGTTAATTTGTCACGATAAGTTGACTGCATAGAACTGTAAATTAGAGTTACAATTTTCTGAGAGAATTTTGGATTAATTTCCAAGTCTGATGTTTGAAATTTAAAAAGGTGATAAATTTATGTGGATATCTTGAGTAATACCCCAGGTTACTTTATAAATTCTGTTAGTGCCGCTTCCAAAGGTTCATGATAAAATCATCTATTTTGTGATTCTGGCCCAATGAGCCCGCATCACCCAATTACACCCATGCTGTTTTCTTGCACTTTTCGTCTCCCATTGCTGGTATGGTTCTCAAATGAATATTCCTTGTATTTGAGCCTGGACATTGATTCTTGGCAGAATATTTAGCTCTGGAGGCCAGTTTTGAACTCTTGCTAATTGCACTTGGATTCTTGCCGGCAAGCATTCATTTGTTACTAGAATTTTCTCTCTCTGCACTGAATGAGGATAAACAGCAAGTTGCTTTTCAGTTCTACTGGGACATGCTAACTTGCTCTCATTGACTTGTTTTAATATTATACCTGCAGTTATAGCATATATAAATACGGACAGAATATACAGGTAATACTCAGCAGGTGTGACAGAACCTGTGGAGAGAGAAACAAACTAATATTTTAGTCCCGATGAAGGGTCTCGGCCCAAAATGTCAACTGTCCATTTCTCCCCACAGATGCTGCCTGACCCACTGAATTCCTCCCCATTTTGTACATTGCTCCAGATTTCCAGCATCTGCAGTCTCTCTTGTGTGTTCTTATTTCAGGCTGATGAAATGTTAAAGTTACAGAGTCGTACAGCATGGAAGTAGGCCGTTCAGCCCAACTGGTCCGTGCCCACCTGAGCTAATGCCATTGGCCTGCGTTTGGCCCATTTCCATCTAAACCTTTCCTATCCACGTACCTGTCCGAATGTCTTTTGAATGCGGCTTTGATTAATGTCTCAAAAATATAACCTCTATGTAGTTTCCTCAGTGCAGCACTACTTAACATAGAACAGTACAGCACAGAACAGGCCCTTCGGCCCACAATGTTGTGCCGACATAGCTAGTCCCTCCTACCTACAGAATGCCCATTTTCCTCTCATTCATGTGCCCATCCAAGCCCTTCTTAAAAGCCCCCAATGAATTTGCCTCCACCACCCAATCAGGCAACACATTCCAGGCATCCACCATGCTAAGTAAAAGACTTACCCCTCACGTCTTCTCTGAACCTACCCCCTCTCACCTTAATTGCATGCCCTCTAGTATTGGATTGGAAACCTAAATATTTATGCACCCTAGTATTACCCACTGAGCAACAAAAGCAAATGCAATCCTCAATGAAACTTTGTATGTATTACAAATGTCATGTCTGAACTATCTCACTTAGCTTCAGAATTAGCCATTTGTAATAAATCCTTGTGATCAAGAATTTACCTTTGCTTCCAACTGTCTTATAATGGTGCACTCGAGGAGACAGAGCGACTAACTCGAGATTCTCTTTCCACAGGTGCCACCTGATCTGCTGAGGATCTTCAGCATTTTCTGTATTTTTTCAGATTTCCAGCATTAGTGACAATCTGCTATGTAATATTATATGTTAACAAGGCAGGTGGTACCTGATAGATTCATGTAAATCATCGACTCAAAATGTTAGATCCTTTCCCCTCTTCACAGTGCTGTGGTTAGCATCACGCTATTACAGCACCAGCAACCTGGGTTCAATTCCCACCGCTGTCTGTAAGGAGTTTGTGCGTTCTCCCCATGTCTGCGTGGGTTTCCTCCAGGTGCTCCGGCTTCCTCCCACATTCCAAAGACATACAGGTTAGGAAGTTGTGGGCATGCTATGTTGGCGCCGGAAGCGTGGCGACACTTGCGGGCTGCCCCCAGAACACTCCACGCAAAAGATGCATTTCACTGTGTGTTTCGATGTACATGTGACTAATAAAGATATCTTTATCTTATCTTAAATATTTCCAGCATTTTTAATTTTTATTTCAGATTTCCAGGATCTGCAATTTTTTGCTTTTGTCAATTTATACAAATCCTTTCAATGTTTTGTGTGAGCAGATTTGTGGCAAATAAAAAAGATAAGACAGTAGAAGGCATGGTTTGCCCCATCTTGTCTGGTGGTTCATTGTGAGAGCAATTCATGGTGTATCACGCTGCCTTCTCCTCCCCTCACAGCCCTGTATCTTATAGGGCTGCCTGTATTTATCCAAACTTCTTGTAAAAGACCCACTGCCTACACTTCATCTATAATAATATATAAAATACTATCTATGTATCTATAAAATATATAACCTCAAGTTCTGTCCAGTTTCTTTGGTGATAATTTTCAATTAATGTCTTGCCCTCACTCCAGCTCCAGCGAATAATGGTGGTGATTTTTATCAATCTTGCTTGATTTACTTTTTATTTATTTCAGCCACAATTAAACTGGACAGGCTCTAAACAAACTATTGATGTGCTCATGCCAGCTTCTGAATGGGCTCGTTGGACTGAAATGAACTGTTTTTTTCCCTGATCATTTATCAAAACACTTGCTTCATTTTAAAAGCATCTCCACCCGGCCTGCTGAGTTCCTCCACCATCACAGTGTTTTTTTTATCTAGATTCCAGCATCCGAAGTCATTTGTTTCTCCACCTCCTCTTCAGTGTTTCACTCAAAGTTGTCCAAGTATTTAAGTCTTTCCTCATGACCGTAGTTTCCCATCCCTGACTTCATGCTGGTGAATCAATATTACATTATCCCAATAGTTTCTGTAATGGGCTCAAATCTACATATGGTATGGCGGCCTAACAAGTATTTTTCTTTCTATCTCCATTTTTGTAATCCAGACTTACTAGGAACTGGATTTCATATAAAGCCCTAAAGGCCAGCTGATGTTCACCTTGGAATTCTGGCTGGTGAAAAACTAGTTGAATTGGTATTGTTTTATTATTGTCACATGTACCGAGATACAGTGAAAAACTTTTGTTTGTCATTCAGACAGATCATTCTGTATATGAGTACATCAAGGAAGTACAAAAAGAAAACAAAATGCAGAACATAGTGTTGCAGTTACAGAGAAAGTACAGTGCAGGTAGACAAACTGCAAGGGCCACAACGATATAGATTGGGAGATCAAGAGTTCATCTTTTGGTGTATGAGAGGTCCATTCAGGACTCTGATAACAGCTGGATGGAAGCTTTCCTTGAGCCTGGTGGTACGTGCTCCCAAGCTTCTGTATCTTCTGCCTGACAGGAGGGGGTAGAAGACAGAATGACCGGGGTGGGAAGGGTCCTTGATTATGTTAGCTGTTTTCCCAAGGCAGCAGGAAGTGTAGATGCAGTCAATGGAGGGGAGGCTGGTTTGTGTGATGGACTGGGCTATATTCACAACTCTCTGCAATTTCTGGCAGTCTTGGGCAGAGCAGCTGCCATACTTCTCTGTGAATCATCCAGACACGATGCTTTCTGTAGAGCATTGATAAAAATTAGTAAGAGTCATTGGGAGCATATTGAATTTCCTTAGCCTTCTAAGGAAGTAGAGGTATCGGTGTGCTTTATTGATCATAGCATCCACATGACTGGACCAGGACAAATTGTTGGTGCTATTTACACCTAGGAATTTGAAGCTCTTAACCATCTCCACCATGGCACCACTGGTACAGACGGGGGCGTGTTCTCCACCCCGCTTCCTGAAGTCAATGACCAGCTCCTTCAATTTGCTGACATTGAGGGAAAGGTTGTTGTCTTGACACTGGACTCTCTATCTCCTTCCCGTACTCCATCTTATCATTGTTTGAGATATGGCGGTGTCATCTGCAAACTTGTAAATGGAGTTAGAGCAAAATCTGGCCACAAAATCTGAGTGTATCGGGAGTAGAGTAGGGGACTGAGGACACAGCATTACAGGGCACCGGTGTTGAGAATAATCGTGACGGAGGTCTTGCTGCCTATCCTTACTGATTGCGGTCTGTTGGTCAGAAAGTCAAGGATCCAGTTGCAAAGGGAGGCGCTGAGTCCTAGGTCTAGGAGTTTGGAGGTGAGTTTGTTTGGAATTATAGTGATGAAGGCAGAGCTATAGTTAATAAAATAGGAGTCTGACAGGTGTCTTTGTTATCCAAATGCTCCAGAGATGAGTGTAGGGCCAGGAAGATGATATCTGCCTTGGACCTATTATGGCAGTAGGTGAATTTGCAGTGGGTCAAGGTTGTCTGGGAGGCTGGAGTTGATGCGTGCCGTGACCGGCCTCTTGAAGCACTTCATGATGGTGGATGTCAGAGCCACCGGTCAGTAGTCATTAAAGCATGTTAACTTCAGCACCGGGAGGATTGTAGTCTTAAAGCAGGTGGGAACATCTGATTGGAGTAGGGAGAGGTTAAAGATGTCTGCAAGTACACCTGCCAGCTGATCCATGCAGGATCTAAGGACACGGCTGGGGACTCCATCCAGGCCAGACACTTTCCTCGGGTTTACTCTCAGGGAGGCTGATCGGACGTCAGTGGTAGTGACCACAGGTACTGGTGCATTAAAGACTGTCAGGGCAGGTGGTGTCATTTCACTGACCTTCCATTTGAAACATGCATAGAATGGATTGAGCTCCTCAGGGAGATATGCTTGTTGCCAGCAATACTGCCAGACTTTGTTTTGTAGCCCATTACAGCATGTAAGGCTGGCCTCAATCGATGGCTGGTCTGGGACTCTAGCTTCAGTATCCCTGATGGCTTCAGGAATCGTACCTCGATTTCCTCTATGGGTCAGCGTCACCCAACTTGAACGCCTCAGACTTGGACTTCAGTAGAAACTGCTCTCGCCACCAGTTTAGATCTTTTTGGGAATGCTATTACTTTTTCTTTACGTTAGTCATCAAGTCAGATGGCTTTATTTCACCAGTGTATTTTGTAAAATGTAAGTTTTGTGATATTTTATAAATGATGTGAAAGGCAGGAACTCGGTCAGATCACCAGAGATTCCATTAATGGCAATGCCCCAACCAGAGTTTTTCTGCTTCCTATTGACAAGCTAGCAACCTCGGTCATTGCCAGAGGTTCCAGCTGTTTGTCACAGCTCATTTAAAACTAATCTCAGGCTTGCGTATCTGCTGGAAATATTTTGTTCATTGTTATTGAGCATGAGAATGAAGAATTGCTCAACTTAGTCTTATTCTGTATCAATCAATATTGCTTGCAGAAGAAGGCAGCTCTGAAATATGCTTGCTAATAAACTGCAAAGGCAGAAAAAATGCTAATTAGTTTGTGCATTGTATAAATATAACTGCATTTCAAAGTTGCCCAAACTGAACTAAAACAAACACGGAGTGCATCTTGCAGAGATAGCCGCAGGGTTTCCTCAGCACTGCTTGCTATTGTAACTTTGAATTGCAGCAAGCACCTTACTTAGTCTGCAATTGTTGGTTCATTAGTTGTAAATGCGAATAACTCCTGCAAATGCGGGGTTTATTTGGGTATGGAATTGGGGCTGGTGTAGAATGGAGAGGATGGTGGGACCATTCATGAGCTGGTCCGCAGATGATGTACATTTATGTGAAGGAAAGGGAGAGATGTACAGCTAAATCAGATGTTGAAATAATGAAAGTATCTCTCGCAATTGGCAACAGATTGTTGTTGCATCGCCTTGAGAGTACAGCTGCTTCCTCCTCCAGAAGGTTCAGTTTTTTTTACTCTATTAAAGAATTATGGAAAGGGACATTGTAGGTGGGGCCCTGAACTGATTGCCTTGCTACGGCATCCTGCTGTGAGCCTGAGTCACACGTACACCTGGACTGGTGTAGACTACCTTCCTGAACGGATAGGAAAAAACTTGAAGGGCTTTAAGTCTAGCGGGTAGTTCAGTGATCACCAGCATTGCTTGGCTCCAATATATATGCTAATTGCATCCATTTGATTTATGTGTATTAGTGTTGATTATATTCAAGTGTTGTGTATCGACTGAGAATTCTCTTGTATTTGTTTATATTAGAGTAGGCTTGGGAAGAGGAGCATGTGCTTATCTGGGGATTGTTTGGTATGAAAGATGTATCTCTGGGAATAGATGTGTGTAATGATGCTGATATTTTAAACTTGAGTTAGCAGTCTGGCCCTTCCCATAAATCTGCTGGAATCAGTCAAAACCCCCATCCCCTTTTCCACACCTACAGTTGGATTGAATGGCGCTCCCACCCTGCCAACCCTCTGTTTATCTGTTGTCAGGGAATGGTTCTTGGCTGTGGACCTTTTCTGTTGTCTTCCCCACAGCCTGTTAATCTGGCTGGTTGCTGCTTTCATACTGGGAATAAAATTTTGGAAAAGCTGATCATGTCCTGGCATTATATTTATCTGGAGCTCTATTTTTTCAGCATTGGTGTTTCTCCTCCCTCCCACCCTTCTACCCTTATCTACCAGGACTATCAGAGTCAGGTTTATTATCACTGACGTGTCGTGAAATGTGTTGTTTTGCGGCAGCAGTACAGTGCAAGGAATAAAAATTACTATAAGTTACAAAAACAAATAGTGCAAAAGAAGAATAACGAGGTAGTGTTCATGGGTTCATGGACCATTCAGAAATCTGATGGTGGAGGGGAAGAAGCTGTTCCTGAATCATTGTGTGTGGGTCTTCAGGCTCCTGTACCTCCTCCCTGATGGTAGTAAAGTGAAGAAGGCATGTCCCGGATGGTGAGGGTCCTTAATGATGGATGCTGCCTTCTTGAGGCACCGCCTCTTGAAGATGTCCTCGATGGTGGGGAGGGTTGTGCCCATGATGGAGCTGGCTGAGTCTACAACCCTCTGCAGCCTCTTGTGATCCTGTGCATTGAAGCCTTCGTACCAGGTGGTGATGCAACCAGTCAGAATGTTCTCCACTGTACATCTGTAGAAATTTGCAAGGGTCTTTGGTGACATACTGAATCTCCTCAAACTCCTAATGAAGTAAAGCTCCTGACATGCCTTCTTTGTGATTGCATCAATGTTTTGGTCCCAAGATAGATCCTCTGAAAATGTTGACACCCAGGAACTTGAAGCTGCTCACCCTTTCCACCGCTGACCCCTCAATGAGGACTGGTGTGTGTTCTCCCTACTTCCGCTTCCTGAAGTCCACAATCAATTCCTTGGTCTTGCTGACGTTGAGTGTGAGGTTGTTGTTGCGAAACCACGCAACCAGCTGATCTATCTCACTCCTGTACACCTCCCCGTCACCATCTAAGTAGAATCTTCTTTTGCTATAAACATCCCTGATTCTAAAGTGCAACAGCCATCCAGATTACAACCTCCATTTCTCAGTGCCTGAAGTGCTGCTTTACTGCTCCTCTGTTTAATTATTACGCTGGTACTGATTACACTCATTACAGTGGCAATAAATTAGAGTCTCCGAGACAGGCAGGTGCTGAGAGTCGTGACTACAGAGGATAACCATGAACCTCCCAGGGCTAAAGTGCGGTGATGTAATGAACCTCTTCAAAATGAAGCCTCCTACGTTTCGGGGCCGGTAGATGCCAGTGAAACTGCCACAAGTCCTACTGATCTCTATAATAAGATACAAACCCCCCTGTCGTTGCCACAAGTTAAACGTGGAGCCAATTTGTCAAAGAACAGTTGTGTCTGTCCTGCATTCTTCAGGGCTGATTGCCCACATTGCACTTGCAGCAGTGGTTTCAGTTCATTAAAGCAGTGCCATTGATGGCAGATTGTGAAGTATTGTGTTAATGTGAGAGTTTACACAGATGTATTTCTAGGCTAGTATTTTGTAATAGAGTGACAACAGACATATCTGACTATTAGTTACCAACTGAGTGTAAATGGTTAGCAGGATAAAGATACGGCATCTGCTTTATTCGGCTGGTGCAAATACACTAAGTTCATCCTTGAAAATTTCACTGCAATTATTGTATGGTTTGTTTTTGTCTGTTTTACTGCTGGTTGTTGCCAGCAGTGCAAGTTCTTTCCTGAAGCAGGCTCCTTCTAGAACAACAGGCCAAACAGATCTTTTAGCAATGGAATAAAATACAAACAAGAACCCACTCTCCTGTCCACATTCCAGTGTTGTGAAAACATGAGTGCATAACTTGTTCATGGTTGGAGGAGCTCAACCCTTGTCCTTGGGTTCTTCATTTGGTCCATATTTCCTTTAACCTTTCCAACATTGTTCATTTTGTATAATATTTCATTTTTATTTTTATCTGCTTTTTGTACTTTGGCTGTTTTACCTTTAGATTTAACATTACAGCACCATGTGCTTTCAATGAGATTAGTTCCTTAACTATTCCATTGTAATCCATAATCTATAGAGTCGATGACTCAAATCCACTGCCAAATTATATCATTCTGTGATTGTTGGGAAAGCAGATACATGAGGCGAGGAAATCTTTTGCCATTGACTCCCAACATTATATCTTCATTGAGGTTGGGGAAGAGGGAGTGTTTTACTGATTCCATTCCTGGTACAAGCTCTGAGTACTTGGTGATAGTCTAAGTATTTATTTCCTTTCACTGGGTAGTATTCATGGAAACCAACATTGGAGCACATCCTCTGTCTGAGGGTCTTTGTGTGTATTCGCACTAGTAGTTTGCCTCTGAGGCACTGGATTTTGCTTGGTTCAAAATCTTGCCCCTGCTGTATCTACCTGGAAACTCTAATGCACCAAAAGGTTGAAAATGTGCCACCAGGATGGAGCCTGAGACTGGTTGAGAGGGGCAGGGGAGAGGTGGCAGCCAGCTGTAGGCTCCGTCAGACCCCAGCGGTCAGGCAACTGAGCAAGGTTGGTGATGGTGGGAGGATGTCTGTAAGTAAGATTGAGGTCAGGAGGGAGGTTTCTGTTTGTTTGGATGTATTGGTATTGGTTTATTATTGTCACTTGTACCGAGGTCCAGTGAAAAGCTTGTCTTACAAACTGATCGTACAAATCAATTCATCACACAGTGCAGTTACATTGAGTTAGTACAGAGTGCATTGATGTAGTAGAGGTAAAAACAGTAACAGTACAGGGTAAAGTGTCACAGCTACAGAGAAAGTGCAGTGCAATAAGGTGCAAGGTCACAACAAGTGACGTGAGGTTATAGTCCATCTCATTGTATAAGGGAGCCGTTCAATAGTCTTATCACAGTGGGGTAGAAGCTGTCCTTAAGTCTGGTGGTACGCGCCCTCAGGCACCTGTATCTTCTACCCGATGGAAGAGGAGAGAAGAGAGAATTGTCCGGGTGGGTGGGGTCTTTGATTATGCTGGCTGCTTCACCAAGACAATGAGAAGTAAAGACAGAGTCCAAGGAGGGGAGGCTGGTGTCCGTGATGCGCTGGGCTGTGTCCACAACTCTCTGCAGCTTCTTGTGGTACTGGGCAGAGCAGTTGCCGTACCAAGCTGTGATACATCCAGATAGGATGCTTTCTATGGTGCATTGGTAAAAGTTGGTGACAGTCGAAGAGGACAAACCAAATTTCTTTAGTCTCCTGAGGAAGTAGAGGCACTGGTGAGCCTTCTTGGCTGTGGCATCTACGTGATTTGACTAGGACAGGCTGTTGGTGATGTTCACTCCCAGGAACTTGAAGCTCTCAACCCTCTCGACTTCAGCACCATTGATGTAGACGGGTGCATGTGCACCGCCCCCCTTCCTGAAGTCAGTGACCAGCTCTTTTGTTTTGTTGACATTGAGGGAAAGGTTGTTGTCATGACACCATTCCACTAAGCTCTCTATCTCCTTCCTGTACTCTGACTCATCGCTGTTTGAGATACGGTCTACAACGGTGGTATCATCTGCAAACTTGTAGATGGAGTTAGAGCAGAATCTGGTCACACAGCCATGAGTGTATAGAGAGTAGAGTAGAGGACTGAGGATGTAGCTTTGTGGGGCACCAGAGTTGAGAATAATTGTGCCAGAGGTATTGCTGCCTATGCTCACTGATTGCGGTCTTTTTGTTAGAAAGTCAAGGATCCAGTTACAGAGGGAGGTGTTGAGTCCTAGGTCTCGGAGTTTGGTGACAAGCTTGCTTGGAATTATTGTATTGAAGGCAGAGCTGTAGTCAATAAACAATAGTCTAACATATGTGTCTTTACTGTCCAGATGCTCCAGAGCTGAGTGTAGGGCCAGGGAGATGGCATCCGCTGTAGACCTGTTTCGGCGATAGGCGAATTGCAGTGGGTCCAGGTTGTCTGGGAGGCTGGAGTTGATGCGTGCCATGACCAACCTCTCAAGGCACTTCATGATGGTGGATGTCAGAGCCACTGGTCGGTAGTCATTGAGGCATGTTACCTTGCTTTTCTTTGGTACCGGAATGATAGAGGTCTTCTTAAAACAGGAGGCAACCTGAGAATGAAGCAGGGAGAGGTTGAATATGTCCGTAAATACTTCTGCCAGCTGATCAGCACAAGATCTGAGCACGCGGCCCGGGACACCTTCTGGGCCAGGTGCTTTTCTCGTGTTCACTCTTCGGAAGACTGATCTTACGTCCTCCACTGTGATCACAGGTTCAGCTGCGTTTGTGGCTGTCAGGGTGGATGGTGACAATCCACTTCCCTTTTGTTCAAAACGCGCATAGAATGCGTTAAGTTAATCAGGAAGGGATGCGCTGTTGTTAACTATGCAGCCCGACTTTGTCTTGTAGCCTGTTATGGCATGTAAGCCCTACCATAACTGGCGGCTGGTCAGGGACTCTATTTTGAGTCAGTGTTGTCTCTTGGCATCCCTGATTGCTTTCCGAAGGTCATACCTCGATTTCTCGTACAGATCAGGATCACCAGATTTGTGTGCAACAGTCCTCTCCTTCAGTAGGGAGTGGATCTCCCAGTTCATCCATGGTTTCCGGTTTGGGAACACCCGGATTGTCTTCTTTGGTACACCGTCCTCCACACACTTGCTGATAAAGTCTGTGATGGTGGTGGCATACTCATCAAGGCTGGCAGCTGAGTCTTTGAACATGGACCAGTCCACTGTCTCAAAGCAGTCACGTAGGAGCTCATCTGTTTCCTCAGACCAGCACTGCACGACTCTCCGTACCGGATCCTCCCGTTTCAGTTTCTGTTTGTATGCAGGGAGACGGAGCACAGCCTGGTGGTCTGATTTCCCAAAGTGAGGACGAGGGGTGGCTCGGAAGGCACCTTTGATGGTTGTATAGCAGTGGTCAAGGGTGTTGGCGCCCCTGGTGGGGCAGGAGATGTGCTGATAGTATTTCGGTAACACACTCTTGAGGTTGGTCTGATTGAAGTCCCCTACGATGATGCAGAAGGCCTCAGGGTATCCTGTCTCAAGGTTGTTGACCACGGAGTATAGCTCATTGAGTGCAGGCTTCATGTCCTTCTGTGGTGGGATGTAGACTGCCGTCAGGATAGCTGAAGCAAACTCCCTTGGCAGATAGAATGGTCGACACTTCACCGTTAGATATTCCAGGCTGGGTGAGCAGGAGCTCGCCAGGACCGTCACTTCTGAGCACCACAAGTTATTGATTAAGAAGCAGACCCCTCCGCCTTTAACTTTGCCTGAGGACTCTGTACGGTCCACTCGATGAATTGAGAAGCCGTCAGGTTGAATAGCACAGTCAGGGAGGATTGGTGGTGGAGGGAGGTAGTCAGTTAGGTGTTGAGGGGAGTTTGAAGGTGCAAAAACAAATACGGTCACTACTAGGACAATTTAATCTAATTTCTGCCAAAATGATCAGAAAGGACCATCAGAGGCTATGATGTTCAGTGCAGGGCTGTGGAATAGAGCGTCAGGTAAGAAAGCATCAATTTCAATCGGAAGTGCTCAGCTGAATGTCGGGAGGTGCCGCAATTTTACCCAGAAGTAATCGAAATCGTGTCCCACTCCAGAAAAAAATAGATTTTCAGATGCTTAACGTAAAATCAGGGCTACACATCTGACTTTCTAGGATTTGATGTCATAAGGAAGACCATTTCTGATCCAGAAATTAGGACACCAATTCCTTAGTGGGATTTTCAATTTCTCTTGGTGAAGGGGCAGTTCTTGAGCTCCGCCAACCCCCAAAAGAAGCAGCTACCAACAAAATAGTTCTTTAAACGGGCACAAACAGGTCATTTTTCAATTTGCAAGATGTAATGGGTGTCATACCGCAGGGATCGATGCTGGGGTTTCAGCTTTTTACAACTTGTATAAATGAGCTGGATGAAAGTATTGAAGATAGGGTTTCTAAATTTGCTGATGACATGAAGATGAGTAAGAAAGTAAGTTGTGAAGCAGATGCAAGGAGCACAAAAGAATGTAGATAAATCGAGTGGGCAAAGAGTTGGCAAATGGTGCATAATGTGAGAAAGTGTGAAATTGTTCATTTTGCAGGAGGAATAGAAAAAGAAACAATATTATCTGAGTGGTGAGAGATTTGGGAGCTCTATTTGAAATGGTTCACAGAAGGCTCATAGCAACCAAATGGGAAAGCTCGGTGTTGAATACAAAAGTAGGGAGGTTATCCTTCAGTTATATAAAGCACTGGTGAGACTAGCATTGGAGTATGATGTACAGTATAAGAATCTATTTGAGGAAGGATGTAAATTCATGGCAAGCATTTCAGAGAGGGTATAGAGTTACTAGACTAATACCTGGAATAAGCAGATTATCTTCTGAGGAAATGTTGAATGGACGAAGTTTGTATCTGCTGGAAGAGAAGGGACTTGACTGAAACATGTAAGATCCGGGGCAATCGAGACGGGGAGATGTAGAGAAGATGGTTCCTCTGTGGCAGAAGCTAAAACTAGCGGTTACTGCTTAAATGTAAGGCAGCATCCATTTAAGACAGATGAAGGGGATTGTTTTCTCTGTGGGTTGTGAGTCTTTGGAACCTCCTTCCTCAAAGGGCAGTGGATACAGAATTCTGAATATTTTTAGGGCAGAGTTTGATGAGCAAGGGGGAGAAAGGTCATTAGAGATGGTCAGGAATGTGGTTGAGGGTACAGTCAGATCGGCCACAATCTGGTTTCCTCCTGCTAATTCATAGTCTTTTAAGAGCAATTAATCAAATTGGCAAGACAGTGTACAGAGGCACGCATAAAACCAAGAATATTGAGTGGGTTTACCTAATGATTTGAAACGTATTTTCTAAGAACTAAAATCTGTGAAATTTGCCTTTGTTTGCATTGGTGAGTCATATTATGCTCATGAAGTTTTCCAGTGATCCCATTGTGAGTCAATGTCTGCTATTACGTGATGCTCAGTTAAATATAGCCAGTTGAAAAAGAATATTGTCTGATGTAATAAAATATTTATAGACTGAGTAGACAGTTTCAAATAGCATGCAGCAATAAGCTATGTGACACTGGATTGCAAATTCTGTGCTGTATCTCACTGGTGTCTATCAGTCATAGTCATAGAGAGTCATGGATACAGGCCCTTCGGCCCAACCAGTCCATGCCGACCATGGTGCCCACCCAGTTAGTCCCAATTTCCTGTGTTCGGCCCATATCCCTCCAAGCCCCGCCCCTCCATGTACCCATCCAAGGGCTTCTTCAATGATACTGTTGTACCTGCCTCACCCACTTCCTCTGGCAGCTCGTTCCACACACTCACCACCCGCTGTGTGAAAAAGTTGCCCCTCAGGTTCCTTTTAAATCTTTCTCCTCTCACCCTAAACCTATGACCCCTAGTTTTGGACTGCCCTACCCTGGGGAAAAGACTGTTACCTTCCACCTTATCTATGCCTCTCATAATTATAAACACTTCTATAAGGTTGCCCCTCATTCTCCTACATTCCAAGGAATAAAGACCCAGCCTGCCCAACCTCTTGCACATTGCTGTCTGCCTGCACTTTCTCTGTAGCTGTGACACTTTACTCTGTATTCTGTTATTGTTTTTACCTTGTACTACCTCAATGCACTGTGTAATGAATTGATCTGCATGAATGGTATGCAAGACAAGTTTTTCACTGTACCTCAGTACAAGTGACAATAATAAACCAATACCAATACCTACAATCCCTAACACTAATGTAGTACACCAGTAATAATTGAGGAAGAGACCAGGTGACAAAATTCTTCATAGCCAGCCGTGCAGATCCAGCTGGTGCTGAATGTAACAGATAAAGTAATGAATTCCTGCTCCATTTACTGAATGGCCTCCTACAACATCGTCCTATGCCTACCCTCTTGGAGTTTACCTGAAGGATACGCTGGAGACAGTTGCCTTGAGTTCGAGGTCTTCCCTCAGAAGAGCTGTGGGTTTTGTCAGATCATGTGACCTTCCTCCTTGTTGCCAGGTATTGCATGCATCTCTGAGTGACTGTGGAAATTCTCTCCCTCTTTCCTGTAGCGTCCGTCTCATCTGTGGCAAAGTATGCGTTCCTGCTGTGTAGTTGCCGTGTGTAGCTTGTCTTTAAGAGTTAAGGCCCTTCTCTGAATGGTGCTCAACTAAGTATCAGGTTGCAGTCTGGTCAGGAATCACACAGTCCCAATTTTACCAGTGTTACAGAATGTCTTCTTTAAGAGTGTTTTTTTTGGTGTTGCTAGAAGCTTTTGAAGAAAATGTGGGTTTTCAAGTTCCTGGGCGTCAACATTTCAGAAGATCTATCTCGGGCCCAACACGCCACCCAGAATATGCCCTCTTCACGTTACTACCAGCAGGAAGGAGGCACAGAAGCCTGAAGACCCATACTCAATGATTCAGGAACAGCTTCTTCCCCTCCGCCATCAGATTTCTGAACGGTCCATGAACACTACCTCGTTATTCCTCTTGCACTATTTATTTATTTTTGTAATTTATAGTAATTTTTATGTTTTTATGTCTTGCACTGTACTGCTGCTGGAAAATCAACAAATTTCACGTCGTGCGTCAGTGCCAATAAACCTGATTCTGATTTTTACTTCCAGCTCCTTGCTGAAATCCTTGGGCTATCTGCACTCCAGCATCCACACACTGCTGTTAAAAATAACTCACGTTCACATGTAGCTGTAACAAAATTATATGATGTCGAAATATTTGAGTTGAAATGTGGTTGCACAAACCAGGAAGTACAGCTGGATGGACTCATTGAATAACCTTGAGGCACGTCACTGCAGGCAGTTGTCGACAGTATATATGGTCTCTGCCTGTGTTCAACTCATTCCTGTTGGGTAATTTTTCATTTTGGCTTTTTCATCTGGTTCTAATTTTGAGGTGCAAGTTCCCAAAGATGTCTGAGGAACATTCCTTTAAACTTTAGGTTAGATGGCTGCCCTTCATGGGAGTCATGACTCATCCCTTTGATCATGGGGCCTGTGTACGGGCCACTTTCAGAACTTCTGAAGCTCTCCTGGCTTTGCTGCAGCCGATAAACAATCTGCTGGAGGAACTCAGCGGGTCAAGCAGCATCTGCTCCCTCCCTCGGACATTGCTCGACCCGCTGAGTTCCTCCCCGCAGACTCTGTGCTGCTCCAGATTCAACGTCTGCAGTTCTTGTGTCTCCATTTTCCTGCACCCTAGTTTGCAAAAGTTTGTAAGGAATTATCATCGTCCTATGCCTACCCTCTTGGGAGTTTACCTGAAGGATAGGCTGGAGGACAGTTGTCTTGAGTTAGAGGCCTTCCCCCGGCAGAGCTGTAGGTGTTGTCAGCTCATGTTGAGTATTTGGATGAAGCGCCAGGGTTGATTTCCAGATGTCTTCCGGTCCCTTGGCACGGATGTAGGGAGTGGCAGATGCATTGGGATTTGCAGCACTGCTCAGGTAGGCATTTGCCGTAGTCTGGTTAGGGCTCCCATCTCCATCGAAGCACGTACTGAACCTGTCACAAGATCATCTGTTCACTGACAATGTGTACACTATTGATGGCCATCGTTTAAACGAGAAGTCTAACCTATGAATGGGGACATGGGTTTCAAATGGAACAGTGGCGGTTGTAGGTGTCTTAATGATGCAAACAAAGCACGTTCAGGAATTATTACTCAAAGCACAAGCAAACATTTAGCAAGATGTGAGAAGGTTCCATGAGAGGCTCAGACAGAAAGATCGTTGTGTTTAGCATGGTACCTCGGTCCCTGTGACCCATCTCTCTACCCCTCGAGTGCTCATCACTTCCATGACCTCTCCCTTAGGACAATATTGATGGTAATGCCATGTCTTTGGAGTGATGGTATTAGGAAATTATAGATGAACATTTGACGGAATCGTAGGATGCATTACTGTAGTCATTCAATGAAACGGCTTCCCAAATTTATGGACCTGTGACTGCAGACGTCAACTGGAATTCTATGGAAGGAATACTTTGGGGGAGAAACTCCTCAATCAAGACACTGTCCTTGAAGTGTGTCCTTAACTCAATCCCACAACGTACCAACTGATCAAGTCTTGCCAACACCCAGGTCAACAATGTTTAAAGGCAAAACATCAACAGGGAAAAAGTAGCTTCTAAGGCAGAAAAAGTATTCCCTGCTGAAGTTCTGATCCTTGATGCAGAGGAACTTCAAGGTACATACATGGCCTCGTTTCCCACACCTGGGAAGAGGCCAACTTGCATAATGTTGACTGGCTTCAAGAAAGAAGACGAACCCTACAATGGTATCGTTGGAGGGAATATTCTGTGCTGTCTGCACAAGGAAAGTCATTGCAAGGATGCCTTTGGCCTCCTCTCTCTGTGGCCAAAGCGTGGCTCCTTGAATCACAGTATGGAATCCCATCAATCTCGATGCATCGGTGACATGCCTTTAACTTACGATAACTCCAAGAGAAATACAGTAGGCAGCATCAACCACGATATGTGGCTTTCTCTGGCCTTACAGAAACATTTGATTCTGTCAATTGTAGGACTGGAGCAGCCTTCTCAAGTATGGCAGGCACTGAGAATCATTCTCCATTGAGATTCCCACCAATGGTTCACCACAGCCTCAATCCCAGTGTCGATGTGCCATTGCTCCAACCCTCCTTTTGATTTTCATTGCAGTATTGTATTTCGACTACAACAAACTCTCCACTGGTGTGGAGCGAATCTACAAGAGGAATGGGAAGCTGCTCAGCCTTTCTCACTTCCATTCCAGAACCGAGGTGACTCCAACCTGAGTCACCAAGCTGTGGTACGTAGGTCATGCTCTTGCTTGTGCACAGGTGGAGGCTGAGCTGGAAGTCATTGATGACTTGTTCGTAGAAGGGCATGAGGGAATGAGCCTTTCATTTAAGATGTGCAAAGCAGGGATGCTCTACGTCCTGCTCCCACCCAGCCCAATGTCCTCAGTACTGCATCTCTGTTCTTGAATGAGTACTCTGCTCCGAGCTCTGTCAGCACGAGGGATTACCAGGAGGACAGAGAAAGTGCTGCATGGACGTTCTAACGTTCTCCTCAAAGTAAAACATTCCCACGACTCATGGGAATCCATGGCTTGTGATCAATTAAAGTGGAGAAGGAGGATCCAAGATGGCACCAAGAGGCTAAAATGCAATCATCAGGACCCACACGTAAACCCCAGTGGAAAAGTGGAAGGATCTCACCTGCCATGTCGTCCGCCCACCTGCCCGATCAAGTACCCCCTCCAATATCTGTGGCAGTTCCTGACTCTCTCACTGGCTTCATCAGTCACCTCTGAAGCCCCGGAACTGGAATGGAAGTAAATCATCCTCAGTCCCAAGGGATGGCCTGAGAAATCGAGGAAAACTGTTGCTGACTGTCCACGTACTTTGCAGTTTATTTTTCATGAAGGTTTGATTATGTTTCACAATTTTTTTGGATTAGATTTGATTGTGTACTTTTTGGGATTGTTTATCATGCCTACCGTGGTTGTGCGGGAGCATGAAGGCAAAATCACGTCAATTATTCTGTGGAGCAGATTTGACAGAAATAATTAAAACTAGGCCTAAAATTCTGATATTCAGTTATCATGAGTTATCGATGATTTTGACAGATCAACCGGTCCACCTTGATCATTTCCCAACAATCCTGTGTTATGATTACTAGACTAGTAATCCAGAGACCTGGGTTCAAATCCTGTCACAGCAGTTGTAGAATTTCAATTCAGTTAATAATCCAGAATTTGGAGGAAGAGCAGCAAATTATCTGAGCAATGATGACCACCAACACTACCCGCCTGGTTCACTATGTCCTGCATCCTTACCTGTTCTCAGCCCAAATGTGACTCCAGACCCACTCCATGTACTTGACTGCTAAATGTCCTCTGAGGGTCTTGCTTGGTCATTTCAATTGTACCATCAGGGATAGGCATTAAATGCTGGCCTTGCCATTCTTGCCCAGATTCTGAAAAATAATTAAATTACAAAAAGGTATGCTCATGAGCACCTAAAACCTGACTCACTTCTCTCCCTTCTTCATAAACCACAATGATATATGCATGCTGAGAAGTTCCTATCGTGGTTGATGATCATTTCACACTTCCATTCAGTTACGTACTGAATTTAAATAGAAGACATCTTTTATGCTACTGAACCTCTAGGCCATTATCTCAAGTATAGAAACAGGTTTATTTTTGAATTCAGTTAAGGTATTTTTAATATACAGGACACAGCTGTACAGAAGATTCAAACTTGCTTCTGTCGTTGCTTTAGGGAAGTATTTTGTGCTGCTTTACTTTGTGTGGTTGATGTGGCTAATTTTGTGCATAATAAATAAATTCTTACAATAAAAGTAGGGAAGTTAGCTGTGGTTGTAAGTTGCTTGTGCAGGTAAAAAAAGTATTTTTTGCTAATTTTTATTTTTTTGATTCTGCATTGACTGCATTTGGTGAAAAGGAGTAAAGGTTCATTGGTGCATCATTTTTTTCTCTTTATCATTTTTATGGAAAATTTTATTGTTTAGCATAATGAACAGAATAATGTTAACCATCCCATTGTCAATGCAAACCATTGTGCAGGTATGTTGTAAGTCTTGAGTACAAAATACAGGTGTCATTCAGTAAATATGTAAATTCAGGCCAACTTCAGCAGTTATAACAGTTCAGTTTGGGCCAGGAATAGATGAGTTGGGCTGGAAATTGTTTTGCATATGGAAGTATAGGCTGAAGTGGGGCAGGACAGTTTCCTCAGACTGCAGAGAAGTAATTTGTGTATCTGCCAGATGCTGTGTGCAGAACTGCTGTGATTCCTTCAGTCCAGTTACGCTAAGTAACCACATGTGACACCAGGGACAGTGTGAGCATCACAAACTTCCTGTCACATGCGAGCTCTTAAATTAGTAGTTCTTAACAGGAACTGCTGCTGCCAGTAGCGAGGTGAATTCAGCTAACTTTATGTTGGAAGTGGCAGAACAGACATGGAAGCAGGCACCCCACCTCTCTGACACCCAATTAAACAGTGTGGTGGCAGAGATGGACTTCTGGGACGTGACCTGAGCAGTCGGGCACACCAACTCCCCCAAAGGTCTCACCTGTAAATCCAGATACGCCTGATCTATTGTTACATCAGAGAAAAATTCATGGATATCTTTCATAGCTGATTCAACATGCCATAACTCTACTCTGTGTGAGGAGGCCTGCTATCCTGGTTGAGGACCACCAGAGTTCACAGTAACATACGCATGCTCCAAAGTCACAGCAACAATACCAAGTGTGCATTGCATTCCCATCAGCCCTCCTACATAGGGGCAACACACACTTGGAGCATGTGCCTCAATCTGCCAGGTGAGCCCTGTATGCTTGGCAATGCCAGGCATAGATGGTGCTCAATTTTACACCTCCATTCAATCAGCTAATGAATAAAAAACATTCTCTATGCAACTGAATTTCTCAGCAATTATCCATGGTTGTATGAAAGAGCTTACTTTTGAATTTCAATTAAGTCATTTTTAATCAAAAACACAGCTGCACAAAATGAGATAACTTTCATTAGGCAAGTAATTTTAATGGATCAATGTGGTCACCCTGCTAGTTTCCTGACAGCCACGTATAGAGAGCATCTTGTAGGGTCTTAGAAACATCACCACCATGCTCCCCACCCACCACCCAACCCACAATTATCCATAGGGATTGCCACAATACTGCCCTTTAGGAGAGGAGGGCTCAGAGAGAGCACCTATCTATGTCATTAGGTTTCTTACTGTAAGGTTTGGTTCTATGTATAAACTATCCGCTTCTGAGGGTTCCTTTGCCTGCTTTAGTGTATTCAGCTTCCTCAGATTCTATCACTTGGGAATACTGCAGGGATCTCCCTCGCACTTCTAAAGATTCCCAATCCAGGAAGATGGCTGTTGGATAGAGCAGGGTTCAGGTACGATGTAGAATCACAGTTTTTAACTCTTCTGTAGCTGCAAGAATAAATCCTGGCTACCTTGTAACTATATCACACCATGATATGGTTTGATGAGCCACCCATGCCTAGAAAGTGGTGTTCACACTGTTCTGGTACACCAAGTGTGTGCTGCCTTTAGCAATAATGCTCACGTCATACAATTGGGCAGAAGCTTGATGGAGGTGGTGCTGTGGCATTTGGTACACATTTTGGTGCATTACAGTGGAACTTCTGTGGTTCAAGTGAGGAGCTGCATCTGGAGCTCACTTGGAAGTGAGGCAGCACCTTAACAGACTTTTCCTGAGGAAAAAGTCTGCCATGGAGGTTAGGAAGAATGCAAATGTGTGGATACAGCACTCTCCCTATCTAATGAACTTCCCTAATCAAGCCCAGTGCCTTGTACTGCCCCAAACCACCGTCAGTGAACATGGGCCCAGTGACTGCAGCTTATCATTGATTTAATAAAAGAGGTTGTGATCAGTGACCTAATGCAGGCCAATGAATAACAAGGCTTGGACTGTGCTGTGTGAAAGATATTAATGTGATGTTGGAGACCCTTTCATTGCCATCTCATTCCTGAACAGTGTTCAATATTCTCCCTGTTTTTTTTAATAAGTGAACAATGAAGGTCATCGGTTTCACTAGAAAGCAACTTCTGATGGCAGTGGGGTAAACGTGTGCTGTGTCACCTGCTGCTGGGAGAGTGCCAGTTGTGCTTAGGGTAATCGTGCGTGGAAGTGTGCAGGATAATTTCCTGATTGGTTGCTAAGTGACCCAGAAATGATTGCTAACGTGATCCAGCAAATGCAACCTCACTACTGGAAAAAGAAAGAATAAAAACAGAGCATTACAGACCGGGAAGCCTAAAACCAGCAGTGGGGAAAATGCTAGAATCTATTATAAAAAATGTAATAACAGAAAACTTAGAAAATCAGAGAAATGGGTTTGACAAAAGTCAGCATGGGTTCATGATGAACGAAGGAACTTCCTCTTTCAGGGAACTTGAAATTGCTGCAGTTTTACAGTATTCAACAACATCTTATTTCATTTATTTCAACACCATTCTGCTGATGAAGGATAGTCCTTGGGAAAAACAAACAAAAGCTAATGCAGCAAATGATGACGGAAATGGGTCTTCAAAGAGCACACGGTTAGATTGTTCAAGTAAAGATTCAGGTGACCAACACTACCTCTGAGGTGTTGCTGACCTGTTTGACACTACATCAGATCCGTGTGATTACACAACACTTCCCGCTTCTCAAACTGAGCTCCCATACCAAACTCTAGTACAAATTTACATGGTTAATTCTTGAAAAATAGGCTTTCTTCATGCTTTACTTTCTGCATGGTAAGAATTGCTTATTAGATAACAAAGAAATGTCGTATCCTGGGAAGAGAAGGCAGTGGAGGGTTTGCTGTGACAGTAACCTCCTCATGCACTCATGGCATCGTGGTGTGTGGCTGAGCTTTTGCTTCCTGCTTCTGAGTGAGTACTTTGTCTGGGTTGAACGGAATGATGACTCACTCTGAGAGAGATTTTCTTCATTCTTGTCTCCAACTATCAACCACTGGCATGTTTGACCATCTGCATGTGCGGACGGGCAATCAGACGTGTGTTTGCAAATGCTCGCTGGTGTCCTGGGTGAATGATCCCCTCTCCTTGAGGATCCTGTAAGAATCAAGTCACAAAGATTACCACCCAAGGGCCTGAACGTCAGCCTCTGGCCCTTCTGAGGGAGTCCATGGCTCTGCTTAGGAACTTAGCTAAAACAGCTGCTCTGCTGTGTCCCAGCTGATGGTGTATGTGCCTAGGGGACAGGGGTTCTGTGAAGTAGTCAATGTCATGGCACAGGTGCAAGTAATGGACTTATCCATGTTGTTCCTCATTTTTGCCAATTGATCTTTGCTTCCTTTCAAAGGATATAGTGACTGGTAACTTTAATCTTCCCTCTACACTCTGTCTTGATGCAGGGTTTTGACCCAAAATGTTGACTTTCACATTGCCTCCACAGATGCTGCCTGACGTGCTGAGTTCCTCTAACAGTTTGCTCCAGATTCCAGCATCTGCAGTCTCTTGTGTCTTTTGGTAACTTTAATAGCCAAGCCTGAGATCTTTTAAACTGTGTACCACAGTTAGATATGCGCAAGCAGTTCTGTGTTGGGTCTTTCTGCCTGCAGTGACCCAGAATGATATGGGAATTTTCATAAATGACTGGAGACGGCAGAGCAGAGAGATCTCAGCTATGATGTGGAACTTTACTGGAACTCTGTATCTGAGTAGCAGCTCTCTCGCTGGCTTCTGCTTTTCTGTTATTGCCACACCTGTTATGCTTCCTGATTCAGTCTTACTTCTAGCTTCCGCACAGAGTCGATGGTCCTGACCTGTTGCAGTTGAAGGCGGATTGACTGGCACAGTGTGTCTTTTATCTTGTCAGCAGCTGCTTCTCTGTAGAAATGCAGGGGGGGAGGTGGGAAACTCTGAGTGGCACTGTTTGTAACAAACTGCAGAAGACACCATTGCTGTCAGACAGTGTAGTGCTGGTGGGTCAAGTATAATGTGAGATGTTAGAAGGTTTATGGAGGTAAGAATTAAAAACACTTCACTAACGTTACTTAACTTCCAGGATGAATTGCATCTTACAGTTTGGTTCAGTACTACTACTTTACCAATGAGGGCACTCATTCCATTCTCTGAACTGTTGAAGTACAACTACCTTGCAGCCCACTTATGTTCACACCTGGAGCACAATGTTAATACTAAAGTTATCAGCATAAAGCATTTCCTGGGAAATTAAATAGTTTTCAGCTGTGCCTTAAATGACAGCATCACCACAGTCTCCAATGTGAAGTATTTCCTGTAAGCACTCAATAAGTTTCATAAAATGACTTGTTTGGATTTTCTCTGGCCAGTGGGGGATTTTTGGAAGCTGAAAACTGAAGCAACTAAAAGTGGAAACTTAAAAACTGCCACTTCAGCTGCTATAGAAACTGTCTGGCAATGAAAATATACATATAGGGAAGTGGTTCTTTTATGTGGGCCACTGTAGAATGCTTATACTGTCTCCCAATCTGCAGAAGTCAAATCTCCTTGTAATAGTTCTTGCATATTGCATTTGACATGAATTAGAGATCCAAAATTAGTCCCAGTTCAGATAAAACCGGTTTTGGGCTTAGTTTTTATTCCATGAACATTCTGAATTTTAGCCCAGTCAGTGTCGTCTGTGAATGGACTCAGTGTCAGCTGAGTGAAGATTATCTGGGTAGTTTTCACTTTGGACCTTCCTAGCAGTTGTGGATCAGACTGAAATCAATGGAGAGGAAAGTTGAGCAGGACATCAGTTCACTGCCCATTAGATTTCTGAAGGTGTAAAGAGAACTTTAGTGCCCCTTTCTCCTTCACCTTGTTTTCACTTCATTGCTCCCTTCCTCTCACAGTTGTTCCTTTTCCCCTTAACCTTTTAGAACAGAAAACACAGAACAGTACAGCACAGGAGTGGGCCCCTTGGCCCACAATGTCTGCACCAACCATGGTGCCAAATTAATCTAATCCCATCTGCCTGCACCTGGTCCATATCCCTCAGTCCCTGCCTGTTCGTGTGCCTCTGAAACTCCATTCTCACGTCTCCTTCCACCACCTCCCCTGGCAGTGGGTTCCAGCCACCCACTGCTCTCTATGTAAAAGGACTTGCCCCTCACATCATAGGGTAGTGGTTAGTGTAACGCTTTACAGCACCAGCGACCTGGGTACAATTCCCGCCGCTGATGTAAGGAGTTTGTACGTTCTCCCCGTGTCTGCGTGGGTTTCCTCCGGGTGCTCTGGTTTCCTCCCACATTCCAAAGACGTACGAGTTAGGAAGTTGTGGGCATGCTATGTTGGTGCAGGAAGTGTGGCGACACTTGTGGGCCACTATGCATTTCACTGTGTGTTTCAATGTACATGTGACTAATAAAGAAATCTTATCTTATCTTATCTCTTAAACATTCTCCCTCTCACCTTAAAGAACTGCCCTCTAGTATTTGACATTTCCACCCTGGAACAAGATTCTGTCTGTCTACCCGATCTACACCTCTCGTAGTTTTATAAACCTCCCTCAGGTTTCTCCTCACCTTCCACACTGCAGAGGAAACATCTGAGATTGTCCAACCTCTCCTTATGGCCAATGAGTCAATGGGACACACAGAGGCTAATCGGCCCCTCAAGTCCATGCCGTCTTTCTGAAGACCCATCCGGACAACCTCATTCTCCTGCTCTCTTGCTGAAGCCCTGTGAGGTTATTTCCACCTCTGCTTCCATCCTTTCCAGGTGGTCACTGCTTGCTGCGGTAAACAATCCTTCCTCACGTCCCCTCTGCACCTCTTGCCCTGAACAGCAAACCCTGTTCTCTGGTTCCTGTGGCAGCAGTGATGGGAGCGACTGGTCTTTACACACTTCACCTCACCCTGGATTTGAAAGAAACCAACGATTGTGACGGTGATTGTGTCAGGCCAGCTGGGAATGTTTGCACTTTATCCCTGGCACTAAGTGGGCTTCAGGGTCGTCTAGTTTTCTCCCACCTCCTAAAGACATGCTAACAGATTATTTTGTTGTTGTTAATTACCCCTTGGTGTAGGCACATGACAAAAAAACTCAAAGGGGAATTGAAGGGCATGTGAGAGAGAACAAGTTGTAGTGCTTCAGGAGAAGTAAGGAGAGCAGAAATGGAATTGTTCCGTTGGGAGCTAGCACAGACTGAATGGGCCAAACAGCCTCCTGGGTGGTAACAAATATAGAAGAGGCCCCTGTTCACAGTTCTGTTATGTACAGAAAATGGAAAAGCACCGACAAAGTAACTTTGGTGTGAATAATGTTTTTTGCTGCTTACAGCTTCCTGTAAATGCTTCATGAGCAATTAACCACACAGTCCACTCAGGGACTAGTGGGCCAGGACTTTGTCACAGATGGAAAGAACTGGTCTAGTTCTCCTCACAATTATAACATTTTCTACATCATTGCATGATTAATTGTGCAAATGTAATAATTAATGTCAGGCATAAGGCGGAGCTTTGATAGACAAAGTAATAAAAAAGAGATAAAGTTAGAATTCTTTCCTTACGTTGGTGCGAAGCCATTTGAGGCCAAGGCCAGTGTTGGGTTGGGGCATGGGCACATCAAAGCTGCAATTACTTTCTTGTCTATTAAAATTCTCTGTGGACCTGCTCAAGTATATGATGCCCCACTCCACACAAATGAGTAAAGTGAGTTCAGCTGTGGCTTGGATATGAAGCAGGACTTACTGGAAGAGCTTAAATTTTCTATGTATGTAGTACAGCAGTATCGTCTTTCTCATTTATTGCTGAATGTAGAGTAATTAAAAATCTAATTTAAATCAAAATCTTTTTTACACATGAATAGAAATGTTCTGAAGGCCTAAACTTCCCCCATCATATCTTCCTCAAGAGGTTAAACAGATGATTTTGATTTCTCTCCTTTGTTCTGGTCAGCTACGCACAGGTGTGAGCGATAAGCCACAACATACCTTTGACTTCCATGGCATGCAAATAATTTAACCATCTCAGTCCTATGGCCAAACCTGCAGTAAGAACATTGCTAACTCATGCTAAATCAAACACTAGACCAATATTTACCAAAATTTCTGTTCTGGTATGCCATGAGGAACATGGGAATTTTTAAAGAAACTTTTAAAACGAATTGTTAACAGAAACTCAAGCAAGACAATTCAATGGACACCATTTATTTATCTGTCCACTGTCCACAGAATTGTCAAGACAACAGATGTGTTCATTAGACTAAGAACCTTTCAGCGTGATAATCTCAGAGTTTTTCCCTGTCAGAATCAATTACCTGTGTAAAGCAGTGAACAAGATGAATCAGATTGCGCACTTCAGGAACATACAGGGGAGGGGTGATCAGTGATCCTGCACTTGTTCCTGACGTTCAATATTGCCAATATTAGTTTGCAAGTTACTACATAGGTGCAGGTAAAGCCAATGTCTAAGGACTATCAGTCCTGGCTCCAGTGATCTGCTCCTCAGTTTTAACATTTATTGAATGAAATATGACAATAACTGACTTAGTTGCTCACAGCAACATGTTTGTGAGGACAATATTAAATGACTCATTTCTAAACATTATTTGTATTTGCTTAAGCAAAATTCCTAAACCTTCTTAAAGGGGAACAAGTGGTTGATAATCAGAGTCCTGAAACAAGCAATAAAGTAGAATGAAGGGCATATATGGAGCAAAACGCAAAGGGACAATGGGGTGAACTGCTCTTTTCCTGCACGGTTATATTTTGTGATGTGGGTGGGGATAAGGAAGACATGGGCACTGTTGGCTTTGTTATAGCTTCAGGAGGCAGCTAAAATGTTTCCATTCACACCATATCATTTTAAACCGTCTGGTGGGACTATATAAAGTTCTGAACTTTAACTGAGATCCTGACAACACACTCTTTTCATCATACAACAAATCGACGCTTGTTAGAGGAAGGTGCACATAAAGGTCCAGCTGCACGTACAAGAGATAAAAGAAGACATGTCACTAGAGGAGTCAGTGATGCTCCAGTAGGGTGAACATAGCTGCATTATTGTTCTTCTTAAGCAGCAGCTTGGATTTATATCGCACCTTGAACACGGGAAATCATCCCAAATGGTTCCACAGCAGCAGTTATCAGAGACACAAAATAACATGCTACATAAGGAGAACATAGAACAGTACAGCACAGTGTTGGGCCGATCTTGATGCCAATTTATACTAAATGTCCTCCTCCTGTGTATCATCCACATCCCTCCACTCCCTTCATATTCATGTGTCTATCTAAAAGCCTCTTAAACCCCACAAAACTACCTGTTTCCACTACAACCCTGGTGACCCATTCCGGGCACCTCCCACTCTCTGCATAAAAACTTCCCCCTCACGCCGCCTTTAAACATCCCCCTACTAACCTTGAAAGCATGTCCTCTGGTGTTTGACGTTTCTACCCCAGGGAACAGACTCTGACCATCTACGCTATCTATGCCTCTCATAATTTTAAAGACCTCTATCAGGTCTCCCCTCAGCCTCTGACGCCCTCAGGAGAACAACCCAAGTTTGTCCGACCTCTCCTTACAGCTCATACCCTCTAATCCAGGCAGCATCCTGGTGAACCTCTTCTGCACCTTTTCCACAGTCTCCACATCCTTCCTATAATGGAGCGACCAGAGCTGCACACGATACTCCAAGTGTGGTCTGTCTAGAGTTTTATACAGCCGCAGCATAGCTTCCTTACTCTTATACACAACACCCCGACCAATGAAGGCAAGTGTTCCATACGCCTTCTTTACCACCTTATCCACTTGCGTAGCCACTCTCAGTGAACGATGGACCTGGACCCTGGTTTCCCTCTGTACCTCAATGCTATTAAGGGGCCTACCATTAACAGCAAGAAAGATGTTCATAAGCATCGAGTGGATGAAAAGAAAGGTGGGCAGGCAAAGAGTTAAATAACATTGCACAACTATTAGAGCACTACTTTTGCAGTAAAGTCACTGCAATTCTGATTGTCCTTGGCTTCAGATACTTCAAGGCTATCCCCAATTATCTGGGCCACGTCAGTCAGTATGCAGTTCAGGCTTGTAATAATTTATAGTCATTAAGTGATTAAATTAATAGTGGTTAAAGGAAACACATTTGTTATTTCCTCCCGGGCAATTGGAAACAGCAGAATAGAAGTCTGGATTCATACAGTTTGCTCTGATACGTGAGGCCTGCCTGACAACCTGACAGACCTGTTTTCTGCTTGTTAACAATTGATCACTTCCTGAGAATATATAAACCCAATCCCATTATGCTCCACTCTCTCTACACTCATGACTGTGTAGCTAAGTACAGCTCAAACGCCATCTATAAATTTGCCGATGTTGTTGGTAGAATCTCAAATGACGAGGAGGAGGCGTACAGGAGTGAGATAGATCAGCTGGTTGAGTGGTGTCGCAACAACAACCTCACTCAACATCAGCAAGACCAAGGAATTGACTGTGGACTTCAGGAAGGGGAAGTCGGGAGAACACACACCAGTCCTCATTGAGGGGTCAGCGGTGGAAAGGGTGAGCAGCTTCAAGTTCCTGGGCGTCAACATCTCGGAGGATCTATCCTGGGCCCAACACATTGATGCCATCATGAAGAAGGCACGCCAGCGGCTCTGCTTCATTAGGAGTTTGAGGAGGTTTGGTACGTCACCAAAGGCTCTTACAAATTTCTACAGATGTACAGTGGAGAGCATTCTGACTAGTTGCATCACCGCCTGGTGTGGAGGCTCCAATGCACAGGATCACAAGAGGCTGCAGAGGGTTGTAGACTCAGCCAGCTCCATCACGGGCACAACCCTCCCCGCCATCAAGGACATCTTCAAGAGGCGGTGCCTCAAGAAGGCAGCATCCATCATTAAGGACCCTCACCATCCAGGACATGTCCTCTTCTCGGTACTACCATCGGGGAGGTGGTACAGGAACCTGAAGACCCACACTCAATGTTTTAGGAACAGCTTCTTCCCCCCCAGCATCAGATTTCTGAACGATCCACGAACACTACCTCGTTATTCCTCTTTTGCACTCTGTATTTTTGTAACACAGTAATTTTTATGTCTTGCACCGTGCTGCTGCCGCAAAATTACAAATTTCACGTCATATGTCAGTGATAATAAACCTGATTCTGATAACCATTTTTCTGTCATGTTATCAAATTCTTTTTTTAAAAATACATTCTACATCCACTAGTCCCGTGTTTTGCTCTGGATTCCCCAGTGCCGACGTCAGTGTAACTGGCCTATAATTCCTTCTTTTCTCTTCGCCTCCTATTTTAATCAGCTTGGTCTATTTGATCCCTTCACATTCACAACAAACATCGCCTTTTCAAAAATCTATGAATTCTGTGAGGTCAAAATACATGCATTCGCTGCCTCTGCAGTTACTTCTTACAAAGCCCCTCCGACATTAATCATTATATCTGAGAGATAAGTTGTCTTTGGCCTCATTGGTTTCTTCAGTACTCTCTTAATTGATATTAATTTATTCATTCCTCTTTCTTACTTGATTCTTAATTTTCACTATTTACAAAATACTTGTTGTGATTTTTGTTCTAAAGAGTTACAAAATGTTTTTAAAATGTTGTTTCTTTTGTCTAGCTCTTCATATTTTATATGCCCACAGTAACGTTTAATATGTGTTTATGTCTCCTGCTGATTTCTTTCATCTTCTAGTTCCTCTTTCACAATTTCTTGGTGATCCTTTGCTGAATTGTAAAATCTTTCTGGAGGTTCACTGCTGAGAATTGGACAGGTCCAAAAGATTCACCAGTCTTTGTGACAACACTATGCTTCTTTCTTCAATCAAATTCTATCTTTAATTTCTTTTTATTTAGTCAAGTTTGGAGTTTTTTTCTTGTGGGTATTTTACTCCTTAAAGGAATTTATTATGAATTCTGAATTATTTCTTTATTTTTTAAAATTTCTATGATTGTGTAAATGTTTGCATTACTTGTCCATCATTATCTATGGAATTAAATAACAGTGAAGTCATAAACTATGCTGAGTACACATGTGAAGCAAGACATCATGTAACAAGGTTTAATTTTTCCCATTGTTTTTACAATGAGAAAAGTGAGCACAAACAATGAAGGGTTGAATCCACATCCATTCCCCAATCCTGTGTTGACTGTGTAGTACGAAGACTGCAATGGTACGCACAGTGAGGGAGTAGGGCTGCATAAACAGAAGATGCGTGAATTACTGTGGTGAACTGCACATGGGATGCCAGAAGTTGCTGTTGGTTTAGTGATGCTATTGGCACTGACAGTTTCTCTTTGAGTAAAGATTGCACCACTTATGTTCACAATGCCTTAAATATACTTTGCATTTCTGTCATTGAGGAAACTAAATTTCCATTAACTGGGACATATGGGTTGGGAGCTGTGGGCATGCTAGGTTGGCGCTGGAAGAGTGGCGACACTAGCGGGCTGCCCCCAGCACATTCTCAGTAACGCAAAAAGATGCATTTCACTGTGTGTTTCGATGTACATGTGACTAATAAATAAATATCTATATCTATCTATATCTATAATCTATCCTTCCCTAATTCCCCCATTTACTGGTGAACTCTCCTAATTCTCTCATTTACTCATTTTCCTTACCTCCTCATTTCCTGCTGTCCTCTCGATGTTCCCATTTGCTGCTGCACTACCCAAGTCCCCCATTTACAGGTAACAGCCCACTGCTTACGTTCCTTAAATCCACCATTTCCTCTTCTGCCCTATGTGCTGGTGCACCTCCCTAATGCTCCCATTTAGATAAGATAAGACAAGATTTCTTTATTAGTCATATGTACATCGAAACACACAGTGAAATGCATCTTTTCCACAGAGTGTTTTGGGGGCAACCCACAAGTGTCGCCATGCTTCCGGCACCAACATAGCATGCCCACAACTTTCTGACCCGTATGCCTTTGGTATGTGGGAGGAAACCGGAGCACCTGGAGGAAACCCATGCAGACACGGGGAGAACGTACAAACTCCTTACAGACAGCGGCCGGAATTGAACGTGGGTCGCTGGTGCTGTAAAGCGTTACGCTAACCGCTACACTACCGTGCCTTCCTTTTACTTTTACTTGTGCTCTTCCTACTTGAGTTGATAAATGCAGAAGTAGAACAATACATAATTTTTGGTTATAATAGGTTATGTACATTAGTTGACCTCCTTTGAAGCTGGAATAATTAACATGTGTTTTGCACCACATGGGCTCAGTAATTTGCTGCAGGGAGCTGTCTTGTCAACCCTGTTCAAGGCTTCATATTTTAATGGGCACGTTGTTCAAAGCCATGGACGTGCTAGAATCAGCAATCAGAAATCCCTGGACTTGTGCATGAACATTGTGTTAAGCCCCAAACTATGCACGGTGCAATTTTGTCTCCAAAGACACATCTCATGACAGGAGCTTGTAAGGTGGCAAAGGAAGCCAGCTCATGGGTGGTTCTGGGGAGATTTACCCTTTGGTGGTGGTGGTGGGGAAGATATCTGGTGGTGTCTCTGAAAACTTTGTCGGCTGTTGGAGGTAACAATGATGTTATTATTTATGTTTCAGCATCTGGCAAGGCCAGCATTTATTGCCCTTCCCTTGGCAATGAGATAGCATTTCAACGTCAACTGTATTGGTGGGTCTGGAGTCACATCTAGACCAGACTGGGTGAAGATGTCAAATTTCCTCTATTCAAGGACATCAGCAAATCGGATGGGTTTTTATGGTGGTTCTGTGGTCATGTTATTAATGAGTAGCGTTTTCTTGAATTCCAGATTTTGATCTGAATTAAATTCCACCACTGTCTTGGTGGGACTTGAGCTCTGGTCTCTGGATTGTTAGTCTGGTAACCTACACTGCACCAAGGGCATATCCATTATAAGGGCGGTCTGGTTTCCTCAGGAATCCAGGAAAAAAAGGTTAAGAAAGGAGAGACCAAATATAGCCAAAAATAAAATGCAGCAGATGCTGAAAGTCTGAAATAAAACAGAGAACCCTGGACATGCACAGCAGGTCAGGCAGCATCTGTGGAGGAAGAAAGAGAACAAACTTTTAATGATCCTTCATCAGACCTGACGAGAAAAGGTTGAGGGGTTGGGAATGGGTATTCCTAATCTCTACCTCCCATCTCAGCTAAAAGGAAATTCAGATGTTCTCAACACAACTAAATTAAATCAGTTGTTTCTGTTAGAATATCAATAAAAAGCAAAACCAGAGTTAAGTTCTCACTTCCTCTTTTGTTCAGCAACATGCATTTGCAGATGACAAAACTGGTCCAACCAAGCAGTAATTTCTGTTCTTTACAGAGATATCTATATCTTTCAGAAACTGCAAAACTCATCTGCACGGCGTGTTAAAGTGGATTACCACTTTAACAGTAATTGCTTGTCTGTGATGAAATGATAATGTCAGCAGCTGCCTGCTGTAGTATTCTTACAGAAGGGAAGGTAATATAACAACTTTGATCAGAAGGGGAACATAATTTCAGTCTACAAATAATAAGATTTTTTTCTTTATGGTCTATTTATTTTAAATAATTTCCGAATGATATTTAGAGTCACAGAGACTCAGAGCACAGGAACTGGCCCTTCAACCCATCATGTCTGTGCTGACCACCAAGTAACTACCTACATTAACCCAATTCACCAGCGTTTGATCTGTAGTGATTCAAGTGCTCACCCAGATGCTGCTTAAACGTTGTGAGAGTATCTGCCTCCACTGTCCTCTCAGGCCGTGCGTTCCAGATTGCAATCACCCTTGAGGTGAAAACAATCTTCTTTATATCCCCCCCTAAACATCTTACTCCTTACCTAAATTCTATGCTCTCTGGTCTAAGGCATCTCTGCCATGGGGAAAGGTTTTGTTCTTTTGTATCACCATCTTGTGGATATCTTGGTGTCAGAAGGCAATGGATTTGAGTCCAGTATAAGGAACTGAGTTCATTGCTCAAGCAGGCACATAGGAATCAGAATAGAAACCTGGTCATTGAGTTTGCCTGTGCTTGGTTTCTTGAACTTTTGGGGTGCAGTGGGGAACGGGCAGTGATATCACATATGGATGCAGAGTTGGTTAGCAGTTGTATAGCGCACCTAATTTTTTTTATTCTTTCAAAGCCAATCTTAATTTCCCATCGCTGATTGCTCTTGAAAAGCCAAGGGTGAGCCAACATTTTCAACTGCTGTTGCGCATGTGTCTAGGGGTGTGTATAAGGAGTTTGTAAAATTAAGAAGTTGGTCATTGCCTTGACTTCAGTTGCACCAAATGTTGGGTGTCATTACTAGGACTGCATATTTCCATCTTCCAGCCATCCCCTGTCTCCACTCTTGCCTTTGTTCCACTAGATCTGACGGTTCCCAACAGTGTTTGGTTGACCTCCCTTTATCTACACTCTGTTAACTTAGAGTCATCCAATATTCTGTTGCCTGTATTCTAACTTGCACTGTCCCTTTACCCCTGTGCCATCTGACCCATTTTAACTCTCAATTAATTGACATTTAGAGAAACCTGTGCTCCTCCAATTCAGAGCTCCCAAGGCCTTAATCTCTAGAATTCACTTGTTGATCCTCACTTCCACCGATTTTGGTCATCTGCCTCAATACTTAAAGCAACATCTTAAATCAGGAAGGGTAGGGAGGCAGTGAGGATTAGAAAGTGAACTCTTGCTAATCATTTTTGCAAAGGACAAAAATCTGCCGCAATATTTCTTTCTATGGCTTGATGTCAGATCTTATTTGATAGATTCCTGTCAAATGTTTACTGCATTGAAGTGTTTATATATTATGTTTAATCATTGGCAAAAGTGATTCTGTCTGTTTTGCATCCATACTATGTTTAATTTTGTCCCAGCTTAACTTTTCTGTCATTGGGACCATACTACTCTGCTGGATCACACTTCGTGCCTTGACCAATGTGACATGGTTCTCTGCCACTCTGTCTCTTAAGGTTTAAGGTTGTGATCCAGCTACCAGTGCTCCTCCATCCCTCCTTGTTAAACTTCAGTATGCACTCTGTGTATGATGGCTTTTTTACTCTGTGGGCCCTGGACAGAAGGTTACTGGGGTCATTCAACACTGAAAAAGTTCTGCTCTGTTTCTGCTGGTTCCATTCATCTCTGAATTCTGCAGCACAGGTAGGGTGGTAAAGAAAGCATATTGGCTACTTGCCTTTGTTAGCCGGGGCATGGAATATAAGAGCAGTGAAGTTATGGTGCAGTTTTATAAAACATCGGTAAGGCCACATCCGGAATATTGTATGCAGATTTGGTCAGCCAGTATGGAGAGGACATGATGCTGATCATCAGGATGTTGCCTGGGTCGGAGTCTCAGTTATGATGAGAAACTGGATGTGCTGGGTTTGTTTTAGTTGGAGCGGAGAAGCTGAGGGGAGTCCTGACAGGTGTGTACAAAATTCAGGTACACAGTAGTAAACCTTTCCCCATAGAAGTGGCGTCTGCAATCAGAGGGCATTGATTTAAGGTAAGGGGTAACACATTTTTCATCCAGGGAGTGGTGGAGGCAGGAATTCTCACAACATTTAAGTATCAGAATGAGCACTTGCATTGCCAAGACATGGAGGGCTCGGGACCAAGTGCAGGTAAATGGGATTGGTATGGATGGATACTTGATGGTCAGGCATGGACAGGGTGGCTGTTTCTGTGCCATATCACTCTGTGACCCTCTCATACTACGTTAGTAACCAGCCAGCTCTCCCCATAACACAAGAGCAATGCTCAAAGACCCAACTCCTGCTTACCTCAGTCTTAAATAAGTGATCCTTTATTATGAATCTCTCACCAGGAAAAATATCCTCACAACATCTATCCCGACAAACCCCTTAGAATCCTATGTCCTTCAGTCAGATGGCCTCTCACTCTCTTTTCACCAGCTTCACAGCTGCCCTGTGTTATCTAAACCTTTGCTTCTGTATAAATTCCCCTACCCATATTCACACCATCCCCTGACATTGCAATTTCTTGAGTGCTTCACCACATCCTTGGCTCGGATCAGATGCTCACGTATCTATGACCGCTGTTATATCACTCATTAACCATATCCCCTTTCTACCTCTGTATCTGATTCTGAACATAACATCTGTGTAATCATCACCACCAATGGGAAGCTGGTTCCTCATCTTGATGTCTTTTTATTCTCTAGTTAAACATCCCACAATGCAATGAAAGAATTAATGGTAGATTATTGAAACACAAAACAATATAGAGCACTTGTGATTCTGAAACTCCACAACAAAACAATAAAGTTCAAGGAAATCAGTAAAGAATAATATTAAATGTATTGGGTGAGAACGTGCTCAGGGATAGCCAGTGCTTCGTTAGCTGCAGAGTGTTTGGCAACTCATTCCAGGAGTTAGAACTTCATCTGTGCACAGCTCAAGTTAGAATGTGTGTATGTGACCTCTTCCTCTGCCTGTAGATTCACCAGAGACTGGAGGATTCTGTCAGTTGGTGAGTTTTTTAAAATTATGTTTTGTTATTCATAAAATAATTCAGAAATATTATTATAAAATATTGATTTGAACTTTCTATATTACAAATCAAGTTATTGCCATTACTTAACATTAGCACATCATCACTTGTAACCTTAAGCCAAACAGCTCATGTGGGTTTAACACAGATTTCAACTAATTTATGTGTTATGCCAAGAGTGCCATAATCTGTGGCCCTTCAAATACCAGTGAGTTCTGGGAACACAGGGGATGCCTTTCACTGCTTTGTTTTAGTATGTGTTCCTGCAAACAACCCATCCAGCACAGAGTTCTGTGTCATGCAGCTGCTCGGAACAAACCTCAACACTTAGCCCTTCATGTCCTTAATCTTCCTGACAAACATACATTCCCTAAGGAGATGGGCAACTGCCTCATTCTGAGCACAGCCATCACAACTACAGTGTGGTGTGGCCAATATCCAAGGGCTTTGTTGCTTGTTTGAAAGCACTGATGAAGAGGCATTCTACCAAATGATGTTAATAGTCTGCTAGGTAAACCACCTGATCAACTGTTTCTTTTTCCTTCAGGGTTCTGAAGACATTTTGTGCAGATCATTGCCTAATTGATTTGTAAATAGAGGCGTTCTTCTGGATGAAGTGTAAAGAGAGAAGGGTGATGTGTCACAGTCCAAGCCAAGGGAATGTTCTGAGACACCCCTCCTCAGCTTGACACTGCCTATCGCCTGTGCATCTTGCACAATTCTGTTCTTCTGAATGGGGTTGCTGACCTTCCTTAGGGAGATAAGTTAAGGTAAGTATTTTGTTTACTTTTCTGTATTTCACTGTGTATTTATTTTTCATTAATTAACAGCTGATGAATGTGTTTTAAACTAAACTTTATTTATTTGCACTTCTTGTGTTCCATGAGTAGGCCCCCTGACACTTTGTTGCTGCTGCAAGAAGCTAATTTTCATGGCATTTACACCCTGTGTGTGCACCAACAACAACAATGACCTTGAACTTGTAAGATGGTCATCAGCATGGACAGCACAATGTAGAAGATTTGTGGATAATGCAATTGTAAAGGTGTTAGTTTAGCTCTGGTGAGTATGTGATAGTGAGGTAGTGAGCTTGGATTGGGAGTCGAATACAGATTTTAATGTAGATTGAATTTTATTGATATGCTGTGAGAATGCAGCTGTGGTACAGATGCAAAGTTATATCTGGTCCAATAAGTAAATGGACAGTGCTCCCACTTGTCAGAGAGTTGATAGCTGACAGAGACCAATATATGGTTAAAGTCATTTCTAGGCAGAAACAGCAGAAATTAGGCTTATGTTGTTAGCACGAGGTCTGTCATGTGGATCCACTGAAATTCACATTTATTGAAATGAAACGTCAATGATAATAAAAGGATAAACAAAACGTGTTGTATTTTTGGTCTTGTTCTGATGAAAGTAAGGAATCCTGTGATAAATATTTAAATTACAGTCTCATTACTTTTCACTGGAAAATTTCTCAAACTATATCATGTTTAAACTTGGAAAAAATTAGGAGTGGTACTGTTGATCCTTTGCTTAAATTTGAAGATATTTGGAGTCCATTAATTCAATATTTTCACATGATGCAGAGCCCCTTTCAATAACTTTCCAACTTGGAGGAACGGACTTGACAACATAATATTGCTCTGTTTCTACTGAGAAATTTTAGCCCAGTTTTTATTTTCTTCTTTTTTGTTGTTTGTTTTTAAAAAAATTTTTTTTTGTTTTTAGTTTATATTGTTTACAATTTTTCTTATTGATTTGGGTTTTTAAAAAATTTATATAATAAATCTTTTTCTTTCCTTTCTTTTATATTATATTCATTTACTAAGAGATCGTTGGATCTACAGATATTTTTAATATTTTATTGTTCCTTATGATTATCTATGCCATGATTGTTCTCCTGATCTCATTGTATTACATGTACAAACATTGATTCTATATATCAATCTGTATTAATTTGAAAACTAATAAAAAGATTGAAAAAGAAAAAAAACTTTGAAAATTTAAATACTCAAAGGCATTGTGATTTTATCAAACAGTTGTAGGTTAATGTCTGGCCAAGGGTGTAAGTCCGTATCACCCCCAGATGTCAGGGAGCAGCTCATGGCTTAAACAGTGCACGTACCACCAATTTTCAATATTGTTTTATCTCATTCTCATGATAGTGGAGCCCAACACTGTATGTCTGAGCAGGGTTCTATGTGTGATAATTGATGCCCTCTTTGTTCCCAGAGTGCTTGAATCATATACATACTGGGATAAATTGCAATCCCCTTCAATTAAACATTGAAAACCCTGAATGCCTGATCTTTGATGCCTGCCACAAACTATTTCCCCTTGCTACCAACCCTACTGTCCCACCGACCACTGACTTAACAAAGAATCTCTTCAACACTCAGTGTCTCCTGTCTTGAACTTCCAACCCCATATCATTTCTATCATAATCATTGTCTATTTTTACCCTCTCGCGTCAACTATTGGTGTCTCTGCTTACACGCTGCTGAGAATCTAATCTAAAGGAAGAAAAGCAAAATTTAAGGTTTCAGTCATCAGAACAGTTGAATTTTTCTGTCATTTTCTGTTCCTTCCCCAGATATAATTACATTGGGTGCGTCTTCTTGCTGGGGCCATCCATATCCCAGCTACACCAGTCACACAGTGGCAAACAACTTCACCTCATTAATGTATAATAACTCTCACTTTTCTCCAAAGCATTTTTTCTGCTACAAAAATGGCTAATAATATTCACTCAAATGTTCAGTAAATTGAACCCCATCAGAACTTAAGGCGGCACTCACAGCACCTCAGCTTGTCGGGACCTGCAGTTTTATAACTTCTTGACTTAGTATGTAAGCTGGAGTTAATTATGTGTATATCAGCACATCAGAAGTGAAATGAAAGAGAATCTTCCAAATCTGTAAAAAAAGGACTGCATATTTTAAAGTAATAACCAGTGGCAATAAAGGCTTTGGAAATATTAAGTTACAATTTATTCCCATTTGTGATAAGAATCAAAAACAATATTTCTAAATATAAATTTATAAATTCAAACTCTCACTGATTTCTAATATTGTTTCTTTCTGGGAACCTACAGAGATTGGTAAAGTCTTGGATAATGTTAGAAAATGGAGATAATCTTCTGTGGAAGAATTCTCCAAAGTTCCTCTTGGTGGGCAGACACAAAGGTAACCGTAAGGTCAGAGATGGCCGTGCATTGTGGTTGATGCTACTGTCAGCACTTTCCACAGAGCTGTCATGTGGTGAAGGTCATGTTTGAATAAGAATGTGGATGCTGTCCATCAAGGGGTCCAATGAACAGGATCCACACTGTGATTCTGGCAGCAGCACTCTAGCTATTGCAAGGACTTCCCTGTGGCAGACGACTGGAAAATCCCTGTGTAGTTACCACAGACAGATTTATTTCCTGTTTTGAGCACGGCCGTGACTAGGCCTCTCTGAGATCCTTCGGCATGTCCTGCTGTTCCTAAACGTGGGAGACGAAGATGTGAACCTGGGCCTGAAGTTCCTCCACATCAAGTTTTAGAGCATCAGCAGGGCTACCATTTGCTCCTAGAAGTCTTGACGTTTCACAGATGGCATAGGCCCTTTCCAACCTGTCCATCAGGGATGGCAGTGTGACTGGGCTGAGGTGTGTGCTGTGCTCGAGTCTTGGTCGAAGAGTTCTTTATTCTTCCCAGAGCATGCTGATTGCCTCTATCCTTGTTTTTTTTTTTGTTATTGGATGCCACGTTCAGGTACCTGTAGAGCAGCTTTTTTTTTATGTGGCTTTGTGGATTTCTAACCTCAGAATGCTTTGCCTTATGGTAATTAGCTCATGGTTCTCTGTGATTCTCATCAAACATGTCTTGCTATTTTCTGGTAAAGGACCGAGAGTCTCTTCACAACTGCTAATTATGGTGGACCAGGGCAAACCAAAGGCCATGAATTCTCTCCACTCCCGGTTTGTTGTGATTCACCAGATTGTCTGTGAGGAGTTGACTAAGGAGGACCTTCTGTGAGGAAATGTTTGAGGAAACTCGTTTCCATTCCAATTCCACTACATGATGAAAAATGCAAACTGTGATCAAAACCAATGGATCCATCATGGTTCCAATCCCAGTGCAGACTGGAGTCAAGCAAGGCTGCACATTGTTACAACTTTCCTTGTTGCATTATCGTACCTCGTTTCCAACAAGCTTGCTGTTGGAGTGGAACAAATCTTTTGGGGCAATGGGAAACTTCAACTTCCACTTCAGAATCGAGGTTATTCCAATCTCAGTCATCGAGCAGTAGTAATCAGATATCATCGACTCGTTCACCAAAGTTTTGCAAAACAAAAGTATTCTACCAACTGTTCCCCTGATACACGTGTAGCCTGACAGAAAAGGTTTGTGGTGAGATCCTGGAAAATGTGGCCCACTTTTCATATCTCAGAAAGAGCAGACCAGGATGAAGAGTCACCATCACCTCCAGTATGCCAACGCTGCCTCTTTTCTAGTGAGTCAAAGAGTGTTCAAATATCAAAGTCTCAAACCTGGCGTGGAGCCGATGGTCTATCAGGCAGCAGGAATCCCCCACTTGCTCTTTGCTTCAGAGACACGTGCATCTTACAGCTCAGCACTGGTGGTACCAGGGCTCTCTCCACAACATTACCCACATTCACTGGCAGGATAAGCAGGTCAAAATCCTCAGCATCAAGACTTTACTCATGTTCAGGCAGCTCTGATGGAGGGCTCACATTGTGCACATGCCTGACACCAGGTTCCTGGAACTGGTATAGTTCTCCAAGCTCTGCCACCACAAAAGCTGGAGAATAGACTTCAAGGGCATTCTCAAAGCTTCGCTGAAAGTCTGTAGCACACTAATTGACTGGTGATGATCCTTGGTCTGTGATGAACAAAAACGAACCAGGGAGGTGCCCAGGGACCCTGGAGTCTCCTCGTCGAGAACCTGTGGATGCTGAGCAAAATTGTAGGAAGAGTGTATCATCTCCAATATTATCATTGAGCACCTTAAGCACCTTTATCCTTGGACTGTAGGAGAATGAGGAGTGACATCATTAGCAGTTTATAAAATCATGAGGGGTGTGGATAAGGTGGATGGTCATAGTCTTTTCCCCAGGGTTGGGGAGTCCATAAGTAAAGGGCACAGGTACAAGAAAAGAGGGGAGAGATTTAAAAGAGACCCAAGAGGTAACTTCTTTACACAGAGGGTGGTGAGGACCTGGAATGAGCTGGCAGAAGAAGTGGTCGAGGCGGGTACAATTGCAACATTTGAGAGGCATTTGGATAGGCACATGGAGGGGAGGGACTTGGAGGGTTATGGGCTGAACATAGGAAACAGGAACTAACAGGGAGGATGGTGTGGTCGGCATGGACCACTTGGGCCGAAGGGCCTGTTTCTGTGCTATAACTCCATGACTCTATGAGAGACTGGTCAGGCTGGGCTTGTGTCCCGGAGCGAAGGAGCTGAGGGTTGACCTGATGGTAGGTAGTAAGATTATCGAAGGCATAGATCAGGTAGAGGGTCAAAATCTTTTTCCCATGGTATGGGAATCAGAAACAAGGTTCAAGGTGATAGGTAGGAGATTTAAACCGGATCTTGGGAGTAATCTCTTTGCACAGAGTGGTTGATATCTGGAATGCACTGCCAGAGGAAGTGGTGGAGTCAGACACAATTGCTATGTTTAAGAGGCATTTAGACAGACAATTAAATGGGCGAGGTACAGGAGGATATGCCTAACGCAAGCAAAAGGATTTTGTAGATGGACAAAAGGTTGGCATAGATATGGTGGGCCGAAGGGCCTGTTTCTGTACAGTATAACTCGATGACTACTTAACTCGAAAATTGGCTCTGCGGCAAGAAACAGGAAATAATGTGCTTTTGAGACTACTGGGCTGAGAGCAGTGAGGTTCCACACAGCTTGCTGTTTTCCGTTGCTTTTAGTTGTATATTGCAGTCAGGCAGTTAGAAAGGCATACAGCTGCCTTCCTTTGTTAGCCAAAGCACAGAGTATAAGATGAGGGAGGTTATGCTAAAACTGTACACAGCATGAGTACCGTATACAGTTCTGGCCACAACTTTACGCAAAAGATGTGTTAGCACTGGAGAGGGTGCAGAGAGATTGATGAAATTGATACAGGGACTGGAAAATTTGAGCTATGAGGAAAGATCGGATAGGATGGGGGTGTTTTATTTGGAAGTGAGCTGAATAAAATGATGCAAAGATTTTACAGTAAATAGAAATGACTAACTACTCTTAGCTGAGGAGGGTCAAAAAGTAGGGGGCATAGAGTTAATGTAATTGGTGAGGATGAGATTTTTTCACCTGGATGTGATGTGTTGTGTACCGACTGCTCTAAAGGGAGGTAGAGGCAGAAACACCAATTAAGTGCCTGGACGTGTACTTGAGCAGCTGTGACCTTCAGTTCCATGGATCAAGTGTTGCATGGTGGGATGAGGTTGGGTAGTTCTGCTTTGGAGACGGACATCAAGTGCTGCTGGAAGGTCATCAACTCGGTGAAAGACGCTCTTTGGTCTGCCTGAAACTTGTTGGTCTCCCAGCTCTGCGAGATGTCCGTAGGGGAATGCTGCCGGCTGGCACATTCCAGGCTGCAGGAGTACGTGCTGAGGGACGCACTGAAGCTGGCTGCAGCCAACGCAAAGGCTCTGTGGGAAAGGACTACAGTTTAGGGTTCTTCTGCCACTGGAGAGGGAGGGGCGGGGACAGGTGAGAAAGCCCCTAAATATTGTAAATACGGGACCGGGTAGCTTTCAGGGAGCCACATGTGCGGCATCGGTGCTGCTTTTTGTATAAAAAGGTAACAGCAATGAATGATCTGTACAAGAATGTAAAGGCTTGCACTGTTTTGTAATTGTATATAGTTTGTCCTTTATTATGAATAAAGTTTATTTTGAAAAAAAAAGTTCTGCTTTGGTGGAACAATCTCCCTTTCTGTCTCAATATTCTATGATCCTCTTCTGTGACCTGAATAATGTGTGTTGTGCCGTTACTCATTGTTCTCCTGGTCAGGTGCTGCTGCAAAGCGTGTGCCCTGTGAGAGGTGCACTGGAGGAGCATTAACTGGTGCTGCCAAGTCACAATATCACCCTGACTCACACAACCAGTCAACTGTGTCATCGGCACCAGCTGCATGCAGACAACACAACGTTAGCATGCTGGCTGCACTGTAGGCAATGGGCAGGGGTTAATCATGGATCATATCACCTGCGCCTGATGTTGGGGGACAATTCACCCACCACTTGACCTAACCTTCTATATGCTGCAACTTAAGACTAATAAAGCGTCCTTTGTGGAAAGAATAGAAGAAAGAATATTGTCAATGTTGTGCAAAATTTTCTACAGTTCAACATGACCAAATGCTTTATATATTCGTCAGCCATTTGCTAAGGAAAAAAAATCATATGTACCCATGACATTCACAATATTCAAACTCAGGGCTTCAAAGGAATTTCAAAAGAACTTTAAACATCAGAACTAGTTTCATGTATTTCTTGATGTACTGGCTGAAAATATTAGCCTGGCTGATAACCATGGCTTTATCTCAAAGTAGTTAAAATAAATCTTAAAACAATAACTCATCTATGTGTTGTAGACATAGTTTTCGCTGGGGTTTGGGGTTGGTCAAGGGACATGTTGCTGTGGTTGGTGTGGTGCTGTGGGATCTCGTGTTGTTACAGCCATTTTCGAGTGCCAGTTGACCAGTTTATTGTGACCCCTCTAACAATTCTGTCCTTGGTTGATAAACACATGCATTTTTGCCAGGCTTAGGAACCTTGTCTCATTGGCTATTTCCATGCCAACAGTTAATGTGATACCTTTACTGCTATTCTACAATGTGCATAACGTAGTTATTATCAGTTTCTACTTTCTGCCAGCTTGTCAGTTCTAAGAACCATGCATCAATTAAGAAAATGAACC
Organism: Pristis pectinata; assembly: GCF_009764475.1. Taxonomy (NCBI): domain Eukaryota; kingdom Metazoa; phylum Chordata; class Chondrichthyes; order Rhinopristiformes; family Pristidae; genus Pristis; species Pristis pectinata. The sequence continues at coordinate 100,403,285 of NC_067413.1, forward strand.
ATGTGCTAGATATGACAATAGGAATGTAAAGTTCACAACCAAATTACTGTAATCAAAATTAAAGGTGCTTCAGATGAGATTTCACACAATTATACAACATCATCTTTGAAGAATGGAATGTAAAACATGTCAAACGGTTATCACGCATTCTGTGGTGACTGGAGGACCTACATCATGAGATAATTCAGAAATAATCCAAGGGCATACTGGGTAATATCCACAAACCACAAACAAAGTTTTTAAAGTCCTGCTGGTACTTCATGGGAGGTTGCATCAAAGGAAAAAAATTCTCTTGTGTTTCACTCTGAGACGATTCACTCCAACAAAGTACCAACTGGAATGTACCAACCATGATGCAACCCTTGAATACAAGTTGTATAGGTTCCAGTTCTTCACAGCTGGCTGAAGACACATCATGTCTCTTCACACCTAGTCCCAGCTGGCACATCCTCCTGTCCTCAGTCACTCACGGCCGAGGCAATAACCAAAAGACAGTAAAGGGGGGAGAGGAGATGCAGTCCCCTGTGCCAGAGTTTATACAATTCTGACACGGGATTACGTCACACCTCCCTTCTTTAATAGAGTAAAGTTTCCTTTAGAACTAAGTCCTTACATACAACAACCTCCTACAATAGGAAGAGAAACAAAGGACTGCAGATGCTGGAAATTAGATGAAAAACACGCTGATGCTGGAGGAACTCAGCAGGCCAGGCAGCATCCGTGGAGAAAAGCAGACGGTCAACGTTTCGGGTCAGGACCCTTCTTCAGGACTGAAGATAGGAAAAGGGGAAGCCCAATATATAGGAGGGAAAAGCAGAGCAGTGATAGGTGGGGTTGAAGCCGGTCACTTCAACTCCCCCTCCCACACTATCACTGATACGTCAGTCCTCGGCCTCCTCCACTGCCAGGAGAATTCCAAGCGCAAACTGGAGGAACAGCTCCTCATTTTCCGTCTTGGAACCTTGCAGCCTAACGGCGTGAACATTGAATTCTCCCACTTTAGGTAATCCCCACCCCCCCCCTTCCCCACAACCCCCCTCCTCCCCCCCCCCCCACCACGCTTCTTCTCTTCTTCCTTTTCCTAGCCTTTTCTTCCTCTCCCTCCTTCCCTGTGACCCATCCCCCGGTGGATCTGCTCTCCCCTCCTCCCCCACACCTGCCCATCACTATCTCTTACCTGCATCTACCTATCACCACCCTGTGCCCACCCCACCTCCCCTCTTCTGTCCACCTATCACTGCTCTGCTTTCCCCTCCTATATATTGGGCTTCCCCTTTTCCTATCTTCAGTCCTGAAGAAGGGGCCGGACCCAGAACGTTGACCGCCTGCTTTTCTCCACGGATGCTGCCTGGCCTGCTGAGTTCCTCCAGCATCAGCGTGCTTTTAACCTCCTACAATAGTTTAACAAATGCCCAGCTACATAATATATAAACAATGCTTTGCAGTCACTCATTTTAGAGAGTAATTCAGCACAGAACTAGTTGCTTTGGCCATTGAGTCAGCACAGGTCATCAGGCAGCCATCCGCACGAATCCTACCTTAATTCTTTCTATTCTCCCCACAATCCCACCAACTGCCCCACACGAGCGACAATTTACAGTGGCCAATTAACCTACTGACCTCACATCTTCGGGATGCAGGAGAAAACTGGAGCACCCAGGAGAAAGCCATGCAGTCACAGGAGAACGTGCAAACTCCACACAGACAGCACCGTTGCTTGGGATTGATCCGGGGTCACTGGAGCTGTGAAAGCAGCAGCTCTACTGGCTGTGCTGTTGTGCTGTCCTCAATTTTATATCTCCTTTTTTACATTCATATTTAGATTTTTGATGGAGCATCGTAAATCACATGGCTTTTCAGTGTGACTTGAGCGATTTTTAATGCAAAGGGTAGCCACATCAACCTCCAAACAAATATGCATCTTTCTGAGAACACCTGTTGTGGGTGGTATAAATCATCACAGATCTATTATTGTTTGTAAAATACCTTTCAATTGCTGAAGATTCAGTATGTTTTCCTAAGGCCTGAATCTCTGCGTCGAGTCCTTTCTTTGTTGATTATTAAATGTTATTGGGACTGGAACCCTACAGCTCCCAACCCTTCGTCAACAGCCCCCCAAAACCAACTTGAAGGACTTTCTAACATCAGGCTCATTTTTCAAAATTCACTTTAACCTCTCAGACTAACCTTATGTTTTGTTTCAATTGTACTGAAGTCTGGGACAAATTTCCTGTAGAACCCACTCATACCAGCAAATCTCAGCATCCCTCACGTTGTTTCGGATGTAGGGAAGTCGACAACTTAACTCCTGGACTGAGCAAGTAACAAACTGCCATTTCACACACTGGACTGATATACCAGGACACTGGTTTCATCTTAGTCTCAACAAACTTGTCCCTGCCAGGTTTATAATGTGGTTGTCTTTGTGGGCCCTGTCAAACAAAGCTTTCCAAAGCTTGAGGGATACTTCCAGTACCAACATTCACCAAAAGGTCATCAATGAACACCACGTAATTACCCAACCTGGCAATCATTTTACTGGTCATTCTCTGAGAGAGTTTCCCACTCTCTCAATACAATCCCCTTGTCTTGATAGCAGTTAGTTTAACAACTGTTGTAAGGAAAATGCTTGAACCTGTGATTAAGGAATTTATAACAGGACACTTAGAAAATAACAGGATTGGACAAAGTGACTGTGGATTTATGAAAGGGAAATCATGTTTGACAAACCTATGAGAGCTTTTTGTGATTTAACTATCAGGATAAAGAGGAACCGGTGGATGTGACCTTCAGAAGACCTTCGATATGATGCTACACAAGAGATTATTAAACAGAATTAGAGCACATCGGATTGGGGAGTAACATGGATTGAGGATTGGTTAACAGACAGAAAGCAGGAGAGTTGGGCAGCTTCACAACCAAAGGCACAATCCCTGCTATTTCAATATTAGATATTTCATTGTCTGACTTTACACAGCCTGTGTTGTTACTGTTAATATTCTCCGCTAGGTGTGCTGTGCCTGATTGATGTTGGTAGTACCTTTTCAGCATTCTCTTATAACATAATTTATGATTTTTCCTTCTCTCTGAGCTGTTAACCACATAATTTACATCACTGAGTCTCTTCTGGGGTCCACCTGACTTAGCTTTCAAGTGTTCGTTAGACATCAAAATTAGTGCCTTATCTCCTGGTTTGAAACCACTATGTATTAGCTATTTTGATTGATTGTACTTTAGCCCTTGCTAGGAACCTTTGAGATGTTCTCCAACCTCTGCACATTTTTTCAAGAACCTTTCCCAAAAGCTAACAGATAACCCAGGAGGTTAGTTTCATCAGCTGTGCCAAGAGTGTAGCGGTTAGTGTAACGTTATTACAGCACCAGTGACCCAGGTTTAATTCCGGCCACTGTCTGTAAGGAGTTTGTACATTCTCCCTGTATCTGCGTGGGTTTCCTCCGGGTGCTCCAGTTTCCTCCCACATTCCAAAGACATATGGGTTAGGAAGTTGTGGGCATGCTATGTTGGCGCCGGAAGCATGGCAACACTTGCGGGCTGCCCCCAGAACACTCTATGCAAAAGATGCATTTCACTGTGTGTTTTGATGTACATGTGACTAATAAAGACATCTTAAAGATCTTAATCTTAATTAGTTTAAAGGGATCTTTCCCCGGCGTCAATACACTAAACCTACTTGACTCACTTGCAGGAAAAATATCCCTTTATTCCAATCCCCAGGACACTCCTGACAAAATGTCTCAGTCATATATTTTAGAGTCTGGCAATAGTTCTTCAAATCCCCCAGGACTGGAGTTGGAAAGCAGATGATATGAGCAACTTTGCTCCTAACTCACACACAATGTCCTGAAACACACCTGACATGGTGCAATCCCTGGTCAGATTGAATTCCTGATGGGACTCCCACTGCAGTGAAAGACGGAATCTACGTCACATATCACAGTTTTTGTTGAGATCTTTTAGATGTCATGGCCTCTGGAAATGGAGTGAGCGCTGTTGTTCCATTGCCAGTGTTTCCTGAACCTTACCTATACATTTCACCCGGTTCTTCTCGCATGACTTACTACACTGAAACATATCCCTACTACCTTTAGGTCATTGGACCTGACTGTGACTAGCCGCCAAAGAACACTGTAAATGACTTTGGCCCCTGAGTCTTTATTGGTATTGGTATTGGTATTGGTTTATTATTGTCACATGTACCGAGGTACAGTGAAAAACTTGTCTTGTATACTGATCGTACAGGTCAATTCATTCCACAGTGCAGTTACATTGAGGTAGTACAGGGTGCATTGAGGTAGTACAGGGTGCATTGAGGTAGTACGGTTAAATACAATAACAGTACAGAGTGAAGTGTCACAGCTACAGAGAAAGTGCAGTGCAGGTAGACAATACGGTTCAAGGTCACAGGGTAGCTTGTGAGGTCAGAGTCCATCTCATCGTATAAGGGAACCGTTCAAGAGCCTTATCACAGGGGGATAGAAGCTGCCCTTGAGCCTGGTGGTATATGCCCTCAGGCTCCTTTATCTTCCACCTGATTGGAGAGGAGAGAAAGGAGAATGCCCTGGGTGGGTGGTGTCTTTGATTATGCTGGCTGCTTCGCCAAGACAGCGAGAGGTAGAGACAGAGTCCATGGAGGGGAGGCTGGTTTCCGTGACGCGCTGGGCTGTGTCCACAACTCTCTGCGGTTTCTTGCGGTCACGGCAGAGCAGTTGCTGTACCAGGCCGTGGTACATCCAGATAAGATACTTTCTATGGTGCATCGATAAAAGTTGGTGAGTGTTGGTGAGTCTATTTCAAACTGATGCAAATGCACTTCAGTCTGTGGACCACTGTGAGTCTCAGCAGAAAAAAATGATGCCATGCAGGTACATGAAGGCTTTGACCCAAGTGACCCTCTGCCTGGGATTGTCACCCCTGTTACACCTGCATCCTTCCTGACAGGTTCGGCAGAAGTGTTAATGGAGCATGACCAGGACAGAGGGCAGAGGGCAGAGGACAGACTCGCCTAATTCCAGATTACAACCCTAACCCTAAGCAACTTCACTTTTGATTCCTCTCACTTTCTACAGACCAAGGGCATAGCTATGGGCACCCGCGTGGGCCCCAGCTCTGCCTGCCTCTTTGTTGGCTACGTTGAACAGTCTCTGTTCCAAGCCTACTCCTGCCCTGTTCCTCAACTCTTTCTCCACTATACCGACAACTGCATTGGTGCCACCTCTTGTACCCGTGCAGAACTCAACAGTTTCATAAATTTCATCACAAATTTTCACCGTGCTCTCCAATTCACTCGGACTATCTCTGACACCTCTCTCTCCTTCCTCGATCTTTCTGTCTCCATCTCAGGAGGTTCCTCATCCATCGACATCTTCTACAAACCCACTGATGCCTACAGCAACCTCGATTACAGCTCCTCCCACCCTGTCTCTTGCAAGGATACGATCCTTTTTTCTCATTTTCTCTGCCTCCGCTGTATCTGTTATCACAATGAGGCTTTCCACTCCAGGACATCTGAGATGTCCAACTTCTTTTCTAACCATGGGTCCCCCCGACTGTGGTCAAGAGAGCTCGCACCCGCATCTCTGCCATTTCCTGCACCTCCGCTCTCACCCCCACCCCTCCCAGACCCGACAGGGATAGGGTCCCCCTTGTCCTCACATTTCACCCCACCAGCCTACGTATCCAACACATCATTCTCCGTCACTTCCGCCGTCTCCCATGGGACCCCACCACCAAGCGTACCTTCCCCTCCCCACTCCTCTCTGCCTTTCGCAGGGACCGCTCTCTCCACGACTCCCTAGTTCACTCCTCCCCCACCCATCCCGCTCCCACCCCAGGAACTTTCCACTGCCCCGCCATAGGTGCAACACCTGCCCCTGCACCACCTCCATCACCTCCATCCAGGGACCCAAACAGGTGAGACAGAGATTCACCTGCACCCCCCTTAATATCATCTACTGCATTCAGTGCTCCAAGTGTGGCTTTCTCTACATTGGTGAGACCAAACACAGACTAAGCGATAGTTTCACAGAACACCAGCGCTCTGTCTGTAACCGCGATTTGCATCTCCCCGTTGCCAGTCACTTCAACTCCCCCTCCCACACTATCACTGATATGTCAGTCCTCGGCCTCCTCCACTACCGGGAGAAATCCAAGCACAAACTGGAGGAACAGCTCCTCATTTTCCATCTTGGAACCTTGCAGCCTAACTGGATAGTTCTTCACTCATTTATCGTTTCCTTAGTTCTATTTCATCGGACTACTCTTTCTCATTTCATTGTTGTACCTTATTTTGAGTCTTTTGTTTCACTAGTTTTAGGGTTAGTTTCCTTTGTTTTGCTGCCACACAGTGGTACAGATGACCAAGATTTCACTCTGATCTTCACTGGGCAATAATATATCGATGTCCCTTTTGTGAAATAATGTATCATATATTACAACTTTGTGCTTTTGTGAGATGGTTCCCTGCTGGGATTTCATATTATAAATTTGGGAGAACATTGTGAAGAATTGTTCAATTATTGAGTTGAGTGATATTTATATTTCTTTCAGCTGTAACTTTCTGAACGTATTCCTGAGAGGTGCTTGTGGTTACAATTTGAAATTTTATACCCTTATTTATAGTTTATATATGTTTTAACGTTCAAACAGTTAAGGATTTGGACCTTCAACACATCATGGTTATACTGGTTCTTTGAAAGTGCTATCCAATTGCTCCCAGTCAGCTACAGTCCTACACGTTTATCCTCATTGTACTAGTGAACAAATACAGATTGAGAATACAAAACCTGCAAATTAACCCTTTTAATTTAATCTTCCAACATTGCTTCTCTCCTGCCATCAACCTGTGCTGCAGGACTTCCAGTTCTGTGTATTATTTCTTGACTAACTTCGGAAGACGTCGGGACTTCGGAACAGATAAGTTTTTTCTTTTTTTTTAATAGGGTTTTTATTATAAGGGTTAGATTTTATAAGGTTCTTTTTTAAGTTATTTTATAAGTTTTTAATCGGGAATAGTGGGGGCTGGACTACGCAGGTGCGTGACGTCGGCAGGTAAGGCGCGGGCAGTTTAAAAAGCAAACCGCCATATCCAGTGGGCAGCGTCGGAGCGGGCAGCTGAGTGAGAGGGAGCAGAGTGGTCGGGCTTTGGCTTAAGGGGCTTTGGCGTAAGGGGGCAAGGTGGGTGAGTAGCTGGTAGATAGGTAAAGGTAGGTTTACCTGTTATCTGTTATAAATTTTTAAGTAGAAAAACTAGGGGGAGAAAAGAATTAGTTCAGATGGAGGACATGGTGGTGTGCTGCAGCTGCTTGATGTGGGAACTCGTGGACCTTGCTGTGGTCCACGATGGCCACATCTGCAGTAAGTGCTTGAGGCTGGAGGAACTTCGGCTCACAATCGATGAGCTGGTGTTGCAGCTTCAAACACTGCGCAGCGTCAGGGAGGGGGAGAGTTTTGTAGATACTGTACATCAGGATACGGTCACCCCCCTTAGAGCAGGTACTTCTGGGGTCCAGGAAGTAGGTAGAAGGGTGACTGTCAGGGGAGGGAAAAGAAAAAAGAAAACGAACAGGCAGATAGAGCAGAGGACCCCGGAGGCTGTTCCCCTCAGTAACAGGTTCTCCGCTTTGGAGGCTGTTGAGGGAGATGACCTGCCGGGGCCTAGCAGCAGTAGCCAGGTCTATGGCACTGGGACCCGTCCTGCTGCTCAGAGGGAAAGGAGGAGAAGAGGAAGGCAGTAGTGATAGGGGACTTGATAGTCAGGGAAACAGATAGGAGGTTCTGTGGCAGGGAGCATGAATCCCGGATGGCATGTTGCCTCCCAGGCGCCAGGGTCCGGGATGTCACTGATCGGGTCCACAGGATTCTAGAGCGGGAGGGAGAACAGCCAGAAGTTGTGGTTCATGTTGGCACCAACGACATAGGCGGGAAGAGGGATGAGGTCCTGAAAAGTGGGTTTAGCGAGCTAGGCAGAAGGCTGAAGAACAGGACCTCAAGGGTAGCGATCTCAGGATTGCTGCCAGTGCCACGCGATAGTGAAGGTAGGAATAGGAGGAGATGGCAAATAAATGTGCGGCTGAGGAGTTGGAGCAGGAGGGAGGGTTTTAGATTTTTGGATCATTGGGATCTCTTCTGGGGAAGGTGGAACCTGTACAGAGAGGATGGATTACACCTGAACCTGAGGGGGGCCGGTATCCTTGCAGCCAGGTTTGCTAGGGTGGTTCAGGAGGGTTTAAACTAGATTGCGAGGGGGAAGGGAACCAGAGGAGTAGGTCAGAGGAAGAAGGGGATGGGGAAAAGTCAGATCTAACAGGTAGAGAGGCTTTGAGGAAGGAGAAGCAGAGTGTAGGGTATAAAAGTAGTAAGGTGGATGGGCTAAAGTGCATTTACTTAAATGCGAGAAGCATCAGGGATAAGGGAGATGAACTGAGAGCTTGGATAAGTACATGGGACTACGATATTGCGGCTATTACGGAGACATGGCTGACATCAAGGCAGGAATGGATATTGAATATTCCTGGTTTTCAGTGTCTTAAAAGGGATGGGGGTGGGGAGAAGAGGAGGAGGGGTGGTGATACTGGTCAGGGACACTATTACAGCTGCAGAAAGGGTGGATAATGTAGAAGGATCCTCTCTAGAGTCAATATGGGTATAAGTTAGGAACAAGAAAGGGGCAGTTACCCTCCTGGGAGTATTCTATAGGCCCCCTGGTAGCAGTAGGGATACTGAGGAGCAGATTGGGAGGCAGTTTTTGGAAAGATGCGAAAATAACAGGGTTATTATAATGGGAGACTTCAACTTTCCAAATATTGATTGGCACCTACTTAGTGCCAAGGGTTTAAACAGGGTGCAGTTTGTTAAGTGTGTCCAGGATGGATTCCTGACACAGTATGTTGACAGGCCGACTAGAGGGAATGCCATATTAGATCTAGTTTTAGGTAATGAACCGAGACAGGTGACAGATCTATCGGTGGGTGAGCATTTGGGCGACAGTGACCATTGTTCCATAACCTTTAGAATTGTCATGGACAGGGATAAGAGCAAAGAGGATGGGAAGATATTTAATTGGGGAAAGGTGAATTATGAGGCTATAAGGTGAGAACTTGGGAGTGTAAATTGGGATGACATTTTTGAAGGGAAATGTACTATGGAGATGTGGTCGATGTTCAGGGATCTTTTGCAGGATGTTAGGGATAAATTTGTCCCGGTGAGACAGAGAAGGAATGGCAGGGTGAAGGAACCGTGGGTGACGAGAGAGGTGGAACAACTAGTTAGGAGGAAGAAGGCAGCAGCATACATAAGGTGTAAGCAGCAAGGATCGGACAGGGCTCGTGAGGAATATAGAGTAGCAAGGAAGGAACTTAAGAAAGGGCTGAGGAAAGCGAGAAGGGGACATGAAAAGGCTTTGGCGAGTAGGGTTAAGGAGAATCCCAAGGCTTTTTTCTCGTACATAAAGAGCAGAAGGATGGCTAGAGTAAAGGTAGGTCCAATTAAAGACAAAGGTAGGAAGATGTGCCTGGAAGCTGTGGATGTGGGTGAGGTTGTCAATGAATACTTCTCTTCAGTATTCACCAAGGTGAAGCTGAGGACAGTGTAGGCGAGGGTAATGTTCTAGAGTATGTAGATATTAAGAGAGAGGATGTGTTGGAGTTGTTAGAAAATATTAGGACAGATAAGTCCCCGGGGCCTGACGGAATATTCCCCAGGCTGCTTTGTGAGGCAAGGGAGGAGATTGCTGAACCGTTGGTTAGTATCTTTGAGTCATCGTTGTCCACGGGGATGGTGCCAGAGGATTGGAGGGTGGCAAATGTTGTCCCCTTATTCAAGAAAGGTAGTAGGGATAGTCCAGGGATTTACAGGCTGGTGAGCCTTATGTCTGTGGTGGGTAAGCTGATCTTGCCTCACAAGCCTGATAGGGTTCTTTGAGGAAGTGGCCAGGAAGATTGATGAGGGTAGTGCAGTGGATGTGGCCTACATGGATTTTCGTAAGGCGTTTGACAAGGTTCCGCATGGTAGGCTTCTACAGAAGGTCAGAGGCCAAAGGATCCAGGGAGGCTTGGCCATGTGGATTCAGAATTGGCTTGCCTGTAGAAAGCAGAGGGTTTTGGTGGAGGTAGTGCATTTGGATTGGAGGGCTGTGACTAGTGGTGTCCCACAGGGATCGGTTCTGGGACCTCTACTTTTTGTGATATTTATTAATGACTTAGATGAGGGGGTGGAAGGCTGGGTTAGCAAGTTTGCAGATGACAAAGATCGGTGGTGTTGTGGATAGTGTGGAGGGCTGTCGAAGCTTGCAGAGGGATATTGATAGGATGCAGAGCTGGGCTGACAAGTGGCAGATGGAGTTCAATCCAGAGAAGTGTGAGCTGGTACACTTTGGAAGGACAAACTCCAAGGCAGAGTACAAGGTAAATGGCACGATTCTGGGCAGTGTTGAGGAGCAGAGGGATCTGGGGGTTCATATCCACAGATCACTGAAAGTTGCCTCACAGGTAGATAGGGTAGTTAAGAAAGCTTATGGGATGTTAGCTTTCATAAGATGGGATCGAGTTTAAGAGCCACGAAGTGATGATGCAGTTTTATAAAACTCTGGTTAGGCCACACTCAGAGTACTGTGTCCAGTTCTGGTCACCTCATTATAGGAAGGATGTGGGGGTGTTGGAAAGGGTGCAGAGGAGATTTACCAGGATGCTGCCTGGATTAGAGCGTATGAATTATGAGGAGAGACTAAAGGAGCTAGGGCTTTACTCATTGGAGAGAAGGAGGATGAGGGGAGACATGATAGAGGTATACAAGATATTGAGAGGAATAGGGTGGACAGCCAGCGCCTCTTTCCCAGGGCACCAATGCTCAAAACAAGAGGACATGGCTTTAAAGTAATGGGTGGGAGGTTCAGGGGAGATGTCAGAGGGAGGTTTTTCACCCAGAGAGTGGTTGGTGCATGGAATGCGCTGCCTGGGGTGGTGATGGAGGCTGATACGTTGGACAAGTTCAAGAGATTGTTAGATAAGCATATGGAGGAATTTAAGATAGAGGGATATGTGGGAAGAAGGGGTTAGATAGTCTTAGGTGTGGTTAGAAGGTCGGCACAACATGGTGGGCCGAAGGGCCTGTATTGTGCTGTATTGTTCTATGGTTCTTGTTTTTTTAAGAAGTACTTTTTGATACTTCCGTTCTTTTGCACGTGGCGCCACCTTCTGCTGTCATTAATTTCAGCAGCTGATTAAAAAGTTGGTCAGGTTGTGCTCCTTCAGAAGCAAAATGACAGACAGAAATGTCTGAACAAAGCAAAGATCTATTTTGATAATATTTGTGGATGACAAGAACTTAGGAGGTGTCGTTGACGGTGAAGAAGGTTGTCGTAGATTACAGGGGGATGTTGATCCGTTCAGTAAGTGGGCCGAGGAGTGGCAAATGGATTTCAATAGATAGGTGCGAGGTGATGCATTTTGGAAAGTCAAACCAAAGTAGGACTTGTACTGTGAATGGTAGGGTACTAGGGAGTGTAATGGGTCAGAGAGACCAACGAGTACAAGTGCATAGTTCGCTGAAAGCGGCGTCACAAGTAGACAGGGTGGTGATCAAGGCATTTAGCACACTGGCCTTTATCAGTCAGGGCACTGAGTACAGGAGTTGGGACATTATGTTGCAGTTGTATAAGTCGTTGGTGAGGCCGCACTTGGAGCACTGTGTACTGTTTTGGTCACCCTGTTATAGGAAAGACGTGGTTAAACTGGAGAGAGCGCAGAGAAGATTTAGGAGGATGTTGCCAGGACTCGAGGGCCTGAGTTATAGGGAGAGGTTGGCCAGGCTGGGTCATTATTCCTTGGGATGTAGGAGAACGAGGGGCGACCTTATAGAAATGTAAAGGCATAGATAAGATGGGTGGTAACAGTCTTTTCCCCAGGACTAGCTGGGTGGGCACTGTGGCCAGCATGGACTCGTTGGGCCGAAGGGCCTGTATCCGTGCTGTATTGCTCTATGACTCTATGGTTATATCCTCTACATCAGCTCTAAGGATAGCCATGATTAATAATTCCCAATGAATAAGCAGCATTCTAAAGGGAGGATGAGGCTGACAAGGGAAGTCAAAGACAGCATAAAAGCAAAAGAGAGGGCATACAATATTGTAAAAATTAGTGGGAAGCTGGAGGATTGGGAAGCTTTTAACAATCAACAGAAGGCAACTAAAAAAGCAATAAGGGGAGAAAGGATGAAATATGAAGATAAGCGAGCCAATAATATAAAAGAGGATACCAAAAGTTTTTTCAAATATCTAAAAGGTAAAAGAGAGGCAAGAGTGGACATCGGACCACTGGAAAATGATGCTGGAGAGGTCGTAGTGGGGAACAAAGAAATGGTGGATGAACTGAATAAATATTTTGCGTCAGTCTTCACTGTGGAAGACACCAGCAATGTGCCAGAAATTTGAGAGAGTCAGGGGACAGAAGTGAGTGTAGTCGCTATTACTATGGAGAAGGTGCTTGGGAAGCTGAAAGGTCTGAAGGCAGATGTGTGACAGGGACTGCAGGGGCTACACCCCAGGGTTCTGAAAGAGGTAGCTGAAGAGGTTGTGGAGGCATTAGTGGTGATCTTTCAAGAATCACTAGAGTCAGGAATGGTTCCAGAGGACTGGAGAATTGAAAATGTCACCCCACTCTTTAAGAAGGGAGGGAAACAAAAGACAGGAAATTATAGGCTGGTTAGACTGACTTCAATGGTTTGTAAGATGTTAAAGTCCATTACTAAGGATGAGGTTTCGAGGTACTTGGAAGCACATGATAAAATAGGCTGGTTCCTTAAGGGGAGATCTTGCCTGACAAATCTGTTTGAATTCTTCAAGAAATTACCAAGCAGGATAGACAAAGGAGAGCCAGTGGATGTTGTTTACTTGGATTTTCAGAAGGCCTTCAACAAGGTGCCACAAATGAGGCTGCTAAACAAGATAGGAGCCCATGGTATTACAGGAAAGGTACCAGTATGGATAGAAGATTGGCTGACTGGCAGAAGGCAAAGAGTGGGAATAAAGGGGGCCTTTTCTGGTTGGCTGCCGGTGTCTAGTGGTGTTCAGCAGGGGTCAGTGTTGGGTCTGCTACTTTTCATGTCATATGTTAATGATCTGGATGACGGAATTGATGGCTTTGTGGCCAAGTTCGTGTCCCTGGCAGGGAGTCTGTCGAAGGACTTGGACGGGTTGGGAGAATGGACAAAGAAGTGGCAGATTGAATACAGTGTAGAGAAGTGTACAGTCATGCACTTTGTTAGCAGGAATAAAGGCATAGACTATTTTCTAAATTGGGAGAGAATTCAGAAATCGGAGATGCAAAGGGACTTGGGAGTCCTAGTGCAGGTTGAGTTGGTACTAAGGAAGCCAAATGCAATGTCATTTTGAGAGGACTAGAATATAAAAGCAAGGATGTAATGCTGAGGCTTTATAAGGTGAAGGTCAGACCACATTTGGAGTATTGTGAGCAGTTTTGAGTCCCATATCTAAGGAAGGATGTGCTGGCATTGGAGAGGGTTCAGAGGAGGTTTACAAGAATTATCCTGGGGATGAAAGGGTTAACGTATGAGGAGCATTTGATGGCTCTGGGCCTGTACTCACTGGAGTCTAAAAGGATGAGGGGAGATCTCATTGAAACCTACTGAATATTGAAAGGGCTGGATAGAGTGGACGTGGGGAGGACGTTTCCAGTGGTGGGAGAGTCTAAGACCAGAGGGCACAGCCTCAGTAGAAGGACGTTCCTTTAGAACAGAGATGAAAAGGAATTTCTTCAGCCAGAGGGTGGTGAATCTGTGGAATTCATTGCCACAGACGGCTGTGGAGGCCAAGTCACTGGGTGTATTTAAAGCAGAGGTTGATAGGTTCTTGATTAGTAAGGGTGTCAAACGTTACGGGGAGAAGGCAGGAGGATGGGGTTGAGAAGGAAAAAAATAAATCAGCCATGATCGAATAGCAGACCAGACTCAATGGGCCAAATGGCCTAATTCTGTACCTATGGTCTTTAACACTAAAAATATAAGTGATGATGTGGGTGTATTAAATGAGTATCTCATGAGAAGCTTGAGATAATACTATGTTAGCCAGCTGATGGAAAACTTCAGGGTAATTTTCTTTTAGGAAATAACATTTGTTGAGATTTTGACTGAGGTATTCTAATAGTTACAAGAACAGTTTAGACTGTTTACATGTCCACTCTGAGACCGTGTGGGTTTCTTCTGGATGCTCTGGTTTCCTCCCACATGCCAAAGACATGGGTCGGTCGCTCTGTAAATTGCCAAGAGTGTAGGTGAGTGGTAGAATCTGGGTGGAGTTCATGAGAATGTAGAAAAGTAAAACGATGGGACTCACACAGGTTAGTGTAAATGGGAGTTTGATGTTCGGTGCTGACTTGGTAGGGCTTATTTATTCATTAAGTTGTAGAATTGTACAGCTCAGAAAGGAGTGTGATGATGTGAATGAGTACTGGTGCCCGGGAACTGTATTAGGTGTTGGCACTGACAGAACAGGCTTATACGGTGACATTGCCCTCCTGATAGCAGTATATTTCTGACTCCACGATGGCACATGTGGCATTCGGATGGGGCAGTGAGCGGGTGTGTGATGAGACAGGACAGCAACATAACTATCTGCAGCAGGTCATTTTCAGGATTTAGTTGTTTCAAAGAAAGCGCAATGTCAATTAATGGCATGGGAGCAAATTCCTGGAAAATTTATCCAGGAATAATAAAGTTTAAGCTTCACCTATTTGATCCAGTGTAGACTGTGAACAAAACTCTTGATTCTTGCTCATTATTATAATTTCAGCATCCAGGTGACATGAAACACACTTAGTGTTTAACCATGGGCTGAATTTTGTAATGGACGTGCACAAGTTAAAACAAGCATGTGCTGATTGAAGCAGCTCACCGAATCAGGGATTATTTTGTGGCTGAAGCAGCAGCAAAAGGAGATGGTTGTGGAATTGAATATAAAAGATACAGCACCAAGGACCTGGCCACAGTAACACAAGAAGTTTAATAACCTCACATGTATGGTGCAGGGCAGTGAATACATCCTGAAATGCATGCACCACCAGTTTACAAACCCCATCACTCATGACCCAAATGTCACCATCAACCAGGGATGGAATCTGGGTTCAAATGCCCCACCACACCTTCACATTCACACCTCACAGCCAGTGCAGCTATTCAACCATGATAGCACTGTCACTGAAAATTCTTTCCTCCCTCTTTTAGGGCAAAAGCAGCATCAATTGCAACAAACTGCCAAGGGTACCAACTATAAATGTCTTATCCCAGCGTAGAAATTAGAGTGCCCATCAATGCCTCTGGTCAGCGTCAGTGTAGAGATCATCGAAAACGACTATGTTCCTGCTCGTGCTTCCAATTCACATCCTCCATAAACTTGGGATCATCCAAACATCTGCTGCCCATGCCCTAAATTCAATCTGCACTGGTGTCCAATCAGGCATCACCTTCATAGGAAAACCTTCATTTTCAAATTCCTCTAAGAGACTGTCCTCTGTAACTGTCTCCACCCCTACCCACGTTTCTTCAATGTTGTCCCTACTCACGTTTCTTCAATGCTGTTTCCTCATTTATCCACAAATTTATTTCCTCCATTGTTAACAACTGTGCTTTCAGCTGTTAAGGCTTTTGTATATATAATACATATATACAAAAATGAATGCCTAAAAGATTAATGGAAAAAAAAGAGTATGATATAAAGCTATCCAGAAATATAAATGTTTCCATATTTATACAAGAAAGATCTAATAATGTGACTTTTGTTCCTGTAGAAACTGAATCTAGGGAATAATGGGAAACATGGAGATAGCAGATAAATTAAGTATTTTATATCAGTCTTCACTACGGAATATACAATTAGCATCCCAGAAACGGCTGTAAATTGGGAACTGGAAGGAAGGAACTTTGAGCAAATTGCTGGAACTGACAAGTGGACAAGTCTCCGCATCCTAATGGACTTCATCCTAGGGTCTTAAAAGTGGTGAGTGAGATAGTGATGTATTCTTTTTAATTTTCCAAAATTCCCTATGTTTTGGGGATGTTCCATTAAATTTGAAAATAGCAAATATAACTCTTATATGCAAAAAAGCTGAAAGCAAGAAACTACAGGCCAGTTAACTTAATATCTATCATTGGGAAAATGTTAGAACCTATTTTTAAATCAAGGCAATCAGCTAAAGTTGACGTGGTTTTGTGAAAGGGAAATCATGTTTAACCTATTCATTGGAGTACTTTAAAGAATTAATGTATGCCAGTTGATCTTCATATGAAAGATAAATTAATATTTGTTGGCATACTTCACAGAAGCTGGATATTAAAACTATTTAATCAATCAGCAACAAACTGCTAAACATATATGGAAGCTGATTAATTTGATCACAACATGTCCTTTCCACATTTTCCACTTATGAATTTTGCTAACGAAGGTATGTTGTATTCCAAGCTAAATGACTAATTTCCATACAAACTTGCCAATGAGGACATTTAAGACGGAATTTTTGCTACCAACACAAAATTTGAGACGTTTCACATTTATGTGTTAAATATGAAGATGGTCAAGAGAACCAGGTCTACTCAATTCAGCACCATTGTTGCAACACTGCAAATTGTTGCATCTTGAAAGCATTTTTTTTGTGCTACGTGTATCATTTCTTGGAAGATTTTATATCCCAGATTTGCAAGTTAAATTGAATGCAGCATTACCAAAAGTAAGATTCTAGACTGGATTACTCCAGAAATTAAACCTGTCAGAAAATTCCTGTAAAGATTGACAATGCATTTTAAAGTTTTTTTTAAATCCAACTTGAAGTGGAAATTGGTGAAACAGGAAGGTAAATGGCAAGATTCACCAGCTCCAACCATTGAACAAAAGGAACAATACACAAATTTATTAATGCAAAATATATTAGAGTTTCAACAAAGCTGAAAACTGTCACTATGGATAAATCTTTAAGAACGAGTAATAATTTGCAGAGAGCTCAGTAATGAAGCCTGATAATGATATCAACTACATAGAAAAAAAATCACAACAGCAGTTACTTCAACTTTATTTACATATTTGACCAAATACTACTTATAGAAAGAAATATACCTAAAAGTGCCAAACTATTAAACAAGTTCTACAAACCATAACATAAAATGGAACGCCCACGTTCCTTTATCCAGTGTATAAGAATTTTGATGCTAGAAATTCCAATTTAGATAATTTAATAAACTCAATAAATTGCTTCCTGACTGAAGAATGGTGAGCTTAAAACCGTTTTCTCTTCCTCTGTGGAACACTTCCATTTCCGTAAGCTTAAAATTGCCAATTTGAACAATCCCCCAAAATTACAAATGCACATCTGGGTTTGACTACAATTTTTCATCATTTTTATGACTGTATAACATTCAGCAAATCCAATCCATATGAATAAATCGAGCTCTGATGCTGCAGAGAAGTTGTCCACCCCATTGCTCATCCCTAATTGCACTTGAAAAAGTGACGGTGCGCCACTGGCTTAAACTGTTGTAGTCCTTGTGGTGAAGGTACTCCCGTAATGCTCCATCATTGAAGGTGAACTCGACGTCAGTAAAAACTTGTCAATACGCTCTGCAGTAAAGGGGTTCAAAGCAAAATGATGTTTTCTGGTTAACTGAAGATTATTTTCACCTTGCACTTTGTCACTCCACTTTTCATTTTGTGGCACGTCACACATTAACTTCTAGTTATGCATGGCCAAATATATCGGAACTAACAATGAATATGTTTTCACTTGAAAATTTATATTGAACAGTTCAGTTTGGCTCTATCCAGTCAACAAGCCATTCATTACAGGAACTCCATGGCCAGCTTTATTTTCCTGAACATCTGACCTTTCTACTTAAATTGCTGCAGCTCACCTTGCATTTAATAAAATTCTGTAAATGTCGTATTACTGCAGGTAATACATTGGAATAGCCTCCACAATACCAGTCTAATGGAGAATGGACAGGACCAACATACATCACTCTTAATGTTTGCCACACACCCATCGAAGTTGTTGCTCTTCCCTGAGATCAGTCAAGTTCTGGATGGATCTCCAGCTGCACTGGCAGGCGTATGCTCGTGCACCTCTCTTACTGAGCGCCTTTGTTTTCAGTTTATTTAAGTCAGGCATGTTGTTTCTGTTGGTGAAAGTAAAAAAAATGGCACATGCATGCATGAATCTAACTGATTTATTGACCACAAGTTTATTATTCTGTCAATTTTATCCACAGTTTTTCTAGAGTCACTAGCGGCAATGATTAAATCAGCCAACACTCACATTTGAGCCTTGTTAGATTTTCCCAGTATAATTTTGCATAACTACTGCATGAAATGGAATGTGTTTATAAAATTTCTTGTATCTTTTATGAGAATGTTACTAGAAAACCACACAAAGGAGGAACCCATTGATTTAGTACTTTTGGACTTTCATACAACATTTGGTAAGCTGCCACACAGGTTGTCTCAGAGAGGATGCAAAGAAGTGCCACTGGATTGACACTTGGTAAGAGATGGCAGCCAATGAGCAGAGACTGAGTTGAACGTGTCTAAACAAATGATCACTGAAAATGTATAAAATTTTCAGAGTACTCGCGTTTCCTCAGGCTGGGGAATCTCGAACTGGGAATTCATAGTCTCATGGTAGGGGGTTAGCCATCAAGGACTGGTGTGAACAGAAATTTATTCACTTTGAATCTTTGGAATATTCTTCCCCAAATGGCTGTGCACCCTCAGTCAAATATTTATTTGCAAGACAGGGATCAGTATAGATTTTTGGGCATGAGAGAATCAAGGGACACAAAGACACCGCAAAAAGTGAAGCTAATATTGAACTTAATTCCATGATCTTAATGACAGAACAGTGATGTAATTGAGGGAGGTTAAACATTGAACAAGAAACAATGGAACATCATTTCTTAAAACAAAAGTTGCAAGGCAAGTTGCTGAAAATGTGCTCCAGAAAATGAGTTTAATTATGTAAATGCCACATGAAGTTGCTTTGTCATTTGTAAAAAAAAATGAAGAGTGCCATTAGCCTCACTATGATTTTATGATGTATATAAAAGCAAAATAAAACTGCTAAGAAAATTATACAAGACAAGACCTTGGCTGGAAGTTCTTAATTCCACACTGGATTGTCAGATGTACATCTGCATATGTTCAAACATACCTGAAAAAAAAGTAGTCACATGTCTTGTTCCATTCGTAATCATCAAGTGTTATTACCCTGAAGTCACACGTAGTACAGCGCAGCTGGTCACATGTTCTGGAAATAAAAAATGAAGTCTTTATAAAATACACTGTTCAAACAAAGTAATTATAATCAACCACAACGGAATTCCACAAATAATATTTAACATTAGTCTATCTGACTATTCTGACATCCACTTTGTACAAGTTATTAGATTTAACTTTTCTATTAAGAAAGACTCAGTTATTTCATGGAAATTCTTTTGTGGCTCAACATCTGCCCAAGAATTGTGAGAGAACCTCTTTCAATGGTGCCTCACTCACTGATTTCTTTAGGTGTGTGGCCAGCACTACTCACTTCCTCTTACAGCATTACTTAGATCTGAAATCAACTGAGCAAGGGACCAGCAATGCCTTCATCTGGGAGAAAAACTGCATCGACCATGTTATTAAAACAGTAACTATCACAAAGAAGGGGCATAATACCCTTCTCTTAGTGACAATGATCAGATTTTACTGCACAGGCAATAACACTGAATTTTAGTAGAAACATGGGGAATTCAGGTGGTTCCACAATTGTAAACAATGGTATTGGTATTGGTTTATTATTGTCACTTGTACTGAGGGACAGTGAAAAATTTGTCTTGCAAACCATTCGTACCGGTCTATTCATTACACTGTGCAGATACATTGAGTTAGTAGAGAGTGCATTGAGGTAGTACAGGTAAAAACAGTAAGAGTACAGAGTAAAGTGTCACAGCTACAGGGAAGTGCATTGCAGGTAGACAATAAGGTGCAATGTTCTAAACGTCCACAATCCTGCCCATCGGGAATAAAATTTGGGTAAATAGCTCTTAGCATCAGCTGAGGTTAGGAAGAAGCATGATTGTTCAAGCTCTGTTCCAAGGCTTGACGACACAATTTACTTTGATATTCCAATAGGTGTAGTGCATTGACAGAAGGCTGTGTTCTATGTGTGCAGCTCAGACTGACGTTAAGAGCGAGTGACATTCAAAGTTGCAGAAATATAAATGCTATTATTTATGAAATAAACGTACAGGCTTTAAGCCCAGAAGGAGAGTTGAATTGACTTGGGTAATGTACTTCTGCACTTGCACCAGAGTTAACAGAATTGGGTCAAAGGGTGGCAGAATAGCTAAACTACACTCCAAATGTTTGCCCTGGACAATGGCATCATCAGGCAATAACTAGACCCACAAGAGCATTAAAATATAATTAACAGGTCTGATACGAAGAATTTTCTACACTGAGCTGGGACAAGTATAAGAAAATACTAACAGAAAAAATGAGAACTTCAGCAGCCTTTACGAGAAAAAACAACCACTGGATCTATCCTGGGTGTGAGGAACAGGTCAATATTATCCTAATTTGGTAAGTTAGTTTTTTGCCTAGATTGGTATAGATACAGATATAGTATTAATGGTAGGACTCTCGGCAGTGTGGAGGATCAGAGGGATCTTGGGGTCCGAATCCATAGGGCGCTCAAAGCAGCTGCAAAGGTTGACTCTGGTTAAGAAGGCATATGGCGTATTGTTCTTCATCAATCGTGGAATTGAATTTAGGAGCCGAGAGTTAATGTTGCAGCTATATAGGACCCTGATCAGACCCCACTTGGAGTACTGTGCTCAGTTCTGGTCACCTCACTACAGGAAGGATGTGGAAGCCATACAGAGGGTGCAGAGGAGATTTACAAGGATGCTGCCTGGAATGCGGAGCATGCCTTATGAAAACAGGTTGAGGGAACTCGGCCTTTTCTCCTTGGAGCAACGCAGGATGGGGGCGACCTGATAGAGGTGTATAAGATGATGAGAGGCATTGATTGTGTGGATAGTCAGAGGCTTTTTCCCAGGGCTGAAATGGTTGCCACAAGAGGACACAGGTTTAAGGTGCTGGGGAGTAGGTACAGAGGAGATGTCAGGGGTAAGTTTTTTTTTACTCAGAGTGGTGAGTGCATGAAATGGGCTGCTGGTAACGGTGGTGGAGGCGGATACGATAGGGTCTTTAAGAGACTTTTGGATAGGTACATGGAGCTTAGAAGAATAGAGGGCTATGGGTAAGCCTAGTAATTTCTAAGGTAGGAACATGTTTGACACAGCTTTGTGGGCGAAGGGCCTGAATTGTGCTGTAGGTTTTCTATGTTTCTATATATAAATTGTTTTTCTTATATATTAAAATGTGCCAGGACAAGATGATGCATCATATTATTTCTCTCTCCCTCAAAATTTTCTGTCTTGTTGGATTAAATTATGGGTTAATAAAAGAAATATGAAAATGAGCTACCTGTGAGAAGTGTTTGTTCCCAATCCGAGGGGTGCAGAACTACCACCAAGGTAAACTGGACAACACCTAAAGATAAAGCAACCAGTGGTCAAATAAAAACATACAGAAGTAACATCAGGACACAAATGGAAATGATGTTAGGAAAGTAAGTGATAGGGCACAACGTAAAAATGAGGCCCTAATTAATATTACCGGAGAGGACAAGGAGACCAATATTGGACAAAGGGCCCTACAGGGCCAGAACTTGCATCTAAATGTCTAGTCCTCTTTTATAATTTTGGGTCTGTCTTCCACCCAACAAACAGGCATATCAATATCCTGGTTGAGAATGGTAAAGAGCAATGAAGAGGCCATGGGTTTAGACTTATAGGACAATATGTGTGTGTTTAAAGTAGGGTTGAGGAACTAGGTGAAGCCTTACCTGCTGAGTATTTCCAGCATTTTCTGTTTTTATTTTAGATTTCCAGCATCTGCAGTTTTTTTTTGATTTTCAATGAAAGGTAGCAAGCAGATATAGCAAATAGTTAAGAAAGCTGATGGTATGTCGGCTTTTATTTCATGAGATAAGGGGGATAAAACTTGTCAGATTTTGATGCATCTCTACAGTGCACTGGGAAGAAACCACAGCTGGAGTACTGTGTACAATATTGATCCCACATTTATGAAAGATGTACATGCATTGGAGGCAGTGCAGGAGAGGATCGTTAGGTTGACTCCTGGGATAAAGGGATTAATGAATGAAGAAAAATTGAGCAGGTTGGACCTATACTCATTGGAGCAAAGAAGAATGAGAATGAGATCTTATTCAAGTATATCAGATTCTGAGGAAATTTTCCCCAGTGCAGTTATTTAGATCTAGGGGGCGTAATTTCAGAATAAGGACTTGGCCATTTCAGATAGAGAGGAGTAGGAACCTTCTATCTCAGAGGGTCGTGAACCTTTGGAATTCTCCAGTCCAGAGAACCGTGAAGGTGGAGTCATTGAATATATTCAAGGTGGAGATTGCCAGGCATTTAAACTAGAAAAAGTATGGTGAGGGATTTTACAGAATAGCAGAACAGGCTGGTGGTGTTGACTGGCTTACTCCTGCTTTTTCTTATGTTCTTAAGCACTTTTGAATGTTAATTAGACCCCCTTTAGTGTTTTATTACAGACATGGCTTCATTTAGGTTTGTAAAATCTTAAAATGGACAGGAATATGGAATAGTTTAACACTCATCCAACTGCCACTCACAAGGACTCCTATATTAAAATTGGGGGTTACAACATGTGTCACAGCTGTAAGAAGGAAGGTAAAAGAAAAAACATGGAAAACTGCTATTGTCAAAAGAGGCAAAGGTCTTGGGGATATAGTGGGAGAACAAATACAGTTAATGCTTGGGTGCAGACATCCCATCATTAGTCTGGTTCCGAAATAAAAGCTTGCCTTTCATTTTTAAAATCAACTTTAAGTGCTTTCCCTTCTACCTCTTTCTTTCCACTCACTGCCACTGGCACTTGCTCGCAGCAGGTAACAATATAGTACAAACTTATTTTCTGATGTTTTGAAGAAGGATCTTTGATCTGAAACATTAACTGTTTCTCTTTCCACAGATCCTGCCCGACATGAGTGTTTCCAGCATTTTTTGTTTTTATTTCAGATTTCTGGCAGATGCCACCTTTGATTTTCATTTTGTGATGCTTACCTTAAACAAAGTAATATGCTTCCTTTAAAAGTAATGGATAACCTAGCTTGTATCACTGCAATTCACAGACTAAGCAGCAATGGTAATGGAAGGAAAGCGGAGGCAGATTAAGACAAGCAGGAGGAACAAAGTAACCCAGTGTGACAGACTGCTGACAGCTCCAGAAGTAGTAACCTGAGGTGAGGTAAGATATCTGGTAAGTAAGAAATTATGGGCTCATTATCAAAACTGTTTTCTAGTTGTCAGAAAAGAGCTAATGATATAGTTGATATAAATATCTAAAAGAAAGTCAAGCATGAGATATTTATCTATTTTCAATTACTGACATAAACATTTCCATTAGTATTCTACTATTCTTCCAGAATTTGTGGACAGAAAGACTGCTTTGGATTGCCACGTTTTTATGTCTCTGCCTTAAGACACTACAGCTCTGGAGTACGTGTTTGAGATACTCCAACACAGGTGATAGTTTTCTCCAGAGTACAGTCAGATATCAGAGGAATGCACAGGTGCAGAGAAGGGAAGAATACTACTGCGTCAGTACTGCAGGGGGAACTGACGGAAGATAAGAGTCAGATGCTGATCCCATCCGGAAAGCATGCTACAGTTGAAATCTGTGAGAACAAGAAGAAAGACTGCAGATAGGATATCCACAGTGTTGACCAGATACTGTGAATCAGCAGACTGTCCACTGGGGGAAGCGATGGGATAGTAATATTGTACTTATAAGGGATTAAACAAAATGGGGGTGACATTCTCTGCTACCACAAATGAAACTTCTGGAGGTGTTAGGTACGGGATATCTCAATGTAAACGGGCAAGAATTTGGAAACCAAGTGGGGGTGGGGCAGATTCAATGATTGTGGTTTACTTTGGGACCAACAATACAGGAGCTATATAGGAAAACAGGATTTCAGGAGTGGTGTAACTCAGGATTATTTTCATGTACTAAATGGCGTGGGGATAGACAAATCAGAAATGTAAACATTTAGTCAAAATACAAAGATTAAGGAGGCTTTGTGGTTTGGATTTCCCTTTTACAACGCGTTTTGGAATCAAGTACCTCCTGTAAGAATTCATCAAACTGAACAGATAATCAAATTCAGTCCTCCTCTGAAATGTATACTTGTGTACCAGAAAGCTGCTAGGGTGTGTATACAAGAGACGGAAATAACATATTCAGACAATGTTTTGATCTGATAAGTTGTAGCACCACCTGAAACATGGTTTACAGCTGGATGGTTGAGAAGGTCGTATGGAAATATGCCAAAGCAAAAGCCAGTTACATATTCCCTCCCTATGATTTATATTTGATGTGGTTGTACTGTCACAAACCAGCAACAAAAGAAACACACTGAGCATGATTCAGTGTTAAAAACTATTTTATTAATCACTACTTATGATAATACGTAAAATAAAAGTTTAAAAAAAATGTTAGTATGTTAGAATTCAAGAATGTTAAACCTCGAACGTTAACCCCAAAACTAAACTCTTCGTGTGTGTGTGTGTGACAAAGTCCAAAACTCCCAGTTCCGGAATGGTTCTTAAAGTTCAGTTCCGCAAGCCATAAGGTGAAACATGAGCAAGGGCTTCTTCAACAACCACCGTTGTCTGAAGATAAGATGTAGATGTAGAAAAACATAGAGAGAGTACATACGAAATCCAAATGTTCCACGATGGAACCCAAACGACACTTCAGTGTTTACTCGGTAGTGACTTCCTCACCCCGAAAAGCATCCGAACCGTGGTCGTCCACACACAAATACCTGTTTCCTTCTACAGGTCAGCAACAAAGTGAACTCCACCGGATTACTTCCAACTTCCATACATGGATTTCAGTGGTAAACACAGGTATTGTTTCTCATCCATCGATAGAGAAAACAAGCAGGCTGGTGTCTCTCTCCCTTCTCTCTCTCTCTTTCTTCTTCTTCTGACTTCTTCAACAACGTCATTACGTCCTTTATCTTCTATTGACGTAAGCACGCCTCACACACACATACACACACACTCTCTATCTTAAAGGGACTTTCACTGAGTCCGTAACACCTCCCACCTAAAAAAAAATTTTCCTAAGAAAATTTTAACCGCGCATAGTTAGTAATGTTAATAATTATCATGCTACACAACTACAGACTATCAGATTAGTACAGATACATGTTTCCCATTTAACATCGGGAAAGACAATCAGCAATCACATTATCTTTGCCTTTAATGTGAGTTATCATGAGATCAAACTCTTGCAAAATTAAACTCCAGTTTAACAGCCTTCTGTTTTTGTTTTTGACTCGGCTCAGAAACACCAATGGGTTATGATCTGTATACACAGTCAATGGTTTCTGAGCGGTGCAAACATATACACTGAAATGTTGCAAGGCTAAAACAAGCGACAGTAATTCTTTCTCTATGGTGGAATAATTCTTTTGATGCTCATTAAATTTCTTTGAAAAGTAAGCTACAGGATGGTCAATATCATCAAGGTCATCCTTCTGCAACAACACAGCTCCTGCAGCTTCATCACTGGCATCTGCTGCTAATGAAAATGGCTTTTCAAAGTCAGGTGTTTTGAGCACAGGATGGTAGCATAAAATGGCTTTCAGCTTCTTAAATGCTTCTTGACAAGAATCTGTCCAAACAAACTTTACTCCCTTCTTCAGAAGATTAGTTAGGGGAAGAGCAATATCAGCAAAATTTTTACAAAATTTTCGATAATATCCAACCATTCCCAAAATTCTTCTAACAGTCCTCGTACCTGTGGGAATAGGGAACTCAGATATTGCTTGAACTTTTGCCTGAACAGGAGCTTGCTTGCCTTGACCTACAACATAACCAAGATACGTTACAGTGGCATGGCCAAATTCACTTTTAGCCAAGTTAACTGTAAGGTTAGCCTTGGAAAGTCTTTCAAACAACCTTTCTAACGCAGAGATGTGATCCTCCCATGTATCATTCCCAGTCACTAAGTCGTCAATGTAGGCATCTGTATGTTTTAACCCATGAATCACTGAATTAATCATTCTTTGAAATGTTGCCGGAGCATTTTTCATTCCAAATGGCAAAACATTGTATTCATACAATCCAGAAGGGGTTACAAAGGCTGAAATCTCTCGTCCTCTATCTGTTAATGGAACACACCAGTACCCTTTTAATAGGTCAATCTTTGTAAGAAATTTTGCCTTTCCCACTCTGTCTATGCAATCATCCACCCTAGGAATAGGGTAAGCATCTGACTTTGTTACAGCATTCACTTTCCTGTAATCTGTGCAAAATCTAACAGTTCCATCAGGTTTAGGTACAATAACACAGGGCGAACTCCAATTTGAACTAGAATGTCTAATAATATCATTTTCCAACATGTATTTTATTTCCTGATCAACAAGTTTACTTTTTTCCACATTCATTCGATATGGGTGTTGTTTGATTGGTTTTGCATCCCCAACATCAACATCATGGGTAATTATCGATGTTCTGTTTGGAACATCTGGGAACAGATTTTTAAATTTTAAAATTAATTCTCTCATCTGTTGTTTTTGTGAAACTTGTAAATGGTCCAACTTCGTTTCAAGGTTCTCTAGGATATTTTGGTTTTTTAGTTTCGATGGAACAATATTTGGTCTAAATTGGCCTTCCTCAACATCAACATCAGGCATTCTAGAAACAACCTTTACACCATCCACCAAGGCCACAACTGAATCCCTCTCATAATAAGGTTTTAGCATGTTTACATGACAGAGTTGTGTTTTCTTGCGTCTATCTGGTGTTTTGATTATATATGTTAGATCAGTCACTCGAGATTCAATAACATAGGGTCCAGAAAAACGAGCTTGCAAGGGATTATTTTGGCTAGGGAAAAATACCAACACCTTTTGCCCCACTGCGAATGTCCTAGGCCGAGCACGTCTATCAAAAGATGTCTTCATTCTTATCTGGCTTGTTTTCAAATTCTCTCTCGCTAGCTGGCAGACTCTCTCCAACCGAGTTTTAAATTTTTGGACATAGTCCAACAGACTCAAGTGAACTTCCTCATTAACCCATTGCTCTCTCAACAACTCCAAAGGTCCTCTCACCCGATGTCCAAACACAAGCTCAAACGGACTAAATCCGATTGACTCCTGGATCGATTCTCTAACGGCAAACAAAAGTAAATGGATACCTTCGTCCCAATCCTTGGTGTTTTCAAAGCAATAAGTCTTCAGCATATTTTTGAGAGTAGAATGAAATCTCTCCAGAGCTCCTTGAGATTCTGGGTGATATGCAGATGATACAATCTGCTTTGCTCCCAGCTCATAGACTATTTGTTGAAAAATTTTTGACATAAAATTACTACCTTGATCAGATTGGATTTCTTTTGGCAAACCAAACAAGGTAAAAAATTTTACAAGAGCCTTTGACACCGTCTTGGCCTTAATATTTCTAAGGGGTATTGCCTCTGGAAATCTAGAAGTGGCACACATGATGGTTAACAAATACTGATTTCCAGTCTTAGACTTTGGTAATGGACCAACACAGTCCACAATCACCTTCGAAAAGGGTTCACCAAAAGCAGGAATTGGTTTCAAAGGAGCCACAGGGGGTTTTTGATTTGGTTTACCTACCATCTGACATGTGTGGCAGGTTCGACAAAACATCACCACATCTTTTCTCAAACCAGGCCAATAGAATTGTTTCAAGATCTTCCCTACAGTTTTATTCACACCAAAATGACCACCCAAAGGCATACTATGGGCCAGGTTTAAAATCTCATCCCTATAAACTTTTGGAACAACAACCTGATGAATAACTTCCCATTCCTCAGTAACAGGAACATGAGGAGGTCTCCATTTCCTCATTAACACTCCATTTTTGACATAGTATCCAGTTGGCACTTTTTCAATCTCCTCACATGAGAGAGCTTTTTCTTTCAATTCTGTCAATTCAGGATCCTTTGTCTGTTCCACCATAAAATCCTTCCTCGACAAAGACAAATCTTTAAATTCAGGCTCACTATAAGGATGTTGATCCTCCAGTGAAGACAGAAAAGTCTCAGATAAGGCATCAAAATTTTCTTCCTGTTTAGGACTGTCACAAGGAACTACATCAGACTGCATCGGACTGTCTGTCTTGGCTAATTCTCTAGCTCTAGCTCGAGTCACCGCACATGATGGGTAAACATCTTGATCATTCTCAGACTCATCAATCCTTGGTTTGGTTGTTAACCGTACCACAGGATCACTTTCTCCATCTGCAAGGTCATTTCCCAATAACAAAGAAACTCCTTCCACTGGCAAACTAGGTCTTATCCCTATCTCGACTGGTCCTTCTACGAACTTTGACTTTAAAATCACCCTGTGAAAAGGGACAGACATGGTCTCACCTGTAACACCTCGTACTAGATTTACTTCACCAGTGTCACTTTCTTCACCAAAATTTAAAACACTGTCCAGCAAGAGAGATTGACTAGCCCCAGTATCTCTAAGAATTTTCACCGGCACCTGGGGTGACTCATCATTCAGTGAAACAAAACCCTCTGATACATACGAACGGAATTCTTTTCTCACCTCCTCCAACTTTTCCGCTTTTCCCTCTTGCAAGGACTGATCTTTAACAGCATCTCCTAAACCTTTTTGATTTTTAATTGCCTGAAAGCAAGCATTGGGCACAGCTTCCTTCTTTTTCTTCAAAAGGGCACAATTAGATATCACGTGGCCAGGTTTCCTACAGTAATAACAAGTACGCTCAACAGGTTTCTCCAGCCCTGGCTTCTTTTCATCTTTTCCTTTTTGATTACCTCCCAATTTAATCTCCGGTTTACCTGGATTGTCTTTGTAACTCTTTTGAAAGGTTTTAGGTTGTCCCCATTTGGATTTATGGGTTAAAGCATAATCATCTGCCAACCTAGCAGTTTCTTGTAAAGTTTCCACTGCCTTTTCATTTAAATATGTTGTTAATTCAGCTGGAACACATCTTTTAAAGTCTTCCACTAGTATCAATTCCGTCAATTTATCATAATCCCCATCTACATTTTTAGCCAGGCACCATCGTTCAAAACATATTCTCTTTCCATTGGCAAATTCCATACAAGTCTGATCTGCAGATTTCCTCAAGTCTCTGAATTTTTGTCTATAAGCCTCAGGGACCAATTCATAGGCCTTCAAAATAGCTTGTTTTACCTTGGTATAATCAGCTGCATCCTCAACAGACAAAGCAGAATAAGCTTTTTGAGCTTTACCTTTAATCACACTCTGTACCATAAGAGCCCATCCTTTCCTTGGCCAGTTTGAACTCACAGCAACCTTTTCAAAATGTTGGAAATACTGATCAACCTGATCTTCTTCAAACGGAGGGACTAATCGAACCTCCCTGCTGGCTGAAAAACCATCATCAGAATCAGATTCCGAACTCCTACGCTTCATTTGTAACTCATGCTGCCTCTTTTTCTCCTCGTTATCCAGCTCCATCTGCTTCATTGCTAGATCAGCCTCTATCTTCATCTGAGTTATCTTTTGTTCGGCCTCTAATTTCTTTTGTTCGGCCTCTAATTTCTTTTGCTCTCGTTCAGCTTCTAATTTATTTTGCTCTCGTTCAGCCTCTATCTTTGCCAGCTGCACCTGTGCCTCAGAAATTTCTATTTCACTGCCAGGAAACTGTTTTAACACTTCCTTCTCAAACACCTTCTTTTCCACATAATGGCCAGCTATCAGTCTCTGAATATCTGCCTTTCTCATAGACTGCTTTACTTCTGTAAGGTTTAGCCTTGTAGCAATCTTTATCAGATCATCCTTTTTCGCCACCTCCAATCCCTTTTGGGTTGGTGACTCCAAAAATGCCTTAATATCCATTGCTGCTGGTTTCCACACACACAAGCCAATTAAAAAAGAATTTATCAGACCTCCCTCAAAAATCTTTGGATTGAATCTCGAACAAATCTCGTCAATCTGGGGTACAATCCCAGACGACACTCGTTAATCTTTGGATTGGATCCCGGACGAATCTCGTTAACCTTGGGAACGATCCCGGACGAGCCCCCAATTTTTGTCACAAACCAGCAACAAAAGAAACACACTGAGCATGATTCAGTGTTAAAAACTATTTTATTAATCACTACTTATGATAATACGTAAAATAAAAGTTTAAAAAAAATGTTAGTATGTTAGAATTCAAGAATGTTAAACCTCGAACGTTAACCCCAAAACTAAACTCTTCGTGTGTGTGTGTGTGACAAAGTCCAAAACTCCCAGTTCCGGAATGGTTCTTAAAGTTCAGTTCCGCAAGCCATAAGGTGAAACATGAGCAAGGGCTTCTTCAACAACCACCGTTGTCTGAAGATAAGATGTAGATGTAGAAAAACATAGAGAGAGTACATACGAAATCCAAATGTTCCACGATGGAACCCAAACGACACTTCAGTGTTTACTCGGTAGTGACTTCCTCACCCCGAAAAGCATCCGAACCGTGGTCGTCCACACACAAATACCTGTTTCCTTCTACAGGTCAGCAACAAAGTGAACTCCACCGGATTACTTCCAACTTCCATACATGGATTTCAGTGGTAAACACAGGTATTGTTTCTCATCCATCGATAGAGAAAACAAGCAGGCTGGTGTCTCTCTCCCTTCTCTCTCTCTCTTTCTTCTTCTTCTGACTTCTTCAACAACGTCATTACGTCCTTTATCTTCTATTGACGTAAGCACGCCTCACACACACATACACACACACTCTCTATCTTAAAGGGACTTTCACTGAGTCCGTAACAGTACTGTTGGTGGGATACCTTCTCTATCAGGTGCATATATTGTGAATTTGGGCATTAGCAGACCAAGATATTCTAATCATTCAATTTAAAGGGTGGAAAAATGATCAAGGTGCTGGCCAAACTTCCAATATATAATTATCAGCAAGTATGTATAAACATTTTTCTTAGATAGAATTTTAGTCCATTTAGCACAAAAAGGGGAAGAAAAAGTGACCAGTAATATATAAAAAAAACAGGTTGAGATAAACAGTTTGAACAATTTCTAACTTTTAACATCCTGTATACTGAACAGAACTGTATCAATGAAAATTAAACAAATAAAATGTAGCTATTGCTAGCTATGGTTGCCAACTTCAAAACCGTATAAAGAATGTATTCCTTAAACTTACTTTCTACCTTTGGCCCTATGACCCGCACAATTTGTTACTGCTCTTGGGCTCGACTTCTGAAAACAAAATAAGGCAATGAGTGATGTTTCAACTGATGGAAATAATAAAAATCAAAATTGAACATTCTTTTCATTTTTATTCAGCATCTGACAAACACAAAATGGGTCTAAGCTAGAACATCTGAAAACATCCCTTTAATGCCACCAGCAACAGCATTATTTGGTATTTCACATTGCTTTAATTTTGTGAATTCAGTAGAAAGACAACCTGCAAATTTCTTTTCTATATGATCTCTACAGACATTGGGTTTTGAATTTATTTACGTTGCAACTATCAAGTGCAACATGGTGCAAAAATCATTATGCTCTCATGAATGGATTAACTCCAGCTTGAATAATAAGTCGCTGTACTCATTTCTCTTCAGAATGCTTATGGGGAAATGGCTGCATAACACAACCCTGCATGCAATTTTACTAAGATCTTCTACGCAAGGCCCTTTTAATGAATATTTTATATCTGTTATGTTATGCTGTTTAAATGTGAATTTACTTTGCTGCATGACCCTTCCTCAGGACAACACATTAAACCTCAGTCACTGAACCCTTAAGCCACTGGTTTAATGCTAATTTGCAACAACATAACAGAAATGGAAACGCAGTTAGCAGTTTATTCATTACATGCAATACCCAAAAAAGAACTAAGCTTTTTGCTTGATATAAATTGTGCCAAAGATTATACATCACAAGTGCCCATCTGCGTCTAAACTCAACAGTGTAAACTTGTTTTATATTTCCCTCCATGCGTTCATCTAACTTAAAATCATCATTCATGTGAATGTTAGTTGGTGGTAATCAGCCAAGTATTTATTTTAAACTAAAAATAAACTCATGCAAATTAAATCCACATGCAATTCAGTGGCAGCAAGCCACTTCGTATTTTATTACATTGCGACCCTATTGTGCTCCCATAAAAATGGGTGCCATGTAATACCAAATATAAAAGATATAAACTGTGTTAAGTGTCCAATCTGCCTCTGAACTAGGTGTGGTTTGAAGAATTTTGCATGTGCCATCTATGGTAGTTCCAAATTCATCAGAAATTGATTGAATCTACTCAAACCCACATTATGTTTGACTCTGAGTCAAAGCCAGAAATTAAGTGGCAGTATGATCAGAATACATTAAGAAGATTTTTTTTGGTTGCTGTGTTCCAGTAGGAAGTCTCAAGAATCTAGAACACGTACTCGAAAAACACATTCAGCAAATACTCAAATCTTTTGATGTGCACTCCCAACATATAAAGTAGCTGACAGGAATCAGAAGGCAGATAACTACTCCAATAATACAAGAAACCATAGTGTAAATCAACAAAATGCTTAATCTTAAATTGAGGAGATTTAGATTATAAAATAACTATTGTACAACAATTTTAAAATGAACAAGAAATCATCGTATAAAACTCTTCCTTTAAATACATACAAAATGTTATCTAAACTTCTCCTGGACATTTTGTTTTAGATGAATTTACATTAAACAAATTTCATACAACTTACAGAAAGGTCTGAAACACTTGGATCATCATGAAAAATATCTTCAATAAGATCATTTAAGTCATCTTCTTCTTTGAATGTTTCATCTGATGGGACTGAAGGTGAACTGAAAATCAGAACAGAATATATTAAAGTATAGCCAATCTACATGAGTACAGGTATGAATAATGAAATCTCAGCATCAAGTATTTAACAGCAACACGTGAGGAAGATCTAAAAACTGCCAAAAGTTTGAAATCAAAATGTAAGACACAAGAAATAGTCAGCATTTGCAAATGGGAATTTTCATATTCTTTAGGTGACAAAGAATGCCTTCTCACAGTCAGAAAAATTAAGAAACCATCATGCAAAAATTTGCCTCAACAGGAAATTTCAGTGGTTAAATGGCAAATTTACTATGATGGTCAAGGTGATAACACTATTGCATTTTTTTCAGAGATAACCACATCCCACTTTAGCCAGTTCTAATGAAAGGTCACATTTTAGAACACAGAACAATCACAGCACAATTCAGGCCCTTCGGCCCACAAAGCTGTGCCGAACATGTCCCTATTTAGGTGTAATGTTAACTCAGTTTTCCCTCTGGTGACTCATCTGCCTAATATTTCCAGAATTCTCTTTTATTTCAAGTTTCCAGCAACTGTAGTGTTTTGCATCCCAATGTTGCAGCATTTTTTTGCATTCTCTCTTGTCCTCATTCTTCTTTTTCTATTTAGGTCTCACCCAGAGAGATCAGCTGTGAACCGACAATCATCTTCTTTCTGCCGTCATCACCACCTTGTCACTGGGTCACTCTTGGTCTCCATCCTTTCCCAGACATTCCCTTCACTCCCTCATCTTATGACCAGAAAAGCACTTTTTAAAATTAGTGGTCTGCAGCTGGGTGGCTGAGGAGGAGGAAGTATGGAAATACACCAAAGGAAAAGCCAACACATCCTAGGGGTGGGGATACGGTGCTGCTGATGCTCCAATGGGGAGTTCCCTCCTGGCCTTTAGCCCCAGTGGCTTTGATGCAGTAATCCTTCATCACAGCACCCTGGTGTGAAAACTTGTTTGGGGTGTGGTATCATAATAGTTATGTTATTGGACTAGAAATCCAGAAGATGAAACATCATCTCTAAAAAAAAGAGGCATACGTTAATGTTTCAGGTCAATGACCTCATCAGAATTGAAAAGTTAGAGATGCAACAAACTTTAAGATGATAAAGCAGGGGAGCAGAGGAAAGAACAACATTATCGTGTGGTAGGAAGGCAGGCAGGAGAGATGAACTAACTAAAAGGCTGGTGGTGCAGACGATAAAGGAGAATGGATATGTAAAAAAAATGTGGTCTAGGAGGAGGTTAAATCAGAATACTTGAATGATTATTTGAAACTGTTGAACCTTGATAGATATATTATATATATGGTTATATTGTAACTAAAATGGTGAAGTGCTAGTCCTCGAGCATACATCAACCATTATTGGAACAGTACAGGAATGCAAGAACAGAGAAGATTCTCCTTACCACAGCTTGAAGAATCCCCGTCTCTTTGGTGTATAATATCCTTCAAAAATGAATCTACTAGTATGTGCTGAGGTAGGGCTTTCAATCAGTATGTGCTGAGGTAGGGCTTTCAATCAGTATGTGCTGAGGTAGGGCTTTCAAACAGTATGTGCTGAGGTAGGGCTTTCAAACAGTATGTGCTGAGGTAGGGCTTTCAATCAGTATGTGCTCTCTGGAACCTCATTTTACCGTACAGTATGAGCATAATGATGATGATGCCTCTAAATATAACTGCCATCGCCCCTCCCCCTGCCCACATTACAGATGTAATGTGTGTGATGAATCAACATCATGGTAAGAACCCTGCTTGATTCCACTCTTTCTTGATCCCAGACTGCAAATGCCAACTACACTACTCTGCTCTTGTCTGACTTTAAACACTGGAGCCAATGCCCTCTTTAGCCTACACTGTTGATTGGATCGATTCCACCAAGTTTATAAATGGGTATAAAATTACTCAGGATTATGCTGGTGGGAGGGCGCAGGTGTGAAAACACGTAGATTTTAATCCATAATGAGTACCTGTTGAGTGAAAGGCACACCCCTGCCCGGTAAAATAATGCCCTTCATGCCCCAGTAAAAGTACCTGGGCTACAGAACGTTTTGGCGCATCCCGAGGTCCAGAAAAGCTGCTTTATCAACGCAAGCTCTTCATTCTTTCACGCAGAACCGAGGGGCTCAGCACACACTGCCCCCGCTCGCCGGGCTGGGCCAGGCTGGGCCGGGCACACACTGCCCCCGCTCGCCGGGCTGGGCCAGGCTGGGCCGGGCACACACTGCCCCCGCTCGCCGGGCTGGGCCAGGCTGGGCCGGGCACACACTGCCCCCGCTCGCCGGGCTGGGCCAGGCTGGGCCGGGCACACACTGCCCCCGCTCGCCGGGCTGGGCCAGGCTGGGCCGGGCACACACTGCCCCCGCTCGCCGGGCCGGACCGGGCACACACTGCCCCCGCTCGCCGGGCTGGGCCAGGCTGGGCCGGACCGGGCACACACTGCCCCCGCTCGCCGGGCTGGGCCGGGCTGGGCCGGGCACACACTGCCCCCGCTCGCCGGGCTGGGCCGGGCTGGGCCGGGCACACACTGCCCCCGCTCGCCGGGCTGGGCCAGGCTGGGCCGGGCACACACTGCCCCCGCTCGCCGGGCTGGGCCGGGCACATACTGCCCCCGCTCGCCGGGCTGGGCTAGGGAACCACAGGCTGGCTGCACGGCTGGGGCTGGGCCGGTGAGCCACGGGCCGGCTGCCGGGCTGGGCCGGGTGGGGCTGGGTCGGGTCGGGCCGGTGAGCCCCTCCCGCCAGTGCGGGCCCTGCAGCTGCCCCTTCACCTGCAGACCAGTCGGGTGGGCGGCCAGGCCGCTGCCGCTCCGAGAGACAAGTGATGGGGATTTAACCTGATTTTCACCTCCGTGTCCGGGCCTCCGGCCCCGGCCGTCCTGCCCGCCCGCTCACGGCGCGGCGCCGACCCGCCGCCGCTGCAGAACCGCAGCTCCACCTCGTCCAGGAGCTGATCCAGATCGTCCGCCATCGCAGCCTCGCCGGTTGCCTGGAGCCCGCGGCGGCGCGCACGCAACGGCGGGCAAAGACCCGGGGGCGCGCACGCAACGGCGGGCAAAGACCCGGGGGCGCGCACGCCACGGCGGGCAAAGCAGACCCCGGGGGCGCGCAAGGCTCTTGCTCCCAGAGAGAAGCAAACACTTCAGAATCAGGTTTATTATCACTGACTTATGACGTGAAATGTGCTGTTCTGCAGCAGTGCAAGGCGTAAAAATCTATAAATTACAAAATAAGTAAACAGGGCAATAAAAGAATAATGAGGTGATGTTCATGGGTTCATGGACCGTTCAGAAAGCTGATGGCGGAGGGGGAGAAGCTGTTCCTGAAGCGTTGAGTGTGGGTCTTCAGGCTCCTGTACCTCCTCCCCGATGGTAGTAACGAGAAGAGGGCACGTCCCGGGTGGTGAGGGCCCTTAGTGACGGATGCTGCCTTCTTGAGGCATCGCCTCTTGCAGATGTCCTGGATGGTGGGGAGGGTTGTTCCCTACGTAGCCTGCCGCAAGCATTGTATGTCAACATTTGAAATGAATGCACAAGGTGAAAAGAATGCCAATAATCTTAATTACCCGCTTGGGTATGTTCAGAATACAGATCAAGTAGATTAGCTTGTAAAGTGAGATTAATCTTTGAGGTGGAATCCATCATCTGAATTGAAGAAGTACATTTCATTCATTTGCTTTGCTTGAAATGATTATACTTTGATTAAATTTGTAAAACATTGCTAATCCAGAAGAGGTGCAAGTGGTAGGATAAAGGGCCATCCTTATCCAGATTAATTAGTGCTGCTGCTTCTCCTTTTTATTAACCTTAGGCAATCCCTCCAGATCAAGGATGACTTGCTTCCGCTCCAGCACTGTGGGTTCTGAGGTGACTGGTAAGACCAGTGTGGGAATTGCAGAAATGCCTGACCTGGCAGGTGAGTGGGTCATTTATTAGGTGGTGTGCTCCTTCCACCACTTATGCAGATTCTGTGTTCTGTGCAAGTTCTCAATACTATTCTTGAATACTCCTCTAGTTTGAGTGCCTCTGGCCAAGGCATTCTCAAGAGCCAGTGGGGATGTTACAATTCTTACAAGGAAGCTTAGAGCACATTCTTGAATCTTTTCCTCTGTGCACTAGCACCTACATACTGCTAATCTAAAAAGATAGTAAAAATGACACAAATGAAAAAAAAAACCTCAAAACAACTCCTTTTATTATAACAGATGTCATTTCTAAAATACCAGTGAAGTACTTTGGAACATTGTAAGGTTGTGAAAGATGCTATATAGGTGTTTTTTTTCACCATTCTCATTTCTTCCTTCATGGCCTACTTCTATTTGTGAAATACTTTGGAACACATTATAATAAAACTACTAAATTGCATCACTTAAGCAAGTAGTTTACTGATCTTGAGTAACTTAACTTGAAGAAATACCTACATCCTACAATATCCAACAAAGGAAATATTAAAATTCCACTGAATACAATTTCTTTTGCATGCAAGTGAACCTGACACTACAGAATAATTGAACGTATAAATCTGAATTGGGCCATTGCAGATCACACAAACTTGGAGGCATGGTGAACTGAGATGGGGATATAAATAACCTTAAAGGAGTTGGTGAAATGGGCAGACAGGTGGCAAATGGAATTTAACTCCTGAGAAATGTGAAATGTTAAATTTGGGTAGGAAGCATAAATGAGAGGACACAATTCTAAAAAGGCTCCAGAAACACAGAGATCTGGGGGTAAAGGGTTCATTGAAAAATGCAGGGCAGTAGGGAAAGTGGTAAAGAAAGGATCTGGAATCCTTGGCCTTATAACTAGAAGCACAGAGTACATCTGACCCGTAACCAGGGGCAGCAGAGTGATGCAGCTCGTTGAACCGCTGCCTGGCAATGCTAGAAACCCAGGTTCAGTCCTGACCTTGGGTGCTGTCTGTGTTCTTTCTGTGACTGCTTGGATTTCCTTTCACATCCAAAGACATGCAGATTGGTAGGTTAATTGGCCACTTAAATTGCCCTAGGTGAGTAGAATCTAGGAGTAGTGGGGAGAATAAGGAGGGGGATTAATGCAAGATTAGTGTAAATGGGTAGTTGATAGTTGGAAGAGCCTGTTGCTGTGCTGTATGACTGTGGTCCGTGACCTGTGCTGTCCTTCTGAAGCAATGTTTCACTTTGTTTTATTTTCTAGCAATGAACATTTATAAATCACTGCGTTGGCCACAATTTCAGTATTATATTTACCTCTTGGCACTACATTTGGGGAATAAAAGGCTTTCGAGAGAATGTAGAAGTTTTCTAAAATGATTCAAAACATAGAAAAGTACAGCAGAGTATGGGCCCCTCGGCCCCCAATGTGTTGATTCCAGGGATAAGGGAGAATGCAATAAAACAGAAAATGTTGGAATCCCTCAGTAAATTAGGCAGTATCCATGGTAAGAGAAACAGAGTTAATGTTCCAGGTTGAAGACCGACAAAGGGGCTTCAGCCTGAAACATTTAACCTGTTTACCTTCGCTTGACCTTCCCAGTATTTCTAGCAACTTCTGTTTTTCTTTTAGCTTCTGCAGTTATGTTTTGATTGTCATTTATCGATGGATGAGTGATTTCAGTTACATGCTTAGATTGGAAAAGTAGAGGTTTTCCTCCCTGGAATAGAAGAGGTTGGAAGCTGATCTGATGGAGATACTAAAAATCATATAGGTATAGATAGTATCATAGAGTGATAGATGTACTGTTCCCATTGACAGAAGGGTCAAGAATTGGGGGACATGAAATGAACATGATTGCCAATAGTGACATGAGGAATATTTTTCTGCAGTGAGTGGTTCGGGTCCAGAATGCATTGCCAGGGGTGGGGGAGGAATATACAGTTGAAACATTCTAAAGGGAACAAGTATCTCAAAGGGGAAAATTGCAGGGCTATGGGGTGAAGGCGTGGGACAGGAATTAGTTGGCATTTATGTAGAGCCATCTGGCCTGTGACCGGTGTTGACTTTCTGAAGGAATTTTCCACTTCGTTTAATAGAGTTGTACAGCATAGAAGCAGGACATTTGGCCCACTCATCCATTCTGACCGTGATGCCTATCTGTGCTCATCCCATTTCCCCTGTACTCCTTTCCCACCCAAGTACCTGTCCAAACACCTTTTAAACACGAATTGTATCTGCCTCTACCACTTCCTCTGGAAGCTTGTTCCATATAATTGCCACCCTCTGTGTGAAAAACCTGCCCCTCAAATCTCTTTTGAATTTCTCCCCTCTCCTACCCTAGCTAAGTTACCTCCTCAAAAACTCAAATCAGATTTGTGAGGCAAGATTTCCCCTGCACAAGCTATGTGGACTCCTCATAATCAGTCCATTCCTTTTCAAATGAACATAAACTCTGTCCCTTAGAACTTCTTCCAACCATTTCCCCACTATTGATGTAAGGCTCATGGGCCTCTGGTTTATCCCTTCTGCCCTTTTTGAAAAAGGGAACAACATTAGCTCTCCTACAGTCTTCTGGTACCTCACCCATGCCTAACAAAGATGGAAAAACCTCCATTAGAGCCCCAGCATCCTCCTCTCTTGCTTCCCATAGCAACCTGTGATAGATCTCATCAGACCCTGGGAATTTATCCATCTTAATGTGTGCCAATACCTCTAACACTTCCTGATACAGACATGTTCCAGAATATCAGCACACCCAACTCTCCATCCTACACATCCTTCTGCCTGGTGAATGCCAATGAGAAATATTCATTTGGGCTCCTGGTCACATTCCCGGGCTCCATGCATAGATCTCCTCTCTGGTCCCTGAGGGACCTACTCTTTCTCCAGCTACCCTATTGCTTCTAGTATGCTTGTAAATGGTTTTGGGGTTCTCCTTAATCCTGCTTATCAGGACTATTTCACGTCCCCTTTTATCCCTGCTAATTTTTTTCTTAAATTCTCTCCTACATCCCCTATAAACTCACTCATCTGAAACCAAATGTCTGTACCTGACATATGCTTCCTTCTTATTTCTGATCAAACCTTCAATTTCCTTTGTTGGCCAAGGTTCT